>NC_136424.1:239682552-240339052 GCF_052625555.1 Lactuca saligna | reverse complement strand
TCATGCACAAAATAAAAGAACTGAAAACGGAAGTCGCATACCTGCAACGTCCGGCGCTGCTCGCATCTCAAAAGTAGCCATTTGGAAAGCCCTACCCCCAACTGCAGGTGCCTCCGCACGGCCCTGACGGCTGTCCGTGATCCTCAAAGTTGCAGGGGCAGGTGCTATCACCCGTCCTGCTGAAAGCAAACGGGGGCACTGGGCCTTCTTGTGGCCCCGCTGATTGCAGTGAAAACACATCAAGTCTGATCCCTGAGTGATGGTAGCAGTACAATCTCTGCTATAATGACCAGTCCGACCGCACCTGAAGCAGCCAGACTCACCACCACTACCGCTCCTGCACGCGCCCCCGTGCGTCCTACCACACCTTCCGCATCGACTGCGGTCCTGATAATCCCTTGACCTCGACTCTGGTCCCTTGGGCCTTTTGCCCGAACTCGCGGCTACCTGAACCTCATCCGGCTTCCTCTTCCGGATCTGCTCCAAATCAATTTCCCTCTCCCTAGCCCGAGAAATCATATCCTCCAGAGTCTTACATCCGGACCTGCTCACGAACTCCCTGATGTCATCCCTCAGCATCTCGTGATATCGTGCCTTCTTCATCTCCTCGTCCGCGACATACTGCGGAACAAGAAGGGCTCTCTCCCTGAACTTGGCGGTGATCTCCGCCACAGTCTCCGTAGTCTGCGTCAAATCCTGAAACTCCCGGGCCAACTGCTGCACCTCAATAATTGGCAAAAACTCCGCTCTAAACCTCGCTGAGAAATCACTCCAAGTCATCGCGTCCAACGCGGCATCATCACCCAAAGCGTGACCAATCTCCTCCCACCAATCCCTCGCTCTGTCCTTCAGAAGACAGGAAGCGAGTCTAACCTTGTCCTCCTCAGGACACCGGCTCGTACGGAATGCGTTGGCAACATCAACCAACCATCTGCTGCTAGCGATGGGGTCCCTAGCCCCATGATAATCTGGTGCCCCGCAGGCCCTGAACTCCCAAAATGTCAAGGTACGTGCTCCCAACAAAGCCATCATCTCAGTACGGAAGGCTCCCAGCCTCTCATCCAAAATCTTCAATATACCCTCCTTGACCGTGCCAAAGATCACAGGAGTCTGAGCTAGAATACTGCGCGTAACCTCCGCTGATATCAACTCCCTCATCCGCTCCTCGAGCTGCTCGGCCCCTAAACCCAAGCCTAATCCCTCTCCGGCGCCTGATCCGCCCGCTGGTCCCTCTTGCAATGTCACCATACTGAAACATACAACATAACCACTATCAGAATACTCCTCGCTGCTGCGAGACCAAACATACTCACTACCAGGTTCCCAGTCTTGTCTCGGCCTTCCCTGAATCGAGTACGGATCCTCTGCTTTCAGTAGTACGGGCCCATACTACCTTCCACATCTATCCGTACTTTCCTCAGGAACTGCTTTGACTCCACCAGGTCCCTTTTCTACTTCTACTGCTCCTAGCACTACCCCATCCTAGGCTTACCCTAAGGAAACCCTTGACTCAACTCAAACCAGTCCTCAGCTGCTGAAGGCCTCCTCGCAATGCCAATTAGCCATCACCTGGATACCATCACATGTGATGAGGCTCAGATAATCCTTCAAGTAAAAGACTCGTTCCTACCACGGTTGGACTCAAACAAGAGCTGCGCAATAGGACCTAATCCAATACTCTAAGATTATTCAACCCTGATTACATGTGACGTGACGTATCCACCTAATGGCTAACTCCCATCACTTAGAATCCCACAGTGCACAAAGCAAGCAACATTCAGACAACGGAAAATCTAACTATAACATACTCAAGCAATCATATCCACATAGCAAGAATCTGAACGAGCATGCAACACAACTCATAAACTCAGGCATAACCTAATCAGGCTATCCTACTACTGACTATTCAGCACTATCATGCAGATCAAAAGCACATATAATAGGCACATAAGGCATCCTCCCTAGATCCTTAGTCCTAATCTAGCATGCGGTTCTATTAACTGATAATCAAAACATAAACTTGTATGGGTATTTTGGGGTACTTACTTGAGCTCGGTTGATTACATTCACCACACCCCTCTTCTCTTTTCAAAGTTCTTTTCTTTCTGATTTTTTTCTTTTTATAAAACCATTTTCTTTCTCAAAACTCTCTTTACAAAACTATCTTTTCGCTTTTGAAAAGATACCAACTTGTAACGACCCAAAATTTAAGACCCAAGAGTATGCCCGAATCCCTCAAACCAAGGCTCTGATACCAACTTGTAACGACCCAAAATTTAAGACCAAAAATTTCTTTAATAAATCATTACTCAAAGTAAAGTCATCATTCCAAAACATAATATGAGTATAAGTTTTCAAAACACATGTTTGTCATCAGACTAAACATTCCCAGGCTGTCTAATCTATGGTGTGTGCCATGCGATCACTCCGAGCTCTTCCCTCCGCTGCCAGAAGTACCTGAAACCAAAACTGAAAACCGTAAGCACGAAGCTTAGTAAGTTCCCCACCCTACCACATACCATGCATAACCACAAACTACACATGCTGGGCCACGCCCCCTATCTTGGGCCTCGCCCCCTACCTCGGGCCTCGCCCGCTACAACGGCCCCGCTGCTCCAGGCCCCGCCTGGCTTCGAGCCCTACTCGGATACAGATCTGTTTTACTTAGGCCTCGCCTGTCACAGGGCCTCGCCCGTCAACAAATAATAACACATAAACATTTCATAACACATAACTAACACATGCAACTGGTTCTGTCCTAAGGCCTCGCCTTTCCTGGGCCTCGCCCATGTCCTGCTACTGAGGAGTCATGGAACCCCATCCATGCTCCTAATGGTAGTGAGGTACGGGCCTAGCCCACCCTCACTCCTGTTCTAGTTCGGGCCTCGCCCCTAATCTGCTACTAGTGAGATATGGAACCCCATCCACACTCTGCTATTGGTGAGATACGGGACCTCGCCCACACTCACCTCCCTACCAGGCACATACATGTATCACACAGACAACAAGTACAACTATCATATATAAACAATTCCTTGGGCACCCGCCCGCTATTACTGGACCTCGTCCTGCAAACAATACTAGCATACTGTGCCTAGGGCTAACCCCCGGGTCTTCTACTCATAACTACATGGGCCGGCATTGTGGCCTTAGACCCATTCACACAAAGGGAAACTCACCTGCACTGGCTGAACTTGCCGATGATCTCACTAGCAGCTTCCCAACAACTCACGAAACTCCTGCTCCCCTTGCTCCCCGAACTACAAATATTAATGCAACACTGAGTCTAACTGACCCCCGAAAGACAACCAAGTCCACCTTAGTCCAAAGTCAAAGTCCTGGTCAAAGTCAACCTTCTAGGTCAACCCTACTCGCCGAGTCACCCTACTAACTCGCCGAGTTCATAATATTCAGATTCCTTCCATTCCTGACTCGACTCGCCGAGTCAGTCCATGACTCGCCGAGTCTACCGATTTCTAAGTCCAGACCTGTCCAACTCATTGAGTCTCCACCCGACTCACTGATTCGAGTCACAACTCGAAGGGTTTGGGGGTTTCGCGACCTGACTCGCCGAGTCCAAGAACAGACTCGCCGAGTCCAAGGCAATCTTCATACGACTCGACGAGTTGTTCATCCCACTCGTCGAGTTTCTCCACAACTTCATGCTACTCGCCGAGTCCACTCAAAGGACTGCCGAGTCCCTTCAGTTCTCCTTACATGCAGAGGATTTTTGAGTCATGCATGGACTCCAAACTATAGATCCACCCTTCCCAAGCCTATTCCACACGTAAAGTTGCAAACTTTACGTGTAGAGAAGGAGATCTAGGCAAAATATGCCATAAACTAGAGTGTAAGGCCAAGGGGCTTCAAAATTGACTTAATGGATGATACTTTATGCTTCTCCAGGCCATAACACACTTGGATCTGAAGTGGCAACTCCAGATCCGGCTTCTAACTCAAAATAATAACATTATGGCTAAAGAGCCCCAACAACCACACATAGATCTAGGTGCAAAAGGGTCCAGGAACTAATTTATTACCTCCAAGTGCTCAGAATGATCTCACAATCCCATATTTATAGCTCCTTCTTGTTCCTCCAAGTTCCTCCTTCCTTTTCCAAGCTTTAATGCACCTTCCAAGGCTCAACTAGGAGATGTGATGGCTAAGGTTTGATACCTGGGGCTAAAGAGGCAGTAAGGAACCCTAGGAAGAAGGTTAAGACATTTATATAGGCCCCAAGTCCCAAATTTAGGGTTTTCCACGCACAGACCAGACTCGCTGAGTCACCTTGGCCGAATCGCCGAGTCGGTCGCTTACACTAGACCCGGATCCCGCTCGGACTCGCCGAGTCGGCCCTTAAATTAGGGCTTTTCTTTCCTTTCATGGCTTTTTAAGACTTGGGTGTTACAGTTGATATACTTAATTCATTATAAACAACGCTCTGATACCAATCTGTCATACCCCAAAATCAAGAACGGCGGAAACGTTCTGGGGTGGAGGACGTCATGTAAGTATCACAACACTGTAAAGTAATAAACAAGCAACAACATCATCCATTGAAGTAATAGTAAATTTTTAATACAAGTGTGTTCTTTCATAGAATAAGACATGAAAATAAGTAATCAAAATAAAAGACGAATCTTGACTGCTCCGTCTTCTCTAAACCTAGTCCTCGTACTTGTCTACTGGTGACCTGAGAATACAAGTTATTTTGAAAGAGTTTATCAGCATAAAGCTGGTGAGTCCATAAGTATTTTAGTGTCATTGCTTTGTAAAAACTTTGTAATGAAAGACTTGTAATTATTTGAGGAAAAGTTTGTATAGGTATGAAAATCCTAGAAAATCCCATATTTCCTACTAGTATAAAAAGTAGTCTTCTACTAAGACCCGACTGTTTTGAAAGTATGCTTCTTTGTAAGAATGACGGTTTTTCCATGTATAACTATTATTATAAAAGTATAGTCTACCTCATCGTTTAAGTGAATGAATCACAAAATAAAGGTAATAAGGAAAATAATATATTCATTTGAAATCGTATTGAAATATATTCTACCTCGTCGTTTATGTGAACGTGTCACAAAGTAAAGGTAATAAGGAAAATTGTATAATCCTTGAGAATGTATCCTTTTGTCTACGATAAACACGGCATGGTAACTCGCCGAATAGTACAACCAAGAACATTCGTAGATAAACACAACTTCTGTTGCTAGAAGCTAAGTGTAGGATGGTCAGTCCAGGAGTGTGTAATAGTATTTCATCGTATAGTATGTATTAGTGTCTCTTCCTACAATATGTATTAGTGTCTCTTCCTATAGTATGTATTAGTCTCTCTTCCTACAATATGTATTAGTGTCATGTATGTATTAGTGTAGTGTATGCATTAGTGTAATGTATGTATTGACTCATGTATGAACTGACTCTTAGTGTGATTCATTGTACTAGGAATAGAAATTAGTATCTCCTAACTATACCGATTATAGTTACTAGTAATGTACGTGTATAACTGAAAGTATGCCTTTGCTACCCAAAGGTACTGAATGGACATATAGAACCTTTATGTTTATATATGTATACATAATATATAACTAATATTTAGACGACCTTCAGACAATTAACCGATATCCTAAGGCCACATCCAAAAAAGGAAAAGGAATTAAAGCGAGCTAGGAGTCCTAAGTCCTTTAAACATTACTTATATAACTATACATTTATAGACATGCATTTGACAATATAATAGTTTAAAAAGAAGGTTTTCAAAACAGTTTGAAATACATGAAAACCTTTACTTGAAACACAGTTGTAACATAGTTGAAAGGAAATCTACAGTATGTAAGACAGTTTGATAAAGAGTTTAATATGTAAGACGTTTTGAGAAATCATTTTGAACTAGTATAATCAGTCAAACAGCTAAAAGTGTAGTAAATCCATTTGTATGCTAGTTATTAATCACATGTGATTGATATAGTAACTAGTACGATTCAACTTCTATCCCCCCCCCCCCCATAAAAGTATTTAAAAGCATTTAAAAGGTTAATTAAGGGTTATGAACTCACCTTTAGTGAGTAACTCGAATGAAAGATCGATATAGTGTTGTTGGGTGTCAGTTGGAGTCTTGAGCATAATCGAATCCTATTTAACATATAATTACACATATATGAATACCTTTAATGTATATAACCACTAATGGTGGTAGGGATATGCCTTAGGGGCATAAAAACACTTAGAACTACATGTTATCAACACATATGGTTGCACATAAGGGGTATATGGTCCTATATTGAAGTGTAAGGCTACAAAACCAAAGGTTTAGTATGTGTGCGGCCAGGGTGTGTGTGCGGCCACACACTCCCTATGAAGTGTGCCAAAACGTATTTCCAAGCCTTAGGAATGTTCTAGGGAAGTTGTTTTAACCATTGCTTAGTCGGAATGGAAGTTTGTTGCTATTTTGGGCCCTTAAAAGTGTGTGAGCAGTTACACTTCGTGTGTGCGGTCGTACACATGGTTTCTGCGGCCGTACACACTTGAACATCAAGGATCCTTAGCTTATATCAAGTTATTTCAAGTGTATACCCGATTTAGGGGCTTAAAAGTGCGGTTATAGTCCAAAAAGGTAGTGTGTGTTCTTGGTGCTCTTGGTGTTCTTGAAGATTTAACACCAAGTAGGTGTTTTCATCGATCAAAGTAGAGGGGAAGGCTAGTTATGGTCGTGTATTAGCTAATCCAAGGATGAATCACTTACTTTTTTGAAGATTGGAGTGAAAAGTTAGATGATACAAGAGGGCATTTCGAGTTCCAGCTTTGAAGGAGTGGTAAAAGTGTTTAAAAATGAATAAGGGTTATATTTATAGGTGGGAGTGTGTGGCTAGAATGGGTGTGCAGCGACACACACCTGTGTGTGGCCGTACACTCAAGTGTGCGGCTGCACACTCCATGTGTTGGAGTGTTTGGCCTGATTTCTCTTGGTATGCATCGTGCTATCCCATTTCTAGGCTCTTACCTTAATTGTACTAGGTTTAGAACACTCAAATAGACCCCAAACAATGCTAATTGTTAGCAAAATGAGGCTATCATTGATAGATTTGAACAAGTGTACAGGATAAAAATCTCAGGTTGTCATAATGCCCAAGGGATAAGCTAGCAAGATGTCTTAGGAAGACTTTGTGAAACAGCTGAAATTACAATATTGCTCAGAGCAGAACCTTCTAGAAATCAATAACGTGTTTCAGAATTTGAAGAAGGGAAGGATGAGGGTTACTGAATACTCTGCAAGTTTCACAGAGAATATGAAACTTATTCCATACCTAGTTCCAACTGAACTAGCAAATGTCAACAAATTTGCTTGCGGTTTACCAGCGGACTTTGGTCCAATGTTTAAGCAAGCAACGACCTTGAAAGCCTCCCTCTGGGCTGCTAAGAATGTTGAGACCCAGATCAGGGAGAAGGGTCTGGAGAGGTTAGAGGTTGTTGTAAAGAGGAAGTTCAATGGAACTTCAAGGTCCAACAAGAAAAGTAAATTCTTGAAATCTGGTTCGAGAGGAAGTGGAGGAAGAGTCGAGGCGAAATGGTGAGGCAAGTGTAAGAAGAAGCATCATGGGAAATGTGACGGAGAAGTGGTCACATGCTTTAAATGTGGAAATCCAGGGCATTATGCCAATGAATGTACCCTCACCAAGAAAGTTTGTTATGGGTGTGGTGAGGAGGGGCACATCTCGAGTGATTGTCTAAAAAAGAAGGATGCAGCAAAACCTAACATTCTGCCAAAGCCGAAGGTGAGATCATTCCAGATGACACTGGAAACTGCAAAAGATGAAGCTGATGTTGCTTTAGGTACCTATCTCGTAAATGAATTGTCTGCCCAAATTTTGTTTGATTCTGGAGCTAATTGCTCCTTTATATCACATGAATTTAGTAGAAACTAGTTTTTCCTGTTGATAGACTAGATAATGTCTTATTAGTCGAAGTTACTAGTGGCATGTTTATACCTGTTAGTAATCGCATGAGAAACATATTCATTGATTTAAATGGGAATAAGTTTCACGAGGAACTATTGTCTATCGAACTTAACGGTTTCGACATCGTGCTTGGAATGGATTGTCTTAGCGCCAATGATGTCGAGATATTGTGCAAGAAGAAGATAGTCAAAGTAAACCCTCCTGGGAAAGAGATGTTTATGGTGTATAGAGATAATAGCAGAGTAAATTCTGGAATCATTTCATTGATGAAAGCGAGAAAGTGTTTGGCCAAAGGATGTACACTGTATCCAGCATTCGTAATTGATGCTAAGAAAGAGAGGAAGGAGGTGCAGAGCATTCCGGTGGTGTGTGATTATCCGGAAATGTTTCCCGAAGTTCATCCTTGATTATCGCCTGATCGGCAAGTAGAATTCCGTACTGACTTGATAACCGAAACGACGCCAATTTCAAAAGCACCTTATCGATTAGCACCAACGGAGATCAAGGAGCTTATGATGCAATTGCATGAGTTATTGGACAAAGTTTTCATTAGACCTGGTTCATCGCCCTGTTGAGCTCCGGTGTTATTTGTAAAAAAGAAGGACGGGAGCATGAAAATGTGCATCGATTATAGAGAGCTAAATAAGGCAACAATAAAGAATAGATATCCGTTGTCAAGGATTGATGACCTGTTTGATTAGATGCAAGGCTCAAGTTATTTTTCAAAGATCAATCTGAGGTCAGGATATCATCAGTTTAAGGTGAAAGAGCAAGATATAGAGAAGACTGCATTCAGGATGCGATATGGACACTACGAGTTTTTGGTTATGTCGTTTGGACTAACCAATGCTCCAACAACCTTCATGGATTTAATGAACAGAGTTTGTAATTCGTTCCTTGATAAATATGTAATAGTGTTCATAGATGACATTCTGATTTATTCGAAGAGAGCCAAGAAGAGCATGGTAGACACTTGTGAGAAATGTTGGAGGTCTTGAAGAAGGAGAAGTTGTATGATAAGTTCTCCAAATGTGATTTTTAGATTTGAGAAGTCCAATTCTTGGGTCACATGGTCAACCAAGAAGGTATAATGGTTGATCTAGCAAAGATTGAGGTTGTGAAGAAGTGGGAGCAACTGAAGAGTCCCACGAAGATCCAAATCTTTTTGGGATTAGTCGGATATTACCGAAGGTTTATCCAAGGATTTTCTTCGTTTGCTACTCCATTAACAGCTTTGACCCACAAAGGAGTCGTTTATGTGTGGAGTGATAATCAAAAAGAAGTGTTCGAGTTGCTAAAGAAGAAGCTATGTGAGGCACCGATTTTATCTCTACCCGACGGAGTTGAAGACTTCGCTATTTATAGCAATGCGTCTGGGGTTGGTTTGGGTTGTGTGTATTGACCCAAAGAGATAAGGTGATCGCATATGCGTCTCGACAGTTGAAAGAGCATGAAAAGAACTAGCCAACTTGGAGTTGGCGGTGGTAGTTTTCGCTCTGAAGATATGGAGGCATTACCTCTATGGCACAAAGTGCAAACTGTTCACTAATCATAGTCTTCAATATCTCTTTAGTCAAAAAGAATTGAACATGAGGCAGCGACGTTGGCTAGAATTACTTAAAGACTATGACTGTGAGATACTTTACCACCCCGGTAAAGCGACTGTTGTTGCTGATGCTCTCAGTCGGAAAGACAATCTTGAGAGAAAAAGGCCAAGAGCGTTGAGAAGAGAAGTTGTATTGATAATTGTGGAGAGTATAATGAAAGCTCAGGAAGAAGCTTTAGAGAAAAACGACCGGAAGGAGTAACGATTAGGTAAAACGTTAGTGTTTGGTACAAACAGTCGTGGACTGAAGGTAGTCCAAGATCGGATTTGGGTACCTAAGACAGGAGGAGTAAGAGATCTTTTGATGGAAAAATCTCATAAGACCATGTATTCGATTCATCCCGGTAGCACTAAAATGTATAGGGACCTGAAACCCTATTACTGGTGGCCGACAACGAAGCTCGATATTGAAAAGTATGTGGCTGAGTGTGTGACTTGTGCGAGAGTCAAGGCACAACATCACCTATGCCTATGGGTAAATGGGAAGACATTGCTATGGATTTTGTCACTAAGTTGTCCAGAACAAAGAATGGTCACGACATGATTTGGGTGGTCGCTGATGGCCTCACTAAGAGTGCGTATTTCATAGCAGCCAATGAGAAATGGTCTATGGATAAGCTTGTGAATTCTTATGTGATGGAAATTGTGAGGATTCACAGTGTTCCAATAACGATTCTATCAGATCGTGACAGCCGTTTCACCTCAAGGTTCTAGAAAAGTCTACAAGAGGAATTGGGTACCAAGTTGTGTTTGAGTACAGCCTACCATCCACAGACTAATGGGCTGAGAAAATGAACGATACAAACGCCTGAAGATATGCTGAGAGCATGTACCCTGGAATTCCAAGGTAACTGGGATGAACATTTACCTTTGGTAGAATTTTCTTACAATAATACTTTCCACTCGAGCATAAAGCTGGCACCTTTTCAAGCAATGTACGGAAAAAAATTTCATACGCTGTCTTGTTGGCTTGAGGTTGGGGAAAAGTAGTTTATGGGACCGGAGATAGTCCATCTATAACACTAGTCAAAATAGCTCAATAGACAATCACATGTGATTATGCCAATCATGTAATGTGATTATGTTAACCTAGTAAGGTGGTAAGAATGTTATGTAGTTCATGATAAATTCTAATACAAATATGAACTTCCTTTATAATACAACTCAAAGTATACATCCATACGATTCCAAAAATATATAGAACATCTGAATCTGACTTCGCATGAAAAAGTTCTGATAAACCGAACACTATAAATATCTATAATAACAGGAATTTAAAATAGACTTAGAATTATCTATTTAAGTCTCAAAGAGAGTTTTAGTACTCGTAAATACGTACGTGTGCATATAAAGAACGTCAAAAACAGAGTTCGTATGCAAAAGTTATGGCATTCCGAAGATTCAGCTTTCAGAAACCCTAAGTTAATTCACGACGTGAGTTTTATGACACTCACGACGTGAGGAGTCATTCTGTCATAATTCGGAATCTAGAAGCTGCGAGAGGATGGGATTCAAATTCACGACGTGAGTTTTATGACACTCACGACGTGAGGAGTCATTTATCCACATCTCGGAATCTAGAATGTGTGACGAGGCTGCGAGGGGATAGAATCAGAACTCATGACATGAACAAAGAGTTATTCACGATGTGAGGAGTCACATGGCCACCTTCCGAAGCTAGGGACGCAAATGGCAAGTCTGCAGGATGAGGATGTAAGACTCACGACGTGAGTTTTATAAAACTCACGATGTGAGAATCCAAAATTCATACTATAAATAACAGGTCCGACCTCAGCTATTCCTTACACCATTTCCCTTTCTCCTCTCTCCCTTGTTGAAGCCATCTTGCATTCCGAGCCCCGACGATCTCGCACGCTGACCGTTTCGCTTAGATATCATAAAATCACGTTACTAGGGTGAGTTTCACGGCCCCACTTTCTAATATTTTCGAGGGGAAACGCATGCTAAATATTGCATGCGGAATTAAAGCTTGCACAATTGAACATGGTGATTTGGGTGTTCAAGAGATGTATTGATTGTATATGGTGTTTACAAAAAAAGATCTAGATCTAGAATGTATAATTAACACACACTTACACACTCACTTCTACATCTCTCAAAGCACACCTCTACAAGTGGTATGAAACCACTATTTATAGAGGTGTTTACTGTTGGATTAATGTCTAAGTCCGTAACTATAATTGGTAAGACTTGACCCGACCCGACATGGTCCATTTGGGTTGCATACCATCATGCACTTGGATAGACTATAATGAGAGAAATAAGACACTTATGGTTATTAATATATTATAAGTTCTAGTATATTAATAATAAGAATAATAAGATTATTTAATTAGTATTGATCAAGAATTAATCTAGGATTAATTAAGTGATCAAAAGAAGACTAATTAAATATATGGGTTGATTGTGTAAATCATCCATACTTATATAGTGGGCTAATGCTCCATGGATAATCAAGTTGGGCTAAAACCCATAGGATGGTCCATGGATGCTCCATGGTGTATTTGAACCCATGGATCCAAGGAAATGGAAAGCCATGACAATTAAGGATTTACCCTAATTGTAACACTATATAAAGATCTTATTCTTGACAAAAATCGGCCACTAGAATCACATTAGAAAGTGAAGAAGAGGGCTAGCCTATTTCATGAAGTGTAGAACTCTCTCAAGTTATTCTAAGTGTTTTGATGATTGTGATTCCATTTGAGGCTTCCACACTATTGGGGCTAGGCACTCAAGCTTCATGAAGACTTTCTAAATCGAAGAGGTATGTATTCTATCTTGTTACACTCTTTGTTTTGTATGCTAGATTAGGATAATACCTTGGATGTTCTTATTTGCATGTATAATAGAGAAAACATAGATCCAAGGTATTTAGGGTTGCATGTACACTTAAGAGTGTTAGAATGCTCAAATCCCAACAGTGGTATCAGAGCCTAGGCTTGTTTTCTTGTTATACTTGCAATAGAAGCTGAAAAATCGAGTTTTGTTGCTGTCTACCCAGCAGACTCGCCAAGTCCATGAAGGGACTCGACGAGTCCAAGGCAAAAAGCATCCAACTCACCGAGTTGGTTAGTGCACTCGACGAGTTGGACCCCCAGACAGCATAAATTCGATCCTTTTGGCTGGAATTGGACTAGGAACATTACCCTAAGTTGTTTTTGAACTTATAAACTTGTTTTTTAATGTAGTAATGTTCATGCTAATCCATTTTCAAAGATAATTTTCAATAGATTCATGTTTTGTATTAGTTTAAGGTTTAGACTAATTACATGAAGAAGTTTGATATGAATTATCTTGTTCTTATGAGTTGCTTAGATTAATAGAAAAGTTAATTGAAATAGTTGCTTTCAATCCATTTTAATCTAAGAATTGAGTATAAAATGTGTTTATGTAACTTGTCCTCAAGTTACATGAAGAGTCACATTAAAGACTCATAAAACTCATAAAAGTTGGTAATCGTTACAAAATGAAGAGTCTTGTGTCATTGATTTTTTTTATGACTTCATAACTTGTCCTCAAGTTATGGAAGTTCAAGAGTCACTTCATTAATAAATAAAGTGTAACCTTAACTAATTCCATAAGTTATAAAAATAAAGAAAAGTTACTTCTCTTATTAGTTTAAAGTCTTCCATAAGTTATGGAACTTGAAGAGTTTTTTGGATTAAAACTACTTTAAACACATAAGTTATGGAATTAATTAGTTTTGAATAGTTTCAAAACTTGCCCTCAAGTTTTGGAATTTGAAAAGTTTTCACTTATGAATACTTTAATTCCAAGTTAGCCCTTAGAATTCTAAAGAGTTAAAATTCAACACTTATACTATTTATAACATTAATGGTTAGTTATTATATATATATATGTATAAGAACAAGTCGTTTTACCGTTAGTAGGCCTCATTCACGAAATCGGTCTATAAGGTGGGTATAAGGTTGTTGCCTATAAAATGGCGACTTAATGGGTGTCCACTCTCACCCACCGGTTGCTTGACTGGTGGAGGGTCGTTAGCCGAACGAGTAGGACAATGACTTTAAATTCTCCCTTCATTAAAAGTATTAATGATAAATACTAAGTAACTAAAATCTTAATAATTCCCAATCTTAGTTACTTTAGGAAAAATGTGAATTTGGTGCTAGCCCATGGAATTCACACTTTGTACCTTACCAAGTCGTTAGTGGAGCGTGTGTGGTTAACCGGCACACTAACTTGGACTAGTAAGGACCACGAAGGGTGACTTAATGTTTGTCATAGATCAGTGGAGCGTGTGTGGTTAACCGGCACATTGATTAGGTGATAATATTAAGGGTACGAAGTGAATTGGTATGGTTATTCACACCTTGTTTTGTGATTCTCAGCATCCCAGTCACAAAATTTGAGAGGGCATACTCGAGATTGAAACATGCCATTGAAAAGTTCAATGAATCTCAAAAGATCTAGGAATTTCAAATCCAATTAAAACATAATAAATTATTTCGTTTTTCATGGTGGAAATTGGTGAATCGTCATTCGCCTACCTTCAAATATTTTATAGCTTGGATTATGGCATCCCTCTTCAAAATTATAAAATATTGTGTTGGGTCCTAGCCTTAATATTTCATATTGGGTGTCATATTAAGGACTTTAAATCAACTATCTTGAATATCTCCCAAAACATGTCTGGTTTAGACATTTATGATCTTCCCAAATCTCTTGAAGATGATGTTCCTCAACATCATGCTTCACTTCCTCTATCTCCTCCAATTATTCTCCCTCACCCACAAGTTCTTGAAAAAGGTTAAGCTCACTCGAGCCCTATTGGCAAGTAAAGGTCTTGGTGTGGTCAAATCTTGGAGATGTAGTCACATATTGACAAGCCGGGAGAGTTGGGTGTCAAAGTCTTGAGAAAGTTGGTGGTTCATTCACTTTCTAAGTCACATAGTGAGTTCTTTAGGAACACCTATGAAAAAGATAGTGACACAGGAAATCCAGAAAAACATTCTCTTCCCAATGGAAAGGGACCGGCCATAGTCAACTCGGTTGACCAAATGGTAAAGAGAAAAACTAAGTCTGTGATAGTTCCGTGTACCATTATCAAAGGGTCCATATGTTTATATTGCCAAAGAAAGGGGCATTGGTTACAAAGCTGCCATAATTTACCTAAGGATGTTAAAGTCGATAAGTTTGACTCTACTTTAGGTAAAGTCCACTATCTAACTCTGCTAAGTTTCTATTCTGAGATTCTTGATACATGATGTGACTGGGTCACATGGTGATGTTTTAAGAATCAAAGAAAAGGTAAAGAAACTTAGAGAAAGAATATGCTGAATCTGATCGCGTAGATGGATTTCTATCGCGTAGTTTGAAGATCGGATTCTTGAGCTACTTCATAGGAGTTATAATATATTTCTTGTGAATAGATAACAACAAGGTTTTCATATGGATTGTAAGGATAAGTTTTTCCGCAAAGTTTTAAAAAAAAAGAAAAAAAAGGGGTCTTAATTTTATTTATTTTAAAAAATATCCTACAATGGTATCTGTGGAAAATTGTTGCTTATATGTTTCCAGTAATAGCAAAATTGGAAAGTGGATTTGATTCTTTCATTTGTGGTAGTGTCTGAATTTACCAAATGAAGAAAGTTTTTCATCACCCAAGTTGCAATTGGATAGAAACTTGGAATCATACAAGTTGTATTGTATGATGAATGAGAATTTTCATCTTTGAAAATTAAGACTAATTCTTTGATCACATGTATATGTGAGTCAATTGAAGGACTAAGGAATTAGGTACACTGGGTGTGCACTGGTCAAGGTCCACCACAAAGATTGATTTCTCATGATTTACTAAAGATTAGTAAATATGATTATACTTATAAGGTTAAGTATAATTCTGTAACATTGAAAAGGCTACAAAGTATGACAAAACAAATGAGAAGAATTAAATTAGGCAGAAGGATAAAAGTTTCTCAAATCTGAAAAGATAGGAGAGTACTTTAGTATCAGTTTTATGATCATCTTAATGATTTAGAAATCATATCAAAAATTCATACTCTAAGGACGTCTTCGTGCATTATTATGGCTAAGAAGAGAGGTCATGAATTGTTGGATTGGTTAAGATCAAGGAGATGAGTCATACTTCGTTCCAAAACAATTCTTAGAGTCATACTCCAAGATTGTAACATTGAGTGACATAAAGGAAGATTTATTAACACTAGTCAAATGTAAGAGTAAAATATTTTCTACTCTTGTACATTTGAGATTGATAAGTTGTGATGTCTTGGATGAGACAAAGACCAACTAAGACCAATTGTGTGAAGTGTTATTCTTGATAAGAATCCGCACTATCCTTTGAATATTTGTTTTGAGTCAAGGAATGGTTCTTGACTGGGGAAACTTATATGTCAAGAGGACAGTGGGAGCCTTAAAGACCCTGAAAGAGTTTCAAGATTTAATCAAGAGTGAAACCTGTAATTTATCACTAGCACACGACTTAAGGTTCGCAACCTATCGTGTTGACATAATTCTTATTTCTGTACCTACTTCAAATAAGTTGGATTTTCATGTGAGTTATCAGAGTTCAACTTGGAATCATTGGTGGGCCTTGTGCTACCAAGGTGACAAGAAAGTAAGATTGAATAAGTTTAATCCATGTAAGGTTGAATTTGTCACTAACCTTATCTTGTGATTATGGTTTTGACAAATTCGCATGGATAGGAACTCATACACTATAAAATCTAAGTTTCATAAGGTTTTTCTCCGATTCATGAAAATGATGGTGAGGAAACGCTTTCACTAAGTAGATTTTACGTAGATAACAATTGTGTTATTTGAATTTTCAAAAGTCGTTAGTGGAGCGCGTGTGGTTAACCGGCACGCTAACATGGACTTGTGAGAAATGGAAAATGCCTAAGCAATTGAGACTATGATTACAGCATCCCTTTTCATAGTTCTTGAAATTGCTTAGACACATAGGTGAGCTATCTACGGAAAGGTGTATGAATCTAAATTTCAGAAGTCCAGCAGATTTCTGGAAATATGTCACAGCTAGTGGGAGCATAAGTGTTATGCTGATAATCATCATGTTAGTGGGAGCATGATAATTATGATTAGTATTGCAAGCTAGCAATGTTAATTATAGGAAACAAAGTTTCAATTTGTGAAGTTGTAGGGGTTGAAAAGTTGTTTTGCTATAATTAAGGGAGAGGAAATTATACTTCATTTCAATTCTAAAGCTTAGATTGAGATTTTAATCATTTTTAGTCAAGAATATATTTGAATTTTGTGTTGGAATGGTTCAAACTTGAGGAAATTCTATATATATTGCGTTCTCAAAATTCAATTATGACTACGACATCCCTCTTCATAGTTAAATTTTGAAAACATGACAAATAAAAATATTGTAGCAAAAGACTGGTCTAGTATCATGTCTTTATGTCAAACATCATGAATCGTGTCCCATATGCTTCGAATATAGGATCGATTGCATGTACTATAATATTCATCCTTTCTAAATTTTCCAAATGCTTAGGGCATTTAGAAGGGAAAAGTCTAGAACTGGATATGACTAAAGTGATTAAGCAATTGTCGAGGACAATCTGAGGTTTGCCAAAGATTGGTTGCTCAAGGACATTTAGAAGTATAGTGTTAATTTTAGCAGGACCATATTGACATTTTCTGAAAAGAAGTAACTCTTGTTCGGAAGTGATATTCAAAATGGGACTATGGAAATGTCTCCATAGGTGGAAGTTATTCTCTCTATGTAAGATTAGAAAACCTTAATGCAAGAAGGATTTTCAAAGCAATGTACTTTGAATATGAGACTTTCGTTCCATAGAAGTTGACCTTCTTTGGAATACTCTGTAATGACTGGTGACAAGGTTTTGGTGACTTTGTGAATAATCATTACAAGAGGAAAATTGCATAAAAGTTTAAAATCTAACAGATTTTTTGGTAATTGATACGAATCGTGGATTCTCACATTTACAATAAGGATTTGGGATTGTGAAATGAGTATCAATGGAATCATGTTCAATTGATCTACATCACAATGTAAGGATCATAGACAAACATAGTGAGCATACTTGGAGTATGGCATAACTATTGTTTAGAAAAACAAAGTGTACATGCTAGGAGCATGAGACGACTGTTGTTTTTATTCAAGTCTTAAGTTGATTATTTGAAAAATTGAATAATGTGTAATCAATATGGTGATAAATAAAAAGTGGTTTTATTTATATTCAAAAGGGTTTCAAGACCATATTAGATTCGATTATTGTTGTGTTTCACTTTGCATGTTTTGACTTCCAAAATAGCTAGGTTATTCTTTCCGAATGACCAAGTTATTTAAACACTCCACAGTCGTTCATATGTTGGAAGTAGGTTCGAATCAAGACTATCATGAATCAGGTTTTTAGATGGCTAAATGGGTTTAGTCATGGCAATGGTTGCTACAACATTCATGAGTGCTCATAAGTTATGAGTATTGGAATAAACCCACGCTCACTTGTATCACTTCATGGAATTTATCTCGAGTGATCGTGAGACGGTAATATCATATAAATCTTCAAACCTAGAGATATGAGTTGTTACCTATGAGTTGGTTGTGCGTTTATTGCACGTAAACGCATTAGTAACTTGATGTTATAAAACGTGCCTTTGTGTACAATTCAACAAGTAGTAGAACAAGCATATGAGTCGAAGTTTATCTGTTCCTTCTAGAAATAGAAGCGATATCTGGTCCCCTCGATGATTTTGTTGTGACCTATGTACCGGCCGGTTAGAACTGAATTGATGTGTTCGATTAAGTTCTTTGTCAAACGAATCGAAAATCGGGAAACAAACTGCTGTACAATAAGTACGACGTTGTTCCATGTATTTGTCCGACTGATATCATGAGAACAGAGGATTATATGATCCTTTATCTAATGGACAAGTCATTGACAAGGTCAGAGTTCATCTACAAGGTCAGAGTTCGATAGAAGCTTTTGAGAGCTACGATTGCCAGTTGGTTCCTGAAGTCATACGCAATAATAGTTTTAGACTTATCCAAGTGGGAGACTGTTAGATTAATGTCTAAGTCCGTAACTATAATTGGTAAGACTTGACCCGACCCGACATGGTCCATTTGGGTTGCATACCATCATGCACTTGGATAGACTATAATGAGAGAAATAAGACACTTATGGTTATTAATATATTATAAGTTCTAGTATATTAATAATAAGAATAATAAGATTATTTAATTAGTATTGATCAAGAATTAATCTAGGATTAATTAAGTGATCAAAAGAAGACTAATTAAATATATGGTTTGATTGTGTAAATCATCCATACTTATATAGTGGGCTAATGCTCCATGGATAATCAAGTTGGGCTAAAACCCATAGGATGGTACATGGATGCTCCATGGTGTATTTGAACCCATGGATCCAAGGAAATGGAAAGCCATGACAATTAAGGATTTACTCTAATTGTAACACTATATAAAGATCTTATTCTTGACAAAAATCGGCCACTAGAATCACATTAGAAAGTGAAGAAGAGGGCTAGCCGATTTCATGAAGTGTAGAACTCTCTCAAGTTATTCTAAGTGTTTTGATGATTGTGATTCCATTTGAGGCTTCCACACTATTGGGGCTAGGCACTCAAGCTTCATGAAGACTTTCTACATCGAAGAGGTATGTATTCTATCTTGTTACACTCGTTGTTTTGTATGCTAGATTAGGATAATACCTTGGATATTCTTATTTGCATGTATAATAGAGAAAACATAGATCCAAGGTATTTAGGGTTGCATGTACACTTAAGAGTGTTAGAATGCTCAAAACCCAACATTTACATGTCTCTCTCTCACTCTCTATCTCTCATGTGTCACATGGCTAATACTCCATATGCAAGCGGGTCTACACAAGTCAAATATTTACAAAGTCATGAATGAATAACTTTGCACCCTAACATTATCGCCCTCAAAGTTAGGAATGAATGACCCACTTCAAATCTTCCAAAATCAAGCACTATGCGGTTCAAGCCTCAAAGGTGACACATGTCGAAACGAATTTCAATCTTCAATTCTTCCATCACTCTTCAATTTGGGCTCTAGGATGTGAGACCATACAATCCGAGCAGCAACGAATGATCAAGAGTATTCCAAGATCCAAATAATCACCCAAAGTTGCGCATAAAAACACACCCCAAAAATCTTCAATAATTCCAAACCCATTTCTAACACCTCACTTCCGAACATCCAATTGCATCATCTCGAAGCTTCAAAACTCCAAGATCACTTCGGTCTTCAAATCCGCGTAATTGAAAAATTCAAGTTCGAATTTCCATATAAAACTTCTCCCCCTTTTTTATAATCGAAATTTGATTATAAAACTCCAAGGAAAAAGAACGTGCTTTATTCGGAATTTTTCATGTCAAAACTCTCCCTTAACATGTGGCATAAACTTTGTGCTTCAATCCAGAAAACCCAAAAAATATTCAATTTTTATTGTCGTTCACGGATTGCCTTTGACAAAATTTCTCAAAAATGGGTAGAAATTGTCAATTTCAAAATTCTGCAGTGACCCATTGCGCCAAATACAGTCAAATATGCCAAACACACTCCCATTTGCGAAATTGGGTAGAATGTATAAATTCGCACAAACTGCATGGACCAGATTTGAAAATATTCCAATTTCTCAAAAATTTTACCCCAAATGCGAAACTGGGTAAAATTTGCCATCTTGCAAAGACTGCAGGGATGCGAAATGAAAATTCTGCATTTTTGTCATTTTATAATCCTATTTGCGAAGTTGGACCATTTGAATTATTTCATGAAAAGATCAGGGGCCAAATGCGAAACTATTAGCTTTCTTCCCCAACTCATGATATACTGTGAAATACTTCGCATGCATCGCACATCTACAAACCATGAATACTTCGCATCTTGTATCGATCTAAACAAATGCGAACTGATAATCACCTTCGCATTATTAATCCAATGAACCAAATATGTGAAATTAATTAAAACCCAAATGCAAACTCATGTTTGAAACCCAAATGCTAAGTGATGTTGGAAACCCAGATGCGAACCAATGACGATCCATATGCGAACTCAACTGATTTCATATGCAAACCTAATCATTAAACCAATTAATCGATTTTCAAAATCAAATTCGCATTTCCAGATCAACCACTTGATTATCACATATCCATTAAACCATACGAGAGCCCGTTCATCAACAATCGAAATCATCTTCCCATACAAACAATCAGATCTCGATTTAAAACCAACAAACCAAATGCGAATTCAAATTAACAACATAATCGATCCACCGATGCGAACTATTGGTCATCAATCCAAACACAAGCAATCAATTTTTCACTTTCCTGTAACATCTTCGCATTTTGTTCTTCAGCTTTATACATCATAAATCATCAATTGAACTTGCGAACTCACTTTTTTACTTCAATCGATTCAGGCTTTGACTATCTTGCTTTCAACAATCAACCTCAATAATCAATCGACATCCAAATCAACTCCACCGAAAATCAATTTTGATCTAAAACAGATTGTTGACTTTTGATTTCAAGATATAGACAACGTGAGTTCTTCAAACATTGACATCACAAATTTGATTTTTCTTTCAAATCGACTCCAAGATAAACTCAAAACATCAATTTTGACTCAAGATTCAACAATCAATACCAATCAGATCTGATTTTAACTCCTACAGAAATAGATTTCCAAATCGAAATCATACAAATCAAATACGTTACAGTCCATGAGTCAATATGATGCTTCTTCAGATCATATCATCGATGACTCCAATTAAGAAAACTAATCAGAATATACGTGAGTCTGACTAGAAATGAGATTCATTAGGAAACTAATGAATGAAATTTGATTAGTCAATGACGTAAGTTTGATGAATATCAGTCAATAGAAAGGATGAATGGATTCATAAAGGAATTCGGATCAGATGAAATATGGATCAACATTCATTGGGCTAGATCAAAAATCATTTGGGCTAAACAACATGAATCGAATATGAACAGTTACAAATTGGATGAAAATGCGAATTTCGATGCATAATATCTAGTCACGAATTATTTGGGCTAAACAAAAAATAATTGAGCTAGATTTTGATTCAAATGTATATTTGTGAATTTAGAATCGAATCGAATAAAATAATATGAGATTGGATCGAGCCTTGATCAATGGAAAACTAATTGGATCATAACAAATGGGTTTTTCAAAGAAAATTTGATCCAATGAGTCAAATGATCACAAATCAAAAATGCAACGCATGATTTAATGATTACGAGAGATCATAGAGAGAGACTCACCAAAATTGCTCAAATTGCGACAAAAGTTGCCAAACCGAGAATCGTTCTTCAAAAATCACCTTGATCTTGAAGACCCGCTCTGATACCAATTATTGTGACAAAGAACATGGTTTGGCATGCAGAAATAAAGCTTGCACAATTGGACATGGTGATTTGGGTGTTCAAGAGATGTATTGATTGTATATGGTGTTTACAAAAAAGATCTAGATCTAGACTACATAATTAACACACACTTACACTCTCACTTCTACATCTCTCAAAGCACACCTCTACAAGTGGTATGAACCCACTATTTATAGAGGTGTTTACATGTCTCTCTCTCTCACTCTCTATCTCTCAAGTGTCACAAGACTAATACTCCACATGCAAGTGGGTCTACACAAGTCAAACATTTACAAAGTCATGAATGAATAACTTTGCACCCCAACACATTATACCTTGTCGTATACAAGTATTAATGAGAAGTATAAGTTTTCTCCTACTAATACCTTAAGATTAAGAAATGTTTAGGTATAACACTTAATTGATAATTATACAATTATACCTAATGTTGGAGAGTCAAAATGATACTTTCAAAACTATACTTTTGAACTTGAGAAAACTGTATTATTTTATGGAGTCAAAACCTGTGGACTCACCAACTTTATGTTGACGTATTTTAAAATGCGTGTGTTTTCAGGAACTTGAAAAGCGGGTATGTATTCGAATAGGAGAAGTTTTACTAGTATCTTTCTGTTCTCTAAGAAGTATGTCATAGTCGGATATTATGTAATAAATACTAGGAAAACAATAATGTAACTTTCAAACATCAATAAAGGTATGTATTTCCTTTAAGAATTGTTCAATGTATGTTATATAACTGTGATACGAAAAATGACGTTACACTACCCAGTGTTTCCGCCGACGGCCGGGGTGTGACAGATTGGTATCAGAGCTATTAACTATAGTGAACTAGTACTTTCTTAGGGAAGCACGTCTATAGTTTAGGGCTTACTCTATTAGGTTTAGGTATATCCCTTAGCCTATAAATAAAAAGTATTATTAATTATACTACTGAAGGACTACTTACGGGAGCGGTGACAAGGATAGACATGTCGATTTGGGTTGCTGGATTTCAGAACGGCTATATGCTAAAATGATCCTGCCCTTTCGACAGTCCTGACTGGCCGGAGCCTTATCAGATAGACCTGAAGTAACAAACAATAGTAAAAGCGTGAATATAATAAATAAGAATATAGAGTCATATATAAAGACTCAGACCCGCGATGAGAATACACCTTAATACCCGGAATGTTTTTGATCTCAAGGATTTAGATCAAATATTCCAACTAAAGTTTATATGTGCATAGATCCTATCACAACTAGGTGTAGGTGCGCAACTACATTTTATTATGAACAGATCATATGAACTATTTACTTTGGGACAAATATTTGATAGACTAAAACTTTTGGTGATCCAAAATGTATAGGAATCCGACATGGCACATTCACGAGAATGGATAATCATCGAGGATACGAATGAAGAAGAGGAACTTTCATTCCCTATGATGTTATGCAATCCTTACTATCTTGTAACTCCAACCACCTTTCATCCAATACCTTCTGACGATGGAGCACCTTTACCCTCCAACGAGTGGGAAAAGAGTGAACCAATGGAAGAAAGCAAATCCATGGAGGAGACAGAGTCGGTGGCATCATCTCTACCACCACTAAACACTCTTTATCGTCAAGTTCCAGGAGGAGCAAAGATGAAACGCACAGCACGTAAATCCATACCAATATGGAAAAAGATTAAGAAGAATCAGAAGGCAACATCTTCAGGAAGTCATAGAGTTCAAGATGAACCTGCACGGATTGCACAAACAGTTGATAGACGGGTGGCGGAAGAAAAAGCTGCCAAGATGTATGAGACTGGTCAGTCATCTCGACCACATCTCCTACATTCTTCTGAAGATAACACTTTATCTCAATTGTTTGAGAAAAGTGTGAAAAATGAAGATAAGATGGAAATTGTCGAAGGAAGGGCTACTCATCTCTCTGGAAGAGTGCGAAGGCTAGAAGGACAAAGGACACGAGATCAGGAATCCGTGATGGATGTCCATCATCGTATAAATTTTGCTTATAATGACATTATTACTCATGATGCCAGGATTGCAGAGTTAGAGCTCTACAATCAAACCTCAAGAAATGAAGAACGCATGGGAAGTCTTGAGCAGAGAACTCAAGCACTTAAAGAGCAAGTGGTTAATGTTACTGACGTGCTGGGTCATCACTTAGGTTTCTGGTAGATAAGCTACAACTAGTGGTTGTGTAAATATAGAAAATCAGACTAGTTAAGGCAAGAAGAGTAAAAGTTTATAGCAAGGATGTAGAAAACCTTGAAATTTTGTAATGTTTATAGAAAGTTTTCTCTTATAAACCAAAATAAACTGATGTAACCACTAGTAATAATATGAAGCATACATTATAATAATCATTATGTTGTCTGTTATGTTTTATGTTGTGAATAATAACTAGAGTATAGTACTCGTATATTAAATGATCAACAAAACTCATAAAAATTCTTATTATTTATAATAGGAACTAAAACAAAATGCCTAGAAGGAGTGATCGGCTAAACCTTAACCGACCATCAGCACCACAACAACAACCACTGCTAGAAATAAACCCATCAATGAGTATAGTGCAACTGGAAGAAATCATAGCTCAAAGAATTGTTGTGGCTCTATCTAATGTCACAAGAGATGGAGTTAGAAATGAAGGCCATGTAGGGACTGCTAGAACATGTACCTACAAAGATTTTATGAACTGTAGACCAAAAATCTTTCATGGGAATGAAGGGGTAGTTAATTTGACGAGGTGGATAGAAAAGACAGATTCCGTCTTTCAAATAAGCTTTTGTCCAGACAATTGTAAAGTACGATTTGCAGCATGTACTTTCGCTGATGCAACACTTACATGGTGGAATAGCCATGTGAATACAATGGGGATTGATACTGCAAATTCCATGAAATGGGAAGAGCTAAAAATAATGCTAGTAGAGGAGTATTGTCCTAGGGAGGAAATACATTAGCTGGAACAAGAATTGTGGACCCTAACCATGAAGGGTTCAGAGATAAAAGCTTATACTGCTAGGTTCAATGACCTTGCAGTAATGTGTCCAACACTTGTAACTCCTGAATATAAGAAGATTGAGCGATATATCTGGGGTTTAGCATCACAAATCAAAGGCATGGTGATCGCATCAAAGCCTACGACTTATGACAGCACCAAGACAATAGCTCATCAGCTAACTCTCATAGAGATCCAAGGAACATAAGTGGTCTCAAATGTTGAGTCTCCCAAAGCTAGAACAAACAAGCACAAGTTTAATAAGAAGAATCCTAAATAATCATCTGAGAAAAGACAAGAAGTGGCAAACAACTATGCAGTCGCAATAGCAGTACCTACTCAACCAAAGTCTGCATGGTGCAACCACTGCAACCGTCATCATCCAGGTGACTGTTTTGTTTGCACGAAATGAAAAAAGAAGGGGAACACTGCTAGTTACTGCAGGAGCACAACACCTGCAGCAGTCAATCAACAAACCAATAATGGAACAGGTCGTGGTGAAGAAAGAAAGTGTTATGAGTGTGGAGAAGTTGGACATATCAAGAAAGAATGTCCAAAGTTAAGGAGTCAAGGAGGAATAGGATGTGGCAGGGCGTTTTTGATCGGAAGCAGAGAGGCTATCCAGGACCCTTCAGTTGTATCTGGTATGTTTCTCATAGATATTTTATACGCTAGCATACTCTTCGAATCTAGAGCAGATCGAAGTTTTATAACTCCGACATTTAGAAAATTGTTAAGTCAAAAGTCTAGCAAATTAAAAGAAATCTACGAAGTAGAAATCGCTAACGGACAATTTGAGAAAACATATGAAATCCTAGAAAATTGTATGTTAACTCTTAATAACTACCTTTTTCACGTCAACCTCATGCCAATGCCTATCGATAGTTTTGAGGTCAGAATTGGCATAGATTGGTTATCTTCACACCGCGCCGAAATTCTATGTTATGAGAAAGCCATACGACCACCCTTACCAAACGGTGAACCCCTGATTATCTATGGTGATAAGTCTGGGAAAAACCTCAAAGTCATTTCTTGTACCAAAACACAAAAATATCTACCTAAGAAATGTAGCACATTCTTAGCCCACATTGTAGATAAGAGAAGAAAGATAAAAGAAATCAAGGACATACCTCAAGTATATGATTTCCCTGACACATTTCCTAAAGATCTAGCTGGAATACCTCCCGTCCAACAAGTCGAGTTTCGAATCGACTTAATTCCAGGAGCAGCACCAGTAGCGAAATCTCCTTATCGGTTGGCTCCATCTAAAATGCAAGAATTGTCTAGCCAACTACAAGAACTTCTTGACAAAGGCTTTATCCGACCAAGTTTTTCACCTTGGGGAGCACCAATCTTGTTTGTCAAGAAGAAGGGTGGATCCTTTCGAATGTGTATTGATTATCGGGAGCTGAACAAGCTAATGATCAAGAATCGTTATCCGCTTCCAAAAATTGATGATCTATTCGATCAACTGCAAGGATCTAGCTACTACTCAAATATAGATCTTAGATCATGATACCATCAACTCATAGTACAAGAAGATGACATTCCAAAAACAACATTTACAACTCGTTATGGTCATTATGAGTTCTTAGTTATGTCTTTTGGATTGACCAACTCCCCAGTAGTGTTTATGGATCTCATGAATCGTGTTTGCAAACCATACTTGGATAAATTCGTGATTGTATTTATCGATGATATATTGATATATTCACAAACCATGGAAGAACATGGTCAACACCTGCAAATAATCTTAGAACTACTAAGAAAAGAAAAGTTGTACGCTAAATTCTTCAAATGTGAGTTTTGGATTAGAGAAGTCCAATTTTTAGGTCATGTAGTTAGCAACGAAGGAATTCATGTTGACCCATCCATAGTTGAAGCAATCAGGAATTGGGAAGCACCAAATATGCCAATAGAGGTGCGTCAATTCCTAGGACTTGCTGGCTATTACCGCAGATTCATATAGAATTTCTCCAAAATAGCCAAGCCGCTTACAACACTAACTTAGAAGGATACAAAGTTCAACTGGGAAGACAAACAAGAAGATACTTTTCAGAAACTAAAGCAAATGTTGTGTAGTGCACCAATCCTATCCCTTCCAGAGGGGACAAAAGATTTTGTTGTATATTGCAATGCATCAAATCAAGGATTGGGATGTGTGTTGATGCAAAGAGGAAAAGTTATCGCCTATGCATCACGACAACTTAAGGTGCATGAGAATAATTACACTACCCATTATCTTGAATTGGGAGCTGTAGTTTTTGCACTAAAAATTTGGAGACATTACCTATAGGGTACTAAGTGTACTATTTTTAATGACCATAAGAGTCTCCAGCACATCTTCGATTAAAAAAAATCTTAACATGAGACAACGAAGATGGGATGAATTGTTGAATGATTACGAATGTGAGATTCATTATCATCCCGGAAAGGCAAACGTGGTAGCAGATGCCTTGAGCCGGAAATAATATATTAAACCCCGATGGGTACGAGCATTAACTATAACTATCCATTCTAACTTTACCGCACAAATTAGAGAAGCTCAACTTGAGGCTCTAAAAGAAGAAAACATCAAGAACGAAGCTTTGCGAGGAATGGAAAAGCAACTTATACAAAAAGATGACGGAACGCGACACTTTATGAACCGAATTTGGACGCCTAAGTTCGGTGGAATCAGGGACTTGGTCTTAGAAGAAGCCCACAAGTCCAGATATTCCGTGCATCTAGGTTCTGACAAAATGTACTTGGATTTAAAAGTACATTATTGGTGGCCAAACATGAAGGCAGAAATTGCTACTTATGTGAGCAGATGTTTGACTTGTTCTAGAGTGAAGGTAGAACATCAAAAGCCTTCAGGTTTACTTCAAAAACAAGAAATACCAGAATGGAAATGGGAGCAGATTTCAATGGACTTCATCACTAAGTTACCCAAAACTCCTAGTGGGTTCGACACTATTTGGGTAATAGTAGATAGATTGACTAAGTCCGCCCATTTCTTACCAATTAAGGAGAATGACAAAATGGAGAAGCTGACTAGAGTTTATCTTCAGGAAATTGTTAGATTGCATGGAGTTCCAAGTTCTATTATTTCTGACCGAGATAGTTGATTCACTTAATGATTTTGGCAATCTCTACAAAAATCCTTAGGAACACGTCTAGACATGAGTACAACTTACCATCCACAGATTGATGGTCAGAGTGAGAGAACCATTTAGACTTTAGAATATATGCTCCGAGCCTGTGTAATAGACTTTGGAAATGCATGGGATACTCATTTATCATTAATTGAGTTTTCCTACAAAAATAGTCATCACACCAGCATCAAGGTTGCACCGTTTGAGGCTCTTTATGGACGAAAATTTCGTTCCCCAGTATGTTGCGCAGAAGTTGGAGATACACAGATGGCCAGAGAACGTACAAGCGATACCTTGTGTACTAGACCAGAAATAATCAATGGGACATCTGAAAAGATCGTGCAAATTAAGGATCGATTAAAGGTTTCACGTGATCGTCAAAAGAGCTATGCTAACGTAAGACGTAAGCCTTTAGAATTCCAAGTTGGAGATAAAGTAATGTTGAAGGTCTCTCCTTGGAAAGGTGTAATTCAATTCGGTAAGCGAGGCAAACTAAACCCACGGTATATAGGACCTTTTGAAATTCTAGCTAGAATTGGTTCTGTTGCATACATACTCAAGTTGCCTCAAGAGCTAAGTAATGTACACAATGTTTTTCACGTATCAAATCTGAAAATATGTCTATCCGATGACACTCTTGTGGTACCTCTCAATGAGATACGAGTAAATACCAAACTCAACTTTGTAGAAGAACCTGTCGAGATCATGGATCGAGAAGTCAAAACATTAAAGAAAAGTCGTATTCCCATAGTGAATGTTCGATGGAACTCTTTGCGAGGACCTGAATTTACTTGGGAACGTGAAGATCAGATGAAAGAAAAATACCCTAAACTATTTGACAAAACCCTAACCACAAGATAAATTTCGGGACGAAATTGTTCTAACGGGGGGAGAATGTAACACCAGTCAAAATAGGTCAATAGACAATCACATGTGATTATGCCAATCATCTAATGTTATTATGTTAACCTAGTAATTTGTTAATAATGTTATGTAGTTCATGATAAATTCTAATACAAATATGAACTTCCTTTATGATACAACTCAAAGTATACGTCTATACGATTCCAAAAATATATAGAACGTCTGAATCTGACTTCGCATGAAGAAGTTATTATAAACCGAACACTATAAATCTCTATAGAAACAGGAATTTAAAATAGACTTAGAATTAGCTATTTAAGTCTAAAATAGAGTTGTAGTACTCGTAAATACCTATGCGTGCATAAAAAGAACGTCAACAACGGAGTTCGTATGCAAAAGTTATGGCATTCCGAAGATTCAGCTTTCAGAAACCCTAAGTTAATTCACGACGTGAGTTTTATGACACTCACAACGTGAGGACTCATTCTATCATAATTTGGAATCTAGAAGCTGCGAGAGGATAGGATTCAAATTCATGACGTGAGTTTTATGACACTCACGACGTGAGGAGTCATTTATCCATATCTCGGAATCTAGAAGGTGTGACGAGGCTGCGATGGGATAGAATTAAAACTCACGATGTGAACAAAGAGTTATTCATGACGTGAGGAGTCACATGGCCACCTTCCGAAGCTAGGGGCGCAAATGGCAAGTCTGCTGGATGAGCATGCAAGACTCACGACGTGAGTTTTATAAAACTCACGACGTCAGAATCCAAAATTCTTACTATAAATAACAGGTCCGACCTCAGCTATTCCTTACACCATTTCCCTTTCTCCTCTCTCCCTTGCTGAAGCCATCTTGCATCCCGAGCCCCGACGATCTCTCACGCTGACCGTTTCGCTTACATATCATAAAATCACGTTACAAGGGTGAGTTTCAAGGCCCCACTTTATAATATATTTTCGGGGGAAAACGCATACTAAATATTGTATATACGTTATTATTATGTCTATATGATAGTATATTAGTATCAATATAGATAGTTATAATAACTGGAATATAGTTATTCGTATTTGAAAATATACAACTACGTAACATTGTTAACATGTTATTGTTATAGTGGTATATTAATGTAGATCTTGAGTTATACTTAGGATTCTATATATATGTTGTGTGCGATATAGTTCCGATGTTATATTCAGAAGTTCTATATGTTAAGTTATAAAGTATGTTGCTATTAATAGTTTTATGTCAAGATAAAACTGGATATGTTATATATTGTTATTGTTAGTTTTATGTTAAGATAAAACTTGGTATTGTTATTGATAGTTTTATGTCAAGATAAAAGTAGAAACATTATATGTTGTTATGATTGGTTTTAAGTCAAGATAAAACCAGGCTTTTACTTCAAGATATAGCTGTTATACTGCCTAAATATTATGAAGTTAGGAGTAATGTTTAAAAGCATAGTCTAGTAACTTAAGGTTTTATACATGAAAATGATTTTGTTGTTAGAGCTATAGGAAGTCGTCAAAGTCTACATCAGTAATTGTATTCATAAACTAAGATTGGGGATCTTAGAGGAAATCCTCTAACTTGTAACCTTTAATCCCGTGTGAGCCAGGAAGTCGTGTATAATTAATATATGGGATGACCACCCCACTTGTGACTGTTAGCTACAGTCAACCAAAAACAAGTGATGAACTATCCTTTTATTTGTTATTGTTTCGGCATCGATGAAGCGTACGGTGTTGTTTCTCATGTTAAATCATGAGTGTATTTGTTCTCATGGTAAATCATGAGTGTATATTTCTATCAGAGGTATTATGTCATAGCAGCGGTTACAGGCTCATGGTAGCAAATTGTTGGAACATTATACCATGTCGTGTACAAGTATTAATGAGAAGTATAAGTTTTCCCCTACTTATACCTTAAGATTAAGAAATGTTTAGGTATAACACTAATTGATAAGTATACAATTATACCTAATGTTGGAGAGTCAAAATGATACTTTCAAAAATAGACTTTTGAACTTGAGAAAAATGTATTATTTTATGGAGTCAAAACCTGTGGACTCACTAACTTTATGTTGACGTATTTTAAAATGCATGTGTTTTCAGGAACTTGAAAAGTGGGTATGTATTCGAACAGGAGAAGTTTTACTAGTATCTTTCTGTTCTTTAAGAAGTATGTCATAGTCGGATATTATGTAATAAATACTAGGAAAACAATAATGTAACTTTCAAACATCAATAAAGGTATGTATTTTCTTTAAGCATTGTTCAATGTATGTTATATAACTATGATATGAAAAATGACGTTACACTACCCAGTGTTTCCACCGATGGCTGTGGTGTGACACCATCAAACCGCTAAAAACTTGAAAATAATCAAGGAGAGAATGTTAGCAGCTCAGGATCGTCAAAAGAGCTATGCTGACAACAAGCAAAGACCGATGACTTTTGAAATTGGAGATTCGGTTTTACTTACAGTCTCGCCGTGGAAGGGACTTATAAGATTTGGTAAAAGGGGAAAGTTAAGTCTAAGGTTTATTGGACCGTTTAAAATTCTTCAGAGAATAGGGAACCAAGATTACAAGCTCGAACTACCAGAAGAACTGAATGAGATTCATAACACTTTTCATGTGTGTTATCTAAGGAAGTTCACAGGAGAAGTTCCCAACATGATTCCACTTTCGGAATTAAGAATTGATGAAAACAAGAGGTTGATTGAAGAACCATAGGCAATCGTTAACCGAAAGACTAAGAAGTTACGACGCAAGATGGCCGAGTTAGTGTTTGTCCATTGGAAACATACGAATGAGCCAAATCTCACCTGGGAAACGGAGAGTGACATGAAGAGTTGCTATCCGCATTTGTTTGTTGAAGCGTGATTCCGGGGACGAAATCATCCTAAGGTAGAGAGAATTTCAACGCCCGTGGTTCTGGGCTAGGCATTAATGATGATGTAATAGTCTAAGTTAACCTTTATAACTCATTTTGAAATAATAAGAAAGTATTTTTTGAATATTATGTGTTTTATGCTTAATTGTGTGGCTTAATTTAATTAATAATAAAAATAAGCGATAAAATAAAATGTTAGATAAGACCTATATCGATACATGAAGACGTAGTGGTCATGACGAGGATTCCGAATATATAAAGAATGCCGAAATCCGAATTATAACGAAGAAGTTATGACCTATCGAAGTTTCGCGACAAAACCGGTACGACACTGTGTAATGTAAATAGTGAATTTACGATAGAGCGATATTTAGGTAGTGTTTGTTTTTTGTCTACAGATCTGCGTAGCATCTTCTGTCTACGCCGCGCAGATATTAGCCTTTGCAGACTGTTTGTTTTTTTGAATCCTACACACCTAAAAATGTCTGTTTGCCCTCTTCTTGGCGCAGATGTAGATAAGAGTTTTCTAACATCTTCTAGCTTAAGAAAAACATCTATATCTTTATTTTTTTAAGTTTTTTTTTAATTTATATTTTTTCCAACTTTATTAATGATAAACAGTTTGAAAAAAAAATTACAAAACCTTTAAAAAAAAAAAAAAAAAAAAGAATGATACAAACATTATATTTTGGCAAATTTGTAAACAAAGATTTATTACAATAATAGTCGTTGAAGTTGTTTATATAAATATGAAAAAAAAAAAAATCATAATATAATCTTATAGTTTTTTGCCAAATATTGTAAAACATTATTTAATATAGTGTCGCCAATTTCTCAAGAAAATATTTATGATACGTTTTTAATAAATTTAATTGAAAAAATCGAAGTTTATTTCCGTCCATTTATATATTAATTCTTTGATCACTAATTATAATGTTTAGTTATAACTTTACAACCAAAGTTATTGGTTTTATCAAATATATACGTTAATTCATACCATTTTTATTTTTATCTTTTATACAATAATACATAAAAGTTGATCTAGGTTCGTTAATTATTTATAAAAAAATCATAAAAATATTAAAAAATCACTTTAAAGTTTAAAAAAATCATTTATATTTCAATTTATTTTAGTAGCCCGCAGATGTTAAAAAAACAAACAATCTTCTTTTTTCAGACTGCAGACATTTGGTCCACCTCTTCTACTGCAGAGGTTTACAGATGTGGTCCGGAGACTGCAGACATTTTGCCTCAGAAAAAACAAACAGCACCTTAGCCTTAGCGATCTAAACGAAAGTCGTAGATTTCGTTAACCCAAGAGCGTGCATAAAAAAGAACGTCTAAATCTGACTTCGTATGAGCAAGTTATGATTTTTCTAAATTTCGACTTAGCGGTATGCAGCCCAAAACTCGAATATCAGATCGAGTGTTTTTTAGCCGAAACAATCTAAACGAGAATTGAAGATCTCGTTAATAGTAGTGCAACGGTAAAAAGACAGACGAAAACGGACGTCGAATAAACAAGTTATGATTTTCTAAACGGAGTTTTCCTGTCCCGGCCTACTAAAAATAATATAATAAAAATAAAGTCAAAATTAGCCAACGGAGTATAAGTGAAAGTCGTAGAGCATAGTCTGAACTACGTGTGGATATAAAGAACATCGAAAACGGAGCTCATATGAGGAAGATATGAATTTCTGAAGTTTTTAAATAAGTAAAATTTATAAATAAAATTATTTATAAGGATAATACCTGAATTCGTGATGCACCGATCCTATCCACCCGGTACGCCCAACGTACATTTCGACAGCGGATTATGCCCAACGTAAGCTTTGATTACGCCCAGCGTAACCCGGGGTTCAGCCCCTATAAAAACGACGAGACCCCAGCCGAAATGATTGCTAATTTTCCATTCTTCCACCCTTTTCTTTCTTCTATTTGGCAACTTTTACACCCCCCCCCCCCACCTCGCGAAGCCCTGGTATTAATCCCGACTCCTGAAGCGAGTCACGAAGCCCAAAGATCCTGAGAAGAAAAAGAGTTTCCAAGTTGAAGCTCTGCTTGCGAGAAACCCGTTGTGTGAAGATCTTCCAATTTCACCGAAAAATACTACATTTAGAACCGTAGTGTTGCCCGATCATCTTCTAATCAAGTGAGTACACGATTTTATACAAGTAATCGATTGAATGTATTAGGTATCTGATTTATGTGAGTGTATTATTGTTACTTTCTAACACATAGATCTACATGATTATCTATGAAATACTTGTTATGTATATATGTATCATCTGTTATTTGGAATGAGTATTGAAAGAACATGTTATACAGGTTTTAATTTATGTATAAAATATGTATATTTAAGTATCTGATTTATGTGAGTGTATTATTGTTACCTTCTAACACATAGATCTACAAGTAATCGATTGAATGTATTAAGTATCTGATTTATGTGAGTGTATTATTGTTACCTTCTAACACATAGATCTACATGATTCTCTATGAAATACTTGTTATGTATATATGTATCATCTGTTATTTGGAATGAGTATTGAAAGAACATGCTATACAGGTTTTAATTTATGTATAAAATATGTATATTTAATTTACTAATATGTTCGGTAGAACATGGGTAGATAGTTGGTGTGTGATGAAATAAATTGATGAGAGACCTCGTTGTTGTTGTTAATCTAGTCATCTAGCGGAGTATGGATGACGACCACTGACTCTTTCTAGACAGTCCCATGGAACACTGATAGGTTCATAACCTGTAGGTGTTGTGGGCTTGATGTTCACCGGTGTACTCTATCCCCCTCACGGTTGCCTTTAGGACATTTATTGTTGAGGAAACCCCTTTGCAGTAATGTCCATCCCGATGAATATACTGGATTAGGTCCCTTGAGATAGATGTTGTTTTAGGGACGTAAAGTGAGGATAACAGGAATGGGTAATCGGGTTATTGTTGATTGTTGAATTAAATATAATTATTTATTGTGGGTTGAAAACCCTATATGCTCACCAGGCTCCCAATCCTGACCCACTCAGTTTAATTGTATTATAGGTAGTGGCGCGAGGGCATAAGATGGATGAATCATCATGTTATTTTGGTTATGAGCTTGTACATGTATATAACTATTGTATGGCTTGTAATCTGTCGTTTATGCTTTCTGGTCTGTATCGGAACATGACATCCCGAGTTTTGATTATATAATGAAAATACATTTCTTTATGAAATGCTTTGGTAAATATTATTTTATCATATTTTGTTTTTGGGAACAAATTCCGCAACTCTTTTAAATCAAAAGGATTTACTCTGAAATTATTTTAAAAGCATAAATGAAACCGGTCTTTTCTGGCCGAGATTTTGGGGATGTTACAGATTTTGAGTCAAGATTAAGACTTATGCTTGGGTTTGAGACCCCTTGTAGCCATGCATTAATACCGTCAGTTATGGTTTGGACTTCAAGTGGTTATGTTGGGCATAACCCCTGAGTACGCTGAGTGTAGTAGGCAGTTGTCCTGTAACCCTACCAAGATCAAGTAGTGTGTTGGACATAATGGGGAGTACGCATGGAGTACTCCCAAAAAAAACATGTGGGCTTTGGGTCTTTAGGGTTTTGGGCCTTGTATAGTTGGTTCATGTATGGGAGGGGAAAATGGTCTTTTTCCCTTAATAAGATAAAAGATGATTTTGACCATTGATTAAAGGTTAAAAACCCGATTATTAATTACGTTTTCCTCGACTTATGATAAGTGTGAGGAGTCGTGGTAGCGGTAGATCGAGTGTGTGATTCAGTAATCTTTAGTTAGAGGCAAGTCTTCTTATTGTGCTTGTGGGTCAAAGGAACCAATGTCATGCCACTATTTTGTGTATATAGGATGCAACCTACTTGTGGTGACTCTTGCATATTTGTATGATTAGGTTGAAATAAACCACATGGTTGGGCCCATGAGTATGTGATAATTTGAAAGAAACCTCAGGCTTCGGCTCCAGGGCTAGACCCATAAGTGATTGTCGAGTTGGAATATACCCCAGGGCTAGGCCCACTATATTTTTGGTATGTGGTACTTTTGGCGAAGTCACTAAGCTTTATGCTTACATTTCACATTTATGGTTTCGGGTACTTTCGATACAAAAGGGAAGATCCCGATGTAACGGTGAATGTTTTTTTAGCATTCTAACACTCCTAAGGTGTACATGCAACCCTAAATACCATGGATCTATGTCTTCTCTATTATACATGCAAATATCAATCTTCCAATGTATTGTTCTAATTAGCATAATATGAAGTACATATAATATAAATTCTAGTAGAATTACATACCTCTTTGTTGTAGCTTGATTCCATGGAGCTTAAGAGCCTAGTGTCTCAAATGTGACACCTCAAATGGCTCACACAACATCACCAACATCTAGGAATAACCTGAGAGAAAAGTTTCCTATGCTTATATCGGCTAGCCCTCATGTCTACACACACTAGTGCCAATTTCTTGAGCCATCGGGTCCTTATATATTATGGCTATTAGGGTTACACCATGTAACTCATGTCTTTCCATATTCTTCATGGTCCATGGGTTAAAACCTATATGGAGTATCCATGGGTTACTCCATGGGTTTAGCCCAACATGAAGAACTATAGATCATAAGTCCACATATATAAGAATGAATGATTTACACAATCAATCCTCATATATTTAATTACTCTCCTTTTGATCACAAAGTTAATTCCAAATTAATTTTTGACCAATACTAATTAAATAATATGATTTCATATTAATATATTAGAACTTATAATATATTAACAAATCATTAATATCCTTTTCTCACAAAAGTCTATCCAAATTGTTCTGATGCCATGCAAACCAAATGGACCATGCCAAGTCGAGTCAAGTACATACCAACTATATTTATGGGCTTAGATACTAATCCAACAGTATCCCAGTTGGATAAGTCTAAAACTATTATTGTGTATGACTCCAAAACCCGACTAGCAATTGTAGCTCTTAAAAGCCGTTATCGAACTCTAAACAAATCAATAACGCATCCATTAGATAAGAGATCATATATTCCTCCATTCTAGATATCATATGGACTGAGACATGGATTATAATCATTCTCCTTGTCCATCTGTTGTTTCCCGATTTCTGATTTATGACGACCGACTAATTGAACAATTCAAATCAGTCCAGGTTTGGCAAAGCACTTCGGGGTGTCATCACTAAATCATCGAGGGGCCCACAGATATCACTTTTATCCCTTATAGGGTAAAATGAATGGATAAACTCCGACTCATATGCTTGTTCTACTACTTGATGAATCATACACAAAGGCACGTTTTATAACATCGAGTTACCAACGCATTTTTGTACAATAAATGTATAACCAACTCATAGGCAACAACTCATATCTCTAGGTTTGAAAAATAAAAGATATTATCGTCTCATGATCACTAGGGATAAAATCCATGAAGTAAGTCAAATGAGTGTGGGTTGAATCCAATACTCAGAACTTATGAGCACTCATGAATGTTGTAGCAACTCTTGTTATGTCAAATACCTTGGACATCTACAAACTAGCTTCATGACAGTCTTGCCTTAATACCTAATTCCAACGTATTATCAACTGTGGATGGTTTGAATAACTTAGTCATTCGGGAAGAATGACCTAGTTATTCTGGAAGTCAACACATGCAAAGTGAAACCCAATAATAATCGAATCCAATATGGTCTCAGAACTTATGAATATAAATAGAACAAATTTTATTTATCTTCATATTGATTACACATTATTCATTATATATTGTTTCAAATTATCAACTTTATACTTGAATCAAAACAGTAGTTGTTCCATGCTCCAAGCATGTACACTATGTTTTATAAACACTAGTCATGCCATACACCAAGTATGTACACTATGTTTTCCAAACATTAGTTATGCTATACACCAAGTATGCACACTAAGTTTGTCTATGATCTTTACTTTGTGAAATAGATCGATTGAACATAGTTCTAATGATTCTCATTTCAAAATCTAGAATCCTTAACGTAAAAGCAAGAATTCCAAATTCCTGCCATTTACCGAAATCTGCTAGATTTTTAAACTTATATGCATTGATCCTCTCATAATGATTATGCACAAAGTCACAAAGACTTGTCAACAGTCATTACAGAGTATTCCATTGGAGAACATTCCATGGAAGCGAAGTCTCAAATTCAAAGTAAATTGCTTTGAACATCCTTCTTGCATTAAGTTTACCAATCTTATATAGATTTAATAAATAACTTCCAACTATGGGAATATTTCCATATTCTCATTTTGACTATCCCTTCTAAACAAGAGTTGCCTCTTTTCAGAATATGTCAATATGGTCCTTCCAAAATTAACAATATTCTTTCAATTGTCCATGAGCAACCAATCTTTGGTAAACCTTAGATTTTCCTCGACAATTGCTTAATCATTTTAGTCATATCCAATTTTAGACTTTTCCCCTCTTAATGCCCTAGGCATTTGGAAAATTTAGAAAGGATGAATACACATGCAAACGATCCTATATCCGAAGCGTATGGGACATGATTCATGATGTCTCGCATAAAGACATGATACTAGACTAGTCTTTTGCTATACTATTTCTATTTCTATTTATCATGTTCTCATAATTCAGATTATGAAAAGGGATGTCGTAATCATAATTGGATTTTAGAACGCAAGTAATGTACCAATATATAGAATTCCCTTATGTTGAGTCATTCCAACATAAAATTCATATATATATATATATATATATATATATATATATATATATATATCCTTGACTAAAGATGATTAAAACCTCAATCTAAGCTTTTAGATTTGAAATGAAGTATAATTTCCTCTCCCTAAATTATAGCAAAACAACTTTTCCCAATTGAACTTTTGTTTTTCTATATTGAAAATTGCTAACTTGCAACACTTATCATAATTATCATGCTCCCATTAACATGATAATTGTTAGCATAACACTTATGCTCCCACTAACTTTGACATGTATCCGGAAATCAGTTGGACTTCTAGAAATCAATACTTTATTGACTTTTCTTACCAAAGTTCAGATTTCTGATATGAGATGCTTTGATAAAACTTTATCAAAATCATACACCTTTCCTTAGATAGGACACATGTGTGAGTAAACAATTTCATAAACTATGAAAAGGGATGTCATAGTCATAGTCTAGATTGTTTAGACCTTTTTCATTCCTCACAAGTCTATGTTAATGTGTTGGTTAACCACACACGCTCCACTAACGACTTTGAGAATGCGAATATCACAATTGCTATTTACTTAAAATCTAATTAGTGAAAGCGTTTCCTCACCATCATTTTCATGATTCGGAGATAAACCTTATGACACTTAGATTTTATGGTGTATGTGTTCCTATCCATGTGAATTTGTCAAAACCATAATCACAAAACAAGGTTAGTGACAAATCCAAACTCATATGGACCGAACTCGTGCAATCTTAACTTCTTGCCACTTAGCAGCACAAGGCCTACCATTGCTTCCAGGTTGTTATGCAAACAATTGAGAACTTTTAGAACTCAAATGCATAGTCAACTTTAACTGGAATAGGCACAGAAATAAGAATATATCAACATGATAGGCTATAAACCTCAAGTCGTGTGCTAGTGATAAACAACAGGTTTTATTCTAGATTAGTTCTCGAAACTCTTTCAGGATCTTTAAGACTCCCACTATCCTCTTGACATATAAGACTCTCTTGCCAAGAACCATTCCATGAGAACCAAATATTCAAGAGATGGTGCAGATTCTTATCAAGACAAAGACTTCACACAATTGGCCTTAGTTGGCCTTTGTTTTATCCAAAACATCACAACTTACCAATTTCAAATGTTCAAGAGTAGAACACATTTTACTCTTACATTTGACAAGTGTTATAAACCTTCTTTAAGATGTGTCACTCAAGTTACAATCTTGGAGTATGACTCTAAGAATTGTTTTGGAACGAAGTATGACTCATCTTCTTGATTTAACCATTTCTACAATTCATGACTCCTCTTCTTAGCCATAAAAATGCACTAAGATTTCCTTAGAAGATGATTATGATATGGTCTCACAATCATTAAGATGATCATAACGGATGATACTAAAGTACTCTCCCATCTTTTTAGATTTGAGAAACTTGTATCTTTCTGCTTAATTTTATTCTTCTTATTCGTTCTGCCATTCATTGAAACTTTTTCAATATTTCAGAATGATACATAAGCTTGTAAGTATAACCATATTTACTAAACTTTAGTAAATCATGACGAATAGTCTTATTGATCTTTTGTGGTGGACTTTGACCAGTGCACAAGAATGTGTACTTGATCCCTTAGTCCTTCACTTGTCTCACATATACATGTGAACAAGGAATTAGTCTTAAATTTTCCAAAGATGAAAATTCTTATTCATCATACTATACAACTTGCATGATTCAAAGTTTCGGTCCAGTTGAAACTTGGGTGATGAGAATCTTTACTTATTTGGTAAATTTAGACATTACTACAAATGAAAGAATCAAATTCACATTTCCATTATTGCTAAAAACATACATATATCATTTTTTCAATAAAAGCCATTGCAAGGAGATATAAACTAAAATAAAATCAAAATTTTATTTATTTACAAAATGAGTAAAAACTTTTACCTTACAATGCAACTTTAAATGAAAACTATGTTATCATATATTTTCTAGCAATCTATCATAACTCCTAAGTAGTAGCTCAAGAGTCTGATCTTCGAACCATGCGATTGAAATCCATTTTCGTGATCAGATTCAGCATACTCTTCTTTTAAGCTTCCTTCCCTTTGCTTGATCATGTCACATCATGTACCAAGAATCAACAATTAGGAACTTATCAGAGTTAGATAGTGTATTTTACCCGAAGTAGAGTCAAACTTTTTGACTCTATGATCCTTATGATCTTTTAGGTAAATTTGGCAGCTTCGCAACCAATGCCCCTTCCTTTCGCAATAGAAACATATGGACCCTTTGGGAATGGTACACAGGGAAATCTCAGACTTAGTCTTTCTCTTTACCATTTGGTTAACCGAGTTGACTATGGTCGATCCTTTTCCATTAGGAAGAGAAAGCTTTTCTGGATTTCCAATGTTACCATTGTCAATGTCCATGGAACTATGGAAGTCGATCTTTCAACTAAATTTTTTTTACCAGTGCTCCAAATCATCTCTGATTCAGAAGTATCAAGCAAATAAGTAAGATCATTAAGGGTCATCTGATAGTCTGTTACATAGTAGTCCTAAAGAACTCACTATGTGACATAGAAGGTGATTAAAGGCACTATTCAACAACTAACTTCCTCAAGACTTCGACACCCAACTCTCTTGGCTTGTCAATATGTGACTTCATCTCCATGATGTGAGCACACATAGACTTTGCTTGCCAATAGGGCTTGAGTGACCTTGAACTATTCAAGAACTTATGGGTTAGGGAGAATAATTGGAGGAGGTGAAAGAAGAGAAGTATGATTTCCATTATCCAATCATGGAACATCATCTTCATTAGGAAAGCTTGTTCCAAGGGATTTAGGATTATCATAGATGTCTAAACTAGACATCTAATATGGGAGATATTCAGGTTAGTTGATTTAAAGTCCTTAATACGACACCCAATATGAAATATTAAGGTTAGGACCCAACACAATATTTTATAACTTGGAAGAGGGATGCCGTAATCCAAGTTATAAAATATTTGAAGGTAGGTGAATGACGATTCACCAATTTCCACCATGAAAAATGAAATAATTTATTAGGTTTTAATTGGATTTGAAACTCCTAGATCTTTTGAGATTCATTGAACTTTTCAATGGAATGTTTCAATATCGATTGTGCCCTATCTAGTTTTGTGACTAGGATGCCGAGGATCACAAAACAAGGTGTGAATAACCATGCAAATATACTTGGTACCCTTAATATTTATCACTCAATCGATGTACCGGTTAACCACACGAGCTCCATCGATACTATGATAAACATTGAGTTACCCTTTGCCTATCTTGTTAAATCAAGCTAGTGTGCCGGTTAACCACATGCACTCCACTAACTGACTTAAGTAAAGTGCAAAGTATAATTTCATGGGTTAGCACCAAATTCACATTTTCCTAAGTAATTAAAATTGGGAATTCATAAGTGTTTAGTTACTTAGTATTTATCATTATACATTTAATGAAGGGAGAATTCTAGTCCCTGTCCTACCCGTTCGGCTAACGACCTTCCACCAGTCAAGGAAGCGGTGGGTGAGATTGGATACCAATTAAACCTCCATTTTATAGGCAGTAACCTTATACCACTCTTATAGACCGACTTCGTGAATGAGGCCTACTAATGATAAGACTGACTTGCTCTCTCTCTCTCTTTCTCTCTCTCTCTCTCTCTCTCTCTCACTCACACACACATACACACCCACATATATATATATATATATATATATATATATATATATATATATATATATATATATATTTATAATTAACTTATAATACTATAAAGTAGAAGGGTTAAATTTTAATTTTTAAAATTCTAAGGGCTTAACTTGGAATTAAAGTATTCATGAGGGAAAACTTTACAAAGTCCAAAACTGGAGGGCAAGTTTTGAACTATTCAAAACCTTTTCAATTCCATAACTTATGTGTTTAAAGTAGTTTTAATGAAAAACTTTTCAAGTACCATAACTTGAGAACAAGTTATGGAAGACTTTAAAATATTTAAAAATGAGACTTTAAAACATTTGAAAAACCCTTATCAAAATTTCGAAAACCAGGATACAAGAACCCTAATTTCGAAAACCATGCCTCCTAGGGTTTATTACCCATAAACCCTAAAGTGTCAAATTCATACAATTGTATAATTCTAATTGAAAACAAAAACCATAAGCTCCGATATCGCTGATGGGTTTTATACAAACAATCCTATGTATGCATGCAACCCTAGAAATTAGATCTATGTTTTCACTATTAGATACATAACATTATGAACACATGAAGAACCCTATCATGCTTCTATGAATTTTGAAATTCATAAGATGAGTTGGATTGCATACCTCTTGTTGTTATGTAGTAATAACAACTTAAATCTTGAATTTCCTTCTCCTTTAAAGCAAGTACCACAAGTGTAGTACCTCTAATGGCTCACAAACACCAAGAGCAACTGGAGAGGCAAGAGAGACAGGGAGGAGGCTACAAAATTCGTCCTTAGGGTTCTTAGAGAAGCAAGTGGAAGATTTTTGTAGCCTAGGGGCCTTATTTATACTGTGAGCAGCTAGGGTTTCCTCCAAAACCCTAATGGACAGCTTAGACATTAAGCAGCCCATGGAACCTTCTGGAATAAGGCCATGGACGAAAATATGATTGGCTCCCATCATAATTTCATTCATCCATTTGTCCTACTGGGTTTCCCAGCCCAAAATCCAACTATCACACATTTGACAGTTTAAGTCCCTTTATTCAATTAATCTCTTTTAGTCACCAAATTAATTCTTAATTAATTTATGACTAATATTAATTAAATAATATGATTTCTCTTTTAATATATTATTCTTATAATATATTAATAAACCATAATAACCTCTTTCTGTATTATTTCTCCAGTCAAGTTGCTTTGGTGAAGGCAACCCAAAAGGACCATGCACAACCGGGTCAAGTACTTACCAAATATGGTTACGAGCTTAGACACTAATCCAACACTACTTTCATACAATGGAAAGACGTTGAGTATCCGGTTCATTCTAGTTTCATGGTTTCTTAATTATAGAATAGTGTCGGTGATTTGGTTGTGTGCATGTAAGTGAGTGTATACACTAACATGAAATGTGAATAAATGAACAAAAAGCATATAACAACGTCACGAGAAAAATATATAGCCGTTTTCATTAATATAATCTTTTAATACATGAAAAGAAATAAAATCTGACGGCGTAACTGTTGGAATAATGTCTAAGGCTGCAACTATATTAGGCAAGTATTTGACCCGATTGTGCATGGTCCTTTTGGGTTGCCTTCACCATAGCAACTTGGTAGGATGATTTATTATGAGAGAATAGATAGTATTAATATATTGTGAGAATAATATAAGGAATAATAATATAGTTATTTGATTAATATAAGTCATATATTAATTAGTATTAATTTGGTGACTCAAGGAGATTAATTAAATAAGAGGGTATAAACTGTCAATTGTTTGATACTTAAACTTTAGACAGTAAATCCTTATTGGATAGGGGTTGGACGATTTCTAGGCTAGGATAAGCCTCTAAATCGTCCAAGGCATTATCTTGGAAAGGATTTGAATTGCTTTGAGTAATAGTTATCCAACTAGGGTTTGAGTTGTAACCCTTAAGGAGTCTACAAGTATAAATAGACCCTATGACAAAGGGAATTCGGCACATTATCTAATGTAGAGAACCCCTGGCCGAATTCCTCCTCTCTCCTCTCTCTGAAATCATCCTTTTTGCTAGTTGGTGTTTGTAAGCCATTAGAGGAGTGACAGTTGTGACTCTAAAGCTCCAAGAACAAGAAGATCAAACAAGTGTCTCAAGGTATGATTCTAACTCTGATTTTGTGTTGTTCTTATACCTAATTAGCCATTAGAAGTCTTGGATTCAAAGCATGTTTAATAGAGAAACCTAGATCCAAGCATTAGGTTTTGTATGCGCACTTAGGAATGTTCTTATGTACAAAACCCATCAGTGGTATCAAAGCATAGACTGGTTTCTATTAAATTGATGCTTGAATGTTTGAATCTTAACTGCAAAATTCAATTTTTGTGTTTCTTAGTCATGGACTCAGCGAGTTGGCCTGACTCGGCGAGTCCAGTGTGGACACTCGGTGAGTCCGAGCGTCAGGATTAGCCAAAAACGGGATTTTTTCATATTTATCTTATGGAAACTTACCTTAATCATATTAGATCAACCCTAATCTGATTTTGTGATATATATGACTATATTTTTGATCTAATTGAAGATAATTATCAATTAATAAAATATTTAATTTCCTTATTTGATAATTATTAATCAAATATGAATAATTATGTGATTAATTGTTAATTTAAATTATTTGTTATTTGATCCTTTATGTTTTAAATGTTTAAAATCTATCCTCAAGTTGTGAAATTTATGTTTTGTGATGTAAAGTTTAATTTAGACAATTTAAATTTCAAACCCTAGAATTTTACAAGTTTAAAATACAACCCTATACTAATATAATATTACAAGATTAATATCTATATATGTATAACTTAAATGCTAGTCTTACCGTTAGTAGGCCTCATTCACGAAGCCCGTCTATAAGGTCGGTATAAGGTTGTGGCCTATAAAATGGTGCTTAATGGGTGTACACTCACACCCATCGCTCGCTTGATTGGTGGAGGGTCGTTAGCCGAACGGGTAGGATAGGGAACCTCATCCTCTCATTAAAAGTATAATATTAAATACAAAGTAACTACACGTTTTCTTAAAATTTCCCGATGTTAGTTACTTTAGGAAAAGTGAATTGATGCAATCCCATGAAATTACACTTTGCACCTTGCTAAGAAGTTAGTGGAGCGTGTGTGGTTTACCGGCACACTAATTCGTTCTAAGCGAAGGTGGCAAAGGGTGATTCATTGTTTATCATAGTTCAATGGAGCGTGTGTGGTTTACCAGCACATCGAATAGGTGATCATTACAATGAAGGCACCATGTCAATTTGCATGGTAATTCACACCCGCTTTGTGATCCTCGGTATCCTAGTCACAAACAAGAGGGGCATATCGAGATTTAAACATGCCATTGAAAAGTTTCAATGAATCTCATCCAAACCTAGGAATTCCCAATGCATTTAGGACTTAAAGTTATGTTTTTCATGGTGGAGAATTAGTGAATCGTCATTCAATTACCTTCAAATTGTTTGCATATTAGATTACGGCATCCCTTTTCTAGTGTGTAAATATTGTTGTTGGATCCTAGCCCTAATTTTCTTATTGGGTGAATATTAGGGATTCATATTATAATCTATCTTTGTACTTTCTATTTATAGATGTCGAACGCCAACAATGCTGCTACGAGTTCTTTCACTTTGATGAGCCTTTGTCAAAAGGTCACCTTTGATGGAACGAACTTTAGCGAATGGATAAGATACATTCGCACGATTTCTCGCTATGAGGATAAGGAGTATGTCCTCGATGAGAAGCTCAAGAAAATCAACCCCGAAATTGCTACTCCCGCCAAAAATCACCGCCTTTGAAACTCACGAGCGTGATGCAACGAAAGTGCATTGCATCATGATTGCGACAATGAACTCCGAATTCCAAAAGTCCTACGGGGACATGTATCCGTACGAAATGCACCAAGACTTATTGGAGAGATACCATCAAAACGCAAGACAAGAGCGTTATGAGATTTTCAGAAACATGATTTCCGCTAAGATGGGTCATCGAGAGTCTCTTACCGTGCACTTGCAAAAGATGCAAAGGTATGTCGACCGCCTTCGCAAGTTAAATGTTGACTTTGGGGAAGACTTGGCGATCAAAATGGTGCTTCACTCTTTGCCTCCAAGCTACAATCAATTTAGGATGACCTATCACATGAACAACGAAGAGGTCACCCTAAGCAAACTCCAAGGTCTCTTGAGGGTCGCTGAGTGCAACTTCAAGGAAAAGTATGTTGCACCAACTCCCAATCCGCTCGCTGCTCCTGTCTTGGAAATTGGACAAGGAAAGGGAAAGAAGAGGAAGGCTTCATCAAAGAACTATCAAAAGGTTAAAGCCCGAGATGGTGCCTCTTCTAGTGGGACCAAAGTTGATCCCGCTAAGCCCTGCTCCAACCCGAAGGAGGTAGAGTGCCACCACTGCCACAAGATAGGACATTGGAAGAGAAGCTGCCCGAAGTACCTGCAAGCCATCAAGGAAGGAAAGATCAAGCCATCTTTCATAGGTATATATACAATTAAATCTAACGCTTCATCTCACAATACTTCTTGGGTTCTTGATACCGGTTGTTGTTACCACATTTGTTCTAATGTGCAGGGACTAAGAAGAAGTAGAGACGTGGAGCATGGAAGAATAAATCTAATCATGGGGAACAAAAGATCGTCGCATGTGACCAAGATTGGAGTGTATTCTTTAGTGCTTAGGAATAGTTTATCTTTAGATTTGAACAATTGTTGCTATTCGCCAGAAATGGCTAGAAACATCATTTCTTTTCATGGTTTGTTTAGACAAGGTTTTAGATTTTCTTTTAATAATGAGAATGGTTCTATTTTAGCTTATCTAAATGGTGTCTTTTACCTTGAAGCTATACCATTTAATGGAATTTATGAAACTGTTATGATTGTTGATAACTTAGGAAATGATGTTTTGTACTTGGATTCTTCCAATAGTATGGATAAGGCATCCTTATGGCATTGTATTCTTGGAAATGTCAACAAGAAACGCATAGCCTAACTCCAAAAGGATGGAGTGTTGGAGTCATTCGACCTTAGGGAAGATGACACATGCTAGTCTTGTTTTCTTGGAAAGATGACTAAGTCACCCTTCGCTGGTACGTGCGAAAGGGGTGAGGGTCTATTGGACCTCATACATACCGATGTATGTGGACCGTTTAGATCTACGACGAATGATGGAAACCGCTTCTATGTGACTTTTACCGATGACTATAGTAGATATGGGTATATCTACTTAATCAAGCAAAAGTCAGAAACTTTTGAAAAGTTCAAAGAGTTCAAGAATGAAGTGGAGAATCAATTGGGCAGGAAGATCAAGATGTTTCGATCCGATCGAGGAGGAGAGTACCTAAGTCTTGAATTCCACGATTATCTCAAGGAGTGTGGAATAGTTTCACAATTGACGCCACCTAGGACACCACAATTGAATGGTGTGGCAGAAAGGCGTAATCGAACCTTGTTGGACATGGTTCGCTCTATGATGAGTCGTGCTTCACTATCTATCTCTTTTTGGGGGTATGCCTTAGAAACTGCCACCCATATCCTTAACCGAGTCCCTACTAAGAAGGTTGCCAAAACACCTCACGAGATGTGGACGGGGAAAGCTCTTTCGTTATCACATATCAAGGTTTGGGGTTGCGAGGCTTTCATAAGACGAGATACTCATGACAAGATCGAACCTCGTAGTGAGTGATGTATTTTCATCAGCTACCCGTAGAAATCCTATGGATATCTCTTCTATAGACCGAAGGAAAATGTTGTCTTTGTTGCGAGGAGAGGAGTTTTCCGAGAGCGAGAACTCATAAGCCAAGGAGACAGTGGGAGGCAAATCGATCTTGAAGAGATTCAAGAGTCGATAGATGAAGGAACCTCAACCGCTGGCACTCAACCCGAGGAGGAAACTCCGGTTGAACCAACTGACGTATCATTACCTCTTAGACGTTCCGAAAAAGTTAGGTTTCAACCCCAGTTGTATGGTTTTCATATTACTACTGAAAGGGACACGTATATTAGTGATAGTACACTAATAAATCTTGATGAACCTAATAGCTATAAGGAAGCCATGGCAGGCCCGGAGTCTACGAAATGGAAAGAGGCAATGGATAGCGAGATCCAATCCATGTATGATAACCAAGTTTGGAATTTGGTTGATAATGTGCCTGGACGTAAGATCGTTGGGTGCAAATGGATCTTCAAGAAGAAGAATGGCGTGGATGGAAAAGTACACACGTATAAAGCGCGATTAGTTGCGAAGGGATTTACTCAAACTCCTGGAGTTGACTATGAAGAGACCTTCTCACCAGTTGCGAAGATAAAATCTATTAGAGTGATGCTAGCTATTGCCGCATTTCATGATTATGAGATTTGGCAAATGGATGTCAAGACCGCTTTCCTTAATGGGAAGTTGGCTGAGGATGTTTACATGGCTCAGTAAGAAGGGTTTATGTATCCAAATCATCTGAATAGAGTGTGTAAGCTTGAGAAATCCATTTATGGACTAAATCAAGCATCTCGCAGATGGAATCTTTGCTTCGATGAGAAAGTTAAAGAGTTTGGATTTGTACGAAGCGAAGATGAATCATGTGTATATGTCAAAGCCAGTGGGAGTGTAGTAAGCTTCCTTGTTCTATATGTCGATGACATATTACTCATAGGAAACGACATCCCGACCCTGCAGGAAGTTAAGTCCTCGCTCGGGAAGTGCTTCGCTATGAAGGACCTCGGAGAGGCTTCCTATATTTTGGGAATAAGGATAGTAAGAGAAAGAAGTAAGAGGCTAATAGGACTTAGTGAGAACACTTACTTAGAGAAGGTACTAAAACGTTTTAGTATGGAAAACTCGAAGAAGGGAGAATTACCGATAGAAAGTAATGCCAAGTTGAGTAAGACTCAAAGTCCGAGTACCGAAGCCGAGATAGCTGAAATGAGCCGAGTTCCATACGCTTCCGCTGTTGGCTCAATCATGTACGTTATGACTTGTACTCGCCCTGATGTAGCCTTTGCTTTGAGCATGGTTAGTAGATATCAAGGGAACCACGGCAGAGCCCATTGGATTGCAGTGAAGAATATCCTTAAGTACCTTCGAAGGACGAAGGAATGGTTCTTAGTCCTTGGAGGGAGTGATGACTTGAAGGTGCGAGGGTATAGTGATGCTAGTTTTCAGACCGACAGGGACAACTACTGTTCGCAGTTGGGCTGGGTCTTTACCCTGAATGGAGGAGCAGTAACTTGGAAAAGTTCCAAGCAGGAAACTGTAGTTGATTCAACATGCGAATCAGAGTACAGCGCAGCGAGCGAAGCGTCGAAGGAGGCAATATGGCTAAAGAACTTCACTGGTGATCTTGGAGTTGTACCTGTCATAAAGGATCCCATGGAGATTTTATGTGATAATGAAGGTGCGGTTGCCTTGACCAAGGAACCGAGAGATCATGGTAGATCGCGACATATCGACAGAAAATATCACTTTATTAGACATCGTGTAGAAGAAGGACAACTCGTAGTGAAGAGGATATCATCAGAAGATAACCCAGCAGATCCGCTTACGAAGGGACTAAGTAGGGTTAAGCATTTGCAGCATGCTAGGAGTATTGGACTGAAGGATGCTATTAGCATAGATTAGATAGTATTAGAAACGTGTAATAGATAAATGTAATTAACATTTGATGATTAAATAAAGGAGTTTTATTTATAAGTAATGTTACTATCTTATGTTAATTGTTTAACTATTATTTCACTTTGCATGTTTTGACTTCCAGAATAATTGAGTTTATTAAGAATAATCGAATTGTTCAAATAGTCCACAATCGTTCATATATCGGAAGTAGATATGAATGAAGATTGTCATGAATAGGTGTGTAGAGTGTCTAAATGGTGTTAGACATAGCAAAAGATTGCTGCAACATTCATGAGTGATTATGAACTAGGTTTGAGCATTGGAACAAACCCGCGCTTGCTGGAATCACCTTGTGGAATAAGATAGTAAAAGGTGATCGCAAGACGATAATATCATATAGTCTAAAAACCTAGATATATGGTTTGTTATTGGTTAATTGATTGTACATTGATAATGCGAAAACGCATTGGTAACTCGATGTTATAAAACGCATTGTTGTGTATAGTTGGTTAATGAATAAGTAAATGCATATAAGGTGAAAATTATCTGTAACTTTTATCCTTTAAAGGAAAAAGTGATATCTCGGCCTCTCGATGATTTGATTTGACTTATGTGTCGGGCCCGGTCAGAACTGAATTGATGTGTTCGATTAAGTTCTATTTCAAATAAATCAGAAATCGAGAAACCAAATGCTAGACTAACTATTCTATAGTATTGTCAGCATGATATCTAACAGAGGACTGTATGATCCCTTACCTAAAGGACAAGATTGATTATATCAAAGTTTGACATCGTCTTTGAGAGCTACGATTGCAAATCGGAATGTACCTGCGCATATAGTTACTAGACTTATCCAAGTGGGAGACTGTTGGAATAGTGTCTAAGGCTGCAACTATATTAGGCAAGTATTTGGCCTGATTGGCATGGTCCTTTTGGGTTGCCTTCACCACAGCAACTTGGTAGGATGATTTATTATGAGAGAATAGATATTATTAATATATTATGAGAATAATATAAGGAATAATAATATAGTTATTTGATTAATATAAGTCATAGATTAATTAGTATTAATTTGGTGACTTAAGGAGATTAATTAAATAAGAGGGTATAAACTGTCAATTGTTTGATAGTTAAACTTTAGACTGTAAATCCTTATTGGATAGGGGTTGGACGATTTCTAGGCAAGGATAAGCCTCAAAATCATCCAAGGAATTATCTTGGGAAGGATTTGGATTGATTTGAGTAATAGTTATCCAACTAGGGTTTGAGTTGTAACCCTTAAGGAGTCTACAAGTATAAATAGACCCTATGGCAAAGGGAATTCGGCACATCATCTAAAGTAGAGAACCCCTGGCCGAATTCCTCCTCTCTCCTCTCTCTCAAATCATCCTCTTTGCTAGTTGGTGTTTGTAAGCCATTAGAGGAGTGACAATTGTGACTCTAAAACTCCAAGAACAAGAAGATCAAACAAGTGTCTCAAGGTATGATTCTAACTCTGATTTTGTGGTGTTCTTATACCTAATTAGCCAGTAGAAGTCTTGGATTCAAATCATGTTTAATAGAGAAACCTAGATCTGAGCATTAGGGTTTGTATGCACACTTAGGAATGTTCTTATGTAGAAAACCCATCAGTAACGACTCCATGAGTAGTGTAATCACTTAATAGTAATCGTAGTTGAATCTGAAACCTAGTCATTGTGGGAAGTGCCTGGGGTGGTGCTGAGGAAGTGGATGCAGGCTGGAGACGAGCTACCTGTCACTCAGTGTCTCGTAATCGGTCCTCCCAAGCTATCTGTCTCATTTGGAAGCCTCTAATTACCTCATGTGTTTCTCTTTCTGCTCTAGCGACCGCAACTCGCATCTGATACATCTGATTAGCAGTTTCTTACCAATATCTCATGTATGCCTCACTGTGACGAGAAGCACTCGATCGGCTGGTCCACCATCACTTAGATCATAGAACCTTCTAGCCATACCAAACGGGGGTCGTTGTCCTTGTTGCCTGCTCCACCTCCAGATACCATGAGCCCATGGAGGTGTAGGACCATCAGGGCCTAATTGGTATGCAGGCACCCTTACTGGGTAAGGTGGATTGATGACTTTGGACTCTGCATCCGAGTCGCTATTGTTGCTATTGTTGAGCTCTTCTTCCTCGAAATCCATTATTGGCTCTGCGGGTCCATCTTCAATTTCCACTTCTTGTTCCTCCTCAGGGTCTTCTTCAGGGTCAAGCCATCCTGCGTTCCCCTGATTAGGGAAGTAAGGGTCTCCTGGTGAATGGAATCCAGTCATGTCGACTGTACGAGAAACTTGAGGGGTGAGAGGTGTATGAGAAGTGTGTATATAGATAACATTTTCAAATACTCCTATAGCATTTTAATTTTTGTTTAGTTTGGTTCTATAAACTATCTGGATAATTAGATGGTAACTTTTTGGTTCATTGACCATCACGATTACTACCAAACACATGTGGGTCGTATTTTGAACGAATATAGTTGATCACGCTATATTCACCCCCAATACTGTTGGATTAGGTGTCTAAGCCCATAACTATTATTGGTATGTATTCAACCCGAGAGTAGCATGGTCCATTTGGGTTGCATATCATCAGGACAATTTGTTAGGATGGACTTTTGAGAGAAGGTTAATTATGGTTTATTAATATATTATAAGTTATAATATATTAATATGAAATCATATGTTTTATTTAGTATTGATCAAGAATTAATTTTGAATTAATTTAGTGGTCAAAAGAGACTAATTAAATCTATGGGGACTAATTATGATAATTAGTTATATTTATATGTGTTGGGCTTATGATCCATGTTGGATCAATTTTATGTATGGATACATAAAGAGTTGGGCCACATGAACCATGGATCATAAAACCCATGGGTATGGATTATGGGTGATACCAATGACCCTTGGAATCCTACATATAAATAGGTTACTCCATAGCCAAAATCACCACTTCTTTTCTTAGAGAAATATAGAGGTGTTTTGGTGCTTGGAATTCTCTCTCAAGAGCCACCTTTGTCCTAGGTGTGTTGTGATTCCATTTGAGGCATTTCATACTATTGGTGCTATGCTCTGAAGGCCAAATACATCAAGACTTCAAGGAACATAAAAGGTATGTTTCCCTAACTAGTATATTATATGGTTTATGTAAAATGCATGCTAGTTATAGGTTTAATTCCTTGGAAACCATTTGCATGTATAATTAGTGAAAACATAGATCCAAGGTATTTAGGGTTGTATGTGCACCATAGGATGTTGTATTATACCAAAACCGAACAGTGGTATTAGAGCCAGGTTGTTTTCTACTATATTTGATGCAAATGTATTTTTTTTTCAAGTTGATGGAAAAAAAAACATGAAGTTTGTCAAATTTTATGATAATTACTTGATTTTATGAAAAACTAATAATTTGTAAAATTTGAGTCACTTTACTACAAGAGTTGAATTAGATCAATTTATTAAAAGATAGAATGATATGATTATTTTATTTGTTTTAAAAGTTTGATCTAAGTGGTTTTAAGGAGTTACAAATTTTGTCATAAAATTTTGGAACTCAAAAGTTTTTTTAAAGTTATGATCTTAAGAGTTTTGAAACTTCCATAAGTTATGGATGTGAAATGTCTCATTTATTAACTCTTTAGGTTATGAAGTCCAAGAGTCTTCAAAGGATAATTCTCAAAGTTTCAAGATTTGTATTAGTTTATATGATTCTAATTTCTTGAAAATTGTTGATATGAATTATCTTTACTTATGAGTTTAATCTAGATCATAGAAAAATTATTTAATTATTGTGTTAATTGGAATATTTGATCTTAATGGTTTTTATGAACTCCATAACTTCTCCTCAAGTTATGGAAAGTGAAGAGTTTTTCTTTTTAAAGTTTCATTAAGACTCATAGGTTATGAAAATAGAAGAGTCTCTATTTTTAATGTCATCATTAAATGATTTAATGTCTTCCATAACTTGTCCTCAAGTTATGGAACTTGATTTTTTTTTTCATTAAACCTTAATTAAACTCATAAGTTATGAAAAATCCAAGAGTTTTGAAAGGTTTCAAAACTTGTCCTCAAGTTTTGGAATTTGTAAAGTTACCCCCCATGTATACTTTAATTCCAAACTAGACCTTAGAATTTTAAAAGTTAAAATTCAACCGTTATACTTTATAATATTATAAGTTAATAATATTTATCTATATGTATAAGAGTAAAGTCAGTCTTACCGTTAGTAGGCCTCATTCACGAAGCTGGTCTATAAGGGGGGTATAAGGTTACAACCTATAAAATGGTAGTTTAATGGGTGTCCACTCTCACCCACCGCTTCCTTGACTGATGGAGGGTCGTTAGCCGAACGGGTAGGACAAGGACTATAATTCTCCTTTCATTAAAAGTATTAATGATAAATACTAAGTAACTAAACCTTTTATAAATACCCAATCTTAGTTACTTAGGAAAATGTGAATAAGGTGCTAATCCATGAAATTACACTTTGCACTTTGTTTAAGTCGGTTAGTGGAGCGTGTGTGGTTAACTGGCACACTAACTTGTATTTAACAAGGTAGGCAAAGGGTAACTTAATGTTTATCATAGTATCGATGGAGCGTGTGTGGTTAACCAGCACATCGATTGAGGGGTAAACACTTAAGGGTGTCAAGTAATTTGCATGGTTACTTCACACCTTGTTTTGTGATCCTCGGCATCCCACTCACAAAACCTGAAGGGCACACTCGAGATTGAAACATGCCATTGAACAGTTCAATGAATCTCAAAGATCTAGGAGTTTCAAAACCAATTAAAACTTAATTATTATTTCGTTTTTCATGGTGGAAATTGGTGAATCGTCATTCACCTACCTTCAAATATTTTATAGCTTGGATTACGGCATCCCTCTTCTAAGATATAAAATAGTTTGTTGAGTCCTAGCCTTAATATTTCATATTGGGTGTCATATTAAGGACTTTAAATCAACTATCTTGAATATCTCCCAAAAGATGTCTAGTTTAGACATTTATGATCTTCCCAAATCTCTTGAAACAAACTTTCCTAATGAACATGATGTCCCTTGGAAATTATACTTCTTTCACCTCCTCCAATTATTCTCCCTAACCCACAAGTTCTTGAAAAGTTTAAGATCACTCAAGCCCTATTGGCAAGGCAAGGTCTAGGTGTGGTAACATCTTGGAGATGTAGTCACATATTGACAAGCCGGGAGAGTTGGGTGTCAAAGTCTTGAGAAACTTGGTGGTTCAATCACTTTCTAAGTCACATAGTGAATTCCTTTGGGACACCTATGAAACAGACTATGACATGACCCTTAATGATCTTATCTATTTGTTAAGATCAACTTCCATAAAACTTGATGGACATTGACAATAGGGACACAGGAAATCCAAAAAAAAAAAGCATTCTCTTCCCAATGGAAAGGGATCGGCCATAGTCAACTCGGTTGACCAAATGGTAAAGAGAAAAGCTAACTCTGTGATAGTCCCGTGTACCATTATCAAAGGGTACATATGTTTATATTTCCAAAGGAAGGGGAATTGGTTGCGAAGCTGCCAAATTTACCTAAGGAGGTTAAAGTCAACAAGTTTGACTCTACTTCAGGTAAAGTCCACTATCTAACTCTGTTAAGTTTCTATTATGAGATTCCTGATACATGATGTGATTGGGTCACATGGTAATGTTTTAAGAATCAAAGAAAAGTGAAGAAACTTAAAGAAAGAATACGCTGAATCTAATCGCATAAACGGATTTCTATCGCGTAGTTTGAAGATCGGATTCTTGAGCTACTTCTTAGGAGTTATGAGATATTGCTTAGGAATAGATAACAACAAGTTTTCATATGGATTGTAAGGATAAGTTTTTCCGCATAGTTTTAAAATAAAAGAAAATTTTTGATTTTATTTATTTTAAAATATCCTTACAATGGCATTTGAGGAAAAATTGTTGCTTATATGATTCTAGTAATAGCAAGAGTGGAAATATGAAATTGATTCCTTCATTTGTGGTAGTGTCTAAATTTACCAAATAAGGAAAGATTCTCATCACCCAAGTCTCAATTGGACCGGAATTTGGAATCATGCAAGTTGTATAGCATGATGAATGAGAACTTTCAAGTATTGGAAAATTAAGACTAATTACTTGTTCACATGGATGTGTGAGTCAAGTAAAGGAGTAAGGGGTCGAGTACACATTCTTATGCATTGGTCAAGTCCACCACAAAAGATCAATAAGATTATTCTTCATAATTTACTAAAGTTCAGTAAATATGGTTATACTTACAAGCTTAAGTGTAATTCTGAGACATTGGAAAAAGGTTCCAATGTAAGGCAGAGCGAATAAGAAGAATCAAATTAGGCAGAAGGATAGAAGTTTCTCAAATCTGAAAAGATGGGAGAGTACTTTCATTCAGTTTTTATGATCATCTTAATGATTTAGAGACCTTATCACAATTCATCCTCTAAGTGCTTTCTTATAGCTAAGAAGAGGAACTATGAATTGTTGAAGTGGTTAAATCAAGAAGATGATTCATACTTCGTTCCAAAAACAATTCTTAGAGTCATACTCCAAGATTGTAACTTGAGTGACATGTCTCAACGAAGGTTTAAAACACTTGTCAAATGTAAGAGTAAAAGTTTTCTACTCTTGTACATTTGAAATTGGTAAGTTGTGATGTTTTGGATAAACCAAAGACCAACTTAGGCCAATTGTGTGAAGTGTTTGTCTTGGTTAGAATCCACACTATCTCTTGGATGTTTGACAAGGGAGTCTTATAGGTCAAGAGGACAGTGGGAGTCTTAAAGGTCTTGAAAGTCTCAAGAAATAATCAAGAATAGAACCTGAAGTTCTTCACTAGCACACGACTTGCGGTTAATAACCTATCGTGTTGACATATTTTATGCCCATTCAAGTTAAAGTTGGCTTTGCATATGAGTTCTTAGAGTTCTCAATTTGTTGCACAACAACTTGGAAGTAATGGTAGGCCCTTAAGCTGCCAGGTGGCAAGAAATTAAGATTGAGTTCAGTCCATATGAGTTTGGATTTGTCATTATCCTTGTCTTGTGACTATGGTTTTGACAATTCACATGGATAAGAACACATACACCATTAAATCTAAGTGTCATAAGGTTTCTCTCCGATTCATGAAAATGATGGTGAGGAAACACTTTCACTAAGTATATTTTAGTTAGATAGCAATTGTGATATTTGCATTCTCAAAGTCGTTAGTGGAGCATGTGTGGTTTACCGGCACACTAACCTGGACTTGTGAGAAGTGGCAAAAAGGTCTAACCATTATGATTATGGCATCCCTCTTCATAATTGTTTAGACACACAAGTGTGCTATCTAAGGGAAGGTGTATGATTTTGATAAAGTTTTATCAAAACAATCTAGTATTAGAAATCTGAACTTTGGTAAGAAAGACAGCTAATTTCTGAGTACATGTCAAAGCTAGTGGGAGCATAAGTGTGATGCTAATAATCATCATGTTAGTGGGAGCATGATAATTATGATAAGTATTGCAAGTTAGCAATGTTAATTATAGAAAACAAAAGGTTTCAATTGGGAAAAAGTTGTTTTGCTATAATTAAGGGAGAGGAAATTATACTTCATCTCAAATCTATAAGCTTAGATCGTGAGGTTTTAATCATTTAGTCAAGGATATATATGAATTTCATGTTGGAATGGCTCAACATAAGGAAATTCTGTATATGGGTCCATTATTTGCGTTCTAAAATTCGATTATGATTACGGCATCCCTTTTCATAATCTGAATTATGAGAACTTGGCAAATAGAAATGGAAATGTTATAGCAAAAGACTGGTTTAGTCTTTATATGAGACATCATGAATCGTGTCCCATATGCTTCGGATATAGGATCGATTACATGTGCTATATTCATCATTTCTAAAAAATTTCCAAACGCCTGGGGCATTAAGAAGGGAAAAGGTTTAGAACTGGATATGACTAAAAGGATTAAACAATTGTCGAGGACAATCTAAGGTTTACCAAAGATTGGTTGCTCAAGGACAGTTGGAAGTATAGTGATAATTCTGGAAGGACCATATTGACATAATCTGTAAGGAGGCAACTCTTGTTCAGAAGTGATAGTCAAAATGGAATCTGGAAATGTTTCAAAGTCAGAAATTTCAATCTGTGTACGATTAAGGAAACTTAATGCAAGAAGGATGTTTCCAAGGAGTTGATCTCCTTTGGAATACTCTATAATGATTGTTGCCAAGTCTTTTTGAATTTGTGCATAATCGTTACAAGAGGATCAATGCATATAAGTTTAGAATCTAACAGATTTCAGTAAATGGCATGAATTTGGAATTCTTGCATTTGCAGTAAGGATTTGGGGGTGTGAAAAGAGAATCGTTGAAGTTATGTTCAATTGATCTAGTTCACAAAGTAAAGATCATAGACAAACATAGTATGCATATTTGGTGTGTGGCATGACTAGTGTTTAGAAAAACATAGTGTACATGCTTGGAGCATGGGACAACTATTGTTTTAAATTCAAGAATAAAGTTGATAGTTGAAACAGTATACAATGAATAATGTGTAATCATATGGTGATAAATAAAAGGTGTTTTATTTATGTTCATAGGTTTTGATACCATATTGGATTCAATTATTATTGTGTTTCACTTTGCATGTTTTGACTTCCCGAATAAACTAGGTTATTCTTCCGGAATGACTAAGTTATTCAAACCATCCACAGTCGGTCATATGTTGGAAGTAGATATGAATTAAGACTGTCATGGGTTGCCTTGTAGAGGTCTAAGGTGTTGGACAAAGGGCTAGAACACTCATGAGTGCTCATAAGTTCTGAGTATTGGATTCAACCCGCGCTCATTGGAATCACTTCATGGATTTTATCACGAGTGATCATGAGACGATAATATATTATATTCTACAAACCTAGAGATATGAGTTGTTACTATGAGTTGGTTGTACATTGATTGCACGAAAACAAACTTGGTAACTCGGTGCTATAAAACGTGCCTTTGTGTATGATTCAACAAGTAGTAGAACAAGCCATATGAGTCGAAGTTTATCCATTCCTTTTGTAACAGCCCGGAATCGCAAGAGTAGAGTTGAAGGGCTAAAAGTGTAAGTTTCAGAGGGTGACTCGGCGAGTCCATGGATAGACTCGGCGAGTCAGGTCGCGACTATGGTCGCGTATCAAGTGGCCTACTCGGCGAGTCCAAAGATGGACTCGTCAAGTAGGTGCTGTGTGGAGAAAACCCTAATTTTCGGGGTTGAGCCCTATATAAAGATCATTATGCCCCTCCACAGCCTCCTCTATTCCCCCCTTGAGTCCCAGAAACCCTAATTTCGTGGAGAGCTCCATTGTTGAGCAAATTAGAGCTTGGAGAGGAGTTGGTTGAAGAAATCTTGAAGGAGAAGTGGCTTGGATCAAAGGGCTTTGCTTGGATTCGAGTTTCATTGCTGTTGAGGCATCCTTTGGAGGTAATACTTTCGTTCTTGGGCTGTGTTCTCCTAGTTTCTCATTTTGGGGTTGTGTGGGGAGCTTAGTTGTGTGGCATCTTGATGTTGGAGGATGGATCTGAGGTTGCTACCTCAGATCTGGAGTGGAGAAGATCTTAAGAGCATTAAAGCCCCTGTTCTTGTGTTGTTAATGGAGCTACCATCTCCCAAACCTTGGTTCTAAGGTGAATAAGGTCTAGATCTCTTTAGATTCACGTAAAGTTTGCCACTTTACGTGATGGACGGATTGTAGGATGATGGATCTATGTTTTGGTTCAATTGCATGACCTGAGATGCTTCTGTATGGATTCAGACCGGTGGTACTCGACGAGTCACATGGGTGGACTCGACGAGTTGCTTGAAGATGGCCTGGAACTCGACGAGTTGGAAGAACAACTCGGCAAGTAGGTTGATGATAGCCTTGGACTCGGCGAGTCTGTTCTTGGACTCGGCGAGTCTTGTCGAGGAAGTCCCAATATTTCTGGTTGGGTTGAGGAATCGGTGAGTCAAGGGATGACTTGGTGAGTTGGGTGCGAATGGACTCAGAGTTGTTGGACTCGACGAGTCGTGGGGCGACTCGGCGACTTTGACTTGTCCAAGGTTGACCAGTTGTCTTCCAGGGGTATTTTGGTAATTAAGGGTATTTATTGAGTTGTATGGTTTGATGTTCAGTGGAGGAGTTCGTGTCAGAGTTCGGAGCAGCGGGACCTTATCCTTTCAGCCGGCAGTTTCGAGGTGAGTTATCCTCACTATATCAATAGGGTCTAAGGCACCAAGGTCGGCCCTTTATTGGATCGAAATTCGGATATGGTTATTATGTTATTGTTTGATGTGTCTACATCCTGGTAGCTAGGATGGTACATGCTAGGAGACCTTGCTAAGGTCAGTTTCCCGATATATATAAGGTGATGCTATGCTAGTGACCGGTTAGGTCGGTAACCTGGGTAGGGTAATGATATGCTATGTGATCTGTTTGTTCGGTTTGTTGGCTATGACTGTTATATGATTGTATGTTTTGTGCACATGGTTGTTTGGACTAGAGATGGGTTGAGGTGGGTCCTGCTTTGTGCTGTAGGCCAAGATACTGATGTGCACAAAAGTACCCACTAATTTTAATATTTATAACCTAACAAACTTAGACTAACTATGCACTTATAGGCGGTGTACCTAGTCAGATTACAGTATAGCTTAGGTAAGTCGGGTGTCGATCACAGGGAACGGTGGATTAATTTAATATATTTGATTATAGGTCACACGAAAAGAATAAAAGAAATAGTTTAATAAATCTCAAGTTAATAAATAATTAACCATCCTCGATAAAATAACAGGAAAACAAATCTCTTCAGGTACTTTGGTTTAGACAAATTCCACCTTAAAAACATAGACAATTGCATACACAAATTCATTTATTCATGTTCACCAATTCCTAAAATGATTAGATTCGTGTTCACTATAACTAATCCTTTAGCAAACAAGTCAATTCAAACATTGATGAATTGATTAAACTAACATGCTTCCTAGTGTTCAGTTCGTATCGAGCAAGACTTGTAAATAGTTAATTTAAACATTTAATTAACCTCTTGTTGATGGTCATCAAACAAGGCTCACACATTAACTTACTTATTCCCAAGTTAATCCTAGTTTCACATTCGTTATTTCTAGTCTTATAATCTCGATGGTCATCAAAAATCATAAGAGACAAGCAAATCAAGCAGATGTTCATAACACTTAATTCACTTAACAATTAACAGAAAATAATCATCATTAACACATGAGGATCTTTGAACAAGCTTGGCAAGATAAATTAAACACAAATAAATTATTTAATATAACAATTAGTCTAAGAATCAAAGCTTCATTCAATCTTAAACACAAAGTAAAAGGTTTTTACACCCAAATCAGAAACTAAATACAAAAAGTACCATAATGAGTGCTAAACCTGGTCACGTTAGCAATCCATATGATTACCGACATGTATCCGCTCTCCAATCCTTCAGATCTCTGCTCCCGTTAGCTTAACGGCCTTCTGGCTGCCTTCTAGACCCTCAAAACGGCTTAACAGAAGTTAATTGTCGACTAAATTAGGTTAGAAGTCGAATCCCCCTTCCTGGTTAGCTGAAAATCGACATTTATAGTCTTTGTAGCCGACCTAAGTACGTTGGGCGTACTCAGGTTTACGCGGCGCGTACTCAAGATAACTACGCGATTGAAGTTATCTAATGCAAGTCTTTACGCGGGGCATACCCTTAAGGTACGCGGGGCGTAATCCTCTGATTCAAAATTTTAATTCCTTTAAGCTTTGAAGTCCAGTTTCCGCTTCAGTCTTTTCTTTTGTGTTTTATCGATAACGAATAGCTGCAAAACATAATTCAAAGCATTATGAGTACTTTTTAATTCTAAAATAAAATAAATAAGGCCAAAATATTAAGATAAAGTGCATAAAAATATATATAAAAATACACATATCAAAATACCCCACACTTAGCCTTTGCTTGCCCCCAAGCAAATTTACTTTTATTTTACCAATATTGCACTAAACAATCCAATTAAAACTCAGCCATAATGCCAAGACCTCAACGCGTACATTTGTGTCTAAAATTTTCCTAAAGTACCCCCCCCCCCCCCATATTTTAAATACTCACAATCTTCATAAACACTCGCCCACTTTTTCCGAACAATGCTCAATTTATGCAACCCTCCGAATCCATCCGCAGAAAACCTCCTAACCTCAAGGTATTTTTAGTTGAGCAACCTAAGCATACATAATCTACAATTACAATTTATGATACCGTTATGAAGCTTTTTAGGAATTCTTCACTTTCTTGATAATTTGATCTTTGATTTCTTTGAATTCACCACCTTGTTTGATTTGATTTCTTGGTATCTTCAACTTTTTGAATTTCTTGGAATTTTGATCTTTTGATCTTCACTTTATTTTCTCCAAAATTCTTCAAACTTTTTCGTAATTCTCTCTTTTTTTTTACATGTACCTCTCTTTTTTCACTCAAAACCTACATGCTTAAGTAGAGGCGCTCAACCTCAACCTTTATTGGTTAATGATAATAATTTTCCTGGATACATTTCAGGTTTAGGCTGCTAAACATATTGCATCCTTCAAACCGAGCGGGGTTATGTTTTTGTTCCATGATTTCACTAAAATAAGGGAAGCCACAAATGCACTATAACGTATATTGGCTCAACTAAACATTTGAGTTCTCATCGGATCATCTCATACAATATTAGCAAAATTTTAAATTATCACTAGATTTTTCTAAATTAAACAATTATTTCAAGTTTTCTTTTAAATTTTTAAATTTCCCTAAATCTAGCAATTTCCAACTATTATTTCATTTTTATAATTTACTTTTACCGACCCCCTACCCCACACTTATTTCATACAATGCCCTCATTGTATGCTAAAACAAATTAAGAACATAAAAAGGGAGAAAAAGGAACAGACTCCCCTGGGTAGTTGTGGCGAGATCGAATGAGGCTGCTACAGGTTGCTTCAAATATTGCTGAAAAACTGAAAACTGAAAACTAGAACTGCTACTTCTAAATTTGCCGAAAAATAAAATCAAGACCGCCATCTTCGAAAATGTGGTGCAAAATATTGCAATTAGATGCAATGTATAATAACCATGACGTGGGAAAGTGTCAACCACGTCGTGGCAGTCGGAACGATACTTCTTCCTCGCGTCGAAATACAACTCTAATAAAGATGCACCCCACACTTATGACAAATTGTGGGTCTTGACTATAATCTTCGAACTCTCACATGGCTCTCTCTAGCAACAGTCGGACCTAGCTGCTGAACTTACTGCCAGCTTCCTAAGGGCGAATATTCTGCAGAAATCTAAACAACCATAGAGCATCAACATGGAAAACAAAAGTAAAACAAACTAAATCAAAATTTAATTACAGACCAAATACTACTAAACTAAAAATAACACAAAACAAATAAACAAAATCAAAAGGATCACTCGTCATCTCCATCATCATGTGGCTGTGTCCCAGAAGTACCGGCCCCATCAAATCGTGACTGGAATGGTGGTGGAAAGGGAACCGAATACTGAAACCCCTGGTGGGCAAAGAATGCATTCAGCGCATCCCTATACCACTGTTGTTGCCTGTCCACATGTGCAACATACTCGCTAAGGTTCTGGACCCTCATGTCAAGACGATCAATACCCTGAGCCAAGTAGCGCATATCAATCTCCCGCTCAGGTCCCTGCTGTGCTCCCCGAGGAGCAGGTCTACGCCGCTGGACCCGTCTCGGCTGTGGCTCGGCGGCACCCTCCTCATCCGCCACATCATCTGCTCGAACCCTCAAAACACCATCTCCACCCCGCTCCAATACGCGCATCGACTCCAATAGCTGAAGACTCATCGGCCTCATGTCGTGAAACACCATCGATCTCATGATCTCACGCGTCAGCAACTGATATGACCGAGCTAACCGCGTGATAAACTGCCCTCCGCATATCGGGCTATCTCCCCAAAGTCCCCTGGCCCTCCGTCCCAAATATGCAGCTAACGCGACGGGAAGGTTCAGGTGCCTCCCTGGAGTAACTAGTGCCTATAGGAAATACAGGTCCGTCAAAGGCACTCTCTCACTATTCTTGTGATGCGTGAGAGACATAGAAATCAACCGGTGCAACATTCGGTATGTAGTAGACCGAATCATCCCCCCTCGAGCGGTAGATGGTGTATAAATTCCTCCCGTAATCTCGGCCCAAAAAGTGTTCTCGTTATAGTCTTCTGGCCGGTCCGTGAGACAGTCAGCAAGAAATGTCGGGAAGTGGACACTCCTCGTCTCATCAGCTGTGTAAATACCCACCCGAGTAGCAAGCTCTATCACGCTGCATTCCCGACTCACTCCTCCAAGTCTAAAAGCAAAGGTTGTCCTGTCATCGAGTGCCTTCCTAGGATCATAGGAAACTGTAGCATAGAACTCCAGCAAAAACTCCCGATATACCGGCTCCTGGATCCTGAACAAACGCGCCCATCCCTGACACACAAACAATTCCACAGCACTCGCGTCCGAGTGTGTGTATTTCAAAAATTCCTGGATCAATGTAGCAAGTCCAGTCCTGGTAGCCAACTCCCATTTGAATGAGGGTGCAATATCAATCTCCTTTGTAGGAAGCAGGCTCAAGTTGGTGATATAACGCGCCCGGGTAGCATCGCTCAGTGTTTGCGGAAATTGTAAAAAACGATGATCGGTCACATCCTCGGGTGGGTTGGTCCTTTGCGTCCTTTGAGCCATAATCTGCACACAAAACCAAACAAAATATGGCAGCATTAATAGATTTTTTTTTAACCATAAAAAATGGAGCTTGATAGGGGCAGTACGCTGGGCGTACGTCCAGGCTTCACAGGTCTGTGTCGGTCCCTTTATTTGTGCAAAAATCATAACCCACATCAAATGAACACAGCAGGGCAACCCACAATTTCAAATCGAGTGGTCCAAAGGCAGTAAAAAAACGGGACCACCGTTACAATATGAATCAATCCCTGTAACTTCTTCGCCTATTAGAAAACATTTATAAGGGAAACATGCATAACGATCAAAAATTGAAGTTAATCAAGAACTCGAGATCACAGGGGTAGGGTCAAACACATGGGGGAACCAACCTTGAGGTTCAAGGCAGTAGAAAACAAAAAATCGGAGCCACCCTTTAAACTAATGACCAAAAAGATAAATCAATCCCCTATTAGTTCCTGATCTATTCAAGATTGGCAAACAACTAACAGAAAAAGTTCACAGGGCATTCAATCGATTTTTTTTTCTTTTTTCGGGAGTACGCTTGGCGTGCGACCCCAAACTTTAATCGATGGAGCTGGAACGGGATTAAGACAAAATTAGGTCCTAGGGTTTAATCAATCGGCAGAAATCGATCCATTCAAGTGGTAATCAGAACACATAATAACGAAATCGGCCCTAATTCAAGAACACTATGAACCCTAGATTTCGAGCAAAAGCTAAATGCAGCTTATTTCATCAAATTAAACATAAATCCAAGCTATTAAGTATCCGAAATACTTACTTGTGTGTTGGATTTAACAAGAAACGGAAAAGAATTTAGGATCTTTAGGAGGCTTCTTCCGTCACAGCGTATGCGAGAAAAGAGGGGTTTGAAAATAACAGCAAAGTCAAAGAGTCAAGAGATATTTACCTGGTCGCTTATGTACGCGGGGCGTAACACAAGGGTATGCGGGGTGTACCTCAACCCCCTGAAATATTCATTCGCGATCCGGGGCACATTACGCATGGCGTAATTTAACTTACGCTGGGCGTAATTTGTATTTTTCAAATTTTTCCTACCCTTTGATTTAACTTCCTTTTCTTTCTAATTATTTAATTAAGGGACTTAAAACATAATTATTTTTTTTTCTTCTTTTTAATTTCTTTAGCTAATGATGACTTTACGATGAGTGAATAAAAAAATTGAGATGTCATAATCACTTATCTTTGTCAGGATCAAACAACAATGGTTGATCAAAAAACCTTTGCATGCAAGAATTGGTTTGCGAAAACACCCACTTTCTGGACCCGTTAGAATATTTCCTTTGTTTTCCTTGCACCTTTAACTAGAAGCGGAACAAGAAGTGACCTAACTAGTCAAGAACAGCAAGAGCTCGGTCTTCCACTTAACCACCACAATACGCCTTGCTATACTATGCCTCATGGATTGAGTTGGATAAATCAACAAAGTAGTAGGCTAAGGAGGTCAAGAATTCCCTAATCGCTTTCATTCTCGAAACCCATGCAAAAAGTAGAGTCGAGCAATGTGTACAATCTCAAATTCCTGCAAAATAAAAACAAGAACCTTCCCGACAAGTGAAATGATATCATCGAAAATCAAACTAAAAATAAAAACTAACTAAAAACAAATAACGAATAATCAAATAAACTAAATTAATGACAAACCGTTCCCCGGCAACGGCGCCAAAAACTTGATGTGCACAAAAGTACCCACTAATTTTAATATTTATAAACTAACAAACTTAGACTAACTATGCACTTATAGGCAGTATACCTAGTCAGATTACAGTATAGCTTAGGTAAGTCGGGTGTCGATCATAGGGAATGGTGGATTAATTTAATATATTTGATTATACGTCACACGAAAAGAATAAAAGAAATAGTTTAATAAATCTCAAATTAATAATTAATTAACCATCCTCGATAAAATAACAGGAAAACAAATCTCTTCAGGTATTTTGGTTTAGACAAATTCTACCTTAAAAACATAGACAATTGCATACACAAATTCATTTATTCATGTTCACCGATTCCTAAAATGATTAGATTCGTGTTCACTATAACTAATCCTTTAGCAAACAAGTCAATTCAAATAGTGATCAATTGATTAAACTAACATGCTTCCTAGTGTTCAGTTCGTATCGAGCAAGACTTGTAAATAGTTAATTTAAACATTTAATTAACCTCTTGTTGATGGTCATCAAACAAGGCTCACACATTAACTTACTTATTCCCAAGTTAATCCTAGTTTCACGTTCGTTATTTCTAGTCTTATAATCTCGATGGTCATCAAAAATCATAAGAGACAAGCAAATCAAGCAGATGTTCATACAACTTAATCCACTTAACAATTAATAGAAAATAATCATCATTAACACATGAGGATCTTTGAACAAGCTTGGCAAGATAAATTAAACACAAATAAATTATTTAATATAACAATTTGTCTAAGAATCAAAGCTTCATTCAATCTTAAACACAAAGTAAAAGGTTTTTACACCCAAATTAGAAACTAAATACAAAAAGTACCATAACGAGTGCTAAACATGGTCATGTTAGCAATCCATATGATTACCGACATGTATCCGCTCTCCAATCCTTCAGATCTCTGCTCCCGTTAGCTTAACGGCCTTCTGGCCGCCTTCTAGACCCTCAAAACGGCTTAACAGAAGTTAATTGTCGACTAAATTAGGTTAGAAGTCGAATCCCCCTTCCTGGTTAGCTGAAAATCGACATTTATAGTCTTTGTAGCCGACCTAAGTACGCTGGGCGTACTCAGGTTTACGCGGCGCGTACTCACGATAACTACGCGATTGAAGTTATCTGATGCAAGTCTTTACGCGGGGCGTACCCTTAAGGTACGTGGAGCGTAATCCTCTGATTCACAAATTTAATTCCTTTAAGCTTTGAAGTCCGGTTTCCGCTTCAGTCTTTTCTTTTGTGCTTTATCGATAACGAATAGCTGCAAAACATAATTCAAAGCATTATGAGTAGTTTTTAGTTCTAAAATAAAATAAATAAGGCCAAAATATTAAGATAAAGTGCATAAAAATATATATATAAAAATACACATATCAATACCCAGGGCGGATCGGTTATTCCGAAGGCCCAGCGAGCGGTCCGGATAGGTTGTAGGCCCCACGAGGGCGGACCAGACGTGTCGTGGCTCGGAGAGTGGACCAGGCCGACTGAAGGCCCGATGCGGGCGGACCAGTCACACTGTAGACTCAGAGAGTGGACCAGGTGGGTTGAAGGCCCGATGCGGGCGGACCAACCCCACTGTAGACTCGAAGGACATGACTAGACCTGGAGGATGGATCCGGTGGACTGAAGGCCCTATACGGCGGACCAGTCACACAGTAGACCCGATATGCATGGTTGTTCTATGTTTTGTTATGTTTATGTATGGTTTATATGTTTTGGACCGGAAGGTCGCAGACCGGAAGAGCGTATACGTGGTTGGTATTTTGGGGGTATCTCACTAAGCTTTTGGGCTTACAGTTGTGGTTTAATGTTTTTCAGGTTCTTCAGGAGACCGTGGCAAGGCGAAGGCGCGATCGTACCGCTCCTCTTGATTTTGTAGCAAAGTGATTCTGGGGATACTCTAAATGATTTGTATTGAAAACCTTTTGTAAACAATTTAATGAAAATCGGGTGGTTTTTGAAAAATTAAAATTGGTTGTACTTTTCAGATGTTACAAGTTGGTATCAGAGCCTTGGTTTGAGTGAATTGGAGGAACACTTGTGTGACTCCAGTCTCAAATCGAGGAGGGTTTTCAAAAGAGAATTTAAAATGGTTTTCAAAGTAAGTAAAGGAGGATGCGGAGGTACGATCAGCCGGAGCCAGTAAGTAACCCCAAAGTACCATACATGACAATTGTTTTATTAAGCTTTGATAGAACAGCATGCTAGAGTTAGGCTAGGGATATTCAGGATTTCCTGACGAGTTGCCTGATTTATGATGCCTGCTAGCCTAGGGTTCCCTGTGAGAGATTTCTAGTGTTCCTCTAGTTGTGAGGATGGAGCGTTGTTATGTATGTCGCTAGGGTGTTGTGGGAGTACTTCATACAAATATGGGTAGGTGTGGAAGGTAGTATGGGCCCGTACTAATGAAAGCACGGACCCATACGTGTATCAGGGAAACCATGACCTCTAGGGTTGGGATGAGAGCTGGTTCCCGGGATAGTGGAATATGTCTGAGATTTTGGTGTTTTATTTTTAGCATGGAGATTTCAGGGCACGCTGGGAGTGGATCCGGGTCAGGATCAGGAGCGGGAGAGGGAGTTCCGGGTGGGTCTGTACAGCCCGAGGTTGTCAGTCAGATGAGTACGCACGAGTTGGATGCGAGGATTCGTGAGATCCTGCATGATGAGGTTGCTGCATTGTTTCGGGCTGACCTGCCAGAGTTGTTTGGGTCGATCAAGACCGCCATGGTGGACTATTTTGATGAGCGCTATGCGGATCTCACGAAGACGGCTGCCGCCGTGGCTACAATAGTTGTAGCCGCGGCAGGGGGAGGAGCTAGTAGAGCTTTTCAGTATCAGGACTTCGATAATACGAAGCCTCCCACTTTTGATGGAGTTCAGGATCCGATCGTTGCTATGAGACGGTTATCAGATGTGGAGGGATGTTTCCTCATGTGTTCATGCCCTACTGATCAGAGGGTGAGGTGCGCTCTGAACCTGTTAAGGCTCGGGGCAAAGGATTAGTGGAGATTGACCACGGGGTCATACTCGGATGCACAGAGGGCTGCGATTTCATGGGATCGGTTCAGAGAGATGTTCAGCACATGTTATGTTCCACAGGTCGAGAGGGAGAGGTTGGCTCAGGAGCTCTTGGATCTGAAACAGGATTTGGAGTCGGTAACGGAAATCACCAGGATGTTTACTGAGCGGGCGATGTTTTGCCCTGAGTTCGCTTCGAAGCATGCTCAGATGTCCCAATATCTGAGTATGCTGCGCAGAGGTGCGAGACTATGCTGGAGTTCCAGGAGGCCGCCAGGCGGCGTGAGTTAGAGATTGAGTTGTAGATGCGTGAGCTGAGGCAAGCTCCGGTTCAGTCGTAGCCGGCGACGAAACGGTCTAAGACCATTGATTCCAGGATGGGAGATCAGGGTAGCCACGTCTGTGGAAAGTGTGGAACGGGTCACGCCGGGGTTTATCGGTCCGGTGGAGCATGCCGCAAGTGCGGAAAGGAGGGACACTATGCGAGGGATTGTCGGCAGTCAGTGCCGGTTCGGGATTTGAGGATATGCTATCATTGTCGTCAGGTTGGACATTTGAAGGTCAACTGTCCACAGCTTGCTGCAGGACCGGTGCAGGCTCCAGCACCGGCTACGTTGAGGATCACAGGTGGAGGTCAGGGTGGAGCGGAGCCCCCAAGGGCTTAGAGTCATGTTTTTCAGCTTGCTACTGCGGGTATGTTTCTCTCTGTTGTTTTTGATTATTTATGATTATTGTGGAGTATTGTTATCTGCTAGTCTCATTGGATGATTATGGAATCGCGTTTCGGGTTTTCATGTGGTATCCGTTGTTTCTTGAGGGTTTGGTGAGTTGTGTTCGAGATTTCGTTTTGGTATCCTTTGTTCCCTGAAGGATCGTTATGGTTATGGATTAGTACTTTGAGCTATCGTTGATTATCCTTGTGAGGATTGGTGGCGGATGCGGCGTTGGTTTGAAGGCCGGGTAGATTCTGCAGTCTGAGGAATGGATATTTGTAGATTGGGTTCCTTGCGAGCGGGTCGTTCAGTGTAGAAACATGATTTTTATGAAAGTTGTTAGCGCCGGTGCGAAACATTTTGCGTGTAAGTGTTGATTTTCTGCAAGGTTGCTTTGGGAGATCAGTGATGGCGACCAGTGATTAATTGTCAGTGTCTTAAGTGGGGGAGAATTGGAAATTCTCCAGATGGTCGTTAGGCTTGAGAGGTTGCTTAGCTGCTTGGGGAATTCAGCGGTATTTCTATCAGCCGAGAGCAGGATCGTATGAGTGAGTAACAGGATGCGGGGCGGAATACAGACCTAGGGCATTTGATTGTGGAAGGCTTGGGAGCAGGCTGGGATCGAGTATGTATGATGGAGATAGAGTTCGGAACCCCTAGAGGGCTAGAACGGTATGCACGGGAGGATTTCCCGAAGGGATAGTTCGGAATGATGAATGCTAGTTGAGCGGTCTGGATAGACTGAATGCCGGTAGGCGTACCAGTCAGGCCGAAGGCTCGGAGGATGGTCCAGTCAGATTGGCTGAAGGTTCTAAGAGTGGTCCAGATTGACTGAAGGCCTGGGGAGGCAGTCTAGTCATGCTGAAGACTCTGCGAGTACTGTTGGATCGGTTCGAGGTTATGGGTTGCGTATGTTGCAGTGTGATTACATTGGGAGGTCTGGCCCCGAGTAGCGATCATGAGCAGTGAAGGTAGTGCATGGGCTTGAGAGTACCTGGGATGAAAGTCATAGTAGTGGTGATGTATGGATGTCGGGTGCGCTTTAAGGAGATGATGTAGCGTGGGGTGAGCACCATAGTACCTGTCATGGTGATAGGGCGGGCGAGTGGTTTCCTTGGTAAGGAAAGGGGGAGGAATGAAATTCCGGAAGGAAGTACGAATTCACGGAAGTGAAAGTGGCAATGTAGAGTTATGATTGGAGTGGTCCGACGATGGTTTTGAGTAGCATGTTGCGGCAATGGAATAGAAGCTCAGTCGACTTGAGATGTCTGCTCAGGGCGCTGAGGAAATTTCGCAGGCGTAGAGCCAGGGAGAGGGGTTCGGAAGGGATGCAGGGAGAGAGTCTTGGACTCTCAGTGAGATTCTGATCAGGGTTTTGGGTATGTATTAGCGGTTCATCCTGGAAGGATGTTTGAGGATATCATCAGTGTATCGGGTTTCCAAACCTGAGGGTGCTAGAGCTAGATCAGCATGTGTGTTTGATTGCGAGCGGAGAACTCAGGGGAGTTGCTCCGGAATTGAAGAATGGGTCTTTCTGTCATCATGGAATGGATAGAGTGGGATTCGGATCGGGGATCCGATGGTTCATGGTTTTCTAGCCATATGAGTTAAGTGAAAGATAAGAATTGGAGCAGTAAGGCATCATGGGTAATTCTCGGTTGTTGAGTGCGGTTATCGGAGGGTACAGTTGGTGCCGGGGTTGAGTAGGTGGTTGGGGCACCGTATGGAGGGAGAAAGTGAGCTTCTGGTTTCTATGGTTGTGCCTTGAGGGGCTGGTTTCGGTCAAGGTCAGGCGGCGCGTCGTGGGAAGTAATTTGAAGATGAGATGCCATAGGCTTCGAGGATGAAGCCTAATTTAAGTGGGGGAGATTTTTAACAGCCCGGAATCACAAGAGTAGAGTTGAAGGGCTAAAAGTGTAAGTTTTGGAGGGTGACTCGGCGAGTCCATGGATAGACTCGGCTAGTCAGGTCGCAACTATGGTCGCGTATCAAGTGGCCTACTCGACGAGTCCAAAGATGGACTCGGCGAGTAGGTGATGCGTGGAGAAAACCCTAATTTTCGGGGTTGAGCCCTATATAAAGATCATTATGCCCCTCCACAGCCTCCTCTATTACCCCCTTGAGTCCCAGAAACCCTAATTTCGTGGAGAGCTCCATTGTTGAGCAAATTAGAGCTTGGAGAGGAGTTGGTTGAAGAAATCTTGAAGGAGAAGTGGCTTGGATCAAAGGGCTTTGCTTGGATTCGAGTTTCATTGCTGTAGAGGCATCCTTTGGAGGTAATACTTTCGTTCTTGGGTTGTGTTCTCCTAGTTTCTCATTTTGGGGTTGTGTGGGGAGCTTAGTTGTGTGGCATCTTGATGTTGGAGGATGGATCTGAGTTTGCTACCTCAGATCTGGAGTGGAGAAGATCTTAAGAGCATTAAATCCCCTGTTCTTGTGTTGTTAATGGAGCTACCATCTCCCAAACCTTGGTTCTAAGGTGAATAAGGTCTAGATCTCTTTAGATTCACGTAAAGTTTGCCACTTTACGTGATGGACGGATTGTAGGATGATGGATCTATGTTTTGGATCAATTGCATGGCCTGAGATGCTTCTGTATGGATTCAGACCGGTGGTACTCGACGATTCACATGGGTGGACTCGACGAGTTGCTTGAAGATGGCCTGGAACTCGACGAGTTGGAAGAACAACTCGGCAAGTAGGTTGAAGATAGCCTTGGACTCGGCGAGTCTGTTCTTGGACTCGGCGAGTCTTGTCGAGGAAGTCCCAATATTTCTGGTTGGGTTGAGGAATCAGTGAGTCAAGGGATGACTTGGTGAGTTGGGTGCGAGTGGACTCAGAGTTGTTGGACTCGACGAGTCTTGGGGCGACTCGGCGAGTTGGGTCGCTGATTGAGGGAAGTTCTGAGCATAAGGACTCAGCGAGTCATCGGGTTGACTCGGCGAGTAGGGTCAGTCAGGGGTTGACTTTGACTTGTCCAAGGTTGACCAGTTGTCTTCCAGGGGTATTTTGGTAATTAAGGGTATTTATTGAGTTGTATGGTTTGATGTTCAGTGGAGGAGTTCGTGTCAGAGTTCGGAGCAGCGGGACCTTATCCTTTCAGCCGGCAGTTTCGAGGTGAGTTATCATCACTATATCAACAGGGTCTAAGGCACCAAGGTCGGCCCTTTATTGGATCGAAATTCGGATATGGTTATTATGTTATTGTTTGATGTGTCTACATCCTGGTAGCTAGGATGGTACATGCTAGGAGACCTTGTTAAGGTCAGTTTCCCGATATATATAAGGTGATGCTATGCTAGTGACCGGTTAGGTCGGTAACCTGGGTAGGGTAATGATATGCTATGTGATCTGTTTGCTCGGTTTGTTGGCTATGACTGTTATATGATTGTATGTTTTGTGCACATGGGTGTTTGGACTAGAGATGGGTTGAGGCGGGTCCTGCTTAGTGCTGTAGGCCAAGATACTGATGTGCACAAAAGTACCCACTAATTTTAATATTTATAACCTAAAAAACTTAGACTAACTATGCACTTATAGGCGGTGTACCTAGTCAAATTACAGTATAGCTTAGGTAAGTCGGGTGTCGATCACAGGGAACGGTGGATTAATTTAATATATTTGATTATAGGTCACACGAAAAGAATAAAAGAAATAGTTTAATAAATCTCAAATTAATAAATAATTAACCATCCTCGATAAAATAACAGGAAAACAAATCTCTTCAGGTACTTTGGTTTAGACAAATTCCACCTTAAAAACATAGACAATTGCATACACAAATTCATTTATTCATGTTCACCAATTCCTAAAATGATTAGATTCGTGTTCACTATAACTAATCCTTTAGCAAACAAGTCAATTCAAACATTGATGAATTGATTAAACTAACATGCTTCCTAGTGTTCAGTTCGTATCGAGCAAGACTTGTAAATAGTTAATTTAAACATTTAATTAACCTCTTGTTGATGGTCATCAAACAAGGCTCACACATTAACTTACTTATTCCCAAGTTAATATGTCGATGACATATGTCGATGGTCATCAAACAAGGCTTCCTCGTTCTATATGTCGATGACATATTACTCATAGGAAACGACATCCCGACCCTGCAGGAAGTTAAGTCCTCGCTTGGGAAGTGCTTCGCTATGAAGGACCTCGGAGAGGCTTCCTATATTTTGGGAATAAGGATAGTAAGAGAAAGAAGTAAGAGGCTAATAGGACTTAGTGAGAACACTTACTTAGAGAAGGTACTAAAACGTTTTAGTATGGAAAACTCGAAGAAGGGAGAATTACCGATACAAAGTAATGCCAAGTTGAGTAAGACTCAAAGTCCGAGTACCGAAGCCGAGATAGCTGAAATGAGCTGAGTTCCATACGCTTCCGCTGTTGGCTCAATCATGTACGTTATGACTTGTACTCGCCCTGATGTAGCCTTTGCTTTGAGCATGGTTAGTAGATATCAAGGGAACCACGGCAGAGCCCATTGGATTGCAGTAAAGAATATCCTTAAGTACCTTCGAAGGACGAAGGAATGGTTCTTAGTCCTTGGAGGGAGTGATGACTTGAAGGTGCGAGGGTATAGTGATGCTAGTTTTCAGACCGACAGGGACAACTACTGTTCGCAGTCGGGCTGGGTCTTTACCCTGAATGGAGGAGCAGTAACTTGGAAAAGTTCCAAGCAGGAAACTGTAGTTGATTCAACATGCGAATCAGAGTACAGCGCAGCGAGCGAAGCGTCGAAGGAGGCAATATGGCTAAAGAACTTCACTGGTGATCTTGGAGTTGTACCTGTCATAAAGGATCCCATGGAGATTTTTTGTGATAATGAAGGTGCGGTTGCCTTGACCAAGGAACCGAGAGATCATGGTAGATCGCGACATATCGACAGAAAATATCACTTTATTAGACATCGTGTAGAAGAAGGACAACTCGTAGTGAAGAGGATATCATCAGAAGATAACCCAGCAGATCCGCTTACGAAGGGACTAAGTAGGGTTAAGCATTTCCAGCATGCTAGGAGTATTGGGCTGAAGGATGCTATTAGCATAGATTAGATAGTATTAGAAACGTGTAATAGATAAATGTAATTAACATTTGATGATTAAATAAAGGAGTTTTATTTATAAGTAATGTTACTATCTTATGTTAATTGTTTAACTATTATTTCACTTTGCATGTTTTGACTTCCAGAATAATTGAGTTTATTAAGAATAATCGAATTGTTCAAATAGTCCACAATCGTTCATATATCGGAAGTAGATATGAATGAAGATTGTCATGAATAGGTGTGTAGAGTGTCTAAATGGTGTTAGACATAGCAAAATATTGCTGCAACATTCATTAGTGATTATGAACTAGGTTTGAGCATTGGAACAAACCCGCGCTTGCTGGAATCACCTTGTGGAATAAGATAGTAAAAGGTGATCGCAAGACGATAATATCATATAGTCTAAAAACCTAGATATATGGTTTGTTATTGGTTAATTGATTGTACATTGATAATGCGAAAACGCATTGGTAACTCGATGTTATAAAACGCATTGTTGTGTATAGTTGGTTAATGAATAAGTAAATGCATATAAGGTGAAAATTATCTGTAACTTTTATCCTTTAAAGGAAAAAGTGATATCTCGGCCTCTCGATGATTTGATTTGACTTATGTGTCGGGCCCGGTCAGAACTGAATTGATGTGTTCGATTAAGTTCTATTTCAAATAAATCAGAAATCGAGAAACCAAATGCTAGACTAACTATTCTATAGTATTGTCAGCATGATATCTAACAGAGGACTGTATGATCCATTACCTAAAGGACAAGATTGATTAGATCAGAGTTTGACATCGTCTTTGAGAGCTACGATTGCAAATCGGAATGTACCTGCGCATATAGTTACTAGACTTATCCAAGTGGGAGACTGTTGGAATAATGTCTAAGGCTGCAACTATATTAGGCAAGTATTTGGCCTGATTGGCATGGTCCTTTTGGGTTGCCTTCACCACAGCAACTTGGTAGGATGATTTATTATGAGAGAATAGATATTATTAATATATTATGAGAATAATATAAGGAATAATAATATAGTTATTTTATTAATATAAGTCATAGATTAGTTAGTATTAATTTGGTGACTTAAGGAGATTAATTAAATAAGAGGGTATAAACTGTCAATTGTTTGATAGTTAAACTTTAGACTGTAAATCCTTATTGGATAGGGGTTGGACGATTTCTAGGCAAGGATAAGCCTCAAAATCATCCAAGGAATTATCTTGGGAAGGATTTGGATTGATTTGAGTAATAGTTATCCAACTAGGGTTTGAGTTGTAACCCTTAAGGAGTCTACAAGTATAAATAGACCCTATGGCAAAGGGAATTCGGCACATCATCTAAAGTAGAGAACCCCTGGCCGAATTCCTCCTCTCTCCTCTCTCTCAAATCATCCTCTTTGCTAGTTGGTGTTTGTAAGCCATTAAAGGAGTGACAATTGTGACTCTAAAACTCCAAGAACAAGAAGATCAAACAAGTGTCTCAAGGTATGATTCTAACTCTGATTTTGTGGTGTTCTTATACCTAATTAGCCAGTAGAAGTCTTGGATTCAAATCATGTTTAATAGAGAAACCTAGATCCGAGCATTAGGGTTTGTATGCGCACTTAGTAATGTTCTTATGTAGAAAACCCATCAGTAACGACTCCATGAGTAGTAATCACTTAATAGTAATTGTAGTTGAATCTGAAACCTAGTCATTATGGGAAGTGCCTGGGGTGGTGCTGAGGAAGTGGATGCAGGCTGGAGACGAGCTACCTGTCACTCAGTGTCTCGTAATCGGTCCTCCCAAGCTATCTGTCTCATTTGGAAGCCTCTGATTACCTCATGTGTTTCTCTTTCTGCTCTAGCGACCACAACTCGCATCTGATACATCTGATTAGCAGTTTCTTACCAATATCTCATGTATGCCTCACTGTGACCAGAAGCACTCGATCGGCTGGTCCACCATCACTTAGATCATAGAACCTTCTAGCCATACCAAACGGGGGTCGTTGTCCTTGTTGCCTGCTCCACCTCCAGATACCATGAGCCCATGGAGGTGTAGGACCATCAGGGCCTAATTGGTATGCAGGCACCCTTACTGGGTAAGGTGGATTGATGACTTTGGACTCTGCATCCGAGTCGCTATTGTTGCTATTGTTGAGCTCTTCTTCCTCGAAATCCATTATTGGCTCTGCGGGTCCATCTTCAATTTCCACTTCTTGTTCCTCCTCAGGGTCTTCTTCAGGGTCAAGCCATCCTGCGTTCCCCTGATTAGGGAAGTAAGGGTCTCCTGGTGAATGGAATCCAGTCATGTCGACTGTACGAGAAACTTGAGGGGTGAGAGGTGTATGAGAAGTGTGTATATAGATAACATTTTCAAATACTCCTATAGCATTTTAATTTTTGTTTAGTTTGGTTCTATAAAATATCTGGATAATTAGATGGTAAATTTTTGATTCATTGACCATCACGATTACTACCAAACACATGTGGGTCGTATTTTGAACGAATATAGTTGATCACGCTATATTCACCCCCAATACTATTGGATTAGGTGTCTAAGCCCATAACTATTATTGGTATGTATTCAACCCGAGAGTAGCATGGTCCATTTGGGTTGCATATCATCAGGACAATTTGTTAGGATGGACTTTTGAGAGAAGGTTAATTATGGTTTATTAATATATTATAAGTTATAATATATTAATATGAAATCATATGTTTTATTTAGTATTGATCAAGAATTAATTTTGAATTAATTTAGTGGTCAAAAGAGACTAATTAAATCTATGGGGACTAATTATGATAATTAGTTATATTTATATGTGTTGGGCTTATGATCCATGTTGGACCAATTTTATGTATGGATACATAAAGAGTTGGGCCACATGAACCATGGATCATAAAACCCATGGGTATGGATTATGGGTGATACCAATGACCCTTGGAATCCTACATATAAATAGGTTACTCCATAGCCAAAATCACCACTTCTTTTCTTAGAGAAATATAGAGGTGTTTTGGTGCTTGGAATTCTCTCTCAAGAGCCACCTTTGTCCTAGGTGTGTTGTTATTCCATTTGAGGCATTTCATACTATTGGTGCTATGCTCTGAAGGCTAAATACATCAAGACTTCAAGGAACATAAAAGGTATGTTTCCCTAACTAGTATATTATATGGTTTATGTAAAATGCATGCTAGTTATAGGTTTAATGCCTTGGAAACCATTTGCATGTATAATTAGTGAAAACATAGATCCAAGGTATTTAGGGTTGTATGTGCACCATAGGATGTTGTATTATACCAAAACCGAACAGTGGTATTAGAGCCAGGTTGTTTTCTACTATATTTGATGCAAATGTATTTTTTTTTTGCAAGTTGATGGAAAAAAAAAACATGAAGTTTGTCAAATTTTATGATAATTACTTGATTTTATGAAAAACTAATAATTTGTAAAATTTGAGTCACTTTACTACAAGAGTTGAATTAGATCAATTTATTAAAAGATAGAATGATATGATTATTTTGTTTGTTTTAAAAGTTTGATCTAAGTGGTTTTAAGGAGTTACAAATTTTGTCATAAAATTTTGGAACTCAAAAGTTTTTTTAAAGTTATGATCTTAAGAGTTTTGAAACTTCCATAAGTTATGGATGTGAAATGTCTCATTTATTAACTCTTTAGGTTATGAAGTCCAAGAGTCTTCAAAGGATAATTCTCAAAGTTTCAAGATTTGTATTAGTTTATATGATTATCTAATTTCTTGAAAATTGTTGATATGAATTATCTTTACTTATGAGTTTAATCTAGATCATAGAAAAATTATTTAATTATTGTGTTAATTGGAATATTTGATCTTAATGGTTTTTATGAACTCCATAACTTCTCCTCAAGTTATGGAAAGTGAAGAGTTTTTCTTTTTAAAGTGTCATTAAGACTCATAGGTTATGAAAATAGAAGAGTCTCTATTTTTAATGTCATCATTAAATGATTTAATGTCTTCCATAACTTGTCCTCAAGTTATGGAACTTGATTTTTTTTTCATTAAACCTTAATTAAACTCATAAGTTATGAAAAATCCAAGAGTTTTGAAAGGTTTCAAAACTTGTCCTCAAGTTTTGGAATTTGTAAAGTTACCCCCCATGTATACTTTAATTCCAAACTAGACCTTAGAATTTTAAAAGTTAAAATTCAACCGTTATACTTTATAATATTATAAGTTAATAATATTTATATATATGTATAAGAGTAAAGTCAGTCTTACCGTTAGTAGGCCTCATTCACGAAGCTGGTCTATAAGGGGGGTATAAGGTTACAACCTATAAAATGGTAGTTTAATGGGTGTCCACTCTCACCCACCGCTTCCTTGACTGATGGAGGGTCGTTAGCCGAACGGGTAGGACAAGGACTATAATTCTCCCTTCATTAAAAGTATTAATGATAAATACTAAGTAACTAAACCTTTTATAAATACCCAATCTTAGTTACTTAGGAAAATGTGAATAAGGTGCTAATCCATGAAATTACACTTTGCACTTTGTTTAAGTCGGTTAGTGGAGCGTGTGTGGTTAACCGGCACACTAACTTGTATTTAACAAGGTAGGCAAAGGGTAACTTAATGTTTATCATAGTATCAATGGAGCGTGTGTGGTTAACCAGCACATCGATTGAGGGGTAAACACTTAAGGGTGCCAAGTAATTTGCATGGTTACTTCACACCTTGTTTTGTGATCCTCGGCATCCCACTCACAAAACCTGAAGGGCACACTCGAGATTGAAACATGCCATTGAACAGTTCAATGAATCTCAAAGATCTAGGAGTTTCAAAACCAATTAAAACTTAATTATTATTTCGTTTTTCATGGTGGAAATTGGTGAATCGTCATTCACCTACCTTCAAATATTTTATAGCTTGGATTACGGCATCCCTCTTCTAAGATATAAAATAGTTTGTTGAGTCCTAGCCTTAATATTTCATATTGGGTGTCATATTAAGGACTTTAAATCAACTATCTTGAATATCTCCCAAAAGATGTCTAGTTTAGACATTTATGATCTTCCCAAATCTCTTGAAACAAACTTTCCTAATGAAGATGATGTCCCTTGGAAATTATACTTCTTTCACCTCCTCCAATTATTCTCCATAACCCACAAGTTCTTGAAAAGTTTAAGATCACTCAAGCCCTATTGGCAAGGCAAGGTCTAGGTGTGGTCACATCTTGGAGATGTAGTCACATATTGACAAGCCGGGAGAGTTGGGTGTCAAAGTCTTGAGAAAGTTGGTGGTTCAATCACTTTCTAAGTCACATAGTGAATTCCTTTGGGACACCTATGAAACAGACTATGACATGACCCTTAATGATCTTATCTATTTGTTAAGATCAACTTCCTTAAAACTTGATGGACATTGACAATAGGGACACAGGAAATCCAAAAAAAAAAGCATTCTCTTCCCAATGGAAAGGGATCGGCCATAGTCAACTCGGTTGACCAAATGGTAAAGAGAAAAGCTAACTCTGTGATAGTCCCGTGTACCATTATCAAAGGGTACATATGTTTATATTTCCAAAGGAAGGGGAATTGGTTGCGAAGCTGCCAAATTTACCTAAGGAGGTTAAATTCAACAAGTTTGACTCTACTTCAGGTAAAGTCCACTATCTAACTCTGTTAAGTTTCTATTATGAGATTCCTGATACATGATGTGATTGGGTCACATGGTAATGTTTTAAGAATCAAAGAAAAGTGAAGAAACTTAAAGAAAGAATACGCTGAATCTAATCGCATAAACGGATTTCTATCGCGTAGTTTGAAGATCGGATTCTTGAGCTACTTCTTAGGAGTTATGAGATATTGCTTAGGAATAGATAACAACAAGTTTTCATATGGATTGTAAGGATAAGTTTTTCCGCATAGTTTTAAAATAAAAGAAAATTTTTGATTTTATTTATTTTAAAATATCCTTACAATGGCATTTGAGGAAAAATTGTTGCTTATATGATTCTAGTAATAGCAAGAGTGGAAATATGAAATTGATTCCTTCATTTGTGGTAGTGTCTAAATTTACCAAATAAGGAAAGATTCTCATCACCCAAGTCTCAATTGGACCGGAATTTGGAATCATGCAAGTTGTATAGCATGATGAATGAGAACTTTCAAGTATTGGAAAATTAAGACTAATTACTTGTTCACATGGATGTGTGAGTCAAGTAAAGGAGTAAGGGGTCGAGTACACATTCTTATGCATTGGTCAAGTCCACCACAAAAGATCAATAAGATTATTCTTCATAATTTACTAAAGTTCAGTAAATATGGTTATACTTACAAGCTTAAGTGTAATTCTGAGACATTGGAAAAAGGTTCCAATGTAAGGCAGAGCGAATAAGAAGAATCAAATTAGGCAGAAGGATAGAAGTTTCTCAAATCTGAAAAGATGGGAGAGTACTTTCATTCAGTTTTTATGATCATCTTAATGATTTAGAGACCTTATCACAATTCATCCTCTAAGTGCTTTCTTATAGCTAAGAAGAGGAACTATGAATTGTTGAAGTGGTTAAATCAAGAAGATGATTCATACTTCGTTCCAAAAACAATTCTTAGAGTCATACTCCAAGATTGTAACTTGAGTGACATGTCTCAAAGAAGGTTTAAAACACTTGTCAAATGTAAGAGTAAAAGTTTTCTACTCTTGTACATTTGAAATTGGTAAGTTGTGATGTTTTGGATAAACCAAAGACCAACTTAGGCCAATTGTGTGAAGTGTTTGTCTTGGTTAGAATCCACACTATCTCTTGGATGTTTGACAAGGGAGTCTTATAGGTCAAGAGGACAGTGGGAGTCTTAAAGGTCTTGAAAGTCTCAAGAAATAATCAAGAATAGAACCTGAAGTTCTTCACTAGCACACGACTTGCGGTTAATAACCTATCGTGTTGACATATTTTATGCCCATTCAAGTTAAAGTTGGCTTTGCATATGAGTTCTTAGAGTTCTCAATTTGTTGCACAACAACTTGGAAGTAATGGTAGGCCCTTAAGTTGCCAGGTGGCAAGAAATTAAGATTGAGTTCAGTCCATATGAGTTTGGATTTGTCATTATCCTTGTCTTGTGACTATGGTTTTGACAATTCACATGGATAAGAACACATACACCATTAAATCTAAGTGTCATAAGGTTTCTCTCCGATTCATGAAAATGATGGTGAGGAAACACTTTCACTAAGTATATTTTAGTTAGATAGCAATTGTGATATTTGCATTCTCAAAGTCGTTAGTGGAGCATGTGTGGTTTACCGGCACACTAACCTGGACTTGTGAGAAGTGGCAAAAAGGTCTAACCATTATGATTATGGCATCCCTCTTCATAATTGTTTAGACACACAAGTGTGCTATCTAAGGGAAGGTGTATGATTTTGATAAAGTTTTATCAAAACAATCTAGTATTAGAAATCTGAACTTTGGTAAGAAAGACAGCTAATTTCTGAGTACATGTCAAAGCTAGTGGGAGCATAAGTGTGATGCTAATAATCATCATGTTAGTGGGAGCATGATAATTATGATAAGTATTGCAAGTTAGCAATGTTAATTATAGAAAACAAAAGGTTTCAATTGGGAAAAAGTTGTTTTGCTATAATTAAGGGAGAGGAAATTATACTTCATCTCAAATCTATAAGCTTAGATCGTGAGGTTTTAATCATTTAGTCAAGGATATATATGAATTTCATGTTGGAATGGCTCAACATAAGGAAATTCTGTATATGGGTCCATTATTTGCGTTCTAAAATTCGATTATGATTACGGCATCCCTTTTCATAATCTGAATTATGAGAACTTGGCAAATAGAAATGGAAATGTTATAGCAAAAGACTGGTTTAGTCTTTATATGAGACATCATGAATCGTGTCCCATATGCTTCGGATATAGGATCGATTACATGTGCTATATTCATCATTTCTAAAAAATTTCCAAACGCCTGGGGCATTAAGAAGGGAAAAGGTTTAGAACTGGATATGACTAAAAGGATTAAACAATTGTCGAGGACAATCTAAGGTTTACCAAAGATTGGTTGCTCAAGGACAGTTGGAAGTATAGTGATAATTCTGGAAGGACCATATTGACATAATCTGTAAGGAGGCAACTCTTGTTCAGAAGTGATAGTCAAAATGGAATCTGGAAATGTTTCAAAGTCAGAAATTTCAATCTGTGTACGATTAAGGAAACTTAATGCAAGAAGGATGTTTCCAAGGAGTTGATCTCCTTTGGAATACTCTATAATGATTGTTGCAAAGTCTTTTTGAATTTGTGCATAATCGTTACAAGAGGATCAATGCATATAAGTTTAGAATCTAACAGATTTCAGTAAATGGCATGAATTTGGAATTCTTGCATTTGCAGTAAGGATTTGGGAGTGTGAAAAGAGAATCGTTGAAGTTATGTTCAATTGATCTAGTTCACAAAGTAAAGATCATAGACAAACATAGTATGCATATTTGGTGTGTGGCATGACTAGTGTTTAGAAAAACATAGTGTACATGCTTGGAGCATGGGACAACTATTGTTTTAAATTCAAGAATAAAGTTGATAGTTGAAACAGTATACAATGAATAATGTGTAATCATATGGTGATAAATAAAAGGTGTTTTATTTATGTTCATAGGTTTTGATACCATATTGGATTCAATTATTATTGTGTTTCACTTTGCATGTTTTGACTTCCCGAATAAACTAGGTTATTCTTCCGGAATGACTAAGTTATTCAAACCATCCACAGTCGGTCATATGTTGGAAGTAGATATGAATTAAGACTGTCATGGGTTGCCTTGTAGAGGTCTAAGGTGTTGGACAAAGGGCTAGAACACTCATGAGTGCTCATAAGTTCTGAGTATTGGATTCAACCCGCGCTCATTGGAATCACTTCATGGATTTTATCACGAGTGATCATGAGACGATAATATATTATATTCTACAAACCTAGAGATATGAGTTGTTACTATGAGTTGGTTGTACATTGATTGCACGAAAACAAACTTGGTAACTCGGTGCTATAAAACGTGCCTTTGTGTATGATTCAACAAGTAGTAGAACAAGCCATATGAGTCGAAGTTTATCCATTCCTTTTGTAACAGCCCGGAATCGCAAGAGTAGAGTTGAAGGGCTAAAAGTGTAAGTTTCAGAGGGTGACTCAGCGAGTCCATGGATAGACTCGGCGAGTCAGGTCGCGACTATGGTCGCGTATCAAGTGGCCTACTCGGCGAGTCCAAAGATGGACTCGTCAAGTAGGTGCTGTGTGGAGAAAACCCTAATTTTCGGGGTTGAGCCCTATATAAAGATCATTATGCCCCTCCACAGCCTCCTCTATTCCCCCCTTGAGTCCCAGAAACCCTAATTTCGTGGAGAGCTCCATTGTTGAGCAAATTAGAGCTTGGAGAGGAGTTGGTTGAAGAAATCTTGAAGGGGAAGTGGCATGGATCAAAGGGCTTTGCTTGGATTCGAGTTTCATTGCTGTTGAGGCATCCTTTGGAGGTAATACTTTCGTTCTTGGGCTGTGTTCTCCTAGTTTCTCATTTTGGGGTTGTGTGGGGAGCTTAGTTGTGTGGCATCTTGATGTTGGAGGATGGATCTGATGTTGCTACCTCAGATCTGGAGTGGAGAAGATCTTAAGAGCATTAAAGCCCCTGTTCTTGTGTTGTTAATGGAGCTACCATGTCCCAAACCTTGGTTCTAAGGTGAATAAGGTCTAGATCTCTTTAGATTCACGTAAAGTTTGCCAATTTACGTGATGGACAGATTGTAGGATGATGGATCTATGTTTTGGATCAATTGCATGGCCTGAGATGCTTCTGTATGGATTCAGACCGGTGGTACTCGACGAGTCACATGAGTGGACTCGACGAGTTGCTTGAAGATGGCCTGGAACTCGACGAGTTGGAAGAACAACTCGGTGAGTAGGTTGAAGATAGCCTTGGACTCGGCGAGTCTGTTCTTGGACTCGGCGAGTCTTGTCGAGGAAGTCCCAATATTTCTGGTTAGGTCGAGGAATTGGTGAGTCAAGGGATGACTCGGTGAGTTGGGTGCGAGTGGACTCAGAGTTGTTGGACTCGATGAGTCTTGGGGTGACTCGGCGAGTTGGGTCGCTGATTGAGGGAAGTTCTGAGCATAAGGACTCGGCGAGTCATCGGGTTGTCTCGGCGAGTATGGTCAGTCAGGGGTTGACTTTGACTTGCCCAAGGTTGACCAGTTGTCTTCCAGGGGTATTTTGGTAATTAAGGGTATTTATGGAGTTGTATGTTTTGATGTTCAGTGGAGGAGTTCGTGTCAGAGTTCGGAGCAGCGGGATCCTATACTTTCAGCCGGCAGTTTCGAGGTGAGTTATCCTCACTATACCAACAGGGTCTAAGGCACCAAGGCCGGCCCTTTATTGGATTGAGATTCGGATATGGTTATTATGTTATTGTTTGATGTGTCTGCATCCTGGTAGCTAGGATGGTACATGCTAGGAGACCTTGTTAAGGTCAGTTTCCCGATATACAAAGTGATGATATGCTAGTGACCTGTTAGGTCGGTAACCCGGTTAGGGTAATGATAAGCTATGCGATCTGCTTGCTCGGTTTGTTGACTATGACTGTTATATGATTGTATGTTTTGTGCACATGGTTGTTTGGACTGGAGATGGGTTGAGGCGGCTCCTGCTTTGTGCTGTAGGCCAAGATACCCAGGGTGGACCGGTTATTCCGAAGGCCCAGCGAGAGGTCCGGATAGGCTGTAGGCCCCACGAGGGCGGACCAGATGTGCCAAGGCTCGGAGAGTGGACCAGGCTGATTGAAGGCCCAATGCGGGCGGACCAGTCACACTGTAGACTCAGAGAGTGGACCAGGTGGGTTGAAGGCCCGATGCGGGCGGACCAACCCCACTGTAGACTCGAAGGACATGACTAGACCTGGAGGATGGATCCTATGGACTGAACGCCCGATACGGCGGACCAGTCACACAGTAGACCCATTATGCATGGTTGTTCTATGTTCTGTTATGTTATGTATGTTTTATATGTTTTGGACCGGATGGTCGCAGCCTGGAAGGGCGTATACGTGGTTGGTATTTTGGGGGTATCTCACTAAGGTTTCAGGCTTACAGTTGTGGTTTAATGTTTTTCAGGTTCTTCAGGAGACCGTGGCAAGGCGAAGGCGCGATCGTACCGCTCCTCATGATTTTGTAGCAAAGTGATTTTGGGGATACTCTAAATGATTTGTATTGAAAACCTTTTGTAAACATTTTAATGAAAATCCGGTGGTTTTTGAAAAATTTAAATTGGTTGTATTTTTCGGATGTTACACCCTTTACCTTCGGGATTGTAACATCCGAAAAATACGACCAATTTAAATTTTTCAAAACAACCCGATTTTCATTAAAATGTTTACAAAAGGTTTTCAATACAAATCATTTAGAGTATTCCCAGGATCACATTGCTACAAAATCATGAGGAGCGGTACGATCGCGCCTTCGTCTTGCCACAGTCTCCTGAAGAACCTGAAAAACATTAAACCACAACTGTAAGCCCGAAAGCTTAGTGAGATACCCCCAAAATACCAACCACATATACGCCCTTCCGGTCTGCGACCTTCCGGTCCAAAACATATAAACCATATATAACATAACAGAACATAGAACAACCATGCATATCGGGTCTACTGTGTGACTGGTCCGCCGTATCGGGCCTTCAGTCCACCGGATCCATCCTCCAGGTCTAGTCATGTCCTTCGAGTCTACAGTAGGGTTGGTCCGCCCACATCGGGCCTTCAACCCACCTGGTCCACTCTCAGAGTCTACAGTGTGACTGGTTCGCCCGCATCGGGCCTTCAGTCGGCCTGGTCCACTCTCCGAGCCTCGGCACGTGTGGTCCGCCCTCGTGGGGCCTACAGCCTATCCGGACCGCTCGCTGGGCCTTCGGAATAACCGGTCCGCCCTGGGTATCTTGGCCTACCGCACAAAGCAGGACCCGCCTCAACCCATCTCCAGTCCAAACAACCATGTGAACAAAACATACAATCATATAACAGTCCTAGTCAACAAACCGAGCAAGCAGATTGCATAGCATATCATTACCCTAACCAGGTTACCAACCTAACCGGTCACTAGCATAGCATCACTCTGTATATCGAGAAACTGACCTTAACAAGGTCTCCTAGCATGTACCATCCTAGCTACCAGGATGCAGACACATCAAATAATAACATAATAACCATATCCGAATCTCAATCCAATAAAGGGCCGGCCTTGGTGCCTTAGACCTTGTTGATATAGTGAGGATAACTCACCTCGAAACTACCGGATGAAAGGATAGGATCCCGCTGCTCCGAACTCTGACACGAACTCCTCCACTGAACATCAAAACATACAACTCAATAAATACCCTTAATTACCAAAATACCCCTGGAAGACAACTGGTCAACCTTGGACAAGTCAAAGTCAACCCCTGACTGACCCTACTCGCCGAGTCAACCCGATGACTCGCCGAGTCCTTATGCTCAGAACTTCCCTCAATCAGCGACCCAACTCGCCGAGTCGCCCCAAGACTCGTCGAGTCCAACAACTCTGAGTCCACTCGCACCCAACTCACCGAGTCACCCCTTGACTCACCGATTCCTCGACCCAACCAGAAATATTGGGACTTCCTCGACAAGACTCGCCGAGTCCAAGAACAGACTCGCCGAGTCCAAGGCTATCTTCAACCTACTCACCGAGTTGTTCTTCCAACTCGTCGAGTTCCAGACCATCTTCAAGCAACTCGTCGAGTCCACCCATGTGACTCGTCGAGTACCACCGGTCTGAATCCATACAGAAGCATCTCAGGCCATGCATTTGATCCAAAACATAGATCCAACCTCCTACAATCCATCCATCACGTAAAGTGGCAAACTTTACATGAATCTAAAGAGATCTAGGCCTTATTCACCTTAGAACCAAGGTTTGGGACATGGTAGCTCCATTAACAACACAAGAACAGGGGCTTTAATGCTCTTAAGACCTTCTCTACTCCAGATTTGAGGTAGCAACCTCAGATCCACCCTCCAAACATCAAGATGCCACACAACCAAGCTCCCCATACAACCCCAAAATGAGAAACTAGGAAAACACAGCCCAAGAACAAAAGTATTACCTCCAAAGGATGCCTCAACAACAATGAAACTCAAATCCAAGCAAATCCCTTTGATCCAAGCCACTTCTCCTTCAAGATTTCTTCAACCAACACCTCTCCAAGCTCTAATTTCCTCCACAAATGGACTCTCCACGAATTTAGGGTTTCTGGAACTCAAGGGGGGAATAAGGGAGGCTGTGGAGGGGCATAATGCTCTTTATATAGGGCTCAACCCCGAAAATTAGGGTTTTCTCCACACAGCACCAACTCGCCGAGTCCATCTTTGGACTCGCCGAGTAGGCCAATTGATACGCGACCATAGTCGCGACCTGACTCGCCGATTCTATCCATGGACTCGCCGAGTCACCTTCTAAAACTTACACTTTTAGCCCTTCAACTCTACTCTTGCGATTCCGGGATGTTACAATTCTCCCCCACTTAAATTAGGCTTCGTCCTCGAAGCCTACGGCATCTCATCTTCAAATTTCTTCCCACGACGCGCCGCCTGATCTTGACCGAACCCAGTCCCTCAAGGCACAACCATATAAAGCAGAAGCTCACTTTCTCCTTCCATACGGTGCCCCAACTACCTACTCAACCCGGGCACCAGCTGTACCCTCCGATAACTACACTCAACAACCGAGAATTACCCATGAGGCCTTACTGCTCCAATTCTCATCTTTCACTTGACTCATATGGCTAGAAAACCATGAACCATCGGATTCCCGATCCGAATCCCACTCTATACATTTCATGACGACAAAAAGACCCATTCTTCCAATCTGGAGCAACTCCCCCGAGTTCTCCGCTCGCAATCACACACACATGCTGATCTAGCTCTAGCACCCTCAGGTTTGGAAAACCCGATACACTGATGATATCCTCAAACATCCTTCCAGGATGAACCGCTAATACATACCCAAAACCTTGATCAGAATCTCACTAAGAGTCCAAGACTCTCTCTCTGCATCCTTTCCGAACCCCTCTCCCTGGCTCTACGCCTGCGGTATTCCCTCCGCTCCCTGGCAACATATCCAGTCGAATGAGTTTTTATTCTACCGCCGCAACACGCTACTCAAAGACCATCGACGGACCACTCCAACCATTCTCTACACTGCCGCTTTCACTTCCGTGAATTCGCACTTCCTTCCGGAATTTCATTCCTCCCCCTTTCCTTACCAAAGAAACCACTCGTCCGCCCTGTCACCATGACAGGCACTATGGTGCTCATCCCACGCTACATTACCTCTTTAAAGCGTACCCGACATCCATGCGTCACCACTACTCTGACTCTCATAGCAGGGACTCTCAGCCCATGCACCACCTTCACTGCTCAAGATCGCTACCCAGGGCCAGACCTTCCAATGTAATCACACTGCAACATACGCAACCCATAACCTCGAACCGACCAACAGTACTCGCAGAGTCTTCAGCATGACTGGACCGCCTCCCCAGGCCTTCAGCCAAACTGGACCACTCTCAGAACCTTCAGCCAATCTGACTGGACCGTCCTCCGAGCCTTCGGCCTGACTGGTACACCTACCGGCCTTCAGTCTATCCGGACCACTCAACAATCATTCATCATTCCGAGCCATCTCTTCGGGAAATCCTCCCAGGCATATCGTTCTAGCCCTCTAGGGGTTCCGAACTCTACTTCCATCATACATACTCGATCCCGGCCTGCTCCCATGCCTTCCGCAATCAACTGCTCTAGGTCTGTATTCCGCCCCGCACGCCTGTTACTCACCCATACGAGCCTGCTCTCGACTGATAGAAGTACCGTTGAATTCCCCAAGCAGCTAAACAACCTCTCAGGCCCAATGATCATCCGGAGAATTTCCAATTCTCCCCCACTTAAGACACTGACAATTAATCACCGGTCGCCATCACCGATCTCCCAAAGCAACCTTGCAGAAAATCAACACTTACACGCAAAATGTTTCTCACCAGCGCTAACAACTTTCATAAAAATCATGTTTCCACACTGAACGACCCGCTCGCAAGGAACCCAATCTACAAATATCCATTCCTCAGACTGCAGAATCTACCCGGCCTTCAAACCAACGCCGCATCCGCCACCAATCCTCACAAGGATAATCAACGATAGCTCAAAGTACTAATCCATAACCATAACGATCCTTCAGGGAACAAAGGATACCAAAACGAAATCTCGAACACAACTCGCCAAACCCTCAAGAAACAACGGATACCACATGAAAACCCGAAACGCGATTCCATAATCATCCAATGAGACTAGCAGATAACAATACTCCACAATAATCATAAATAAACAAAAACAATAGAGAGAAACATACCCGCAGTAGCAAGCTGAAAAACATGACTCTAAGCCCTTAGGGGCTCCGCTCCACCCTGACCTCCACCTGTGATCCTCAACGTAGTCGGTGCTGGAGCCTGCACCAGTCCTGCAGCAAGCCGTGGACAGTTGGCCTTCAAATGTCCAACCTGATGACAATGATAGCATATCCTCAAATCCCGAACCGGCACTGACTGCCGACGATCCCTCGCATAGTGTCCCTCCTTTCCGCACTTGCGGCATGCTCCACCGGACCGACAAACCCCGGCGTGACCCCTCCCATCTTTCCACAGATGTGGCTACCCTGATCTCCCATCCTGGAATCAACGGTCTTAGACCGTTTCGTCGCCGGCTGCGACTCAACCGGAGCTTGCCTCAGCTCACGCATCTGCAACTCAATCTCTAACTCACGCCGCCTGGTGGCCTCCTGCAACTCTAGCAAAGTCTCGCACCTCTGCGCAGACATAAACTGTCTGATGTCTCTCTTTAGCATACTCAGATATCGGGACATCTGAGCCTGCTCCGAAGCGAACTCAGGGCAAAACATCGCCCTCTCAGTAAACATCCTGGTGATTTCCGTCACCGATTCCGAATCCTGTTTCAGCTCCAAGAATTCCTGAGCCAACCTTCCCCTCTCGACCTGCGGAACATAACGAGTGTTGAACATATCTCTGAACCGATCCCATGAAATCGCAGCCCTCTGCGCATCCGAGTACAACCCTGTGGTCAGTCTCCACCAATCCTTTGCCCCGAGCCTTAACAGGTTCAGAGCACACCTCACCCTCTGATCAGCAGGGCATGAACACGTGAAGAAACATCCCTCCACATCTGATAACCATCTCATAGCAATGATCGGATCCTGAACTCCATCAAAAGTGGGAGGCTTCGTATTATCTAAGTCCCGATACTGAAAACCTCTACTAGCTCCTCCCCCTGCCGCTGCTACAGCTGCTGTAGCCGCCGCGGCAGCCGTCTCCGTGAGAGCCGCATAACGCTCATCAAAATACTCCACCATGGCGGTCTTGATCGACCCAAACAACTCCGACAGCTCAGCCCGAAACAATGCAGCAACCTCATCATGCAGGATCTCACGAATCCTCGCATCCAACTCATGCGTACTCATCTGACTGACAACCTCGGGTTGTACAGACCCACCCGGAACTCCCTCTCCTGACCCGGATCCACTCCCAGCGTGCCTTGAAATCTCCATACTGATAATAAAACACCAAAATCTCAGACATATTCCACTATCCCGGGAACCAGCTCTCATCCCAACCCTAGAGGTCATGGTTTCCCTGATACGCGTATGAGTCCGTGCTTTCAGTTGTACGGGCCCATACTACCTTCCACACCTACCCATATTTGTATGAAGTACTTCCACAACACTCTAGCGACATACATAACAACACTCTATCCTCACAACTAGAGGAACACTAGAAATCTCTCACAAGGAACCCTAGGCTAGCAGGCATCATAAATCAGGCAACTAATCAAGAAATCCTGAAGATCCCTAGCCTAACTCTAGTAATGTGTTCTATCAAAGCTCAATAAAACAATTGTCATGTATGGTATTTTAGGGTTACTTACTGGCTCCGGCTGATCGTACCTCCGCGTCCTCCTTCACTTATTTTGAAAACCATTTTAAATTCTCTTTTTGAAAACCCTCCTCGATTTGAGACTGGAGTCACACAAGTGTTCCTCCAATTCACTCAAACCAAGGCTCTGATACCAACTTGTAACATCCGAAAAATACGACCAATTTAAATTTTTCAAAACAACCCGATTTTCATTAAAATGTTTACAAAAGGTTTTCAATACAAATGATTTAAAGTATTCCCAGGATCACATTGCTACAAAATCATGAGGAGCGGTACGATCGCGCCTTCGCCTTGCCACAGTCTCCTGAAGAACCTGAAAAACATTAAACCACAACTGTAAGCCCGAAAGCTTAGTGAGATACCCCCAAAATACCAACCACGTATACACCCTTCCAGGCTGCGACCTTCCGGTCCAAAACATATAAAACATACATAACATAACAGAACATAGAACAGCTATGCATATCGGGTCTACTGTGTGACTGGTCCGCCGTATCGGGCCTTCAGTCCACCGGATCCATCCTCCAGGTCTAGTCATGTCCTTCGAGTCTACAGTGGGGTTGGTCCACCACATCGGGCCTTCAACCCACCTGGTCCACTCTCTGAGTCTACAGTGTGACTGGTCCGCTCGCATCGGGCCTTCAGTCGGCCTGGTCCACTCTCCGAGCCTCGGCACGTCTGGTCCGTCCTCGTGGGGCCTACAGCCTATCCGGACCGCTCGCTGGGCCTTCGGAATAACCGATCCACCCTGAATATCTTGGCCTACAGCATAAAGCAGGACCCGCCTCAACCCATCTCCATTCCAAACAACCATGTGCACAAAACATACAATCATATAACAGTCCTAGTCAACAAACCGAGTAAGCAGATCGCATAGCATATCATTACCCTAACCGGGTTACCGACCTAACCGGTCACTAGCATAGCATCACTCTGTATATCGGGAAACTGACCTTAACAAGGTCTCCTAGCATGTACCATCCTAGCTACCAGGATGCAGACACATCAAACAATAACATAATAACCATATCCGAATCTCAATCCAATAAAGGGCCGGCCTTGGTGCCTTAGACCCTATTGATATAGTGAGGATAACTCACCTCGAAACTGTCGGCTGAAAGGATAGGATCCCGCTCCTCCGAACTCTGACACGAACTCCTCCACTGAACATCAAAACATACAACTACATAAATACCCTTAATTACCAAAATACCCCTGGAAGACAACTGGTCAACCTTGGACAAGTCAAAGTCAACCCCTGACTGACCCTACTTGCCGAGTCAACCCGATGACTCGCTGAGTCCTTATGCTCAGAACTTCCCAAAATTAGCGACCCAACTCGCCAAGTCACCCCAAGACTCGTCGAGTCCAACAACTCTGAGTCCACTCGCACCCAACTCACCGAGTCATCCCTTGACTCACTGATTCATCGACTCAACCAGAAATATTGGGACTTCCTCGACAAGACTCGCCGAGTCCAAATGGACTCGTCGAGTCCAAGGCTATCTTCAACCTACTCGCCGAGTTGTTCTTCCAACTCGTCGAGTTCCAGGCCATCTTCAAGCAACTCGTCGAGTCCACCCATGTAACTCGTCGAGTACCACCGGTCTGAATCCATACAGAAGCATCTCAGGCCATGCAATTGATCCAAAACATAGATCCAACCTCCTACAATCCATCCATCACGTAAAGTGGCAAACTTTACGTGAATCTAAAGAGATCTAGGCCTTATTCACTTTAGAACCAAGGTTTGGGACATGGTAGCTCCATTAACAACACAAGAACAGGGGCTTTAATGCTCTTAAGACCTTCTCCACTCCAGATCTGAGGTAGCAACCTCAGATCCACCCTCCAAACATCACGATGCCTCACAACCAAGCTCCCCACACAACCCCAAAATGAGAAACTAGGAAAACACAGCCCAAGAACGAAAGTATTACCTCCTAAGGATGCCTCAACAACAATGAAACTCGAATCCAAGCAAAGCCCTTTGATCCAAGCCACTTCTCCTTCAAGATTTCTTCAACCAACACCTCTCCAAGCTCTAATTTCCTCCACAAATGGACTCTCCACGAATTTAGGGTTTCTGGAACTCAAGGGGGGAATAAGGGAGGCTGTGGAGGGGAATCATGCTCTTTATATAGGGCTCAACCCCGAAAATTAGGGTTTTCTCCACACAGCACCTACTCGCCGAGTCTATCTTTGGACTCGCCGAGTAGGCCACTTGATACGCGACCATAGTCGCGACCTGACTCGCCGAGTCTATCCATGGACTCGCCGAGTCACCCTCCGAAACTTACACTTTTAGCCCTTCAACTCTACTCTTGCGATTCCAGGATGTTACAGGGATAAAAGCGATATATGTGGGCCCCTCGATGATTTGATGATGACAAATGGAAGTGCTTGGCCGGGCCAGGACTGATTTGATTTGTTCAATTAGTCAGTCGTCATAAATCGGAAATCGGGAAACAACAAATGTACGGAGAGAATGATTATAATCCATGTCTCAGTCCATATGATATCTAGAATGGAGGAATATATGATCCCTTATCTAATGGACATGTCATTTGATTTGTTCAGAGTTTGACAGCGGCTTTAAGAGCTACGATTGCTAGTCGGGATCTTGGAGTCATACGCAATAATAGTTTTAGACTTATCCAAGTGCGAGACTGTTGGATTAGGTGTCTAAGCCCATAACTATTATTGGTATGTATTCAACCCGAGAGTAGCATGGTCCATTTGGGTTGCATATCATCAGGACAATTTGTTAGGATGGACTTTTGAGAGAAGGTAAATTATGGTTTATTAATATATTATAAGTTATAATATATTAATATGAAATCATATGTTTTAATTAGTATTGATCACGAATTAATTTTGAATTAATTTAGTGGTCAAAAGAGACTAATTAAATCTATGGGGACTAATTATGATAATTAGTTATATTTATATGTGTTGGGCTTATGATCCATGTTGGACCAATTTTATGTATGGATACATAAAGAGTTGGGCCACATGAACCATGGATCATAAAACCCATGGGTATGGATTATGGGTGATACCAATGACCCTTGGAATCCTACATATAAATAGGTTACTCCATAGCCAAAATCACCACTTCTTTTCTTAGAGAAATATAGAGGTGTTTTGGTGCATGGAATTCTCTCTCAAGAGCCACCTTTGTCCTAGGTGTGTTGTGATTCCATTTGAGGCATTTCATACTATTGGTGCTAAGCTCTGAAGGCCAAATACATCAAGATTTCAAGCCACATAAAAGGTATGTTTCCCTAACTAGTATATTATATGGTTCATGTAAAATGCATGCTAGTTATAGGTTTAATGCCTTGGAAACCATTTGCATGTATAATTAGTGAAAACATAGATCCAAGGTATTTAGGGTTGTATGTGCACCATAGGATGTTGTATTATACCAAAACCCAACAAATACGACTACATAACTGCCCAAGTTTAATAGAAATCTTCAATTCCTACGAAGAATTTTACTGCTCTTATTGTGTTATTACTCTAAAATGCATGCAGAGGTGTTTTATTTTGTTTTATTTTGAGTTATTTAGTCTCAATATATTTATAGTTGCATATCCTATATGATTAGATTTGCTAGTTCACTATAAACAATGCTCTGATACTAATCTGTCACACCCCCGAACCAGACAGGGGAAACATCCGGGGGCTTGGGTGACTTCAATCTCGTAGTATCATCACAATGTATATAATTGAAACATAACATCATCATCATCACACATGTAATATTACAATTGGCATTGTTTACATCAAGTATTGTATTTCAACATTACATGCCAAAACATTCAATCTATGATGAAACAAAACATAACATGATATCCATGAATTCTACACAACCTGCTCAACGGTTTCCGAAGAATACAAGTTAATTTATAAAAAAAGGTCAACATAAAAATTTTGGTGAGTTCATAAGTATGTTTGAGAAAATGTTTCGTATATTTTTGTAAACACTAGAAAATACGATATTTTTTGAAAAACAGTTTGATATGCTTGCGTCCAGTCTTGTATTATTGCATGTGTGTTAACGTTTGATAAATGTAAGGAGAGTAAAAAAAAAATTAATGATCAAGAGTATAAGAGAATGCCCCCAAACAACCCAATGTTGTCTATAAATGAGAATGTTGGTATCTCAATCCCTGAGATTAAGTACTAGTGCTAGAATATTACCGTGTTATCCAAATAACAAGCAGAATGGTTTCCTGTAAATTTTAAAACATCAATTCCTCTAAGTGAGTCGTTATGACCATACTAAATAATGACAATTCCGCCTGTCTTGGCATTTTTCGGATGCCGACGGAATTAGAATAAGGATTTTTGTCACCCTAGACTCGCTTAGTCTAACTGTATCGAACAGCTCAGGTGTGGAGTGTCACCCCTGTATATATATACACAAACTCTTGCTCTCCTTCCAGGAGACTCTAATTATAACTATAAGCTACAATTATCACTCAATAGGTGTCAACCAACACATCTCACTAGATCCTTAATCAAATTTACGCGGAAGAGAAAACATACAAAGTATATTCGAGGCCCAGATAAACACGTAAATGGACAACTAAGTCCCACTAAGCATCTAAATTATTTACAAGCTCAACAGGAATAAGAATATATATATATATATATATATATATATATATATATATATATATATATATATATATAGAGAGAGAGAGAGAGAGAGAGAGAGACAGAGAGAGAGTGAAAGACAGAGAGAGAGAAGGGTTATATGGAAAACAAAAAACCCTAAAAATCATAAAAATGCATAAAAAATACTTAGATATAACAAATATTTTACCGAAAAATCGTAGGTTTATTTACAAAATCGGTGAAAAAAAATAAAAAAATAGATTTTTTTTGGGTTTTTTTCAAAACTAAAATTCAGCAAAAATAAAGAAAAAGCTGCGAAAATTCATAATATAAAATCAAAAAAAAAAAAAAGATTTGTGTTGTCTAAGTATTTTTTATGCATTTTTATGATTTTTAGGGGTTTTTTGGGGTTTGTTGTTTTCCATAGAACCTAAACCTATATATATATATATATATATATATATATATATATATATATATATATATATATATATATATATATATATATATATATATATATATATATATATATAGGAATGAGTTCTATGGAAAACAAATAACTAGGGCAATATCTACCGGAACCAATAATCAAATGACACGTGTCCATTTCTTTCTTCACAAGTAATGTATTGTGGAAGTTATTGTAGAGGTGATGTGTTGTCATGTTTTCATTGGTTCAAATATGTGTTGTCCTAATAATTCATTTTCCATATAACTCTTCCATATATATATATATATATATATATATATATATATATATATATATATATATATATATATATATATATATATATATATATATATATATATATATATATATATAGGTTTAGGTTCTATGGAAAACAACAAACCCTAAAAATCATAAAAATGCATAAAAAAAATACTTAGACATCACAATTTTTTTTTTCTTTGATTTTATATTATGAATTTTCGCAGCTTTTTCTTTATTTTTTCTGAATTTTAGTTTTGAAAAAAAACCAAAAAAATTCTATTTTTTTATTTTTTTTTTTATGATTTTTAGGGTTTTTTTAGGGTTTGTTGTTTCCATAGAACCTAAACCTATATATATATATATATATATATATATATATATATATATATATATATATATATATATATATATATATATATATATATATATATATACATATGCCCCGGGCCCAATATTCATGAAAAAAACAACTAAAACCCATTTATCATGTACATTATTTCTAGTCCCAATAAAGATGGAAAGGTTGTAAGGTCCTGAAACGGATCTTACCAGTGATCAAACAATAAACACAATCGATAATAATAAAGAACAGAGTAGAAACAACAATCTAAACAAGCTTGCACACGTTTCTATTAGCACTACAAGAAAATAGACCTTTAATGACACGCTTTTTACGACACGTACTGATTAATGATACTCAAAAGGGCGTGCCCTAAAAATAATGTCAGATCTTTAGAAATTTGAATAATTTAGGACGCGCATTTTTGCGTGCCCTAAAATTAGTGTCTCGCATAAAATAAAACACACGGAGGGCACTTATTTTAATGGCATGTCGTCTAGAAATGTCGCTTTATAATTTTACAAATGCGCTCTTCAGCAACTAGCAGCGGCAAAAAGGAAATCAAAAAATTACAAAACCCGCCATCCTTCCTTGTATCCCCTCTTTAGCTCTGGGTGTCTTCTTTGACCACAAAAATCTTCTTCGATCTTCCTCCGCTTCCCTACATCGAGTGTTGCTTGCTTCTTTCCTTTGCACTCTGACCGCCGCCACCGATTCTCCCCCGTTCGTTGACATCGATCAAGGCTCGTTTATTTCTACCCACTGGAACCACCATATCTCCCACTCGATGTTGAAATTTTCAGAAAAAAGCCCTAATTCACTATTATACTCTCTAGTCTCAATATTAGGAATGCAAATCTTGATTCTCGTTTGTTTTTGATTCCCCACAGATAAATTGAAAAACACACACATGAAGAACCGTAACTTTGCTCCATTAGCTTCCCGATTGCATCTCATCATCACCTTTCAAACTTCTGCGTCAGAGAGCCAGGTAATCAATTTATTTTTCGTTTCTTCACATACTTTTTCTAGTTTTGAATGATTTGGTGGTTCCTATGTAAAAATTGGGACCGTATCCTACAAAAAAAATTGAACATGTTTGAATAGAAAGCAAATCTGAATCTAGCACTCTCGATATCCCAATCATCGCAATCACTTTCGTTCAATTTTACTAAGTGTCTTATTCAATTTGAGTAATTTTGCAGTTTAATATCCCAAATCTTTGTGTTGGCACTCTGGATTCGCTTTTAGCCCTTAGCAATGACTTACTCAAGGTTAATATTATAATAGTTTGTGAAAGCTTTATCCTAAATTTGGTTTTTGGTTTGAAACTGGTTATTGATATGGCTGTGTGCGGGATTGTCTAGTCGAATACGTTCATCGAAATCACGACTTTACTTCCCTACCATTGATTTCTGCCTTCATCGATCAATTTCAAAGCCACTGATCTCCACCTTCCTTGAAATACCCCCAAAATTCCACCTTTCGGAACTGGTCAATTACCTCTTAATATATATATATATATATATATATATGATCTATACATGAAAGGTGAAATCACTTCTTCATTGTCAATCTTCAATCGATCTTCCAAGCTTTAATGGCGGCATCGAAGAATCAAATCGATTTTCATGATCATTTACCCTTTATTGAGGAGAAATTGCGCGACGATGGTTTGATCAGAGAATTATGCAATATATTCCGACTGTTGATGGATGCTGATAAAGGTTTGATTACGTTCGATAGCTTGAAGAAAACTCCATCCCTTTTAGGACTACAGGACCAAAAAATCCCACTATGACCTTGCTACTTACAAAGCTTTCCTTCATGTCCTGGGACCAAAAACAATGATGAAGCCTCATCCCGTGTCTCACAACCATGGAACAAATAATCTCAACCACCAGTTACTCAAAGGACAGGAATCATTAGCTGAATACCCATTTGGCAGCATTTTACACTCGGTAATCTTTATTTCTTATTATTCTTCATTGCTAAGCACCTGCACCAGATTAAAACTACTCCTACTCCTACTCCTACTCCTACTCTTAGGGATGTTTTGGTTTCTACAACATTTCCTCAAGGAGTGAATGATATCTGCAAATGAAATTTAGTAAAACTTATTTATTTGTGTTCATTATATATATATATATATATATATATATATATATATATATATATATATATATATATATCTGTATGTATGTATGTATGTATGTATGTATGTATGTATGTATGTATACTTGAATTCATAGTTTTATTTATTTCAGTATAAATATATTGAGGGTATTTTGGTCTCCTAATAAAAAAAATGAAGAAGGGAATTGATTTTTTCTACCCTCCCCTGGCCCTACTGCCCTAGGAAAGGTGAAATCCTCCAAACGTAGTTCTTGAATCATTTGGATGGAATTGAATTCATGTAATATGGAAACCAAACACGCTATGGAATAGAATATCATATTCCACTTTGGTTGGACTTTAAACCAAACATGTCCTTACAAAAATGAAGCTATTTTTTCTTATTATAGGCTTCACTTCATTACCAGCAGGTCAAGTTTCATAAATTCAAACTTATGATTAATATATATCATATGTAGTGAAGTTGTTGCGTTTTTTATGAATAAATAAATAAATGAATATATAGGATAGTAGCTACCCAAAAGCAAAAGAGGTATAGCTAAATTTATTTTGTATTTTGAGTTTTGTTAGGTTGAATCGGCACCAGGTTCAGCACCACTGTTGTTGCTGCTATCACCTTTGGATAGTGACGTATAGGATAAGTTTGTTGTTGTTCTTGGCAATCTTTCCAATGTCTCAGGCGTTATCCTTGTTGTTAGTTCCCCTACTGTAAGTAAATTTGTTCTTAAGATATTACTTTTAATACCTTTCCAATTGTGTTATTGAATTTAAGTTTCAAACAAAATGTTAAATGGACCCAAATATAGCAATCACCTCACCTGCAGTTGACAAGTCGTTTAGTTTGCACAGAAAAAAGATCTTAGATAGTGCAAGACTAACTTTAATATTATTTTTTTATTAAATTGTAGTGTAATATGAATTTTAAAAAAAAAAATGTTAAGCATGACAGAAACAAGTGTCAGATGCGTGCTTGTATCACAGCAAAAAAAGATTTAAATAGTGCAAGAATAAGTTTGATATATGTACAATTATGTTTTCGAAATGTAAAAGTATGAACTGAAGCTCCAAAAAGCACCTAGAAACGACCAACCAACGAGTGGTTATCTGAGTAAAAATAATTGAGATTTAAATTAAAGTAAATTTTATGCAAGTGCAAATATAGGCAAGTAAGAAAATACAGAAGGAAGAAAGAAGAATTATGGGGAAATGGGATGTTGGATCACTCCTAACATCTTACCCTGAGGTATGTGTGTGTTCCATCCAACCAAATAGACCCTTATCCTTAGGTATAGTGTTTGGTGTGATGGAATCGGCGAAGGAATGGAATGAAAAAGATGTTTGATTCCTTCCACTTTGTTATTTTTTTCATTTCTTAGTAAGGGGGTGCTTTTTCTTCATTCCATCAGAGAATGGATTGAAAAACTGCTTAACTCTTTAAAAATTTTGTCATTTTACTTTAGTTAGGATCTGTACTATCCTTATATTTATTTTTTTTCAAGTAAGGATATGCATCCTTATATTTATTTTTTTCATTAATTTATCTTAAAAATCATTAATTTATAACTATGGAGGTCTACTTATACAGAATTGAAGTCTCTAAAAGTGCTGAACTTGCTAGTCAATGATATGTCAGATGCTGTCTTGTCACACCTAAACGGTGAAATCTATTAACATTCATATGTACTTAACATTCATCTGTGTTTTCCAAAAGTTCATACACACAAACTTTTACAAATGCAGGTTTGATAAATTTGGAGAGCTTAAATCTGGATTCATGTAGAATTGGGGATAAAGGACTTGTTCACTTAGCAGGTAATTCTGTTAACAACCATCTTTATTATATATTGATGTATCCATATCCATATGTTGATAATTTGATATGTGTGTGTGTGTTTCAGGCCTTGTTCATTTAAAATGTTTGGAGTTGTCTGATATAGAAGTTGGAAACAATGGTCTTCGTCATCTCTCTGGTTAGTAGTATATTTGATCATGATCCAATCTTGTTTGACCCTTTGACTTGGAGTTGACTTTCACATGATCCTGATTTTTGCAAGTTTGGTGAATTTGGAAAGTTTGAATCTTTCATTCACACTTATTATAGATGGAGGTTTGCGACAGTTGGCAGTGAAACGGATATTTACATTAATTTCACAACCCCTTGAGGACTTTAAAGATCTTTATTATCCATCATTTGTTGAATGGGTTTCATGTATGGTACAAACCTTTTCCTCCAACCATATTTATCTTATTAGGGGGGGTGTTGTTTCTACTATATGCCAATATGCTTTCCTTAGACTCTAGTTCTTTTGGGTTCAGTTATAGTCTAACCACAAGCTTTCGGGGCCAATTTAGTTGTTGAGACCTTTTCTGAATTCAAACACCTTCTTCTTGTGTATAAGTTCAATAGCAAATTCAGTACTTTCTTGTGTATAAGTTCTATTACAAGACAAACATATTTTTGAACCCTTTGAGATTTATCCATTTGTCTACTAGTGGAATGATTATGACATTAAATTTTGTGCAATGTATTATATTTTTTGTATATGGTATTTTATTTTCTATTATGAGACATGAAATGCTAATTTAATTTGAAAATTAGTAAATCTATAAATAATTTTTTTTTTAAAAAAATAAAATTACAATACGCAAAAATGTGTGTCATCTTCATTTATGACATGGCCTTTCTTGACAGCAACTTCAATGATACACATTGCGTGTCATTAATGTGCGTCATCTATAGAGGACGCGCAAAAGCGTTTCGTCTCTCATTATGACAGGGCCTTCCTTGACGCGCATTTGAGCGATGTTTGAGCATTTTATGACGCGCAATGAGCATCTTAAAAGGTTGTTTTTCTAGTAGTGTAGCAAAAACGTCTGGTACAACTTGTGGAATAGCAGCCGAAACTCTGAGGCATCAACAACCATAAAACGACCTAGCAAACCTCTATTTATAATGGACCTGGTCCGGCCTTGGGTTTACGGCCATAAGCTCATAGTTGGCCGTAAACTCATACACAGACTACTAAAATGCATATTTATACAAAAGAACCTATTACAAATTGTAACATCCCCCTCTGGCACGTATCACAATATTGTCCGCTTTGGGCCACTCGGCACGAGGACTTCCCATGGGGTCACCTATCCCGGTACTACTCTCGCCTGAGCACGCTTAACTGCAGAGTTCTTATAGGATCTGCTGCCCTCACAGCTTTAAAACGCATTGTGATAGGGAAGGTATCCACACCCTTATAAGGAATGTTTAGTTCTCCTTCCCAGCCGATGTGGGATCAGATCTAACCCACTTTCACCTCTGGGTATGACCGCTGAATCGTCCACTGTAGAGTGTATGCATGGGTGTGTGTATTCTACTGTAGAGTGAGCTTGGTTTGGCTGGAAAACAGGGAATGGCCACCACCACCACCGTGAGGTGGTGGCTGCCACCATGTGCCCATCGTGTATGTGTATTTTAGTGCGTGTGTGAGTGTGTGAATTTGGTATTTTGCATTGTAAATTGTAAATATGGAAATAATGGAAAGAAATTGAAAACCACCACCTTAGGGTGGTGGCTGCCGCTTCCTGCCGCCACCGGCCGCCGTGTCGGGTGGCGGTGTGCTCGCTTTGTGAGCTTGATTCGTTTAGGGTGCTTGTAAACCCTAATGGGTCTTGTAAGCTCTAATGGACTCTAATGGGCTTAATAATACTCTTGTAGGCTTAATAGGCCCAATAAAGCCCTAAATAACCTAAAAGTCCAACAAAGTAATAATGGGCTAGTATCTGAGTTGGAAAAACCCTAATGCCAGTAAATCTTAATTTGGGGATTTAATCGGGTCACACACACGCAAAAAATAATAATCATTGGCAAACTAGCGTAGGGAATAATGGACTTAATGGATTAAGTCCTTAATGGGTTAAGAAAGAAACACTATGGTTTTCCGCTCATGGGATCTTTGGAATTACACTCTGATATTGTTTTATGATAACATGTTTAATTATTTCTACTTTGGTTTTGACATGACATGATATTACAAATGTTTTATTACACTATTGGTTTTTATAATGACTTATTTAAAACTAAAAGTTTTAGCCTGTATTTTTGGGACGTTACCTGGGTGCTGGCCTCCCCTTCGGTCCTCTCGACTGGATACTGTCTAGCATATCTGGGTGCTGGCCTCCCCTTCGGTCCTCACGACCGGATACTGCCTAGCATATCTGGGTTGTTGGCCTCCCCTTCGGTCCTCTCGACCGGATATGCCTGACAATATATGTATGTTATGTGATTATATGGTATGTGGTATGATGGGGGAACTCACTAAGCTTCGTGCTTACGGTTTTCAGTTTTGGTATCAGGTACTTTGTGTCTAAAGGAAAGGAACCGGTTTGATCGCAGCGCATCACACTATGGTTTTCCGCTCATGGGATCTTTGGGATTACACTCTGATATTGTTTTATGATAACATTTTAATTATTTCTACTTTGGTTTTGACATGACATGATATTACAAATGTTTTATTACACTATTGGTTTTATAATGACTTATTTAAAAATAAAATTTTTAGCCTGTATTTTCGGGACGTTACAAGTTGGTATGCGTGATAAACGAAATTTTTGGACGTGAAAATTGGGACGTTACAAGTCCCAGAATACCGGTCGATAGGGCCGAAGGGGCGGTCATGCCCAGCCATGCTAGATAGACTTTGTGATATATGTGTTATGTGGTAGTAGTAGGGGGTGAAATAGTCCCCAGTATCCGGTCGAGAGGACCGAAGGGGAGGCCAGCACCCAGATATGCTAGGCAGTTGTAACACCCAAGATTTTGGAAAGCCAAGAAAGTAAAGGAAACCCTAAATTTAGGAGGGACTCGGCGAGTCCAAGGAGGAACTCGACGAGTCCGAGCGGGATCCGAGTCGAGGAATAAGTGACCAACTCGGCGACTCGGCCAAGGCGACTCGGTGAGTAGGGTCTGTGCGAGGAAAACCCTAAATCTAGGGCTTGGAGCCTATTTAATCGCCTCATTCTTCTTCCTAGTGCTCCTTTACTGTCTCTCACACCCAGAACGCCGCACCCTAAGCCCCCATTGTGCTCATTCATGCTTTTGGCCATTTTTTAGTGATTTAAAGGAAGAAGAAGAAGTGGGAATCTTTGAAGCATCAAGGAGTGGCATTGGATCCGAAGTTTGGGGATCATTTCAGAGCATTTGAAGGTATTAAATCGTTTCTCTCCTCCATATTTTCCTTGGTTATGAGTTTTGGGGCTTTTAAGCCATGTTTGAGATCAATCTCGAGCTTGAGGTCCAGATCTGAGGTTGCTACCTCAGATCCATGCTTGTTTTGGTCTAGAATTCCGTAAAGTATCAGCCCTTGAGTGGATCATGGAGTCTTTTTGCCTTAAGCCCTAGTTTATAGCTTATTTTCCCAAGATCTCGTTCTCTACACGTAAATTTTGCAACTTTACGTGGGGAAAAGGCTTGGGAAGGGTGGATCTATAGTTTGGAGTTCATGCATGACTCAAATGTCCTCTGCATTAAAGGAGATCTGAAGGGACTCGGCGAGTCCTTTGAGTGGATTCGGCGAGTAGCATGAAGTTGTGGAGAAACTCGACGAGTGGAATGAACAACTCGTCGAGTCGTATGAAGATTGCCTTGTACTCGGGGAGTCTGTTCTTGGACTCGGCGAGTTAGGTCGCGAAACCCCAAACCCTTCGAGTTGTGACTCGAATCAGTGAGTCGGGTGGAGACTCAGTGAGTTGGACAGGTCTGGACTCAGAAATCGGTAGACTCGGCGAGTCGAGTCGCGAATGGAAGGAATCTGATCATTTTGAACTCGGCGAGTCAGTAGGGTGACTCGGCGAGTAGGGTTGACCTGGAAGGTTGACTTTAACCAGGACTTTGACCTTGGACCAGGGTGGACTTGGTTGTCTTTCGGGGGTCAGTTAGACTCAGTGTTGCATTGATATTGGTAGCTCGGGGAGCAAGGGGAGCAGGAGTTCCGTGAGTTGTCGCCCATCAACTAGTGAGATCATTAGCAAGTTCAGCCAGTGCAGGTGAGTTTCCCTTTGTGTGAATGGGTCTAAGGCCACAATGTCGGCCCATGTAGTTATGAGTAAAAGATCCGGGGGTTATCCCTAGGCACAGTATGCTAGTATTAATTGCAGGACGAGGTCCAGTAATAGCGGGCGGGTGCCCAAGGAATTGTTTATATGATAGTTTATACTTGTTGTCTGTGTGATACATGTATGTGCCTGGTAGGGAGGTGAGTGTAGGCGAGGTCCCGTATCTCACCAATAGCAGACTGTGGATGGGGTTCCATAACTCATTAGTAGCAGAATAGGGGCGAGGCCCAAACTAGAATAGGAGTGAGAGTGGGCTAGGCCCGTACCTCACTACCATTAGGAGCGTGGATAGGGTCCCATGACTCATCAGTAGCAGTACGTGGGCGAGGCCCAGGATAGGCGATGCTGTCACACCCCCAAACCAAGGATGGCGGAAACATCTGGGGGTGGAGGACTTCATGTATAGTATCACAACAACGTGTATAATAGTGCTCAAAGTAAAAACAACCACCATATATATAATTGCAAAAGTTACACCAAAGTATATGTTTACATGTTTCAAAAGCAATTACATTATGATGACAAAATAATTTGTTGACGGTTTAGCGTCCCATCCTCAAAGCGATGAAGTTTTCCTGTTTCACTGATTTCCTGAGAATACAAGTAGTTTTAAAAGAGTGTCAACACAAAGGTTGGTGAGTTCATAAGAGTTTTGTTTGAAGTAGAAACCGTTTTTCCTTGTAAAATCGATTTAGTTTGATTTCCAGAAAATCCAATATTTTCTTAGTTAAGTATGAATAGAAATAATCCTACATGATGCTGTAATGAACCCTAGAGTAATCCGTAGAGTTCCTCTATAATCGTCCAACATATAAAGTTATATAAGGCTTAACTTAGATAAAACGTTGAATATAGTGGGTCTGCCCTAGGTCCACAACCCAACGAGGAACAGGAGATGAGGCGGGCACCACCAATTCTAGGCCAATCAAGACTAAATTCTTATATGACTCAACATATACGCTCAGCGACTATAGTTGAAGTCTAACAATTTTAGAGGAAGTGTAGTTTTAATATCATAATAGCTTTGTATAGAGACCCGACACTTTGTATTTGTACTCCTTTTTGTATAGAGACCCGGTACTTTGTATTTGTACCCCTAGAGATAAAAGGTGATTTTAAATCGACATAAAACTCATTTAGGTTTTAAAAATAAAATCCCGTAAACTTATGGATTGTTCCCTATGTGATCCGTTATAATCATACTATGACTATGTGAACCTGCCACGACGTTCTCAGTGTCGCGAAAAATGAAATGACATTTGTCACCCGTAGACCTGCAGGTCCAACTGTAGCTAGCAGCAAGGTGTGGGGTGTCAATCCCAATATAGATCTATATACAAGTATCACGTTCTCCCTCAAGGAGATTCTGATTATAACTACCAGGAATTATATCCCGCACTCGGACGTACGGGGAGATAGAGAGATAGGGATCGAAAAATAGAGAAACTCACAATATAGGATAACAAGTTTACGTTAATTGTGTGTGAATATAAATATTTCTTGTATGAATGTACCTTTCTTGTACGAGTGCGTAGAGTGATGTATCATAAACTATACCTATTATAGTTTATCTAAAATGTATGTACTATGTATGAACCCTTTTTATGGAAATGTAACTAGTGTTGTGAATTTATCAAAACATAGATTAACTTTCGTGAAATGTGTGCGAATAGAAATCTTTCTTGTATGAATGTACCCTTTTTGTACGAGTGCGTAGAGTGATATATCATAAACTATACCTGTTATAGTTTATCTAAAATGTTTGTAATATGTATGAATTCTTTTATGAACATGTATTAGTATTGTGAATTTATCAAACTATACCTCTTATAGTCTAATAATACGTGTTCCAAAATGAATGAATAATATTTAATATTTAATATGAATGTCTTAATTCCAGTTCATAATGATAAACTAACATGGAAACACATTCAAATATTAGAACTTATGATTATACACTTTGCTCAACATAATACAAAGTGTTATGATATTTACATGCTGTTGGCTAACTTTAGCCATTCTGCCCTGTATTTGGAAAAATCATAGAAAAATCATACGAAGTCGAAAACTAGATCCGTAAATTTTGAGAGTTCACAAAATGTGTCTAGTTTGCTCATAAATTTTATCTCAATTTATAATGACCTCTAACTTGGGTGAAAAAGTCCAAAATCACAGACTGGTCCGGATTGTTGTTTGAAATGATAGGCAGTTTTGTAAAAATCACCATAAATTGTAGAAAAATCGTATGGAGATGTGCAAGTAGCCATTTTAAAGCTAAAAACTCGAACTATTTGCACCTTGTACAGTTTTGAAAACAAAATGTTTAAGATGCCCAAAACAGTCCGTGAATGGAGTTGAACTTTTCTGATGAAGGCTGTTAGAAAAATCTAGTTATATTCTTAGTGTTTTAACTTGTATTCCCCCCCTGAAAACTTGAGAAAACATGAAAATGTAGGGGTATGAACTCACCTTGAGTGATTTCAGTAGATGATTGTTGAAGAATGGAAGTGTTTAATTCAAGAACACTTGGAGATGCCTTGAAGGTTTTCGAGAATCTAACATCATAGTTAGGGAGTTTGTGTAAGCAACCAAAGATTTGAGTAGAATGAAGCGAAATAATAATAGGGAGGATGAATTTTTACTTACTAAGTGTGGAAGAACACTTGAATCCAGCCTTGGATCTCGAAAATTTGTGTAGAAGAGTTTGAGAGAAAGAGTGATGTTTGTTACTTAGTGGGATGAGAGAAATGAGAGAAAATGAGGAGTGTGGTTGATTGTTCCAGCTCAAAAACGTGGGAGTGAGTGAAATTTGAGTGTAAGGGAACATTGAAGTGACATAGGTAAGGTGGGGAGGTATGGCTGGTCATAGAGTGGGTGTGGGGTGGTTGCTTGTGACTGCGGATCAATGACACTGCTTTGAATGCGAAGTTGGATTTAGCTTTGCTATAAGTTTCAATCGATTTTGAAATTGAGTATTGTTCGCATTTGTATGAGTGTAGTCGATGAATCGATAAAGCAAGAACATATGAGTTTTGATTCGCAATTGGATTGATGATTGAGGGATGATTCGTGAAGAAAAAACGCGAAGTCAAGGACTATGAAACTGTTGTTTGCAAGAATTTAAAAACTCGATTGTGGAGTTGTTGATGCTCATTTTGCGAAAGTAAAACAATCGAGTGTTCGCATCTATGAATCAATTTGAAATCAATTGGGTTAATATTCGCATATGGGTTCAACATATGAATTTTTGATTTCGCAAGTTTAGAGTTCATGAACTAAACTGTGTTCGCATTTTTTTTTTTGGAATGAAAATTTTGTGAATCGCATTTGATTTATTTGGTTAAAATGCGAAGGTGATTAATGCGAAAGGTGTAAAAATGAAAATGCGAAGTATTTCTCAGTAGAATGCGAATTGGGGAAGAAAACAGAAGATTTCAATTATTGTCCCTGGAGTTTCGCATTTTTGGAATGAAAATTTTGTGAATCGCATTTGATTTATTTGGTTAAAATGCGAAGGTGATTAATGCGAAGGGATGCGAAAGGTGTAAAAATGAAAATGCGAAGTATTTCTCAGTAGAATGCGAATTGGGGAAGAAAACAGAAGATTTCAATTATTGTCCCTGGAGTTTCGCATTTTTGGAATGAAAATTTTGTGAATCGCATTTGATTTATTTGGTTAAAATGCGAAGGTGATTAATGCGAAGGGATGCGAAAGGTGTAAAAATGAAAATGCGAAGTATTTCTCAGTAGAATGCGAATTGGGGAAGAAAACAGAAGATTTCAATTATTGTCCCTGGAGTTTCGCATTTTTGGAATGAAAATTTTGTGAATCGCATTTGATTTATTTGGTTAAAATGCGAAGGTGATTAATGCGAAGGGATGCGAAAGGTGTAAAAATGAAAATGCGAAGTATTTCACAGTAGAATGCGAATTGGGGAAGAAAACAGAAGATTTCAATTATTGTCCCTGGAGTTTCGCATTTTTGGAATGAAAATTTTGTGAATCGCATTTGATTTATTTGGTTAAAATGCGAAGGCTTAGGAAAAAAAAAAATTTTAACACAAACTTTTCTCCTGTGATGTTTTCCCATTATCATAACAAGTTATACAATACGAACATAACACTTACCCTAATACATAAGGTTTAATAGAGTTGACCGGCTTGACTTGATGACTTGACTTGACTCAAGATTGACGATTGTCACAAATTGACCCGAATATGACGGTTGTCACATCATCCCCCCGTTAAAGGGAATTTCGTCCCGAAATTTGCACTTCGAATGGGGATCCAGGAATTTAGAGGAAAGATGGGGATGACTTTTCGTAGTACAAGAATTTGATTATGGCGAGGAATAACTCGCCCGATGTCACATGATTACTACTATGCATGCTTTAATCGATGCTAGATTTATCATATAAAGAAATTTGGGATTTAAATGTCGATGTTAGAAACACGTACTGATATTTGCGGGCAGTTCCGGAGTGGTTTCTCCCTCGGTGATTGCAAACACCCTCCCGCCACCACCAGCATCTCTTGTTCTTGGGCATTCCCTTTTAAAGTGTCCCGTTTCTCCACACTCGTAACAGGTTGGGCTTGCTCCAGAGTCGGGTACCTGGTTGATGGGTCGTGCTGGTGCCTTACAGAAACGAGCAGTGTGCCCCTCTCTGTCGCAGTTGTTGCAATGCAACTTTCGGCAAGCCCCAGTGTGATGGAAGTTACACTTGTTGCATTTTGGAAGTGTTCCTGCGTATGGTTTCATGGGAGTTGGTGTGGTGAGGGTTGTGGCAGCATGAACAGCAAGGATCTGTTGCTTCTTAGCGAGGCCTTGGGTTGATTGATCTTTCTTGTTGTCCCAAAACTTTCTTTCGTTGTTCCCTCCTCTTGCTTGGGTATGGGTGGTTGCCATAGTGTCATGGTGGGCATGATGGTCAATGAGTTGTTGTGCTAACTCCTTGGCGCTGTCGAAGGTAGTTGGTCTTGAGGCGAGCACGCTATCTTGAATTTCGGGGGACAATCCCCAGAGGTAACGCTCCAACTTTTTGTCTTCCGGGGTGACCATAGCGGGACAAAGGAGTGCTAGATCACAAAATCGGTTGGTGTAAGTTGTAAGGTCGGAGCCTGCCATTCGGAGATTCCATAGCTCTTGCTCCAGCTTTTGCACTTCACCTCTTGGGCAATATTCCTTCAACATCATCTTCTTTAGGTCCTCCCAACTTAACGAGTTAGCCACTGCAAGCGTAAGTGACTTAACTTTGCCGTTCCACCAAGTGAGAGCTCTTCCGATGAAGGTGAATGTCGCGTACTTGACTTTGCTCGCTTCGGGGCAAGCACAAATCTCAAAGATTGCTTCGGTCCTTTCGAACCATTGAATTAGTGCGAGGACACCCCCTCTTCCATCAAAGGAATCGGGTTTGCCATTTGTGAAGTCCTTGTAAGTGCATTCCCTTGTGCGTCCTGCACTATCCCCGTGGTTAGGGTTTGTGGCTCCAGATCCAGCACCACCAGTGCTATTTGTGCCAATTTGTGACATTGCAGCTACCACGGCTGCTGTCACTGCAGCTTGGAACATTTCAGGATCAAACTGGGGAGGTGGCGTCGGAGGTGGTGGCGCTGTGCTGCCCGAAGGTCTGGGTCTTTTCCTTGGTGGCATCGTTCTGTCATGAGTTTGCAAAAAGGAAAACTGATCAGATGGTAAGTTCCTACTAGTAAGGACAAGTCAGTTGTTATAGAATTTGATTTTTCCTGCATTTTTCTTCGATTTAAGAATTCCTTATATATAGTTCATAAAGGAAGTCCATATGAATGAACTTCACGAGTTAGTGGGTTTTGTGGTCTCTCTTAGATTTTTCACGAGTGTGCTCAAGGCGATTGGTGCGGATCGTATGTATTCTCGTTATTTGCATCAACCTCTGCGATACTATGGAGAGTTGTTCTACCCTGAATCTCGTTTCGGGCAACTCTATAGACTAGGATTGGAAAAATTTTATCTGCTGAGTTTCCTTCGTTTATGTTGTAGAAGCTTCGTTCTCTATTAAACGACATATGTTGGTCTTGTTCTTTGCTTCAGGTTTCCAAGCACTCTACCCAAGGAGGCATCGGGCCTTGAAAGCCGGTCAAGGGTTGGGATTCGTAACAAGAGTCATCGGGGTTAAGTTCTCCACTTCAGGGTCGGGATCAGAACCATCAGCATAGTCTTCAGCTTGGTGACCATCTACAGGGGTTGGGTAATCATTCTCTGGCTCCTCTCCGAGCCATTTGGTATTGTAGTGGTTAGGGTAGTACGGGTCGTCGTGTGGGTGGAATCCAGCCATGATATCTTCGCGAGAAATGGGGATATAAGAAATGATTAAGCAAACGTACTAATTGGCTAATTATACGATGATCTTTATCAGGTACTTCAACAAATTGTTTAGTGCATACTAATTATATGTATTCGGGACGGGATAGACCTTCGAATAAGCGACCCTAACTCTAAATCCCCAATCCAACGAGAACAGGAAGTAGAGCAAAGATCCACAGATTCTAAGTCTATGACGTCCTGGATACATAAAATTTTAATGTATCCACTAAGCAACTATTGACCTATTGATAAAGATCTATTTAGTTCTCGCAGATGTAATTTTAATAATGCCAAAATACCCCTATGGTATTCCATTGTGGTAGTGTTGGTAAGTTTTTAGACTTGTTGCCACATCACAACCATTCTTGGGCATATGCTAATCACTCCTCGGACCAGCATAGTTGATCAGGCTATGCTATTCCCAAGACTGATCATACATCCCCAGGCTTAACTGTGATATCCAACAATCATTACTTTTGTTTTGTCCTAAAATGATGCTGACCTTAGTATGTATGCATGCATGTATACTTTTAACAAAAGTTATTTATTCTTAAAGGTATAGCGGTTTTGAAATCTTAAAATCAGAGACCTTAGTCCCAATGCATTTATAGTTTGTATATCTTTTGTGGTTCGATATACTTAGTTCACTATAAACAATGCTCTGATACCAATCTGTCACACCCCCAAACCAAGGATGGCGGAAACGTCTGGGGGTGGAGGACTTCATGTATAGTATCACAACAACGTGTATAATAGTGCTCAAAGTAAAAACAACCACCATATATATAATTGCAAAAGTTACACCAAAGTATATGTTTACGTGTTTCAAAAGCAATTACATTATGATGACAAAATAATTTGTTGACGGTTTAGCGTCACATCCTCAAAGCGATGAAGTTTTCCTGTTTCACTGATTTCCTGAGAATACAAGTAGTTTTAAAAGAGTGTCAACACAAAGGTTGGTGAGTTCATCAGAGTTTTGTTTGAAGTAGAAACCGTTTTTCCTTGTAAAATCGATTTAGTTTGATTTCCAGAAAATCCAATATTTTCTTAGTTAAGTATGAATAGAAATAATCCTACATGATGCTGTAATGAACCCTAGAGTAATCCGTAGAGTTCCTCTATAATCGTCCAACATATAAAGTTATATAAGGCTTAACTTAGATAAAACGTTGAATATAGTGGGTCTGCCCTAGGTCCACAACCCAACGAGGAACAGGAGATGAGGCGGGCACCACCAATTCTAGGCCAATCAAGACTAAATTCTTATATGACTCAACATATACGCTCAGCGACTATAGTTGAAGTCTAACAATTTTAGAGGAAGTGTAGTTTTAATATCATAATAGCTTTGTATAGAGATCCGACACTTTGTATTTGTACCCCTTTTTGTATAGAGACCCGGTACTTTGTATTTGTACCCCTAGAGATAAAAGGTGATTTTAAATCGACATAAAACTCATTTAGGTTTTAAAAATAAAATCCCGTAAACTTATGGATTGTTCCCTATGTGAGCCGTTATAATCATACTATGACTATGTGAACCTGCCACGACGTTCTCAGTGTCGCGAAAAATGAAATGACATTTGTCACCCGTAGACCTGCAGGTCCAACTGTAGCTAGCAGCAAGGTGTGGGGTGTCAATCCCAATATAGATCTATATACAAGTATCACGTTCTCCCTCAAGGAGATTCTGATTATAACTACCAGGAATTATATCCCGCACTCGGACGTACGGGGAGATAGAGAGATAGGGATCGAAAAATAGAGAAACTCACAATATAGGATAACAAGTTTACGTTAATTGTGTGTGAATATAAATATTTCTTGTATGAATGTACCTTTCTTGTACGAGTGCGTAGAGTGATGTATCATAAACTATACCTATTATAGTTTATCTAAAATGTATGTACTATGTATGAACCCTTTTTATGGAAATGTAACTAGTGTTGTGAATTTATCAAAACATAGATTAACTTTCGTGAAATGTGTGCGAATAGAAATCTTTCTTGTATGAATGTACCCTTTTTGTACGAGTGCGTAGAGTGATATATCATAAACTATACCTGTTATAGTTTATCTAAAATGTTTGTAATATGTATGAATTCTTTTATGAACATGTATTAGTATTGTGAATTTATCAAACTATACCTCTTATAGTCTAATAATACGTGTTCCAAAATGAATGAATAATATTTAATATTTAATATGAATGTCTTAATTCCAGTTCATAATGATAAACTAACATGGAAACACATTCAAATATTAGAACTTATGATTATACACTTTGCTCAACATAATACAAAGTGTTATGATATTTACATGCTGTTGGCTAACTTTAGCCATTCTGCCCTGTATTTGGAAAAATCATAGAAAAATCATACGAAGTCGAAAACTAGATCCGTAAATTTTGAGAGTTCACAAAATGTGTCTAGTTTGCTCATAAATTTTATCTCAATTTATAATGACCTCTAACTTGGGTGAAAAAGTCCAAAATCACAGACTGGTCCGGATTGTTGTTTGAAATGATAGGCAGTTTTGTAAAAATCACCATAAATTGTAGAAAAATCGTATGGAGATGTGCAAGTAGCCATTTTAAAGCTAAAAACTCGAACTATTTGCACCTTGTACAGTTTTGAAAACAAAATGTTTAAGATGCCCAAAACAGTCCGTGAATGGAGTTGAACTTTTCTGATGAAGGCTGTTAGAAAAATCTAGTTATATTCTTAGTGTTTTAACTTGTATTCCCCCCCTGAAAACTTGAGAAAACATGAAAATGTAGGGGTATGAACTCACCTTGAGTGATTTCAGTAGATGATTGTTGAAGAATGGAAGTGTTTAATTCAAGAACACTTGGAGATGCCTTGAAGGTTTTCGAGAATCTAACATCATAGTTAGGGAGTTTGTGTAAGCAACCAAAGATTTGAGTAGAATGAAGCGAAATAATAATAGGGAGGATGAATTTTTACTTACTAAGTGTGGAAGAACACTTGAATCCAGCCTTGGATCTCGAAAATTTGTGTAGAAGAGTTTGAGAGAAAGAGTGATGTTTGTTACTTAGTGGGATGAGAGAAATGAGAGAAAATGAGGAGTGTGGTTGATTGTTCCAGCTCAAAAACGTGGGAGTGAGTGAAATTTGAGTGTAAGGGAACATTGAAGTGACATAGGTAAGGTGGGGAGGTATGGCTGGTCATAGAGTGGGTGTGGGGTGGTTGCTTGTGACTGCGGATCAATGACACTGCTTTGAATGCGAAGTTGGATTTAGCTTTGCTATAAGTTTCAATCGATTTTGAAATTGAGTATTGTTCGCATTTGTATGAGTGTAGTCGATGAATCGATAAAGCAAGAACATATGAGTTTTGATTCGCAATTGGATTGATGATTGAGGGATGATTCGTGAAGAAAAAACGCGAAGTCAAGGACTATGAAACTGTTGTTTGCAAGAATTTAAAAACTCGATTGTGGAGTTGTTGATGCTCATTTTGCGAAAGTAAAACAATCGAGTGTTCGCATCTATGAATCAATTTGAAATCAATTGGGTTAATATTCGCATATGGGTTCAACATATGAATTTTTGATTTCGCAAGTTTAGAGTTCATGAACTAAACTGTGTTCGCATTTTTTTTTTTGGAATGAAAATTTTGTGAATCGCATTTGATTTATTTGGTTAAAATGCGAAGGTGATTAATGCGAAAGGTGTAAAAATGAAAATGCGAAGTATTTCTCAGTAGAATGCGAATTGGGGAAGAAAACAGAAGATTTCAATTATTGTCCCTGGAGTTTCGCATTTTTGGAATGAAAATTTTGTGAATCGCATTTGATTTATTTGGTTAAAATGCGAAGGTGATTAATGCGAAGGGATGCGAAAGGTGTAAAAATGAAAATGCGAAGTATTTCTCAGTAGAATGCGAATTGGGGAAGAAAACAGAAGATTTCAATTATTGTCCCTGGAGTTTCGCATTTTTGGAATGAAAATTTTGTGAATCGCATTTGATTTATTTGGTTAAAATGCGAAGGTGATTAATGCGAAGGGATGCGAAAGGTGTAAAAATGAAAATGCGAAGTATTTCTCAGTAGAATGCGAATTGGGGAAGAAAACAGAAGATTTCAATTATTGTCCCTGGAGTTTCGCATTTTTGGAATGAAAATTTTGTGAATCGCATTTGATTTATTTGGTTAAAATGCGAAGGTGATTAATGCGAAGGGATGCGAAAGGTGTAAAAATGAAAATGCGAAGTATTTCACAGTAGAATGCGAATTGGGGAAGAAAACAGAAGATTTCAATTATTGTCCCTGGAGTTTCGCATTTTTGGAATGAAAATTTTGTGAATCGCATTTGATTTATTTGGTTAAAATGCGAAGGCTTAGGAAAATTTTTTTTTTAACACAAACTTTTCTCCTGTGATGTTTTCCCATTATCATAACAAGTTATACAATACGAACATAACACTTACCCTAATACATAAGGTTTAATAGAGTTGACCGGCTTGACTTGATGACTTGACTTGACTCAAGATTGACGATTGTCACAAATTGACCCGAATATGACGGTTGTCACAGATGCCTTAGGACAGAACCAGTTGTATGTGTTAGTTATGTGTTGTGAAATGTTTATGTGTTATTATTTGTTGGCGGGCGAGGCCTTGTGACAGGCGGGGCCTAAGTAAAACAGATTTGTATCCGAGCGGGGCCTGGAACGGCAGGGCCGTTGTAGCGGGCGAGGCCTGAGTTAAGGGGCGAGGCCCAGGATAGTGGGCGTGGCCCAGTATGTGCAGTATGTGGTTATGCATGGTATGTTGTAGGGTGGGGAACTCACTAAGCTTCGTGCTTACGGTTTTCAGTTTTGGTTTCAGGTACTTCCGGTAGCGAAGGGCAGAGCTCGGGGTGATCGCATGGCACACACCATAGATTAGACAGCCTTGGAATGTTTACTCTGATAATGAACATGTGTATTGAAAACTTATACTCATATTATGTTTTGGAATGATGACTTTACTTTAAGTAATGATTTATTAAAAGAAATTTTTGGTCTTAAATTTTGGGTCGTTACAAGTTGGTATCAGAGCCTTGGTTTGAGGGATTCGGGCATACTCTCGGGTGTGCCTGATCTCAAACTGAGGGGTCGGATAAAAAGTTTTCAAAAGCGAAAAGACAGTTTTCTAAAAAGAATTTTGAGAACGAAAAACGGTTTTAGAAAAGTAAAAAGAATTCAGAAAGAAAAAAGAACTTTGAAAAGAGAAAAGAGGTGTGGTGCATGTAATCAACCAAGCTCAAGTAAGTACCCCAAAATACCCATACAAGTTTATGGTTTGATTATCAGTTAATAGAACAGCATGCTAGATTAGGACTAAGGATCTAGGGAGGATGCCTTATGTGCCTGTTATATGTGCTTTTGATCTGCATGATAGTGCTAAATAGTCAGTAGTAGGATGGCCTGATTAGGTTATGCCTGAGTTTATGAGTTGTGTTGCATGCTAGTTCAGAATCTTGCTATGTGGATATGATTGCTTGAGTATGTTATGGTTCGATTTTCCCTTGTCTGAATGTTGCTTGCTTTGTGCACTGTAGGATTCTAAGTGATAGGAGTTAGCCATTAGGTGGATACGTCATGTCACATGTGATCAGGGTTGAATAATCTCAGAGTGTTGGATTCGGTCCTATTGCGCAGCTCTTGTTTGAGTCCAACCGTTGTAGGAACGAGTCTTTTACTTGAAGGATTATCTGAGCCTCATCACATGTGATGGTATCCAGGTGATGGCTAATTGGCATTGCGAGGAGGCCTTCAGCAGCTGAGGACTGGTTTGAGTTGAGTCGAAGGTTTCCCTAGGGTAAGCCTAGGATGAGGTAGTGCTGGGAGCAGTAGTAGTAGAAAAGGGACCTGGTGGAGTCAAAGTAGTTCTTGAGGAAAGTACGGATAGATGTGGAAGGTAGTATGGGCACGTACTACTGAAAGCAGAGGATCCGTACTCGATTTGGGAAGGGCCGAGACAAGACTGGGAACCTGGTAGTGAGTATGTTTGGTCTCGCGGCAGCGAGGAGTATTCTGATAATGGTTATGATATATGTTTCAGTATGGTGACTTTGCAAGAGGGACCAGCGGGTGGATCAGGCGCTGGAGAGGGATTGGGCTCGGGTTTAGGGGCCGAGCAGCTCGAGGAGCGGATGAGAGAGTTGATATCAGCCGAAGTGACGCGCAGTATTCTAGCTCAGACTCCTGTGATCTTTGGCACGGTCAAGGAGGGTATATTTGAGATTTTGGATGGGAGGCTGGGAGCCTTCCGTACTGAGATGATGGCCTTGCTGGGAGCGCGTACCTTGACATTTTGGGAGTTCAGGGCTTGCGAGGCACCAGATTATCATGGGGCTAGGGACCCCATCGCTAGCAGCAGATGGTTGGCTGATGTTGCCAATGCATTCCGTACGAGCTGGTGTCCTGAGGAGGACAAGGTCAGACTCGCTTCCTGTCTTCTGAAGGACAGAGCGAGGGATTGGTGGGAAGAGATTGGTCATGCTTTGGGTGATGACGCCGCGTTGGACGCGATGACTTGGAGTGATTTCTCAGCTAGGTTCAGAGCGGAGTTTTCGCCGATTATTGAGGTGCAGCAGTTGGCCCGGGAGTTTCAGGATTTGACGCAGACTACTGAGACTGTGGTGGAGATCACCGCCAAGTTCAGGGAGAGATCCCTTCTTGTTCCGTAGTATGTTGCGGATGAGGAGATGAAGAAGGCACGATATCACGAGATGTTGAGGGATGACATCAGGGAGTTCATGAGCAGGTCCGGTTGTAAGCCGCTGGAAGATATGATTTCTCGGGCCAGGGAGAGGGAAATTGATTTGGAGCAGATCCGGAAGAGGAAGCTGGATGAGGTTCAGGTAGCCGCAAGTTCGGGCAAAAGGCCTAAGGGATCGGAGTTGAGATCGAGGGATTATCAGGACCGCAGTCGATGCGGAAGGTGTGGCAGGACGCACGGGGGCGCGTGCAGGAGTGGTAGTGGTGGTGAGTCTGGCTGCTTCAGGTGCGGTCGGACGAGTCATTTTAGCAGAGATTATACTGTTACCACCACCCAGGGATCAGACTTGATATGTTTTCACTGCAATCAGTAGGGCCACAAGAAGGCCCAGTGCCCCAGTTTGCTTTCAACAGGACGGGTGATGGCACCTGCCCCTGCAACTTTGAGAATCACAGACGGCCGTCAGGCCGTGCGGAGGCGCCTGCAGTTGGAGGCAGGGCTTTTCAGATGGCTACCTTGGAGACGAGAGCAGCGCTGGATGTTACAGGTATGCGACTTCCGTTTTCAGTTCTTTTATTTTGTGCATGATTATATTGTTATGGTTCTGCATCATTATCTGTATGAGTATTTTATTTTTGAGCGGATTGTCTATGATCTAGTTATATGTCATCTTCATACCTTGGATATTGGTTAGTAATTAAGGGATGGGTTGTATAGAAGAAGGTTACTTAGGGTGCAATATCTGTAGCATGCCTTGGAGAGACTCGGTATGTCTCGCTAGTTCGGAGCCGTATAAGTTTTAGAATGGTCAGGTTAGACCCTTAGCTATGGTAAGCTTGGGATTCCTCAGCGGATTGATTATGGTAGCAAGGCTTGGGATTTCTCTTAATCGAGCATCGAGGTGTAAAAAGGATAAAAGTGGGGGAGAATCCTCCGAGTGTATAAGGGTAAGGGCACGCAAATCAAGGTCGGGTATATGATTTCTGAGAAGGAAAGGGGGTAGTTCAGCGTTTGACGGATTGAGTACTTCAGGGTTGGGAGTTTGAGAACTTCCAATCAGTGCGTGCATGTAAAGGGTAATGGAGGGTATGTGATTCGGATTCAGGTTAAAGGGCCGCATGTATGACTCGTGTGAGTCGGAATGGAGATCTTGAGGTCAAATAGCAGGAGATGTTTTCGTGCTAGCAGTTAGTGGTGGAAGTGTTGTCAGACTACGGGGCAGCCATAGCATTTTGTAGTAGCTTCGTTGGCGAAGTCGGGGCGCGGCCCTTATCTCCTAGCATTCAGATAGGGATCAGGAATGGGGAATGGATGAGAATGGTATGGAGTTGCCTGTATAGCCATTGAGAGATGAGACCTTGGGAGAGGCTGCTCTAGGATATAGTCGGGTGAGACCCGTGGGCGAGGCCCATATGAGGATAGCAGTATAGGTGAGACCTGGGAGCAGGGTTGCTCAGTAGTATGGTTGGGTGAGACCCGTGGGTGAGGCCCGTGAGTTTTAGCAGCGCAGGTGGGACCTGGTAGGGACTTTAGTGTCAAGTTAGGGGATCGGGGATCCCAGGTTTGTAGTGCCTGAATGGCAGTATTGATTGAGCAGTTATAGGTTGTCGAGGTTTCCTTTGGAAGTCGCTGAGAGCGACTAGTGATGGTGTTGGGACTAGCTGCCGGTGGGAGCCGGTAATCCAGATATTGATAGGTTGGTAGGGACCAAAGTGGTCTCAGTTCATCCGGAAGGTAGATGAGGAGTGGTAGAAACATCCAGTCAGTAGTAGTGCGGGTAAGCGGGTTATGGTGGAATTCAGTTAGTTGAGTCAAGGAGTGCTCGACACCAAGTTATGACAAGAGAGGAGTGTCAGTGGTTACTAGCGGAGATGACCCGTACTGGATTTAGTAGGAATAATGGAATGGTGAAGATAGGATCTTCACAGTGATAGAGGAAATAGTTGTTTTTGGAGCATCGCCTTGGGAAGGCAAGGGAATCGCGTGAGGAAAGAAGGGGTGAACCCCTATAGGTTTAGTTGCAGTACTCGGAGAGTACCAGAAGGAATGTCGGTTGTGTAAGCAGTGCTTCCAGGATGTTCAGGGTCGGGGTTGACCCAGGATTATTATCCGTACGGGGTGGTGTTAGTCGGAATGACCAAGCTGAAGGCCAGCGAAAGTAGGCAGTGGGTGTTGGATAAATTGGTGGAATATTGGAGGCAGATCGCAGGCGGTGGGCCATGGTAAACTTCGAGGACGAAGTTTAGTTTAAGTGGGGGAGAGTTGTAACACCCAAGATTTTGGAAAGCTAAGAAAGTAAAGGAAACCCTAAATTTAGGAGGGACTCAGCGAGTCCAAGGAGGAACTCGACGAGTCCGAGCGGGATCCGAGTCGAGGAATAAGCGACCAACTCGACGAGTCGGCCAAGGCGACTCGGTGAGTAGGGTCTTTGCAAGAAAAATCCTAAATACGGGGCTTGGAGCCTATTTAATCGCCTCATTCTTCTTCCTAGTGCTCCTTTACTGTCTCTCACACCCAGAACGCCGCACCCTAAGCCCCCATTGTGCTCATTCATGCTTTTGGCCATTTTTGAGTGATTTAAAGGAAGAAGAATAAGTGGGAATCTTTGAAGCATCAAGGAGTGGCATTGGATCCGAAGTTTGGGGATCATTTCAGAGCATTTGAAGGTATTAAGTCGTTTCTCTCCTCCAGATTTTCCTTGGTTATGAGTTTGGGGGATTTTAAGCCATGTTTGAGATCAATCTCGAGCTTAAGGTCCAGATCTGAGGTTGCTACCTCAGATCCATGCTTGTTTTGGTCTAGAATTCCGTAAAGTATCAGCCCTTGAGTGCATCATGGAGTCTTTTTGCCTTAAGCCCTAGTTTATAGCTTATTTTCCCAAGATCTCTTTCTCTACACGTAAAGTTTGCAACTTTACGTGGGGAAAAGGCTTGGGAAGGGTGGATCTACAGTTTGGAGTTCATGCATGACTCAAATGTCCTCTGCATTAAAGGAGATCTGAAGGGACTCAGCGAGTCCTTTGAGTGGACTCGGCGAGTAGCATGAAGTTGTGGAGAAACTCGACGAGTGGGATGAACAACTCGTCGAGTCGTATGAAGATTGCCTTGTACTCAGCGAGTCTGTTCTTGGACTCGGCAAGTCGGGTCGCGAAACCCCAAACCCTTCGAGTTGTGACTTGAATCAGTGAGTCGGGTGGAGACTCAGTGAGTTAGACAGGTCTGGACTCAGAAATCGGTAGACTCGGCGAGTCATGGACTGACTCGGCGAGTCGAGTCGCGAATGGAAGGAATCTGATCATTTTGAACTCGGCGAGTCAGTAGGGTGACTCAGCGAGTAGGGTTGACCTGGAAGGTTGACTTTGACCAGGACTTTGACCTTGGACCAGGGTGGACTTGGTTGTCTTTCGGGGGTCAGTTAGACTCAGTGTTGCATTGATATTGGTAGCTCGGGGAGCAAAGGGAGCAGGAGTTCCGTGAGTTGTCGCCCAGCAACTAGTGAGATCATCAGCAAGTTCAGCCAGTGCATGTGAGTTTCCCTTTGTGTGAATGGGTCTAAGGCCACAATGCCGGCCCATGTAGTTATGAGTAGAAGACCCGGGGGTTATCCCTAGACACAGTATGCTAGTATTAATTGCAGGACGAGGTCCAGTAATAGCGGGCGGGTGCCCAAGGAATTGTTTATATGATAGTTTATACTTGTTGTCTGTGTGATACATGTATGTGCCTGGTAGGGAGGTGAGTGTAGGCGAGGTCCCGTATCTCACCAATAGCAGAGTGTGGATGTGGTTCCATAACTCATTCGTAGCAGAATAGGGGCGAGGCCCAAACTAGAAAGGAGTGAGAGTGGGCTAGGCCCGTACCTCACTACCATTAGGAGCGTGGACAGGGTCCCATGACTCATCAGTAGCAGTACGTGGGCGAGGCCCAAGATAGGCGAGGCCTTAGGACAGAACCAGTTGTATGTGTTAGTTATGTGTTGTGAAATGTTTATGTGTTATTATTTGTTGGCGGGTGAGGCCCTGTGATAGGCGGGGCCTAAGTAAAACAGATCTGTATCCGAGCGGGGCTCGAAGCCAGGCGGGGCCGTTGTAGCGGGCGAGGCCCGAGGTAGGGGGCGAGGCCCAAGATAGTGGGCGTGGCCCAGTATGTGCAGTATGTGGTTATGCATGGTATGTGGTAGGGTGGGGAACTCACTAAGCTTCGTGCTTACGGTTTTCAGTTTTGGTTTCAGGTACTTCCAGTCGCGGAGGGCAGAGCTCGGGGTGATCGCATGGCACACACCATAGATTAGACAGCCTAGGAATGTTTACTCTGGTAATGAACATGTGTTTTGAAAACTTATACTCATATTATGTTTTGGAATGATGACTTTACTTTAAATAATGATTTATTAAAAGAAATTTTTGGTCTTAAATTTTGGGTCGTTACACAAATGAAGGCCTAGACCAAACCATTAACTAGACCCTTCAATCTCCCTCTTGGTTTGGTGCTAGCTTGAAGTTAATCTTTGTTGACCACCATCGCATCTGCCTGTCTCATTGCCGCATTCCACATGCATTTATTGATAATCTCAGCAACCATAGATGTGTACTCTTTTGTTGCTTGTTCAAAAAGTTCCTCGGCAACTACTATTTGAAAAGCACTCAGGTGATGAATGTCCCACCTCCCGAACTAGAACAAATCCCTTCGATCATACAGATGAATGCACCCCTTTTTAAGCTTGATAACAGCAGACGTTGTAGTCTCATCGAAAACCCAATACTCCATGGTGCTTAGAGATCCATCTGGGTAACTTTGAAGCACAGGGATTTGTTTGACCTGATTGGTTGCAGGGCACATCACCACTTGAAGAGGATGACCAGTCTTAGGATCGATGACATCTGGGTAATGCTTGATAATAGACTCAACAGTCTTCATCGAGGGAAAACCCTTTTTCACCTAGTCTTCCATAAAATGTTTGAATTGAGTTGCATGTGGATTATCTGAGGGATTTGAAAAAGGAGATCGTGACAGCTCTGATAAATCCACCCTAGTCTATGAATTGAAATCATGACTGTCTTTGTAGAGCTCGATATTGCCACTTTTTCTTCGAGCAATCTACATATTAAGAGGATCATGAAATCCCCAATAAATAATCCCAGATCTATCACCATACGTATCTTTAAAGCGAATAGCTCCAAGATCCGTAACAATGATTTTTGCTTGATCCGCAGGTACATTCTTGTCAGAATTCCTCTTGAACAAGAGTTGTACATTCTCAGCGTCTTTAGTTTGTCTGTCACGCATGATTGCCTCGACATGGGGAGCATGAATGGGGTCCTCTTCGAAACGATTAACAACCCGCGAAGTCTGAGCGGTTGGCATGGTAATAGGAAAAGCTTGAGCATGTAGATTGATCCTATACTCATCTGCAGATGTTTGGTATTTATCACCAAGATCACTTTCAAGCTTTTTCTTCAACTCAAAATAGCTGGAGGTCAGGAGATTGAAATGTTCTTAAAGATCAGAGATCTGCTTTGTCTTTATTGCTCTATCATCCTGAAGATCAGACACTTGAGACTTCAAATTAGCTCTCATTCAACAAGTCATTGACTTGAATATCAAGTTCGATGTTCTTCTGATCCAGGTTACTGATCTTCTTTTGAAGCTCATCAATTGACAGCTTGTTTTCTCCTTGACGACCTTCTTCGAAATAAATCCCTTTGTCGCGCGAAGAAGGATCTACATTTTCATACTGAGCTAGATGCACAGATAATCGCACAGATGCATCATCAGGATCTCTCCTAGGAAGAGAGAATCCTGGTGGAGCAGAGCAGCCATCGGCTTCAAAATTGGTGCTAGGACCCCCATGAAATGGTTCAGTTGATATGATAGTAGGTGTAGTAGTTGGTGTAATCAGCACATCATGAGACAAGTCAAAATCCAAAGGCCCAAACCTAGGATCACATCTTCTTCTTTTAGATGGAGGCTACAAGGTCTGGTCTGTTGAGTGATCACCTTGAAGTGGTTCAGAAGTAGGCACGGCATTGTCAAGGGGAGGAATCCCTGACACTGTCACCATAGGAGTCGTAGAACCAACCACTTGCTCTTTAGAAATAGGTGTCGAGTCAAGAACGTCTTCAGTTTCCCTTATCTCCGTTGCTGGGAGAGCAACATCACTGATATTATCCAGTAGAGTGTTGAGATTGACATTTAACAAGAAATCATCATTACTTCTGAAATTTGTAGGAATTTCATCTCAATCAAAACCAGTAAGATCAAGGCCTTTATATTGATTAGGCTTAATTGTATTCTTGGAAGACCCTTCATTGTAATCTCCTTCAACTTGAACAGTTTGTAGGTCATGCTCCTCAACTACTGATACAGTAGGAGCAACAGTCTCTTCCCCTTCTTGATCTGATACGGTGATCACATCTCCTTCCGAGATCAGCGAATCGTCGGAATTTAACGAATGGATACAGTCCTTGAAAGATCACCTTTCCTTTGCGGTTTTATTTAATGAGCCCAATAGTGTGAGGGCCCAAGGACTTCATATCGAGCGTTTCTCCCTCCTTTACCAAGTCAGGAAATTGTTTATTGATGAAGAGCTAAACGAATTGAGGGTACATTAGGAAGGTATCCCGAGTGGTGGCATTAATGTTGACCACAAACTCGTCCAAGATAAACCTAGAAAAGTTGAAGCCAGTCCCTGCAGCAAAAGAAACAATAGCGCCAGTGTTTCGCAGGGATATTTCATCTGCACCAGACCTTCTGCCGGAGATGCAGCTCACGAACACGTGGGCTAGAAACCTCCAATAGGGCGGCAGAAGCTTCTTCATAGTAGGAAGAGAATCACCTTCATACCCCATCTTCTTTAATATCTTCTGAGCACCTTCAATACCAATCTTCGTGGGAATTCTCGGAAGGTCGTTGATCAGCAATGTTTCTCTGATGAATTGCTCATTGATCACAATTTTGCATCCTTGAACAGTTGCATCCACAGTCACAGCTCCATCATCATCTCTCGTCATTTTGCCAGTCTGCCAGAACTCACGTATGATTTTCTGATAGACAGCAGTGTTCATCGTAATGGCAGAGGCCAAGCAGCCTTCTCGTAATCCATGAATCATTGATTTGAAGTCCACATGAGCCACTGGAGGATCAGCAAGAACCATCGCCAGGTTGTGCATATCTACAAATTTTAATACTGCTATTTTATCTGCACTAAAACATACCAAGTAAGACAAGAGAGAAAATTGAGCAAGTAATATTTTAAATGATTTAATTGTGAGCCCAAATATGAATTAATAATAATTTTTAAAAAATATTAAATTTTAAGTCAAAATGGAGTTTGCGGTCAATGGGGGTTTACGACCGTAAACCTGTGACCGTAAGCTTATAGCAACAAACGGAGTTTACGCTATTCACGGCCGGAAGCTTGGGCCGTAAACTGCGACAAACTGTTTTACGTCGATTTTAGGATCAAAAATCATCGAATCGCTAAAACAAACTCATATTCCTGGTCGAAAACGTGATACCTTCAAAGCTATCGGAACAATTTCACAAAAAAAAAACGAGAAAAAAATTCGAAGAGAGACAGAGAGAGAGAGAGAGAGAGGGAGAGAGAGAGAGAGAGAGAGAGAGAGAGAGGGGGGGGAGGAGGAGGAGGAGAGTTTGCGGCCGGAAATAGAGAAATGAGGACGATTCCGGCTGTAAACTCCATAAATACCCTTAATCCTTTTACCTGCTGACCACACAGTGTAAGGCACAGTCCAATATTTTCAAATTTTTCTAAAACAAAACCTTTTGATGATTAAAATTAAAACTAAAGTTAAAAATAAAATAAATCTGCAAAATTTAAAAATTAAAAATTAACAGTTAAATTTTAACAATTAACTAAATTAAAAAATAAAATTAAAAATAAAAATAAAAATAAAAATAAAATCAAACAAAATATACAACTTAAAATTTTAATTACTGAGAATAAATTTGTGACACTGGGATCAAAGTTGTTGGACAGTCTTATTCCACTTGTCGGTACCCTTATTTTCACGTCTTCGTCTGATCGATCGCCAGTATTGTGGTCCACTTCAGCATGAGACATTTGTGACAGAATTTGGACAATTTACCAATGACATGACATTTTTAGCCCTTATTCTTAAATAAATTTCCTTATGACCATTTAACTGACTACAACCTGGGATATTGTTGTCCACCTAAATTGAGCAGCGAGATCTACAGACAATCTGTATGTGTTCAATTTTAATTGTACTAGAACGTGTTTCCCGCTTCCTGATATGCTCCAGCCATCAAGGACTTCCAAAATACTACTTACACCGGTTGAGCAGACAATTATTAAGAGAGAAGATAGATTTAGAATGTATATGCTGTAGATCGAAGTCGAATCTCCTTCAATCACGCAAAGGATGAAACATATGACTAACTAAAGCTTTTAGAGGGATTGAGAAGAGAATGTTGCATATACTGTGTACCTAGTCGGATTATGAGTCACGCAGAGGAGATAGTATGTGGCTAACAGATAGAAAGAATTGCATAGATAGAAGATGCAGAGAGATAGAATTGCATATGTTACAGTCTAGGTCAGATCTCTCGATCACGCAGAGGAGGCAACATATGACTAACAGACAGAAAGCAAGAAAATAATCTTCTACAGACCTAGTTTATCGGAATTCCCCAGTCGCCCCATCAAAACCGGAATTAAGGACAGAATCCGCACATCGAGGAAAAGTTATCCACAGTTCTAGATATGGGTTCTTTTAATGTGACCGGTAGATTCTCATGTATATCTCCCTGCTCAACCTATCCAAGCGTCGTAATGTCATGCTAAACGAATCTAACTAGGTCAATGTTTATGAAGTCCTTGAATTCCTTAAGGTCAACTCTTCCTAGTCAAGTCCAATTAAAATCTTTCGTGCCTACCAGCGCATCGAACACAGAACGTAGACAATTCAATTTAGGTACGTTACGCAGATTCAGATTGCCCGTTATCACTTGCTAATATCATTTCCCGTCACAACACCGACAATCAAAACTGTCAGCAGTTTTTTTAATTTTTTGGATTTTTATTGTTTTTGGATTTTTGAATTTATTTTTATTGTTTTTGGATTTTTGATTATTTCTCCCCCTAAATTTGTGCATTGGTGAGAATGAAAATAAAATGAAATAAGATGCGCAAATTTAAACTAACCTACCTACAAAAACAAAAATAAATTTAAAAATTAAGAAGAATTAAGAAAACATAAAAATAAAACAGAAAAACTTAATCCTTAAAACGAATCATTTTCAGAAATCCCACAAACACATCGAAGCGAGCTTCGTTAAAAGGCTTAGTGAACAGATCCGCCACATTATTAGCAGTGGGAACCTGTTCAAGCCGGATAAGTGAATGTTCATAACAATCTCTGATGAAATGAATTTTAATATCGATGTGCTTGGTTTTAGAATGTTGGACACGATTTTTGGCAATTTGAATTGCGGCCTTATTATCACAGTAAATGGGGGTTTCTAAGTAATTCAAACCGTAGTCCAACAGCTGATGTTGGATCCAGATAACTTGAGAGCAACAGGCAGATGCAGCAACGTATTCTGCCTCCGTTGTTGAGGTTGAGACAGTGTGTTGCTTCTTGCACTGCCATGACAATAGCCTGTCACCAAGATACTGACACCCTCTGGAAGTAGATTTGTTGTCAAGCTCATAGCCTCCATAACTACTGTCAGCAAAAGCATATAAATCGAATTCAGAATTCTTCAGATACCAAAGACCCAATTTTGGGATGCCTTTGATATATCAAAAAATTCTTTTGATAGCAATAAGATGTGAAAGTTTAGGATTAGCCTGATAACGTGCACATTGACAAACTGCAAACATGATGTCTGGACGGCTTGCAGTAAGATACATCAGCGATCTGATCATCGATCTGTAGAGAGTCTGATCTACGGAATCACCATCAATATCTGGAGTTAGAAGAGGTCTTTCATCCATTGGCATCGATGCAGAATTCTCATCGTGAAACCCGAACTTCTCAAGAATATCTTCCACATACTTGGCTTGATGTAGCAGGATTCCGTTTGAATTTTGTGTGAACTAAAGCCCTAGAAACATGGTCATTTCCCCCAACGAACTCATCTCAAACCTCTTGATCATAACACCTTCGAATTCCTTGCAAAGCTACGGACTGGTCGACCCAAAAATAATGTCGTCAACATAGATTTGAACTAAAATCTGATCATTACCGACATGCTTTATAAACAAAGTTTGATCGATAGTACCACGAGAGTATCCATGCTCGAGAAAGTGCTTTGTTAGAGTCTCATACCACGCTCGAGGAGCTTGATGTAACCCATACAATGCATTGTCCAACTTGTGGACGTGATTAGGAAACTTCGAGCCAACGAAGCCAGGGGGTTGATCAATATAGATTTCTTCCTTCACCTTGCCACCATACAAGAAGGCTATCTTGACGTCCATTTGGTAAACAATGAAGTTCATGGAAGAGGCATATGCAAGGAAGATACAAATAGCCTCCAAGCGAGCTACTGGAGCATAAACCTCAGTGTAATCAAGACCCTCGACTTGTCGAAACCCGCGAACCATCAATCTAGCTTTATTTCGCACAATAACCCCTGAATCATCCTGCTTGTTTTGATAGACCCATCGTGTGTCAAGAGACTTTTTGCCCTTTGGTAACTCAACCAACTTCCAAACCCCGAGTTTTTCAAATTGATGTAATTCATCATGCATTGCTTCTACCCAGCTGGGCTCATTCAGAGCCATTTCCACATTCTTGGGCTCTATTTGAGAGATAAAGCAAGAGTAAAGACAGATATTGACATCTCCACTCCGACTTCTGGTTTTAACGTCGTCGCCCAGCTGACCAATGATGTTCTTGATCGAATGATCGCGTTGAATTATTGAGGGTATCTCTTGGCTGGTATCATTAAGCGAGACAGGAAGATTGTGAATGTTGACACCTCCTTCATTTGCTAATTGAGCAGCTCTAGACGGCTCTGCTACAAACTCATTTGAAATGTTTTCAGGAAAGAGTAGTTCCATAAAGGTTGAAGAGACAGCAAAAGCATCTTTAGACATGAACTCTCTTTCTATACGAGTGAGTGGTGTAGATTAAGCATCAGGAGTATCATTCTGAGCTGAAGATTTGGACTATCAGGTTGTACAGATGACTCCCCCTCAGGCAGAGCAAAGGACTCCCCCTCAGACGGTGAAGAGAATATCGTTGGAGGTCTGTAGATAACTTCTTCGTCTTCGTCTTCAGAAACATTCTTCGAACCAGAGATAGATCCAGATGAGCTACCCGAAGACACATTTATGGATATGAAAAGCGATGTGTAATCAAATAACCAATCCGGACCCACTCGAGCATCCATGTCATTTTCTTCCAACCATCGCACATCATAAGATTCCACAACCTGCTTTGTCTTCTTATTATAGACCCTATAAGCGGTGCGAGCAACATACCCTACGAAGTAACAATCATCGGCTTTGGCATTAAACTTCGGGTTGGTCTCTAGGTGAAGAAGGGTGCAAGGGCATCCAAATACAAGGGAATGACTGACTGAAGGCTTGTGACCATATAGAATCTCATAGGGGGTCTTCATTTGAGCTTTGTTGATCAACACGCGATTCTAAACGTAGCAAGCAATGTTTATCGCCTCGGCGCAAAAGAAAACTGGTAGTTTGGCGTCACACAGCATAGTCCTTGCAGCGTCTTTTAAAGTTTTGTTCCTCCTCTCAGCAACACCATTTTGTTGAGGAGTGTGAGCAAAGCTGTATTGACGCATAATACCCTTTTCTGCGCAAAAATGATCAAGAATAGAATTCTTGAACTCTGTTCTGTTGTCGGTACGAAGCGCCTTCACCCGGTTGTTAGTTTGGTTCTCAATTAACATAATGAATTTCTTAATTAGATTAGCAACTCCTGCTTTGTTGGATAGAAAGAAAACCCACGTAAAACAAGAGAAATCATCAATCACAACCAAACAATATGAATTTCTGTTTATACTGAGAATGTTGACTGGTCCAAACATATCCATATGTAGCAATTGAAGCACCTGACTGATTGAGTTAACCTGTTTTAGCAGTTGTGGTTTTCTGTGATGCTTACCTTGGGCATAATGACACACACTTTTCAAAAGTTATAAAGTCTTTGACAGGAAAACCACGGACCATCTCATTCTTTGCAAGATGATTCAAGTTCTTGGCATTAGCATGACTGAGTCTTCGGTGCCACAATATTGTATTTTGTTCTGAGATCTTTGAAAAGAGGCATGTAACATGTTCTGGAAGATTTCTATTCATATCAACGATGTAAGCATTCCCATCCCTTTTAGATTTTACAAGAATCCACTCTTCTGGGATGACAAAGCCTGGCTTGAGAATCATGCATTCCTTATCAGTGAATTGCGTAGAATAGCCTTTGTCGCATATCTGAGACACACTCAACAAACTATGCTTCAATTCGGGAGCAAACTTGACATTCTTGAAACTTAACACCCCATTTGTGATGGTTCCTCTTTGAGTGATCTTGCCACCTTCTCCACCCGCAAAGGAAATATATCCCCAATTAAAAGATTGAATGTTGTTCAGTTGGGTTATATCTCTTGTCATATGTCGGGAGCAGCCGCTGTCGACGAACCAAGGTCTCACGACATTCCCCCGCAACTGTCCCTGCAAAATGTGCGGGTTCATTTAGATTTGGGAACCCAGGTCATTACTTTCCTAGGTTGACCCGATGCCATTTCAAATTTATCATTATTTAATAACTTATCAAAGGACACAGATGATGGATTGGAGGCTATTTTGGGCCACCATTGATAATTAGGTTTTCTAACAGTCCTGGGTGGTTTTGAAATAAGATTTTTATCAGTTTTCTTGGAGCACTTGGGTTTTCTACCAGAATTGGTTGAAGACCCATTGCTGCTTCTTGACGAAACCGACCTTGGCTTGGCCATGTTCGGTTTTGGCAAGTAGTTTGGGACTTTGTTATGAATAACCTTTTTATGCTTTTGAAAAACAGCCCGTTTTCTATTACGATCGTCCTTCCAATCATCATTCCGAGAACGAGTTCTAGAGGACTTTCTAATTAAAGACCTTCCTCTCAATTCGTTCTCTCCTTTTGGTGACTCAAAATGTACAAACATTCTATTAGGACAATTCCAAGCTATATGACCACCAATACCATAATTGAAACAATTGTTAAAACTTGTACTGCATTTTTCAGATTTGTTTTCCATACCAACACCCTCGCTTTTATCACATGAACATGAACAAGAATTAGGTTGTGAGACAAGTGAGGGTGCATCAGATGGAGTAACTTGTGAAACTAGTGGTTTTTTATTATTATCATCATAAACATTATAATTGCCAACCACATCATCAAACACTTTAAAACCATTCAAAACATTATCAGAAGATGCAGAAACATCACAAGAAACATTGTCACTAGCAACATCAGAAAAATTAAAGTCTTTATTTAAAACTAAAACTTCAGGTTCAGACTCAGTTTTATTTTCAGAAACAGATCCTACAACTCCGTGCTTTGATTGATTTAAGGATTGATTTGCAGGAGAAGTAGAAATGTTAGTACTTTCAACATTAATAAATCCTCCAGAAACAAAACCAGATGGCTTGCTATAAACCATGGATGGTTCATTGGAAATCTCCTCCTTGGACAGAGGTTGAAACGGATTTGAATGATTGAAAGGAGGAGGCACTTTATTATACCCTAGACCCTTTGACTGATTATGTTTAAATTGCATGCAGTGGTCTATCATATTGGCAACTACCTCACTCAAATCAAATTTTCGAAAATCAAAATCAGCAGTTTCAAATTTGCCCTTTAATGTTTCAATTTCAGTCACTAACTCAGCGTACTGTCTCTTTACGTAGTCATAATTCTCAAATTTATTACTATAGTCTTCCTGAAGTCTTCTAAAGTCCTTTATTTTAGATTCTAACTGGGCCTTAAGAGGTTTTTGTTCTTTTCTAAGTTGGTAACCCTCATACCTAAGCTCCTCTACTTCTCTGTGTAGTGTTTCAGTTTCTTCGTGGAGAATTTTAACATAGTCAATACAAGCTTGAGAGCATGAGGGTAGACTTACCTCGGTTTTCTTTGGTTCAGGAGAAGACGATACCATCAACGCAAACTACAGCTCCATCATTTGATCTTCAGCTGCAACAGTCTCCGCGGGAACATCATCACCAACCTGATCCAAATGAGCATTTTCAGGTCCTGATATGTTCAGGGCCTGCATCTGATCCTCCCAGTCAAATGATTACGCAACCATAGCCTTCTCACTGTTGACTTGTGCACCGCTCCGATTGTTTCCTACTGCAACTATTGTCCGATCATTGTTTAATACTCTGTCTGGCTTCGGCCATGCACGAGCAAAATGACCTGGCTCGTGGTAGTTGAAACAACGTAGCTTTCCCTTGCTGAACCCTACCTTCTTATCAGCACTCATTCCCCAGTTGTTCTTCCCGGTCTTCTTTGCAAACTGTTTTTCCTTGAAAATTGGCATGGCAATTTGCCATGTGATATACATTTCTTCTACATCTTCAGGATGAATTTGATCGAGATCAGCAAATGACAATTGGGGCGGAAGATCTCCAGCTACAAGTGCATTGTAGCAGCTAACAAGCCCTGTAGCAAGAGCAAGATTTTCATTACCCTTCTTTACATTTGATGAGGAAGCCACATTAGAGGAAGAAGCAGCTTGAGTAGCAACGAATGACTGGTTCTGTGAGAATGGCATGGTTGATGCAGTAGGAAGTGAAGTAGCTGATGGAGTGGAAAAAGACTGGATTTGAGCTTGCTGAGCAGACAATGGTTGACTTGCAGAAGAAAAGGTGAAAGATGAAAGAGCATTGTTAGAAGAGATCCCAAGGTTTGCTGCTGAGTATGAGTTCACGTGATTTATCTCCCACTGTTTGTCATCAATATCACAGGCCTTGATGCCGCCATCATTACAGCAAGAGAGAGCCGGCTTAGATCCTTAGTTTTCTTGATAACAGCTACATTCATGTCCCATGACTTTGGGAGAGCATTCAGTAGCTTCTTGTTTATTTTAGACTTGGTGTACAAGATCCCGAATACAGTCATCTCAGTGGTAAGAGTTGTGAATTGCTGCAACTGTTCCTCAAGAGTTTCTCCAGGAATGTAGTTGAACATGTTAAACCGTTGTCGCAGCATATCTTGGCGACTCTCCTTCATGTCTTCATTCCCTTCATAAACCTCGATTAGGGCTTCCCACAAAGCCTTAGCAGAAGTGTACTCCCTAAAACCTTGAGCTATATCAGGAGACAGGGCCATAGTCAGAGTGGCTAAAGCCCGTTCATGCTCCTCAACCTTTTCAAAGTCCTCATCAATGTAGTTTCAATGGCTTTATCAACCACTTGTCCTGCAACAGTGGTGGTTATTTTGACATGATTTTTGATGATACTTCTCCAGATTTTGAAGTCCTTCATTTTGATATACTTCTCAATCCTGTACATCCATTCATGGAATCCTTCAGCGGACAGCAGTCTTGGAATTCGAGTGGTTGTGCCCATTACAGAATCCAGCTCGTGGTGGTGTGTTTGACTTTGTGAATCCATTTAATATTAATTAGAAATTAGATTATATAAAAAAAATTAAAGTTTCCGGTCAAATAATAGTTCACGGTCAACGATCTGTTTACGGCTGTAAACTCGGTTTACGATCGGAGTTTACGGTCGTAAAAGGTTTATGGTCGATGAATACAGTCAATGAGTTCAAGTTTCCGGTTGTTGAAGATGCTCTATTTACGGCCTAAGAACCAAGCTTACGGTTCAAGAACAGACAGGAGTTTGCGGCCGTAATCTGTGTTTACGGCTGTAATCTCTGGTCGTAATCTCCCAGAAGTTCGAGAAAAATATGATCTTTGAATTAATCTTGAAACCCTTTCGCAGCAGAAGCCAACTTCCACCGTAAACAGTGAAGAATATGTTCAAAAATCGATTGTATTCCGCTTTGACACCGGTCTTACTCTGATACCAATTGTAAGGTCCTGAAAAATATGTTCAAACTCCGACCGTAAACAGTGAAGAATATGTTCAAACTTCGACCGTAAACCGAGTTTACGGCCGTAAACTCATAGCTGGCCGTAAACTCATACACAGACTACCAAAAATGCATATTTATACAAAAGAACCTATTACAAATGAAAGCCTAGACCAAACCATTAACTGGACCATTCAAAGGTATATCTCGGGCCCAATATACATGTAAAAGGACAACTGAGGTCCACTAAACATGTACACTATTTCCAGACCCCAATACGGATATGAGTATCGTGTTTAACCCGATTGTTATTGTTTTGTAAATTTTTTCCCAATAAAGGTAAATGACGTAACTTATCCGTTGTTTGTTACATTGGTGGTATAAGTTTCATTGGTTACCAAATTGATATGAAAAATCCATTTTTCTTGTAAAAAGACAATTTTGGTCCTAAAACCGAAATTTTGCGCATATTTTTGGTAAAAATGACATTTTAGGCCCTTTTCAAGAACAAAACTTGCATTTAAGGATAGTTTTAGTAAAAATAACATTTTTAACTTTCTTTAGTCAAAAATATCATTTTTGGCTTGATTTTTATGAAAATGTGCTTCCTTGGCCCATTTATAAATAATTTTATCTTTTTGGCCCAAGTCTAACAAATTCACATTTTTAGTATTTCTTAGCAAAATTTACATTTTTGGCTCAACAATATTGAAAATGACACTTAAAGCCCATAAAGTCCAAAAAGTTACAATTTTTGGCCCACATCCATGAAAAGCCCAAATATGGCCCATTTGTGAAATTTTTTACATTTCTAGTCCTTATAGAGTTCCAAATGCCATAAATATCCATTTTTAGAAAAAGTGGTCCTTTTTGAATCCCTAAACTGTGAGTTACATAAAAATATCCCATTTTTGGTTATTTTGCCACTTTTGGCCCTCTTATGCAATTTTCTTAGTTTTAAATAACTTTGATGTATTTAAAAACCATTCCTTGCATAATAAGTTACATTGAGTGTTATGTTTCTACAAATAGCATCACATTTTAGTAGATCTTCAAGTTCATGAAGTTTATATCACATTTTCACACATATAACATGAAAAACACACAAAATCATGCATACACACATAGATCTACACAAAACAACTTGTATTCTCCCCCAAAACATAGTAAAAATCAAAAATAGGGGGTATGAACTCACTTTGCTTTGAAGAGATTTTTGAGATTTATGAAGTTCTAAGAGCATGGATCATGAAATGAAGTGTTAAGGAGTAAGGATTATCATAAAATGAAGTTAATCATCAAGCTTAAAGAATAGCTTACCAATGAGTGGATTTTTGGATGAAGTGTTCTTGGATCAACACACACAAAATCTTGGAGGAAATGAGAGGTTTCTTGAGTGTTAGAGAGGATTCTTGTGTTTGCCAAATGAGAGAGATGTGAGTGGTGTTGTGATTCTCGGCCAGGACTAGAAGAAGAAGAATATGATGATGAGTGATTTGATGTTGCATGGAGATATGGGATTACATGGTTATATGGTGTGTAATATGCCTAGATATTCATTAAATAATAATTAGGTGGCAACACCTTAATTATCATCTTGTTATTTTTTTTATTTTTTTTAGAAGTTGGGCTGAGAATGAGGGAGAAGAAAAGAGATGAGGAAAACTTTGGGCGATACTAGCTCATATTTGACATTTTGAGGCCCAAGTTGAGAATTTTCGGCCTAACTATAATAAGAAGATGGGTTTATGGCCCATCATGGCCCATGATTACAAAGTGAGACATTTTAGGCCCAATAAGGCCCATAATAATTCTTATGGCCCAAAATGCTATTATTTGATGATTGTGGGTCCAATTGAAGCCCAAATGGGGTTCCTAGACCCAAAGTAATCAATTTGAGAGTTTATTGGCCCATTAGGCCCAATAAGAGGATCCTGGTCCATCTGAACCAGGTTATTAGGGTTTCAAACCCACAATTGAGTATCTGAGATGTGTTAAGTTAGGTCTTGGACTTCACTCAGGAGTTTTGAATCAAATGAATGTTTTTGATTGAGCATAGAGTATGATATTCACTTAGATTACAAGACTTACAAGAGTTGATGTTTACATGAAAACAAAATTTCCTAGCTAAAAATGCTAGTTGTGACAGTTGGGCTACCATAAAGAAGTTCCTGATTGAATCATTGGTAGTAGACGACATAAATTCGTTTGTTGTTAGAATTCCAACGTTCATTTCTTGGTAAGAAGTCTTCACTTAAGCTTCCACATTTGATTAAGTCCTTCACATTTAATCAATTCCTTCACATTTGATTAAATCCTTCATGTTTGATTAAGTCATTCACATTTTTATCAAATTCTTTACATTTGGTTAAATCCTTCACATGGTTGCTTAAATCATGGTGAGCCGAGAAGTTCACAACAATCCATTGTTTGATTTTTTTAGGGTAGGAAGGAAACTTTAGGTTTTTTTCCGACTTGTCATCTTAAACGGCCATGGTTTTCTCGTGGGTAGATTTAGTCCTACAAAGTTATTGTAATACAAATCTAGACACAATGGGAGTTAGTCGATTCATACCTATGATAATATCGAAGCTTCCGCTCGGAATTGGTATGAAGTCTATGAGTAAAGATTGATCGCTCATGGTTGCTTTATCATTTAGGAGGGGAGGGGAGGGGGGGTCATATAATGACTTGACATGATATAAACAACATCGTGCCAAAAAGACGATGATATCAGACTTTCAGTGAACATACGTACGAGATTGACGTAACGAACATGAGGGTTACTATCTTAAAAAACACTCTAATTTTTAAACCCTACTAAACAACCCGAAAAATTATATTAAATAAGATAGTCAGATTATAATAACAATATATTTTCCATAACAAAAGAGGATTACACACAATGTTTATCCAAAATTGTCGGTGTATACACAAGTCTTCATCCACTTTTACAAAATAACCATCAAACATACCAACTAAACTGAACAACAATATGTCTGAAACACATAATGCTAAAACAAACACAATATTACATGATCAACACAAACACCACAACGACCAACAAATCACTTCAACACATTAACAACCTTCACCACCAGAAACCCAAATATGACAAACATCAGACCATTAACACAGTGACATAGTGCAACTTCTTCTCCATCTGCTTTAAACGACAATTCAATGCCAGTTGGCCCACATTGCTTATGACTAAATCTCGACCCATTTCTTATTTCAGACGCTTCACTTCAAGTTTTTGTTCCACAATCTGAGCTCCACATTCACAAAAAAATTGTATGCAAATTGTCTAAGTTGAGATGGTCCCTTGAATTTATCGATACCGATTCGGGTGACTGTGGTGCTGGGGTAACCGTAGTTATTCACGTGAAAAGGATGTTTTTCGAATTGTCAGAATCTTTTAGTGGAAAAGGGGAATGAAGATTTAAGGTTTCAACCGATTTACCCCTCCTTTTATGTAACAAGGGATAATCCATAGTAAGTGATAACCCTTAGGGCTCAAATATTTAACATCGACCCAGTTCAGTGGCATAGCAATTGATTTGACTCAGAGTTGAAGCGTTCACTTATTGTGACTTGTAAGGATAACCTTTTAAAATAGGTAAATAGACTAATTTAACCGATAATTTAACAATTTGTTCCCTTAAGATGCCCAAAAAAAAAAAAAAAAAAAAAAAAATACACATGGTTGGAGTACACAGTACACTGACATTTACCCTTTAAAATATTCTACTCGTTTTTACACATTAACCATAAACATATCTTAAAAAACAATTCTAATAAAGATACAAAATTCTTTGATTACAAGAGCCTGTACAATTCCTCTAGTGATAAAAGACCAAAAACCCCTACAGAAAAAAAGGAAAAACCAAAAATAAAATAAAAACCCTTTTTACAATTTCGACCCATGAGAATCAAGAATTCAACATTGGTACACCGAAAAACTCTTGCTCTTCCGCCAAAAACTCCACGCTTTCCCCATCTTCCTCCTCGACGTCGATTTACTCAACACTTTCCGTTCTTCACCACCCTGTCCACCGCCCTGAACCACCACCGGCGGATCCCTCTGCCGCATCTCCCTAAAAACCATCAACAATTTCTGCGCCTTTTGTTTCCCTCTCATCGTTCCATTAACCGAAATCGACACCAAAGAAGGAATCACCCCTTCCTGAAGCACCATCTCACTGCACTTATCACTTCCAGTGCACAAAATCAACAGCAACGCCGCCGCCTGCTCCTGCACCTCCGGTTCTCCCATATCCAACAACATCGATAACCCACTTACCATACCCGGACCCTCTATAATCTCGGATCGACCCGAATTGGTCACAGCTAGGTTTATTAAAACCGCTATGGCTCTCTCTGTCCACGATCGGGAATCCGAATCGGAGAGAAATGGTTGCAGGGCGTTGATGATGCCGGACGATATGAGTCGAGGAACGTTTGAGTGGAAAGATGAGAGATGATAGAGAGTATGAAGAGCGTCAATTTTGCATTGGGAATCCAAATCTCCTTGAAGAACTTCGATTAGGAAAGGAACTGCTTCGCTTGAACCTATTATGGGCTTTGCTTGATCGAAACATGCAAGATTCAGGTATATAGCTATGGCTGCTCCAATTGATTTTGAACTTTCGATCATTTGTGCCAATAATGAAAGTATCCCACTAGCTAACATCATTTCTTTGTTCCTGAAATACAAATAAAGCATAAATTACAACGTATTTTAATTATTTAAAACAACTAAATCAAATAAATAGCAACCTACTTCCGTTTTTTTTAAGGTCAAATTAAAGAGATAGAAAAAAAAATTGTTATAATAAACAAATTAATGAAAGTAAATTACTATTTCTTGCATTTAACCTTTCTCCAAAATACTAACATATACATACCTATTATTATTGACAGCAAGATTAAACAGAGCCATGGCTCCACTTTCTTGAGCAAACTCACTTTGCGCATTCAAAGCCGATTCCAAAAACCGCAACAAAGCTTCAACAAAACCATTCGCACCCATATAAATTCTCGCCTCTTCATCATCCTTCAACAACCTCCTTATTTCCTCCACAACCCTACACTTTTTCCTCAAATGCCCCTCACCACGCAACACCGCCAACAACTCATCATATCTCTCAAACCCATCACCGCCAATCTCCGCCACAACCGCCGCCTCATCCTCCTCCACCGGAAAAGGCACCACCTTCATCCCCTTACACTTAACCAAACCACCACCACCGCCGCCTCCGCCACTCTCTGGCGGCGGCTTTGAATTCACCGATTCACTTTCCGACAACGACAGCCGCCAGTAGTTCAGATCATGAGACTCCGGCGGACCTCCGGGAACCATAACTCCATTCTGCTCACACCAACTTGCCACCAAACCTTTCACACAGTAATTAGGAGTCAAACCAAGATGACTCAATTGTTGTTGAGTTTTTGGGCAGGTATCGTGCCCGTCTCCAAACCATTTCTCAATACAAATTCTCTCGTACGTCTGCCCGGACGCGATAATAACCGGATCGTACATAAGTTGTAAGGAAATCGGGCAGCGTAATTCTTCGGGCGGCATCGTGACCTGCCCGGATCGCGGGAAATTAGGTTTGAAATTAAATGAATTTAGTTTCGAGAGCTGTCTTTCAAACCCGGACCCACTGTAACCCTCGAATGAACCGATTGTTGGTGAACACGGGGTAGAGCCTTGTGAGTCATTGTCATCTGAGAAATCACTTCTGAACAATTTTGAGTATTTTCTCATGAGGTGTAAAAGATATGCAACAATGGATTCTTTTCTTTTGTCTTCTTCAATTCTTGCTTTTTCAACGAGTTTTTTTAAAGCACGTCTTTCTCGAAGAGCAGTTCTTGATGATGTAATACCGAGTTTTGATGCGGCTTGATGGAATGTTTCTAACTCGTTGTTGTCACTGTTGTTGTTGAAGTTTTTACCTTGTTGAAGTAATCCGATTATTTCATCGCCTATTTGTTTTTCTATTGGATCTAGTGAAAACTCTATTCCTTCGAGTTCGGTTAAAATATCGGAAATCTGGGACACGAAAATTCATCGTTAGATCATAATGTTTCATAATTTTTGTTTATACAACTTAAATAACGCAAAAATCCGTGTTACATTTATATTTCGGGACATTGTTACAATAAAAATAGATCATAGGGTATAGCCTAAAGCATCGCCTTCTTTGATCTAGGGACATTGTTACAATAAAAAGACCAATATAGTGATTTACCCATGTGATTTTGGGACATTGTGATTTACCTTTTATCATTATCATGCCTACCACTTTTTTTTATGATAGGATTTTAGGGGACACGTTATAATAACAATTTTTTAATTATATATTTTTTACACTATAAAAGAAACGTTTTAACACCTGAGAAGCTATAGCTTGTGGAACTATATCTTCAACCCTCCTAAGACTATCCTCGAGAGACGATCTTGCTTTCTCAAATTTTAAAACGACGGAGTCTCCCGTTATAGCCTGTAAAATATACACAATGTTAATGAATAAATATAAATTATGTAATTACTTTTAATGGGTAAATAGGTAAATGTAATATAAGATGAAAAGAGGATAGATTTTGCACCAAGTAAATTTTGCTACATTCAGTGCAGTGTTGAAGAAGTGTTTTTGTTTTCTCTAATGCTATGTGCAAAGAACATAATGCTTGAATCCCTGAAGTGCTTCGAGGACGTGATGCTTCTAACTCAGGGAAAACGGTCAACACTTTGATGTAGATCAAAGAGAGCGTCTTACACATTCCTCCGTGTAGCTATAATAAAACAAATTTATTGAATTAATAAATTATATTTAAAATATATTTGAGAAAACTTCGGCGGATCGACAGAATTGAAGGAAACTAAACAATGAATAAGTCCATCAATAATACACCAAGTAGATCAAATATTGTAATTAAATATTTAAATTAAAAAGAATAACGATTGATTTACCTTCGGTTCACCCAGCGCAAACATATTCTCTTCAATTTCGGAAATTTCCATGATTTACGTTGACAAAAATATGATTTTGTTGACTTCAGATAACCTGAAATGATTAGCAAACGACACCAGTTATATTTCCGTTAACTCGGTAATTCAGATTCATCAAAGACCTCATCAGATAATTCACGATCAGAAAATATGAAGAAAAGTCAAGGAAAAACATGAATATGATAGAATCACTAGATATTTTGTTTTGAATCAAATAACGACGATTCGAAGCGTTAAACTAAATTAAAAAACAAAAAAAAAAAATGTATGAACTCACAAAACAGGAAGTTACATAAATTTGATCCAGTAAATTACAAAAAGAGAACTAAAAACAAAAAATGAATTTGACAACAACCAATTTGGAAAAACTTGATCGGTAAATTACACCAACTAAAACCAAAAATAAACAAATACTTCAACCATTGCCAGAAATCTCTTGAATGGAGGATACAAAGAAAACATAAACGGGGTTTTGTAATTTCTGCAAAAAACAAAAATATATACATTGAAAGAAAACAAACCTAACAAATTTCAAATCACGAGCACCCAATTAATTAAAAAAGTAAGAAATTGTAAGAATGAATTTTGGGTGTTTTGCCTGAAAACGTACCAGGGTGAACATGGAAGCTTCATCAAACGAACATTGGAAACGAAAATTTAATGAAGTAATAAATCTTTTAGGGTTTCGAATATGCAAATATTATCCATTCGTTTCGCGACTTTAGATTTGCGCATGATTTGAGTAAAAGTCAAGAACAGATGCAATTGTTGCCAAATCTGAACACAGACAGAGTAAAGGGAAAGATAACGACTGAGAAAGGGGGGGTTGGATTTAGAGGCGTAAATGGTAAAAGGGGATATTTTGAAATGAACACAAACTAGGGATCGAATAACATAATAATATTATTAAATAATAATCACAAATCAAATCTATTGATTTAATATTTAGCATTATAATAATATTTTAAGCTTTTAATTATTGAAAAACTATTAAATAATTTATTTACGAGTTGAATGTACGATTTACTTTTTAAACAATATGTTTTTTATAATATTAGATGAAATATTTTGTATTTTAACTTTTTTTCATTGTGGTGTGGTAACTTTTTTTTTTATATATTTTAATGAGTTCTTTCAACATTTTTCCTTAAATGAAAAATAATATATGTTGTTATTAAATGAGAATTAACGTATTTTGTCATTTAATTTATAACGCTTTTACTAAAATAAACACATACACACAACACAAAACAAATGTTCATTATTACAAGACATTTTTAAACTAGATGATTTTTATTATTTTAGATGAAATATTTTGTACTTTATTATTTGTTCATTGTTGTGGTTTTTGATAATTTAATGAATTATTTGCAATATTCTGTGTTAAAGAAAATTAATATATTTTATTATTAAATGAGAGTTAACGTATTTTGTCATTAAATGTAAATTAACTTTTTTTTTTCTGAACACGTATAACCGATTATTATAAAAACATATAAAGAAAAAAAAATAACTACATGTTTTGTCTTAAATACATATAATATTTAATTTTGTGAATGGGTTTAATAAAAATTATTGTAAGTTACTAATACATTGTTTTAATTTAAGAGATATAACAAAAATTCTTGATTTTGTTTCATTGCTACTGATTGGAATACACATATGACTCATTTATAATGAAGAATAGTCGTGTCACAATCTCCATTTTCGCCATGAATTTCTAAAGTGTATTATACAATTAACCGATTAAAATGACTTCATCTTATTTAATTTTATTAGACTTTTTATTTATATGTTATCGAATTATAAAATTTGAATCACACATTAATTAATTCCGTTTACTCATTAAATCGGTTGAGCATGATATTATCTAATGAACTTTTTGTGTTACATTATTGAGCGGGTACAAAACGAATTACGCATTGTTTTAATATAACCATTAAAAACGATATAAACTTGTGTTGTTTCTTTTAAAAACAACAAAGATGTATAATTAATGTTTTAAATAAATATTATCAATGTTTATCAAATTCAAAAAAAATATATATATAAAAAATAAAATAAAAAATCTTAGTAGAAAAAAAAAAAAGAATTCAAGTATTTTGAATTGGGTTTTGTCATATAATAAAAACTAACCTACTTGGTTTTTAATAAGTATAAATCATTAAAAAATTATTTTTAATTCTAGAAGTTAAATACCACCAAAATCAAACGAATGCAAAATACATACATGTTATTGTCTTTATCTTCAGTTAATTGTCAATCATATTAATGAATATAGACCAAATATGAGCGAACTTTTTCTAAATTAAGTATACCTTACATTTTGCTTGAATATAATTGAAGATAATAAAATATATTTCAAGAAATTAGAAATGATTAAAATAAATAAATAGGGTACTTTAATTAAAATTTAAGAAAAAAGGTGATGGAATTTTCCCGCTTTTGTCTCTCCCCGTTCACAGGCGGACAGTTGCCGACCTCCCAAGTTTGTCGGTTAACAGATCTCTCTTCTTAACTACGACTCTAAATACCCAAACTGCCCCTCCCACTTTTTATTATTTCTTTGAAGGTGTTCCCATTTTCCTCCCTACAAGAAAATAGGTATTTTGTTTAAAAGCAAAATATCAAAATTTCGGTGGACCATCATTTCAAAACATGTGAAAGGCATTTAAATGCTTCATGGTTAACTAATCATTTTATTAATAAGCTATATTTGTAATTACATATAATTTCCTGCAAATGAATGATAATTATAACATGATCATTTAAAATCTAAAATTGGTTTCGTTAATATTATTTATTTTATATTATATTTTATGTTATTGTTGTAAGTAAATAAAGCTAGTTAAAATTTAGTTGTTGGTTGAAAATTTTATAACTAGCTGGTAAAAAATAACGTTTGACAATTAGCTGATAAACTAACTGGAATATATAAAATAAAATAATACCAAACAAATATATCTATCGACCGGTTTGTGTACTCTCTACCGCACATTATGGTTGCTAATCTAACATTTAATTTCATTTATTTCCCGATAACTTGTCAACCTAAAAAATATATAGTATATGATAAAGTTGGGCTAGAAATAATTTGATAATCAAAATATTATTTATTTTGAAATTTTGAATGAAAAACTTTGAGGCAAAGCCAACCCATTTGCTCTTTGTCAAACATAATTATAGTTTGTAATTAGGGTTTTACACGTCGTGCGTTGCGGCAACAGTAATATATTTGAGAAGTAGGAAGTAAGTTGCTACATGTGAAACATGAATTTAGAAAGACTTAATCCGACAAACAATAATAGTCTGAGGCCAAAACCATGTAAAACAAAGACAATAAAACCGTATTATATATGACATGCATAAGTAAGTAATATTTTTTAAGTTAACGAATGGAAGTTCAAATAATTAAAAACGTATCATATGTGATCCGGCTTACACGTATATAAATAAGCACGAAAATAAAAAAAATGCATTTAAATGTAGACGAACTCGAATTTATATCCCAACAGGTACATTAATTTTTTTTTTAATAAACAAACTAAAGTTCTAAAATTATGCCGAAACAATGTACGCTGAAACATTGACCACCTCTAATTTATATCAACACATATGAAAGGTTAGAAAAATCTAAGGAGTGATAACTGTAGGAAAATCAGATTATATATATTATGAAAGATAAAACAAAAGTTTAGAAAATAAAAGGGATGAAATTGACTTTTTTTTAAATTCAAATACAATGGTGAATATAATATTTTAAAAGGTGAAGGGTCGAAAATATTATTCACTAAAGTATGAGAATAATAGCAATAGAAAAACTTAGTAGGAGGAATTAAATTGACAACAACTAAAAATGATTAAAGAGGGAAAATGAAAAATAAGAAAAGTTGAAAGGAGTAAAAACAAAAAAAACTTAGTAGGCGGACTAAAATTGCTAAAAATTAAAAATAACTGAAGAGTTAAAATGAAAAATATGCCAAAATAGAAGGGAGTGGCCACCATACTTTGGTATTTAGAATAGATATAATTTGCTACGGAATATATTCAATTCGTTTAATTACTAAATTTGAAGATATTGTATAAAGCAATCTACCGTAATCAATTCATATTAAATAATAGGTGAATACTTGTACGTTGTGCAAAATACAATAATATATTTTAAATTTTTACATATATATATATATATATATATATATATATATATATATATATATATATATATATATATATATTTTTAAATATATCAATGACATTGTTATTAGCTTTTATATAATAAATCTTATAACAAATTGGTATAAACATTGTTTGTTTTGAATTATTTGATAATGTAGATATCTTTTAAAATGATATAATATTAAGTATCTTAATGGCATCTACCTGCAGATACTTATGAATAAAATTAAATATAATATATGATTTAATGATATTTATAATTGTTGTTATGATTAGTTAATTTTAACAACTTTATTTGCTTAACATTTTAATTTCTATCATTGTAATTATTTAAAACATCAAACAATATTTTTATTTTTAAAGACTACAATATAATTTTTGTATATAATTTTATTTTTAACTATTGTTATTGTAAGTTATTTAAAATAACGTATTTCGAAACTCTTAATATTTTAATTTGGTTTCAGAAATTTAACGTTTTTAAAATTTATTTGATGAATATTGTTAGTTTCTATGATTGTAGTTATTTAAAACAAAAACATTGTTTTTGTTTTTAAAGAAAATATTATAATTTTTTATATAATATTGCATTTAACTATTTTTATTGTAAGTTATTTTTAAGCTATTTATTTGAAAATTGTTAATGATTATAAAAAACAGTTTCATGTTTTTTTTTTTTTTTTTTTTTTTTTTTTTTGGTTAATTTAGGATTACAATTTAGGTTTAACACTATAATTTATAATCTTTAAATATTTATAAAACCGTCTCTCGATTTTTTTTTCAAGTTTAACTTAAATAGTTAACTATTTTGCATCAATATTTGCATCAACTCATAAATTATATTGTAGTGACAAAAGAACATGGTTTGGCATGCGGAATTAAAGTTTGCACAATGAACATGATGATTTGGGTGTTCAAGAGATGTATAGAATATGTATGGTGTTACAAAAAGGGATCTAGATCTAGTCTACATAAATAACACACACTTTTACACTCACTTTTACATCCATCCAACACACCTCTACAAGTGGTATGAACCCACCTTATATAGAGGTGTTTACATGTCTCTCTCTCACTCTCAAATACCTATTAGTCAAAAGGCTAATGCACCACATGCAAGTAGGTCTACAAAAGTCATACATGAAGAACTTTGTACCCCAACATACCCCCCCCCCTCAAAGTTAGGAATGAATGATCACTTCAAATCTTCCAAAGTCAAGCAACTACGCAGTTCGAGTCTCAAAGGTGACACATGTTGAAACGAACTTCAATCTTCAATTCTTCCATGATTCTTCAATTTGGGCTCTAGGATGTGAGACATACAATCCGAGCATCAACGAATGATCACAAGCTTCTCAAACTCTAAATTGATCACCCTAAAGTTGAGCATAAAAACACACCCCAAAAATCTTCAGTAACTCCAAACCCATTTCGAAAATAAATCATTTCCGAACTTCCAATTGCATCATTCCATAAGCTTCAAAACTTCAAGATCACTTCGGTCTTCAAATCCGCGTAATATGAAAAATTCAAGTTCGAATTTCCATATAAACTTCTCCCCCTTTTTATAATCGAAATTTGATTATAAAACTCCCAAGGAAAAAAAACATGCTCTATTTGGATTTTTTTTGTGTCAAAACTCCCCCTTAACATGTGGCATAAACTTTGTGTTTCAATCTGGAAAATTCAAAATATATTCAATTTTTAGCTTCATTCACGGATCGCCTTTGACAAAATTTCTCAAAAATGGGTAGAAATTGTCAATTTCAAAATTCTGCAGTGACCTGTTGCGCCCAAAACAACAAAATATGCAAAACTCTCCCCCTTTTCCAAAGTTGGGTAGAAAGCATCAATTTGCACAAACTACAGGGGCCTGAAATGCACTTTCTTCAATTTTCAGCAAAAACAGTCCTTTTTCGAATTTGGGTACGAACCGCCAAACATTCAAAACCTCAGGGACTATTTTCGACAATTCTGCCCTTTATGCTCAAATCATACGAAGAATTACCCCAAACATACGAAGCTCCAAAAAAAAATTTCGAAATTGGGTGAAAAGTGTCAAACATTCGAAACTTGGGTTAATTTTCAAAGTGTCAAATATTCGAAGGTTCACGGGTCGAATTTGAAACTTTTTGTCATTTGATCAATTCATACGAAAATGTGATAATCATACGAAGTTTTTGAAAAGTTGTCAAACAGTCGAAACTTCAAGGACCATTTTTGAAATTTTTTACACTTTTTCGTATAAATTTACAAATAAACTCTTCATACAAATCCCAAACACCGGTTCATATGAATCCTATGTACAAACCCCCTTCGTATATTTCCCAAACAAACACACCTTTGTATGTAAATCACAAAACACATACAACAACATATATAAACTAGTAAGTTAACTATAATATGTTAAAAAGTTAAACTCATAATTTTATAAATAGAAATATAATATGAGATTTTAATATTGTAGTTTAGTCAATCGTTTGAATGATTTCTATCCGCGAGTTACACATGAATAAAATTAAATATAATATATGTTTTAATGTTATTTATAGTTGTTGTTATTGTTAATTAATTTTTTAAAAATTATTTGCTTAATATTTTAATTTCTATCATTATAATTTTTTAAAACATCAAACATTGTTTTTTTATTTTAAAGGTAACAATATAATCATTTATATATAGTTATTTTTAACTATTGTTATTTTGCAAGTTATTTTAAGTTACTTATTTAAAAACTTTTAACGATTATAAAGATATTTTAGTTAAATTGAGATTACAATTTAGTTTTTGCATTTATCACTACAATTTATTACTTTTAACTATTTACAAAATATTCTTTGGTTTTTTAAGTGGAACTGAAATTTATATTTAAGTTGATACTGTAATGTTATATTTAAATTAATAATTTGAGTATTTTATCCAAACTGTTCGAAAGTTATAGCTTTAAACTGATAATGGTTTACACACAACAACATTTTAAATCTAATAAATTAAGTATAATATATTAAAAGTTAAAGACATAACTTTATAACTAGAAGTAAAGATATTATTTTAAAATTGAAATTTAATTTATTTATGATTACACTTTAGGTTTGATATTTATTTAATTTTATTAACCAATTTATAATTATTATCATAAAGACACTACAATTTATCATTTTTAACTATTTACAAAATATTTTTTGGGTTGTTTAAGTTAAACTAAAATTTATATTTAAGTTGACCATGTAATGTTATATTAAAACTAATACTTTAAGTATTTTATACAAACTGTTCCAAAATTGTATCTTTAAAATGATAATGGTTTACATCCACTATTATAATAAAACTAATAAATTAAGTATAATATGTTAAAAATTAAAAAAATATATATATATAACTTTATAAGTAGAAGTAAAGATACTATTTTAATATTGAAATTAAGCTTATATATGATTACACTTTAGGTTTGATATTTTTTTAACCATATTAACCAACTTATAACTATTATTAGAAAGAAATTGAAAAATCATGGGAGTTTCAAATGAATGTGGTGAAAGGAAAAAATGATTCATTTATAATATAGTATAATATGATATGATGATATGATATGATAAAAAATAGATAAAATTATATAAATGGTCCATATAGTTTAGCAAAAGTCATAAGCACAATCCTTACTAATTTTGTTTGATAAACATGGTCCTTGCGGTTTTCAAAACACGCATGAACCTTTTTGCTAACACCGTTAGTTTTAGTCAGTTAAAATGAGGGTAATTTCATATTTTTAGGTTGAAGGACTGAATTTGTAATCATGAGTAAACCATATGCACCATTTAGTTTTGTCAATATTATATATTTATGAGTTTGTGGTTTTTCAATTATTTTATTTTTTTAAATATCACGTTGACCTTTTCACTTTTCATTTTATAAAATATTATTTTCTAAATTTTCATTTTTACCCCTCCATAGTTTATATAATTTGATTTTTTAATAAATTTTGTTCATTAACATAGAAATAGTTTTCTACGCTTATTTTTATATATGTGTCGCTAAGAATTCAAGATGGTCAACATTTCAATGTGAATTTAGAACTTCCATTTCGTTAATTTCTTTTTTAAAAATTTACTTGTTTTTTTATGCACTTTTCGGTTTACATTTGAGTTTATCTAGATTCTAACATTTTTTTTTTACATTTTCTTGTTTAATTTTATGTATGTTTCTTACGTATGAGTCAGATCATATATAATAACTAAATTTTGTTTGTCAACTTAGAAAATACGTATTATATTCTAGTTTGTCTATGTTTCAACATATATTTCTTTTATGTTTTTGTGTCTAATTTTATATATGTTTTCTACATATGAGTCGCGTAACATATAATAACTTCCGTTCGTTAATTTATGTAACATCCTGAGATTTGCAGGTATTTTCGAACCCTCTCTATTTATTTTGTCATTTATAGTTCCTGGGGTTGGAAGAGTCGAGCCATGAGAAGCCTAAGGGCTAAAGTTTAAACCTTGAGAACAAGACGAGTACACTAAGCATACATAAGGTACGCTAAGTGTACTAGGCGTGTCGTAGTACGTTAGGCGTACACTTGTGTACGCTAGGCGTACTCACGACAGATGGAAACCCTGATATTTAAGGTTTGGGTGCTATATAAACGTCCTTATGAGGTCAAAACCCTCTATCATCTCAGCTTCCATAGTTTTGATCCGTTTTCCCCAAACCCTAACCCCTTCCTTGAGTGTGTGAGCTAAAAGTGTGTGTTTTGAGTAGTTGGATAAGAAGGTGTTGCATGAAGAAGTAGGAGAAGGAAGACAAGCTTGTAGATATGAGGTTTCGTTGTGCTCTAGAAGTTCCAGGAGGTAAAAAGCTCCAACCTTTATGCTTGTATGATGTAGATCTTGCCATTCCAGCTTTATAAAACCATTTCTTGTCCCAAATTAGTGCATGTTATGTTTTGAATGAGATAAGTTGTCCTTTCCCAATGGCTAAAAGAGTCCCATGCATGTAGTAGAATGGTCTTAATGGATTAAGACCTTGTATTAAGAACTTTATGGACGTCCTAAGTCTTAAAGTTCAAGAATTTATGGTTCTAAGGCACATTTGGTCGATGGATCTGGAGTTTGGGCTTAAGTACTTAAGTCATTAAGCACTTATATAGGGTTTTGGTGAAACCTTACGTACGCCCCGCGTAATTTTTGTACACCTAGCATACTGAGTCAACTGCCCCGATGGTGGTCAACGCAAAACGGAAGTACGCCCAACATACCAGAGGAGTATGCCCAGCGTACGCCCTCTGTTGGGCTTTTGATGATTGGGCTTCGGGATTAGGCTCCGTTTTGGGCAATTTTGACATGGGCCTTTTTGGGCTTTCTGAATAAATGTGCTTTGGGCCAGTAGTGGTAATAGATCTTTAAATGAGGCTCGATTTGGGAGTTAGGGCCCAATTGGGAAAATTGGGCCAATAATGGGCCTTATGTATATGGACTTTTGGATAGTGAATTTGATATTGGGCCTTGGCCCAAATTTGAGAAAAGGCAAAATGGATTATGTGGACCCTTAGTCAAGATTGATATCCCATGTGTTGACTTAGTATTCATCATTTTGGATTGTTCGGGATTTTCAATGAGACAACAGTCGGAGACTTTCAGTCTAGATCAGCACTACTTGCGAGGTGAGTTGTCCTCACTATACTAACAAGGTCGAAGACACTAATGACGGCCCTTTTCGGATTTGTATTCAGATTTATTGAATGATATGCTTATTGATTTGCATCCTGGTAGTTAGGATGGTGATATGTTAGTGATCGGTTAGGTCGGTATCTTGGTATATAGGATAATGTTATGTTAGTGAACGGTTAGGTCGGTATTCTGGTATATAGGATGATGCTATGATTAGTGATATGTTAGATTGGTTTGATTGTTATATATGCTAGCGTATGATATTATGTGCACATGATTGTTTGATTTGGGGGTTGGGTTAAGGCGGACCTGCTTTGTGCTGAAGGCCAACATAGTCAGGGTGGACTGGATAGACTGCAGGCCTGATTAGGGCATACTAGTCAGGCTGAAGGCCCGATAAGCGGTCTGTAACAACAGCAAAATTCAGGTCAAAATTTAAAATTTTATAAAACCGTAATTAAGTATACTAAGTGGTAGATATTGTAACAAGGTTTTCATACATATAAAGAACACTAAAATCCGAGTTATAACGAAGAAGTTATGACCATTCTAAGTTTCCCGACAAAAACCAGCAATACGAAGTTACGTAAAAACGCAAAGTTTCAACAAAACACTTTTTGACCTTAGGTGTCTAAATGAAAGTCATAGATATCGTCAAACCGTAACCGTACATAAAAAGAACGTCCAAATCTGACTTCGTATGAGGAAGTTGTGATTTTTCTAAGTTACAGATATAGCAATAGACAGCTAAAAACTCGAAATAGAGATCGGGAGACTTTTGGCCAAAACAACCTAAATTAGAATCAAAGGGATCAACAATTCTACCGCAACGGTAAAAAGTCTGACGAAACGGACGTCGGATTAAGAAGTTATGGAACTTTAACGGACTTTTTCCTGTCCCGACATATTAAAAATATAATATTAAAAATAAAGTCAAAACTAGCCGACGGAGTCTAAACAAAAGTTGTAGATCGTAGTCTCACCTTCGCGTGGATATAAAGAACGTCGAAAACGGAGTTCGTATGAGAAAGATTTGAATTTTTGAAGTTTGTTAATTAATTTAAATATAAATTAAATTAAAGCCCGATATTATCCGAAGAAGGAGTCACCGGTTCGATCCCTCGTACGCCCAGCGTACTCGGATGCTAGGCTCCGGTTCGTCCACGTCGCTCCAATGTTTCGACCGAGGATGCGCTCATGCATGACGCATGAGTACGCAGCGCGTACTCTAGTACGCCCCATGTAACGCAACCTCCCAGACCCCTATAAAAAGGATGCGAGGGTGCCGGCCAAAATTGCTAATTTCCTTCCTTTCTCGCACCGAAGCTCTGCGTTTCAACCCTCGGAATCATCCCAAAGGCCCGACTTTCATATCCAAGGTGGGAAGAAAGTTTTACACTCCCGATACTCCCGAGATTTCCCGAGAATCTCGAGAGATCCGTTTCCCGAGACGAAACTCTGCCCGGTTTTCCATCTTGCTATCTTCAAACATTCAAGTGAGTTCATACCCCTTCCAAACACACTTTAAATACATTCTACATGCTTTTATACTCTTTTAGGGGGGGGGGGGGAATACAAGTAAACATACGGTTATTATCGTGTATTTTATAAAGTTTCACTTCAATTGTTTTATCGAATAAATCTCTTGGAGCTCATTACTATTACGGAAAACTCTTGTCATACTTTGCGTGCATTAGAAATTATACAAAGTATATAATGATTTCAAAGTACCTTTCATTGTTAAATCGTTTTATACATTCTAAAAACTTATGATTTTGCTTTGTCAAACATTGTAAACAAGGATAAACTTTGCATACAAAACTATCACCTTAATACAAACTTAGTTGAGAATCCATGAGACGTGTATATCTTCAAACGTTACTTTTATTTATTAGAAAGTAATGCTGCAAGTCCTGTCTATAACCAGAGTCTCCCGTTCGGAGAACGTGTCAAATGTGTATAGATCTATATGGGAAGTCATGATCCCACGCCCTGACTGTTAGCTACAGTCCGTCCTTTGGGGTGACAATTGTCATAACGCTGCAACGCCTAAAGAACGTCGTTACAAGCATATTATGTTTAGTATGGTTATAAAACTTATCGGATATACAATTATTATGGTATTATGCTTTTATGAACGAGTAGCTATTAAAACTATTCTTCATCTAACAAATGCGATCTTCGTATAGCTTTATTATATAAAACTATGACACAACTTTTAAGAATGTCGGTTTCTTGCGATTTTCGGTCTCAGAGACTGCCAGTTATGTTAGGAAAATAAGGGTTTTTCCTATATACAAACCAAACAACTAATAGGAAAATAAGGGATTTTCCTGGTGCAATTATTTACAACTTATAACACGAACATTCATATGCATTTCATACTTTTATAAGAAAATAAGGGTTTTTCTTGGAAAACACAACAATTCGTATCTCAACCATTAGGGAAAATATGGGATTTTCTAGAACTAATACATTCACTTTCAACACAACAAATCACAACTCTTTACATTTGAAATACTACGTTTTCTGGAAAACATACACGAACTTTCGAATGGCGTACATTTTCTCAAAACACTACTCATGAACCCACCAACTTAATTTTTGACACTTTTTCTTTGAAATAACTTGTATTCTCAGGGAACCGCTAAGCAAATTTGGAAATCAACTTATGGGGATTAACGTACTGACGTTAATTACTTCTTTTGAAAGATGTTTATGTAGTTAACTTTTGAACATGTAACGAATACAATTATGTAAACATTTTGGAAACTTTAATGTATATGGTGGTGTGTACTTTCCTTTCTATGAACTGTTATGATACTGAATATGACGTCCTCCGCCCCCGAACGTTTCCGCCGTTCTGGTTTGGGGGTGTGACAGGTTGGTATCAGAGCTCTGTTTATAGGGAATTAAGTATATCAAAACCATTTCGTTTTGGTATACAACTATAAACTCAACTGGGCAAAAACACTCTGAGTAAGAGTCATACTTTTAAAATTAAATTTATTTAGTTTTTGTAAAGTGGGCATGCATTCATTTCATATTAATAACATGGTCGGTATCATAATTAAAACAATATAGAAGTATTATATATAAGTTGTGCAGTGCAGGTATGCCTTGGGACATGTAATCGGAACTGGGATGAATGTAGCCTGATCAACTATATTTGTCCAAGGGCCGGCTAACGTATGCCAACGAGTGCCTGTAATGGACAAAAAATTTAAAACTTACCAAAAGCATATCGTTAAAGAATACTAAGGGAGTATTCGAGTGCCTTCAACCCTTAAACTTAAGAGTAAATTCCATGTGCTTTAGCTTATAGTCGATTCTTAACCCTATTCTCGTACAGAATCAATGGCAGGATTCCATCACCCCAATGACCCCTACTACCCCAACCAAGGTAATGGAGAAGGGATAGAGAATGATCCTGAAGAAGGAATGCAAGAAGAATCAGACTCAGATCCAGAGAACAATAACCTACCCTTAACGGCTCCAATTCAAAATCCTAATCCTCGACCGGAATTTCATGGCTCGACGCCCCTTTGGGCAACTAACCTTAATAGGTGGAGTCGCGAACAGGATCAACCCCTTCCATTCAACGGAGACCGAAGCTTCTACAACCTAAGTGAGGGGGGCTCAGCAGACAGAGCCCTTCCTATATTGGTTCGTCAGATTTCTCGCATTGATGAACAAGGACGGACGACCATCCATCGAACTGAGGAAAATGATGTGAACACTGGAGTCAACACAGTTCGCATCCGACAGTTAGGATTAGCTCACGACAGAATCATAAATCGAAATGAAGCGTTGCAGAGAGAGCTAGCGGCAACTCAAACTGAAGCGGTAGAACTTCGGGCACGCCAGGCAAGACATGAACAACGTATGCTCGAGATGGAGCATCAGTTGGCAGAATCTAAGACCTCGGATAAAGTCCTTACGTTTCTTAACCTTGTAATTGGAGACCTTTAGATAGGTCAAATTTTCCTAACTACAAAATGTAATGCACCATGTTTTATAATATATGATGTATTTCCTTTATTAAACCCTTTGCATACCTCTCCAATTCATGAGTTTATCTACTCTCCTTATGAGTCGAACTCAAAACCCTATTCAGGGGTAAACCAAACTTCTGATATAACAAAACACTAATGCGCGACTTTCGAATCATTAAAACTTATAGTTCTTCTTGTTATTTCCTTATCAGAATCATGTTGCCAAAGAAAAACGATCAACCCATCAACCAAACACCAACTCTTCAGATTGATGCAACTACCTTTCAAGCTGCAGTCTCGGCTGCCGTAGCAGCTGTTCTGACCCACCTAAACGCTAACAGCGCGAATGTTAGCGGGATTGTTAACAATAACTCTAATCCAAGTAACAATCAAATACCTCAACGGGCAACAAACTACCACGAAACCCCGAATCCCAAGCCCAAGAATAACAAACGAAAGCTCTGGGCTAAAACTAAAGGAAAATCACCCCAAGGGACGAGCAAAAGACAACAACATGTGGCAACCTTCGCAGCCACGACATCTGTACATCTTACTACCATCCCTTCTGGTATCCCGATTGTCCCTACACCAGCTAGGCAATATGCTGAAAACCTACTGGAATGCAATAAGTGCGGCTTACATCATCTAGGTTGTTGTCGTCCGTTACACTTCTTTAAATGCAACAAGAATGGGCATACTACCAATTGTTGCTGGACTCGGACCCAACACATTACCTCAAACACCAATGTTGAAATCTCTCGAATATGCCATCTATGTGGCGTAATGGAACACTTCAAGAGGGACTGTCCAACAGAGAAGGACGATGGCGAATCTGGAGGAGTTTGACCTCAGAATGGAAAGAAGCAACGAAAGAACCTATTATAGTATACGTTCACTTCCAATCGTCAGTATTATGTATGTCTTTTTAAAACATGTTTAAAACTAGTGCAACTAGATTCTTATCTCTTGCGGGATCCCGTCGGTATAGGGATGCTCGTACTGCGTATACTTACCTTTTGTAGTATACCTTATTCGTAGCAATAGTCTTACAGTAGTCTAAAATGCTGTAACTCTGTTGATGGTTGCACGGTTGTGTTTTGTCTGTAAACATCTTACGTTCAAATCGAATGTCTTTAAGTTTCCTTATGATTCCGACATTATCATATGACTTGATTCAATTTGATCCTCACAAAAACAGCTTCATACGTACATCTCTTCCTCTGAAATTCTCGTTCTAGCAAAGCCGTCATTCCAGAATACCAAAGTACTCGTGCATAGAGCACTTATTGTTTCTCATCCTTTCCGAAGAAAAATTCAACAAACCGCCCCGAAGTACCACATGTGTAGTACGTCAAGTTCAATCCAAAGACCCACAGTTTCAAGCCTATTTATATACGGCTCATATACCTGAGACTATGATTGATGAACCTGGTATGGTTTCTACTATGAACTCCAGGACGGAGACTTCCCAAGACTACGAGTGATCGTGCTGCCATGCAAATAAACTTAAAAGCCCAACGCATGCCCTTTCTGTCGATTGGGACAAGGAAGACAGATAGAACAAAAGTACCTATCCTTTTCCCTTAATTCATGAGTAACCATACTCCTACACCCAAAAGGTCGTACAACGGCAACCAGCCTAAGTGCAACCGATGCAACTTTCATCATCACGGACCCTGCCATGAAATGCATTGCGTTAGGTGTAATAGAAAGGGACACACCATCCGCTACTGCAGAGAACTAGCCCAACCAACTATTCCAGCCACAAATATAGGAGTAGACCGTTCTTGTTATGAGTGCGGAGTGGCGGGACACTTCTGAAGGGACTACCTGGAGTCAAACATCATGAATGCTGGTGGAGGAGGCCGAGTATTCGCAATGGGCCAAGAGGAGGCTATTGCAGACCCCACGGTTATTCTGGGTACATTTCTCCTTGATAACTTAGTTACGTACGTTCCATTTGATAGTAGGGACGCAGAGGAGTTCCGTGAGTCACAAGTTTAAAAAAATCTACTCGAACAAACACCCCAACCATTAAACAAAACTTTCATAGTAGTAATAATGGAAATAGACTAAAAAGCACTGAAAACACACACGTAGAATGCACTATTTCACTAACGAACGTCTTACAATGAGAAGTACCGACATCAACATTCGACGTGGATTGGTGTAGCCCTACCCATACCAGTTCCATGTGTTATAAAAGATCCTTTCACCTTAACCATCGACTAACGAAACTCGATCGATTTATAATGACAAACCCGATACAAACACCAATTGGTTTCTACTTTCAAAACCCCGAAGTACTCATGTGAGAAATCTTTACAACTTTCCCGTAGTATCCCGCAACAGATCATTTAGAAAAACCACGCTTACAACAAGTCAAATCCAAGCTCAGAAACTAGCAGTGAATCCAACCATGAACTTCAAAACATGGCTGCCCTAATTCATCAAGTGAATATGCTAACATTTAGAAGAACATAAGTAAATAAACCCAAAAACCGCACGATCCCGATCGGTCGCAGTGGTAGGCGGAGAAATGAAGGTCCACTGAAACACGCACATTAGGATCTAGATTCATAAAGGAACAAGAGGAACAAATGGACCATAAGCACTCACGCTTGCCCGCAAGTATTGGAGTCCCAGTCAAAATGCGAATTTTGGGACGAAATTCTCTCTAACGGGGGGATAATGTAACAACAGCAAAATTCAGGTCAAAATTTAAAATTTTATAAAACCGTAATTAAGTATACTAAGTGGTAGATATTGTAACAAGGTTTTCATACATATAAAGAACACTAAAATCCGAGTTATAACGAAGAAGTTATGACCATTCTAAGTTTCCCGACAAAAACCGGCAATACGAAGTTACGTAAAAACGCAAAGTTTCAACAAAACACTTTTTGACCTTAGGTGTCTAAATGAAAGTCATAGATATCGTCAAACCGTAACCGTACATAAAAAGAACGTCCAAATCTTACTTCGTATGTGGAAGTTGTGATTTTTCTAAGTTACAGATATAGCAGTAGACAGCTAAAAACTCGAAATAGAGATCGAGAGACTTTTGGCCAAAACAACCTAAATGAGAATCAAAGGGATCAACAATTCTAGCGCAACGGTAAAAAGTCTGACGAAAAAGGACGTCGGATGAAGAAGTTATGGAACTTTAACGGACTTTTCCTGTCCCGGCCTATTAAAAATATAATATTAAAAATAAATTCAAAACTAGCCAATGGAGTCTAAACGAAAGTTGTAGATCGTAGTCTCACCTTCGTGTGGATATAAAGAACGTCGATAACGGAGTTCGTATGAGAAAGATATGAATTTTTGAAGTTTGTTAATTAATTTAAATATAAATTAAATTAAAGCCCGATATTATCCGAAGAAGGAGTCACCGGTCCGATCCCTCGTACGCCTAGAGTACTCGGATGCTAGGCTCCGGTTCGTCCACGTCGCTCCAATGTTTCGACCGAGGATGCGCTCATGCATGACGCATGAGTACGCAGCGCGTACTCTAGTACACCCCGTGTAACGCAACCTCCCAGACCCCTATATAAAGGATGCGAGGGTGCTGGCCAAAATTGCTAATTTCCTTCCTTTCTTGCGCCGAAGCTCTGCGTTTCAACCCTCGGAATCATCCCAAAGGCCCGGTTTTCATATCCAAGGTGGGAAGAAAGTTTTACACTCCCGATACTCCCGAGATTTCCCGAGAATCTCGAGAGATCCGTTTCCCGAGACGAAACTCTGCCCGGTTTTCCATCTTGCTATCTTCAAACATTCAAGTGAGTTCATACCCCTTCCAAACACACTTTAAATACATTCTAAATTCTTTTATACTCTTTTAGGGGGGGAATACAAGTAAACATACGGTTATTATCTTGGAGCTCATTACTATTACGGAAAACTCTTGTCATACTTTGCGTGCATTAGACATTATACAAAGTATATAATGATTTCAAAGTACCTTTCATTGTTAAATCGTTTTATACATTCTAAAAACTTATGATTTTGCTTTGTCAAACATTGTAAACAAGGATAAACTTTGCATACAAAACTATCACCTTAATACAAACTAATATGGGCATATTTAGTTATAAAAATCATGCATGATCTTAATACTCTATGTTAATTTTATCTCAAATAATGAACCAAAGGTGCTTAATTAGCTTGAATATTTCATTTTCAGTAACAAAGACATGCTCAGATGGAAAAGGAAGCGGAACTAGCTATTGGAAGCTTGGATCTTGGATTTTGAAGAAAGAAGGATGTTGCTGGACAGTTTGACCCCTCGTCAGTGTTTTGGCCATATATCATGAACCGTAACTCCGATTGACGAGATTCAAAATGTTCTGAAAACTAGACACAATTTCGGATGACTTTCGTGTTTTGAGAAATTGCTGATTCCAAACGTACTCGGCGAGTAGGGTCGATTACTCGCCGAGTTGGTCTGAAGTTTCGCGATTTTGGAGGCGCTGACTTGCCGTACACGGGTTTTAAGTGATGGACTCGCCGAGTAGGTCAATGGACTCGCCGAGTAGCCCCTGTTTTGTGAAAATCTATATAAAGGGACTTTCAGATCGATATCCTAGCATATGGATGAACCCTTGGAGGCCAATTGTCGACTAAAGGTGCTGTTGGAGCGTGGGAAGCAAGGGAATCAACCCTACATTCAATTTTAAGGAGAATCAAGTCAAAATCAAGTTTACTCTTACCTAATCTCTTGTTTGAACTATGTTTTTACCAATTGATTTCGTTTTTGTGCTTGTTTCTGCTGTAATCATGAGCTAAAAACTCATAACTTCTGTTTGGGTAGACAATTTTGTGAACATGGATTAATTATTTGAGTAGGATTAATTTTAATTGGTGATTATGTTTTATTAAGCTTGTTAAAGAACCTTATGTGTTAATAATAACTATTCTTCTGTTAATAAATCAGTAATTAAGTTGTATGAACATCTCTTAGTTATTAATTTCATATGATTTATTGTGACCACATAGTTGTATGTCTAGGAATAACGAATGTGAAACTAGAATTAACTAGAAGATAGGTAAGTTAATGTGTGAGATTGTTTGATGAACATCAGCAAGAGGTTAATTGAAGGGCCAATTTAATTAACCATTACAAGTCTTATTTAACCCGAATCAATAACTAGGAAATTCGTTAATTTAGACAACTGGCCACTGCTTGAGTTAATTTGTTTCCTAAGGATTAGTAATAGCAAACGTGAAACTAATCATCTTAGTCGGTAGCCAATGAAGAATTAATCCGATACATTGAAATCATCCATGGGAACAAATGAGTCGAACCTAAACAGAAATCCTCTTTATTATTGAATTTAGTTGATTTTTATTTGCTTAGCTCTTAGTTTGTTAGTTTAAGTTTTAGTTAATTGTTTAAGTTTCTAGTCTTGCAAAACTAGAGAAAACCCCCTTTCTATTACTTGTTTTCTTTAGATAATATTAACATCTATTTTAATTGTTTACCGTTCCCTGTGTTCGATACCCTACTTACCTGAACTAAACTGCTAATCGATAGGTACACTGCCTTTCGTGTGTTTGTCTTTGTGTTTAAGTTAGTAGGATTAAAACTAGTTGGTTTCACACACATCACAAACTTAGTTGAGAATCCATTAGACGTGTATATCTTCAAACGTTACTTTTCTTTATTAGAAAGTAATGATGCAAGTCCTGTCTATAACCAGAGTCTCCCGTGCGGAGAACGTGTCAAATGTGTATAGATCTATACGGGAAGTCATGATCCCACGCCCTGACTATTAGCTACAGTCCGTCCATTGGGGTGACAGTTGTCATAACGCTGCGACGCCTGAAGAACGTCGTTACAGGCATATTATGTTTAGTATGGTTATAAAACTCATCGGATATACAATTATTATGGTATTATGCTTTTATGAACGAGTAGCTATTAAAACTATTCTTCATCTAACAAATGCGATCTTCGTATAGCTTTATTATATAAAACTATGACACAACTTTTAAGAACGTCGGTTTCTTGCGATTTTCGGTCTTAGAGACTGCCAGTTATGTTAGGAAAATAAGGGTTTTTCCTATATACAAACCAAACAACTAATAGGAAAATAAGGGATTTTCCTGGTGCAATTATTTACAACTTATAACACGAACATTCATATGCATTTCATACTTTTATAAGAAAATAAGGGTTTTTCTTGGAAAACACAACAATTCGTATCTCAACCATTAGCGAAAATATGAGATTTTTTGGATCTAATACATTCACTTTCAACACAACAAATCACAACTCTTTACATTTGAAATACTGCGTTTTCTGGAAAACATACACGAACTTTCGAATGGCGTACATTTTCTTAAAACACTACTGATGAACTCACCAACTTAATTGTTGACACTTTTTCTTTGAAATAACTTGTATTCTCAGGGAACTGCTAAGCAGATTTGGAAATCAACTTATGGGGATTAACGTACTGACGTTAATTACTTCTTTTGAAAGATGTTTATGTAGTTAACTTTTGAACATGTAACGAATACAATTATGTAAACATTTTGGAAACTTTAATGTATATGGTGGTGTGTACTTTCCTTTCTATGAACTGTTATGATACTGAATATGACGTCCTCCGCCCCGGAACGTTTCCGCCGTTCTGGTTTGGGGGTGTGACAGATTGGTATCAGAGCTCTGTTTATAGGGAATTAAGTATATCAAAACCATTTCTTTTTGGTATACAACTATAAACTCAACTGGGCAAAAACACTCTGAGTAAGAGTCATACTTTTAAAATTAAATTTATTTAGTTTTTGTAAAGTAGGCATGCATTCATTTCATATTAATAACATGGTCAGTATCATAATTAAAACAATATAGAAGTATTATATATAAGTTGTGCAGTGCAGGTATGCCTTGGGACATGTAATCGGAACTGGGATGAATGTAGCCTGATCAACTATATTTGTCCAAGGGCCGGCTAACGTATGCCAAGGAGTGCCTGTAATGGACAACAAATTTAAAACTTACCAAAAGACTATCGTTAAAGAATACTAAGGGAGTATTCGAGTGCCTTTAACCCTTAAACTTAAGAGTAAATTCCATGTGCTTTAGCTTATAGTAGATTCTTAACCCTATTCTCGTACAGACTCAATGGCAGGATTCCATCACCCCAATGACCCCTACTACCCCAACCAAGGTAATGGAGAAGGATAGAGAATGATCCTGAAGAAGGAATGCAAGAAGAATCAGACTCAGATCCAGAGAACAATAACCTACCCTTAACGGCTCCAATTCAAAATCCTAATCCTCGACCGGAATTTCATGGCTCGACGCCCCTTTGGGCAAGTAACCTTAATAGGTGGAGCCGCGAACAGGATCAAACCCTTCCATTCAAGAGAGACCGAAGCTTCTACAACCTAAGCGAGGGGGCTCAGCAGACAGAGCCCTTCCTATATTGGTTCGTCAGATTTCTCGCATTGATGAACAAGTACGGACGATCATCCATCGAACTGAGGAAAATGATGTGAACACTGGAGTCAACACAGTTCGCATCCGACAGTTAGGATTAGGTTACGAGAGAATCGTAAATCGAAATGAAGCGTTGTAGAGAGAGCTAGCGACAACTCAAACCGAAGCGATAGAACTTCGGGCACGCCAGGCAAGACATGAACAACGTATGCTCGAGATGGAGCGTCAGTTGGCAGAATCTAAGACCCATGTAGCTAGCTCACGTAACAAATAATACTTGTCTGACTTTCAAAATTTTGTCATAGCATAAGACCTCGGATAAAGTCCTTACTTTTCTTAACCTTGTAATCGGAGACCTTTAGATAGGTCAAATTTTCCTAACTACAAAATGTAATGCACCATGTTTTATAATATATGATGTATTTCCTTTATTAAACCCTTTGCATACCTCTCCAATTCATGAGTTTATCTACTTTCCTTATGAGTCGAACTCAAAACCCTATTCAGGGGTAAACCAAACTTCTGATATAACAAAACACTAATGCGCGACTTTCGAATAATTAAAACTTATAGTTCTTCTTGTTATTTCCTTATCAGAATCATGTCGCCAAAGAAAAACGATCAACCCATCAACCAAACACCAACTCTTCAGATTGATGCAGCTACCTTTCAAGCTGCAGTCTCGACTGCCATATCAGCTGTTTTGACCCACCTAAACGCTAACAGCGCGAATGTTAGCGGGATTGTTAATAATAACTCCAATCCAAGTAACAATCAAATACCTCAACGGGCAACAAACTACCACAAAACCCCGAATCCCAAGCCCAAGAATAACAAACGAAAGCTCTGGGCTAAAGCTAAAGGAAAATCACCCCAAGGGACGAGCAAAAGACAACAACATGTGGCAACCTTCGCAGCCACGACATCTGTACATCCTACTACCATCCCTTCTGGTATACCAATTGTTCCTACACCAGCTAGGCAGTATGCCGAAAACCTACCGGAATGCAATAAGAGCGGCTTCCATCATCTAGGTAGTTGTCGTCCGTTACACTCCTTTAAATGCAACAAGAACGAGCATACTACCAATTGCTGCTGGACTCAGACCCAACACATTACCTCAAACACCAATGTTGAAATCTCTCGAATATGCCATCTATGTGGCGTAATGGGACACTTCAAGAGGGACTGTCCAACAGAGAAGGACGACGGCGAATCCGGAGGAGTTTGACCTCAGAATGGAAAGAAGCAACGAAAGAACCTACTATAGTATATGTTCACTTCCAATCGTCAGTATTATGTATGTCTTTTTAAAACATGTTTAAAACCAGTGCAACTAGAGTCTTATCTCTTGCGGGATCCCGTCGGTATAGGGATGCTCGTACTGCGTATACTTACCTTTTGTAGTATACCTTATTCGCAGCAATAGTCTTATAGTAGTCTAAAGTGCTGTAACTCTGTTGATGGTTGCACGGTTGTGTTTTGTCTGTAAACATCTTACGTTCAAATCGAATGTCTTTAAGTTTCCTTATGATTCCGACATTATCATATGACTTGATTCAATTTGATCCTCACAAAAACAGCTTCATACATACATCTCTTCCTCTGAAATTCTCTTTCTAGCAAAGCCATCATTCCAGAATACCAAAGTACTCGTGCATAGAGCACTTATTGTTTCTCATCCTTTTCGAAGAAAAATTCAACAAACCGCCCCGAAGTACCACATGTGTAGTACGTCAAGTTCAATCCAAAGACCCACAGTTTCAAGCCTATTTATATACGGCTCATATACCTGAGACTATGATTGATGAACCTGGTATGGTTTCTACTATGAACTCCAGGACGGAGACTTCCCAAGACTACGAGTGATCGTGCTGCCATGCAAATAAACTTAAAAGCCCAACGCATGCCCTTTCTGTCGATTGGGACAAGGAAGACAGATAGAACAAAAGTACCTATCCTTTTCCCTTAATTCATGAGTAACCATACTCCTACACCCAAAAGGTCGTACAACGGCAACCAGCCTAAGTGCAACCGATGCAACTTTCATCATCACGGACCCTGCCATGAAATGCATTGCGTTAGGTGTAATAGAAAGGGACACACCATCCGCTACTGCAGAGAACTAGCCCAACCAACTATTCCAGCCACAAATATAGGAGTAGACCGTGCTTGTTATGAGTGCGGAGTGGCGGGACACTTCTGAAGGGACTACCTGGAGTCAAACATCATGAATGCTGGTGGAGGAGGCCGAGTATTCGCAATGGACCAAGAGGAGGCTATTGCAGACCCCACGGTTATTCTGGGTACATTTCTCCTTGATAACTTAGTTACGTACGTTCCATTTGATAGTAGGGACGCAGAGGAGTTCCGTGAGTCACAAGTTTAAAAAAATCTACTCGAACAAACACCCCAACCATTAAACAAAACATTCATAGTAGTAATAATGGAGATAGACTAAAAAGCACTGAAAACACACACGTAGAATGCACTATTTCACTAACGAACGTCTTACAATGAGAAGTACCGACATCAGCATTCGACGTGGATTGGTGTAGCCCTACCCATACCAGTTCCATGTGTTATAAAAGACCCTTTCACCTTAACCATAAATGGCATCTCAGGTATCATGTTATCTTCTTTATTCAGGTATCATGTTTAGTGTGGGTATTTGGAAGAAAGTAGAGTGAGTGACAAGGATAGCCCCATAAATTGTCAATTCTCAATTCCAATCACCTGAGATTTTTATATGGTTTGATTTTTCTCTAAATTCCCAGTTCTTGATTTTAGGTTCGAAGATATAGAAGAATATCATAAACAATAGCATCCCTGTTGGTGGAATTGAAAATATTGTGATTTGCAACTAACTATTTGTTAATATGTCTCAGTGAACTTTAGTTACTTATTCTAAAATTGGTTCTTTCTTGCTTAATGAGCCACTTTCAGTTAGAAGGAAGCATAGAAAAAGATGTACGTTCGTATGGTTCCAACTCTTGTATCAGGGCCTTATAATGTAAGTAACATTCTTTATTCATGTGTTCAAGTTGATAAGTTTTAATTTCTCTTATGTGGATGCTCTGCTTTCTTACAAAATAATATTTTCAAACCTTATATGAAAACCACGTTTCTATGCTTTTTTGGGTCTGACATATATTTTTTTTCTTTCGGTTATGAAATAGAATTCTAGGTTGTTTGTGCCTTTTTATTTTTAATCAACACAAATTAATTTACTCTTTGAACCTTGTGGTATGCATTCTAAATCAAATATGTTTCTGGAAATTATGTATTCTACGAGAATAAAATTGATATATTCTGCCAGAATGTATTATATGTATTCTGTCATATTCTATTTTATTCAACTAGAATATAATAAGTGATAGTTAATTGCAAGTGACATGTTTTTAACAATTATTAGTTTTTGTTGTATTTGTGATAGAAATGGCTGGAAGAAGGCGTTGAAGAGCTTGATATTCTTTTAGAATATGTATAATTATATTAAAATGTATAAGGATTTTAGTTTGTAAGAATATGTATGAATTTGTATTTAAGTTCGGATGTATAAGAATATATTAGGATGTTTGTTATTTTTCAACATCTGATTCAAGAATTTTGTTTTCTTCAATGATATTCTATTAGAATAAAATTCTGAAAGAGCACCATTCTAACAAAATAATATTCTATTAGAATAAATTTCTGAAAGAGCATCATTCTAACAAAAAAATATTCTGACAGAATATAATCGGTAAAAATTGAAAATGAATTAATTAAAAAAATTCAGATTTTTTTAAATTAGGAGAATTAATCATCCCTAAAAATCGGAAAATTTCCTTTTATAAATGTAGTTAATTGTCCAAAATACCATTTTGCTAAAAATTGTGTGATTATATGGTACATGTTACCCTATTGAAGTATCATACACTCTCAAATCATGTCCATTGATTAATTTCATCCGTTGGTCCAGATCTGTGCATTCTGGCATACATTACTTAGTAAAAACAAAATAACCTAAGCCTATATATATATATATATATATATATATATATATATATATATATATATATATATATATTGATGCGAATTTGGAAGGAGGATGCAAAAGTCACTTCATGTCTGATCCGTGTATAGAAGGCGATCCGGTTTTGTCTGCTGAATGCGACCCAATTTGGACTACTAATGGTTGCAAACCAAGTTTCAGTATTGATGGTTGTGATATGTTGCGACTAGTTGCGATCTGTCACACATTGTATTCTTTGAATGTTCGTTACGAATGTGATATTGTTCGCATTCACGTGTGGGTCGTAGCGAAGAGGAGTCATGATGCGAAGACGAACTTGGATGCGAAAGTGTAACATCCAAACAATCACAACAATTTAAAACTTTAAAATACAACCCATAGTCATAAAATGTTTACAAAATCATTGTTTTCAAATTGTTTATTCATATCAGAGTATCCAAAAATCATAAAGCCATAAACAAAAGATGTCTACGATCACGTCTTCTCCTTTCTGCCATCATTAGCAGTACTTGAAACAACATACTAAAACCGTAAGCCAAAGCTTAGTGAGTTCCCACAAAGTACCAAAACAACGACATCATTAGAAGTACCTGAAACAACATACACAACGACATGTCGGGTCCAATCAATCATCGGGTTGGAATACTCCAGGCACAATCAACCTCTGGGTCTAGTGATCCTCGGGATAGTATACCCTTGGGTCCAATCAACCATCGGGTTTGAATGCCCCCGATCTGTTGGCTCATGCACGAAGCAGTAAAGCCTCAATCGCAATTCAAAAAATTGTTGACTTATAAATAACAGATAAACATATTATCAACCAACAGACAAACATGCAGATCTACAGATCACTACCGTATAGCATCACCCTAGAAACTAGGATACAAAACTAGCAGATCACTACAGCATGGCAACATATTCTAAACCAAGATAACAATCAAATCGGTTGACCTTGCTACCTTCGACCCATAAGTACAGTGAAGAAGAGTCACCTCACAGTCTGAATAGCAGTTGATGAGGTCTCGACTCTGAATCTCTGCTCTAACCATCACCTATCCAACCAAATGACCAATTCTCAACCACAATCCAAAATACCCAAAATATCCTTAAGTTAAACATGGTTAAATCTTGGTCAAGGTTAAAGTCAAACCGAACCCAAAAGCCTTACAGCCAGGGGTCACGTCGTGGCCCCTCCAACGGTCATGTCGTGATCCGAAAGGTCCAAAATAGTCGACGATCAGCATCCTCACATCGTGACACCCCAAAACCTCATGTTGTGAAGACGACAAGATCAGAAGTTGTTAATGAAACTCTGGATCCTTTAAGACAAGCAACCAAACTTTCCATATAGTCCTATTCACTCGAAAACATCATCAAAATCATGGGTTTTTGGACATGCATGTCCAATACATGTCCTAACACCAACTAGGTCACAAATGGGGAAATATGACATCAAATCTCATGCATGAGTCATAAACTCCACCAAACTACAAATCTAGCAACTATAACACTCAAGGGACCCTCGAGATCCATAAAGTTGGCAACTTTATGGATTCCAATAACTACATCAACTTGAATATAGAGAAATAAGCACGAAAACCTAGATCAAAGCCTAAGGACTCATAAACCAAAGAACTTGGAACTCACACTAGGTCCAGAAGGTGCCAAAATGGATGATGGTGAGGCTTGAATGCTGGAAAGATGAACTAGATGCTCTTCCTCTTCTTATTCTTGGGTAAAAACACCACAAATGAGCTTAGAGACCAACAATGGATGCGAAGGTTTCAAAAAGATAGGGTAAGGAGGTGATGGAGGCTGAGGGTGGGCTAACCCTACCCCTCACTTCCTTTAAATACGGAATGAAACCATAAAAACTTGGGTTTTCCACTCAAGCGAATCTAACATCGTGATCTATCCAATGCTCATGTCATGAACCTTAAAATGGCATGCACGATCATTTAATTCCTCACGACGCAACAAGAAGTCTCATGTCATGAGAGGGGTCATAATTGAAATTTTAACTTCATAAATAATAAAATGTGAAACTGAACCGAGCATTAAAATTCTCCCCCACTTGAATCATATTTTGTACTCGAAGTCCGTGGCAACAAATAACTTAGGATAATGCTCCCGCATCTTAGCCTTCGGCTCCCAGGTCAACTCGGAGCCTCTCTGTTGCTGTCATTGAATCTTCACTAAAGGTATCTCCTTGTTACACAGGACGTTCATCTTTCTTCCCAAAATAGCCATCGGTCTCTCGATATAATTCAGGTGGTCATTGACCTGAATATCTTCCAAAGGAACTACCATCTCACTGTCGAACACACACTTTCACAACTGAGAGACATGGAAAGTGTTGTGGATCTAAATGAGCTCACTTAGAAAATCCAACCAGTAAGCCACCTTACCTACCGTGGCGATCACACGGAAAGGTCCAATATACTAGGAACCCAATTTCCACCCTCTTCCTGAAGTGTATCACACCCTTCCGGGGCGACACCTTCAGGAGCACCATATTGCCGACCTAAAACTCAAACTCTGATCGGTGCCGTTCGACATAGCTATTTGCCGACTCTGAGTGGTCTGCAGTCTCTACATGATATGATGAATAAGCTCCGTGGTGTGAAGGAATACATTGTTCCTTCCCATGACACTATTGTTGGATTAGATGTCTAATGCCATAACTATTATTGGTATGTACTTGACTCGAGAGTAGCATGGTCCATTGGGTTTCATATCATCAGGACAATGTGTTAGGATGGACTCTTGAGAGAAGGTTATATATGATTTATTAATATATTATAAGTACTAATATATTAATAAGAAATCATATGGTTTTAATTAGTATTGATCAAGAATTAATTGGGAACTGATTTAGTGTTAAAAAAATAGATTAATTAAATATATGAGGACTAATTATGTTAATTAGTTATATTTATATGTGTTGGGCTTGTGATCCATGTTGGACCAAGTTTATGTATGGATACATAAAGAGTTGGGCCAGATGAATCACGGATCATAAAACCCATGGGTATGGGTTTGGGTTTTACCCATGACTCTTAGAATTCAACACATATAAACACATATATGATGACCTAAAAATGGCCAACCTTATGTGGGTGCATGTTCTTGGAGTTCATACAGATTTAAGAGTGCATGGAGATTCTCTCTCAAGTCCTACCTTTGTCCTTGATGTGTTGTGATTCCACTTGAGGCTTCCACACTATTAGGGCTAACCTCTTAAGGCCAAATGCATCAAGACTTCCAACCATATGAAAAGGTATGTTACACTAACTAGTATCTTGTGTAGTTTACATCTTTGTATGCTAGTTATAGGCTTAATACCTTGGAAACACCTTTGCATGTATAATTAGTGAAAACATAGATCCAAGGTATTTAGGGTTGCATGAACACCTTAGGAGTGTTAGAATGCTCAAAACCCAACAGTGGTATCAGAGCCTAGGGTTGTTTTCGATTATACTTGATGCAACTTGTTTTTCAAAGCCACGTCTGTCCAGACTAAAAACTCGATGAGTTTTTGCTATTTCATGGTTTGTAGCATGAACTCGATGAGTTGAAGTCCCGGACAGCTTACCTTCGAGTTTTTGGTTGGAACTGGACTAGGAACATTACCATAAGCTGTTTTTGAACCTATAAACCTGTTTTTGATGTGGTAATGATCATTCAAATCCAATTCAAAAGATAATTGTCAAAAGTTACATGTTTTGTATTAGTTTAATGTTAGGCTAATTACATGAAAATTGTTTGATTTGAATTATCTTGTTCATATGAGTTTAATCAAGATTATGAATATTGCTAGACATGTTTGTGATAGTTGTTTTCAATCCAAATTAATCTAAAAGTTATTCATAATATGTGTTTTGTAACTTATCCTCAAGTTATATGAAAAGTCTCATTAAAAAAGGTTATTAAAACCATAGGTTACAAAATGAAGAGTCTTTTTTTCAAAAATAGTTTTATGAACTCCATAACGTGTCCTCAAGTTATGGATGTTCAAGAGTCTCTTCATTAAAGATTTTTAAAACCTTAATTAAACTCATAAGTTATGAAAATCTAAGAGTTTTGAAAAGTTTGAAAACTTGCCCTCAAGTTTTGGAATTTGCAAAGTTACCTTCCCATGTATACTTTAATTCCAAATTAAATCTTAGAATTTTAAAAGTTTAAAATTCAACCTTATACAATTATAATATTAAAAGTTAGTCATTATGTATACATACATATATATATATATATATATATATATATATATATATATATATATATATATATATATATATATATATATATATATATATATATATATATAAGAGTAAAGTCAATCTTACTGTTAGTAGGCCTCATTCACGAAGCCAATCTATAGGGGGGTATAAGGTTACCACCTATAAAATAGCAGCTTAATGGGTGTCCACTCTCACCCATCGCTTCATTGACTAGTGGAGGGTCATTAGCCGAACGGGTAGGATTGGCTCCAATTCTGCTTTCATTAAAAGTATAATGATAAATACTAAGTTACTAAACTCTTATAAATTCCTGATCTTAGTTACTTAGGGAAATGTGAAATGGTGCTAACCCATGAAATTACACTTTGCACCTTTGTTAAGTCGTTAGTGGAGCGTGTGTGGCTAACTGACACACTAACATGGGATTGACAATGTGTGGCAAAGGGTGACTTAAGTTTTATCATAGATCGGTGGAGCGCGTGTGGTTAACCGACACATCGATTAGGTGATAAAATTAAGGGTAGCAAGTCAATTTGCATGGTTATTCACACCTTTTTTGTGATCCTCGGCATCGCAATCACAAACTTGAGAGGGCACAATCGAGATTTAAACATGCCATTGAAAGTTCAATGAATCTCAACAGATCTAGGAGTTTCAAATCCAATTAAAACTTAATAATTTATTTTGTTTTTCATGGTGGAAATTGATAAATCCTCATTTACCTACCTTCAAATATTTTGTAGCTTGGATTACGACGTCCCTCTTCCAAGTTATAAAATAGTTTGTTGGGTCCTAGCCTTAATATTGCATATTGGGTGTTATGTTAAGGACTTAAATCAACTGAAACTTGAATTTCTCCCTCATAGATGTCTAAGTTCAGACAACTGTGGTCTCCCTCATCCTTTTGGATAGAGCTTTCCTAAAGAAGATGATATCCCAAATGGCAATCAAGGTGAAAGATCGATCCCTTTGTTGTGCATTAATAGTCATGGAAATCATACTTCACTTCCTCCACCTCCTCCAATTATACTCCCTAACCCACAAGTTCTTGAATAGTTCAAAGTCACTCATGCCCTATTGGCAAGCAAGGTTTATGTGTGCTCACATCTTGGAGATGAAGTCACATATTAACAAGTTGGGAGATTTGGGTGTCAAAGTCTTAAGAAAGTTGGTTGTTCAATCACTTTCTAAGTCACATAGTGAGTTTCCTTTGGAATTACTATGAAACAGACTATGACATGACCCTTAATGATCTTATCTATTTGCTTGGTGCTACTGAATCAACAATGATTTGGAGGACTAGTAAAGCAAATTTAATTAGAATATCAACTTCCCAAACCTATTTGGACATTGGCAATGGTGACATTGGAAATCCAGAAAACCTTTCTCTTCCTAATGGAAAGGGATCGGCCATGGTCAAGTCGTTTGACTCAATGGTAAAGAGAAAGGCTAAGTTTGGACAATCAAGTGTACCGTTTCCAAAGATTCCACATGTTTCTTTAGCCAAAAGAAGGGGCATTGGTTGTGAAGCTGCCAAATATACCTGAAAGATCATAAGGATGGTAAAGTCAAAAAGGTTTGACTTTACTTCAGGTAAAGTCCACTATCCAACTCTATCAAGTTCTTATTTGGATATTCTCGCTACATGATGTAATGTAATTACATTGTGATGTTTTGTAGAATCTAAGAAGAGTAAGGAAGCTTAAAGAAGGAGTAAGTTGATTCTGATCGCGAATAGATGGATTTCAATCGCATGGTTCGATCATCAGAATTTTGAGCTGCTACTTAAGAGTTATGATAGATTTCTTAGGAATAGATAACAACATGTTTTTTCATATTTATTTGCATTGTAAAGATAAGTTTTTCCTCAAGTTTTAAAATAAAAGAAAAAGGTTTTGATTTTATTTATTTTAAGTATCCTTACAATGGCATTTGTGAAAAATCATCGTTTATATGTTTCCATTTGATAGCAATATTGGAAAATGGATTTTATTCTTTCATTTGTGGTAGTGTCATAATTTACCAAATAAGGAAAGATTCTCATCGCCTAAGTTTTAGTTGGATAGAAACTTTGAATCATGCAACTTGTATTGTATCATGAATGAGAATTTTCATCTTTTGTAAATAAAGACTAATTCCTTATTCACATATACATGTTAGTCAAGTGAAAGACTAAAGGATCGGGTACATTAGGTTGTGTGCTGGTCAGGCCCACTACAAAGGCTAATAAAGTTATTCATTATGATTTAATAAAGTTTAGTAAATATGGTTACACTTACAAGTTTAAGTGTAATTTGAAACATTGGAAAGGTTTCAATGATTGGCAGAATGAATAAGAAGAATCAAATTAGGCAGAAAGATAAAAGTTTCTCCAATATAAAGAGATGGGAGAGTACTTGAGTATCTTGTTTTATGATTATCTTAGTGATTATAAAATCCGTATCACAATTGATCCTCTAAAGACACCTTAGTGCATTTGTTTGGCTAAGGAGAGGAAAGATGAACTGTGGAAATGGTCATATCAAAAGATAAATCATACTTCATTCCAAAAAAGTCTTAGAGTCATACTTTAAGATTGTAACTTGAGTGGCATAATTTTAAGAAAGGTTTATAACAGTTATCAAATGTAGAGTAACATGTTTCTTACTCTTGTACATTTGAGATTGGTAAGTTGTGATGTTTTGGATAAGAAAAAAAACCAACTAAGACCAATTGGAAGAAGTGTTTATCTTGATAAGAATCCACACTAACACTAAATAATTTGTTTTGTCAAGGAATGGTTCTTGACAAGAGAATCTTATATGTCAAGAGGTCAGTGGGAGTCTTAAAAGATCTTGAGATAGTTTCAAGAACTAATCAAGAGTATTGTTAATCACTAGCACACGACTTGAGGTTTGTAACCTATCATGTTGACATATTCTTATTTCTGTGTCTATTCCAGTTAAAAGTTGATTATGCTTATGAGTTCTATGAGTTCTTAACTGTTTGCATAACAACCTGGAAGCAATGGTAGGCCCTGTGCTGCTAGGTGGCAAGAAATTAAGATTAAACAAGTTCAGTCCATATGAGTTTGGTTTTGTCAGTAACCTTGTCTTATGATTATGGTTATGACAAATTCTCATGGATAGGAACACTTACGCCATAGAAAATCTAAGTGTCATAAGGTTTCTCTCCGATTCATGAAAATGATGGTGAGGAAACTCTTTCACTAAGTAGATTTTCAGTAGATAGCAATTATGATATTTGTATTCTTAAAGTCATTAGTGGAGTGCGTGTGGTTAACTGACACACTAACATAGACTTGTTAGAAATGGCAAAGGTCTAAACAATTGAGACTATGATTATGACATCCCTTTTCATAGTTCTAAAACTGTTTAGACACACATGTGAGCTATCTAAGGAAAGATGTATGATTTTGATAAAGTCTTATCAAAGCATCTCATATCAGAAAACTGAACCTTGGTAAGAAATTCAATAAAGTATTGATTTCTAGAAATCCAGCTGATTTCTGGGTACATGTCAAAGCTAGTGGGAGCATAAAGTGTTATGCTAGTTAAATTATAATTATCATGTTAGTGGGAGCATGATTATTATGTTACGTGTTGCAAGTTACCAATGTTAATTATAGAAAACAAAAGTTTCTCGCTTTGAAAAGTTGTTTTGCTATAATTAAGGGAGAGGATTTCATACTTCATTCAAATTCTACAAGCTTAGATTGAGATTTTAATCAACTTTAGTCAAAGATATATATGAATGTTATGTTGGAATGGTTCAACATGAGGAAACTCTATATATGTTGCGTTCTCAAAATTCGATTATGATTACGACATCCCTCTTCGTAGTTTGAATTGTGAGAACATGGCGAATAAAAATTTTATAGGATGAATCGTGTCCCATATGCTTCAGGTATAGGATCGATTACATCCATTCTAAATTTTCCAAATGCTCAGGGCATTAACAGTGAAAAAGGGATAGAACCGGATATGACTAAAATGATTAAACAATTGTCGAGGACAATATGAGGTTTACCAAAGATTGGTTACTCATGGACAATTGGAAGTATAATGTAAACTATGGAAATGAACATATTAACATATTTTCAAAGAGGTAACTCTTGTTCAGAAGTGATAGTCAAAATGGTAATATGGAATTGTTTTCATAGGTGGAAGTTATTCTCTGAATCTGTGTAAGATTAGAATGCAAAGAATGATGCTCAAAGGAATGTACTTTGAATATGAACCTTCGTTTCCATGGAATTGATCTCCACTGGAATAATTTGTAATTTCTGTTGCCAAGTCTTTGTCACTTTTGTGCATAGTCATTACAAGAGAATCATTGCATATAAGTTTAGAATCTAACAGATTACAGTAAATGGCAAGAGTTTGGTATTCTTACATTTATAAAAAGGATTAGGATTGTGAAATGAGCACCATTGGAGTCGTGTTCAATTGATCTATTTCACAAAAGAAAGGACCATAGGTAAACATAGTGTGCATGCTTGGAGCATGGCATGACTATTGTTTTAATTCAAGTATTAAGTTGATAATTCAAAACATTACATGAATAATGAGTAATCAATATGGTGCTTAGATAAAAGGTGTTTTTTATTTACTCTCAAAGTGTTGAGGCCATATATGATTAGTATTATTCTTGTGTTTCACTTTGCATGTTTTGACTTCCAGAATAATTATTTTATTCAAACTCTCCACAGTCAGTCATACGTTGGAAGTAGGTATTGAATTAAGATTGTCATGAATCTGGCTTGTAAGATTTTCCTAAGGTGGATTAGAGATAGCAATGGTTGCTACGACATTCATGAGTGCTCATAAGTTCTGAATATTGGATTAAACCCACACTCATTTGAATCACTTCATGGATTTTATCACGAGTGAATCATGAGATTATAATATCTTATATTCTTCAAACCTAGAGATATGAGTTGTTAACTATGAGTTGGTTATACATTGATTGTACGAAAACATTAGTAACTTGATGTTATAAAACGTGCCTTTTTGTATGATTCAACAAGTAGTTAGTATAAGCATATGATGACACCCCTAAGTGCTTGGCCAAGCCTGGACTGATTTGATTTGTTCAATTAGTCAGTTCTCATAAATCAAAAATCAGGAAACAACAAATGGACTGAGAGAATGATTATAATCAATGTCTCAGTCCATATGATATCTAGAATGGAGGAATATATGATCACTTATCTAATGGATGCGTCATTTGATTTGTTTAGAGTTCGACAACGACTTTAAGAGATACAATTGCTAGTCGGGTTATGAAATCGTACTTGCAATAATAGTTTTAGACTTATCCAAGTGGGAGACTGTTGGATTAGATATCTAAGCCCATAATTATTATTGGTATGTACTTGATCCGAGAGTAGCATGGTCCATTTGGTTGCATATCATCAGGACAATTTTTTAGGATGGACTCTTGAGAGAAGGTTATATATGATTTATTAATATATTATAAGTACTAATATATTAATATGAAATCATATGGTTTTAATTAGTATTGATCTAGAATTAATTTGAAATTGATTTAGTGATAAAAAAAGACTAATTAAATATATGGGGACTAATTATGTTAATTAGTTATATTTATATGTGTTGGGCTTGTGATCCATGTTGGACCACATTTATGTATGGACACACAAAGAGTTACGCCAAATGAACCATGGATCATAAAACCCATGGGTATGGGTTTGGGTTTTACCCATGACTCTTAGAATTCAACACATATAAATACATATATGATAACCTAAAAACGACCAACCCTAGTGTGTGGGTGCATGTTCTTGGAGTTTATACAGATTTAAGAGTGCATGGAGATTCTCTCTCAAGTCCTACCTTTGTCCTTTATGTGTTGTGATTCCACTTGAGGCTTCCACACTATTGGAGCTAAGCTCTTAAGGCCAAATGCATCAAGACTTCCAGCCATATGAAAAGGTATGTTACATAACTAGTATCTTGTGTAGTTTACATCTTTGTATGCTAGTTATAGGCTTAATACCTTGGAAACACCTTTGCATGTATAATTAGTGAAAACATAGATCCAAGATATTTAGGGTTTCATGAACACCTTAGAAGTGTTAGAATGCTAAAAACGCAACAACTATGACCAACCTCTCCCCAACATACCGGGGTACGACATCTCTGACCATACAATAGCTAAAACGGTGGGGCACCAATGCTGGAGTGATAATTATTGTTGTAGGAGAACTCTACAAGGGGTGAGTAGGATTCCCAACTCCCACCTAAATCAATGACATAGTCCCGCAACATATCCTCAAGGGTCTGGATGGTCCGCTTACTCTAACCGTCGGTCTGCGGATGATAAGCTGAGCAGAAATGTAGTCTTGTGCCTAGTTCCTCGTGGAACTTCTACCAAAATCAGGACGTGAATCGAACATCTCGATCTAAAACAATGGAGATCGGAACCCCATGACGAGCAACAATATCCTGAACATACACATCGACCAACTTTTCAGCTGAAGAGCTCTTTTGGATGGCCAAAAAGTGGGCAGTCTTGGTCAATCGATCCACGATGACCCATATAGCATCAAAACCCTTGGATGTCTTCGGTAACTTGGTGATAAAATCCATTGTAATATGTTCCCACTGATGGGTTTTGAGCATTCTAACACGCCTATGGTGTACATGGAACCCTAGAAACCCCGTATCTATGTTTTCTCTATTATACATGAAAATATGATTTTTCCAAGGTTCTCATCCTAAATAACATATTGTGGGTACTTGTAATATAAAAATTAGTGGGATGACATACCTTATTCTCGTGGTTGATTCCTTGGAGCTTCAAAATCCTAGCACCAATAATGTGGATGCCTCAAGTGGAATCACCAATCACCAAAACACCTTGGAAAACTTGAGAGAAGAGTAATCACACTAGAAATCGGACCACACTTATTCACTCACATACTAGTGCCATTTCATGTGCCAAAGACCTCTTTATATAGTATGGAGGATTAGGGTTACATTCATGTAAACCCTAATACCCATGACCTTTCATTTCCATAGGATCCATGGGTTAAAAACTCCATGGACTATCCATGCAAGCTTAGCCCATCCTAAATGAACTTGGCCTATTCTATATATATATATATATATATATATATATATATATATATATATATATATATATATATATATATGTATGTATATATATATATAAGAGTCCATATTTTATTAGTTTCTTTTTTATCACTAAATTAATTCTAAATTAATCCTTGATCAATACTAATTAAATAATATGATTTCATATTAATATATTATAACTTAGAATATATTAATAAACCGTAGACATGCTATTCTCAAAAGACTATCTATACAAATTGTTCCGGTGAAGTGCAACCCAAATGGACTATGCTACTCTCGGGTCGAGTACATACCAATAATAGTTATGGGCTGAGACATGGATTATAATCATTCTCCCACATGGATAAGTCTAAAACTATTATTCAAATATGACTCCGAGATCCTGACTAGCAATCGGAGCTCTTAAAGCCATTGCCGAAGTCTGACCTAGTCAAATGACGTGTCCATTAGATAAGGGATCGTATATTCCTCCATTCTAGATATCATATGGACTGAGACATGGATTATAATCATTCTCTCTGTCTATTTGTTGTTTCCTGATTTCCAATTTATGACGACTAACTAATTGAAAAAATCAAATCAGTCCGGGCTTGGCCAAGCACTTAGGGGTGTCATCACAAAATCATCGAGGGCCCCACATATATCGCTTTTATACCTCCAAGGGTAAAAGGAATGGATAAACTTCGACCCAAGTGTTCGCTTGTACTTACTCATCAAATTACACACAACAATATGTTTTATAACAACCAAGTTACTGGTTGCGTTTACATATGTCAATGTGCAACTGGCATGTAATTACAACTGACACGTCTTCGTTTGAAGATATAAGATATTATCATCTCATGATCACTTGTGATAAGATCCATGAAGTGATTTAAATGAGAATGGATTTAATCCAATACTCGAATCTCATTCCAGGAGCACTCATGAATGTTGCAACAACTTTTGCTATGTCTAAACACTTTAGACATCTACAAGACCAATTCATGACAGTCTTGATTCATACCTACTTCCAAAGTATGATTGACTGTGGAGAGTTTGAATAACCTAGTTATTCGAAAAGTCAAAACATGCAAACTGAAACACAAGAATAATCGAATCCAATATGGTCTTAGAACTTATGAATATAAATAAAACACCTTTTATTTATCACCATATTGATTACACATTATTCATTGTATACTGTTTCGAATAATCAACTTAATACTTGAACTGAAACAATAGTCATGCCTGTTGGAATAGTGTTTAAGGCTGCAACTATATTAGGCAAGTATTTGACCCGGTTGTGCATGGTCTTTTTGGGTTGCCTTCACCATAGTAACTTCATAGGATGATTTATTAAGAGAGTGTAAATATTATAAAGAATAATATATAGTTATTTGATTAATATAAGTCATAGAATTAATTGGAATTAATTTGGTGACTTAAAGAGATTAATTAAATAAGAGGGTATAAACTGTCAATTGTTTGATAGTTAAACTTGAGACTGTAAATCCATATAGATATGGATTGGACGAATTCTAGGAGCTAAAGGATAGCTTAAAATCGTCCATGATGTTATCTAGGAATGGATTTGGATAGCCTTAAGAGAAGATTATCCAATTAGGGTTTAGATTGTAACCCTTAAGGAGTATACAAGTATAAATAGACCCCATGGGTAAGGGAAATCGGTATCTCATCAAAAGTAAGAGAACTCTGGCCGATTTCCTCCCCTCTCCTCTCTCCTAAATCATCCTCCTTGCTATTGGTGTTTGTAAGCCATTAGAGGAGTGACATTTGTGAATCTAGAAGCTCCAAGACAACAAGATCAACAAGGAATTCAAAGGTATGGTTCTAGATCCGTTTCAATGTTGTTATTTAACCTAAATAGTCATTAGAAGTCTTGGATTCAAAGCATGTTTAATTAGAAAGCCTAGATCCAAGCATTAGGGTTTTGCATGCGCACATAGGAAAGTTCTTATGGCTAAAACCCATCAGTGGTATCAGAGCCTAGCTTGGTTTTCTTTAAATTGTTGCTTGATTAACTGAAACAAACCTGCAAAATTTGAATTTTTGGGTTCTGAGTCATGGACTCGGCGAGTTCCAAAGTGGACTCGGCGAGTTGGCCTGACTCGGCGAGTCCCTTTGTGTACTCGGCGAGTCCGGGCGTCAGGATTTGCCAAAACCGGGATTTTTTCATGTTTATCTTATGGAAACTTACCTTAATCATATTAGATCAACCCTAATCCGATTTTTTGATATATATGACTATAATCTTGATCTAATTAAAGATATTTATCATCTAATAAAATATTTAATTTCCTTATATGATAACTAATTAATTATTATTTTGGTAATTATCTTAAAAGAAATCTTGGATAAATCAAATATAGATAATTAGGATATTAATTGTTAATTGGAATTATTTGTTATTTGATCCTCCATGTTTTAAATGTTTAAAACTTGCCCTCACGTTTTGAAATTTATATTTGTGACTAAAAGTTTTAATTTAGACAACTTATATTTCAAACCCTACGTTTTAAAAGGTTTAAAACACAACCCTATACTAATATGATATTACTAGAATAATATATATATATATATATATATATATATATATATATATATATATATATATATATATAAAACTAAATGCTAGTCTAACCGTTAGTAGGCCTCATTCACGAATCCGATCTATAAGGTGGGTATAAGGTTGCGGCCTATAAAATGGCGCTTAATGGGTGTACACTCACACCCACCGCTTGCTTGATTAGTGGAGGGTCGTTAGCCGAACGGGTAGGATAGGGCAACCTCATCCTCTCATTAAAAGTATAATAAGTAATACAAAGTAACTACACGTTTTTTTTTTAAAATTTCCCAATCTTAGTTACTTTAGGAAAAGTGAATTGATGCAATCCCATGAAATTACACTTTGCACCCTTGCTAAGAAGTTAGTGGAGCGCGTGTGGTTTACCGGCACACTAATTGGTTCTAAGAAAAGGTGGAAAAAGGTGATTCATTGTTTATCATAGTTCGATGGAGCGTGTGTGGTTTGCCGGCACATCGAATATGTGATCATTACAATGAAGGCACCATGTGAATTTGTATGGTAATTCACACCCGCTTTGTGATCCTCGGTATCCCAGTCATAAACAAGAGGGGCATATCGAGATTTAAACATGCCATTGAATAGTTTCAATGAATCTCATCCGAACCTAGGAATTCTCAATACACTTAGGACTAATAATTTAGGTTTTGTGATGGAGAATTAGTGAATCGTCATTCACTTACCTTCAATTTATTTGCATGTTAGATTACGGCATCCCTTTTCTAGCATGTAAATGTTATTGTTGGATCCTAACCCTAATTTTTCTTATTGGGTGATAATTAGGGATTCTTATTCTAATCTATCTTTGTCCTTTATATAGATGTCGAACGCAAACAACACTGCTGCTAGTTCTTTCACGTTGATGAGCCTTTGCCAAAAGGTCACCTTCGATGGAACGAACTTTAGCAAATGGATAAGATACATTCGCACCATTGCTCGCTATGAGGATAAGGAGTATGTCCTCGATGAAAAGCTTGAGAAGATCAACCCCGAAATCGCTACTCCAACCGAAATCACCGCTTTTGAGACTCATGAGCGAGATGCAACGAAGGTACATTGCATCATGATTGCCACCATGAACTCCGAATTCCAAAAGTCCTACGAGGACATGTACCCGTACGAGATGCACCAAGACCAAAACGCGAGACAAGAGCGTTATGAGATTTTCACTAACATGATTTCCGCTAAGATGGGTCATGGAGAATCTCTTACCGTGCACCTGTAAAAGATGCAAAGGTATGTAGACCGCCATCGCAAGTTAAATGTTGACTTTGGGGAAGACTTGGCGATCGACATGGTGCTTCACTCTTTGCCTCCGATGTACAACCAATTTAGGATGACCTACCACATGAACAAAGAGGAGGTCACCCTAAGCAAACTCCAAGGTCTCTTGAGGGTCGCTAAGAGAAACTTCAAAGACAAGTCTGCTGCACCTACTCCCAATCCACTTGCTGCTCCTGTCTTGGCAATTGGTCAAGGAAAGGGAAAGAAGAGGAAGGCTTCATCAAATAACTATCGCAAGGTTAAATCCCGAGATGGTGCCTCTTCTAGTGGGACCAAAGTTGATCCCACTAAGCCTTGTCCTAACCCGAAGGAGGCAGAGTGCCACCACTGCCACAAGATAGGACATTGGAAGAGAAGCTGCCCAGAATACCTGCAAGCAATCAAAGAAGGAAAGATCAAGCCATCTGTCGCAGGTATATACACAATTAAATCTAACGATTCTAATCATGCTATTTCTTGGGTTCTGGATACCGGTTGTGGTTATCACATTTGTTCTAATGTGCAGGGACTAAGAAGAAGTAGGGATGTGGAGCAAGGAAGGATCAATCTAATCATGGGGAACAGAAGATCGTTGCCTGTGACCAAGATTGGAGTGTATTCTTTAGTGCTTAGGAATAATTTATGTTTAGATTTGAACAATTGTTGCTATTCGCCAGAAATGGCTAGAAACATCATTTCATTTCATGGTTTATATAGACAAGGATTTAGATTTTCTTTTAATAATGAGAGTGGTTCTATTTTGGCTTATCTAAATGGTGTCTTTAACTTTGAAGCTATACCATGTAATGGAATATATGAAACTGTTATGATTGTTGATAACTTAGGAAATGATGTTTTGAATATTGATTCTTCCACTAGTATGGATAAGGCATCCTTATGGCATTGTCGTCTCGGACATGTCAACAAGAAACGCATAGCCCAACTCCAAAAGGATGGAGTGTTGGAGTCATTCGACCTTAGGGAAGATGACACATGCGAGTCTTGTTTACTTGGAAAGATGACTAAGTCACCCTACACGAGTACTTGTGAAAGGGGTGATGGTCTATTGGACCTAATACATACCGATGTATGTGGACCCTTTAGATCAACCACAAAGGATGGGAACCGCTTCTATGTGACTTTTACCGATGATTATAGTAGATATGGGTATATCTATTTAATCAAGCAAAAGTCAGAAACCTTTGAAAAGTTCAAAGAGTTCAAGAATGAAGTGGAGAATCAATTGGGCAGGAAAATCAAGATGCTTCGATCCGATCGAGGAGGAGAGTACCTAAGTCTTGAGTTCCACGATTATCTCAAAGAGTGTGGAATAGTTTCGCAATTGACGCACCCTAGGACACCGCAGTTGAATGGTGTGGCAGAAAGGCGTAATCGAACCTTATTAGATATGGTTCGCTCTATGATGAGTCGTGCTTCACTACCTATCTTCTTTTGGGGGTATGCCTTAGAGACTGCCGCCCATATCCTTAACTGAGTCCCTACTAAGAAGGTTGCCAAAACACCTCACGAGATGTGGACAGGGAAAGATCCCTCGTTGGTACACATCAAGGTTTGGGGTTGCGAGGCTTTCGTAAGACGAGATACTCACGACAAGCTTGAACCTCAAAGTGAGCGATGTATTTTCATCGGCTACCCGCAGACATCCTTTGGATATCTCTTCTATAGACCGAAGGACAATGTTGTCTTTGTTGCGAGGAGATGAGTTTTCCGAGAGCGAGAACTCATAAGCCAAGGAGATAGTGGGAGGCAAATCGAACTTGAAGAGATTCAAGAGTCGATAGATGAAGGAACCTATACCGCTGACACTCAACCCGAGGAGGAAACTCCAGTTGAACCGATTGACGAGTCCTTACCTCTTAGACGTTCCGATAGAGTTAGAGTTCATCCCCAGTTTTATGGTTTTTATATTACTACCGAAGGGGACACATATATTAGTGATGGTACACTAGTAAATCTTGATGAACCTAATAGCTATAAGGAAGCCATGGCAGGCCCAGAGTCTGCGAAATGGAAAAAGGCAATGGATAGCGAGATCCAATCCATGTATGATAACCAAGTTTGGAATTTGGTTGATTATGTGCCCGAACGTAAGACCGTTGGGTGCAAATGGATCTTCAAGAATAAGACCGATGTGGATGGGAATGTACACACATATAAAGCGCGATTGGTTGCGAAGGGATTTACTCAAACTCCAGGAGTTGACAATGATGAGACCTTCTCACCAGTTGCGAAGATTAAATGTATTAGAGTGACGCTAGCAATTGCCACATTTCATGATTATGAAATTTGGCAAATGGATGTCAAGACCGCCTTCCTTAACGGAAAGTTGGCTGAGGATGTTTACATGGCTCAGCCAGAGGGGTTTGTGGATCCTAAGCATCCAAATAGAGTGTGTAAGCTTGAGAAGTCCATTTATGGACTTAAGCAAGCGTCTCGCAGATGGAATCTTTGCTTGGATGAGAAAGTCAAAGAGTTTGGATTTGTACGAAGCGAAGACGAATCTTGTGTATATGTCTAAGCTAATGGGAGTGTAGTAAGCTTCCTCGTTCTATATATCGATGACATATTACTCATAGGAAACAACATCCCGACTCTGCAGGAAGTCAAGTCCTGGCTCGGAAAGTGTTTCGCTATGAAGGACCTCGGAGAGGCTTCTTACATTTTGGGAATAAGGATAGTAAGAGAAAGAAGTAAGAGACTAATTGGACTTAGTCAGAATACTTACTTAGAGAAGGTACTAAAACGTTTTAGTTTGGAAAACTCAAAGAAGGGAGAACTACCGATACAATGTAATGCCAAGTTGAGTAAGACTCAAAGTCCGAGTACCGAAGCTGAAATAGCAGAAATGAGCCAAGTACCATATGCCTCCGCAGTTGGCTCAATCATGTATGCTATGACTTGTACTCGCCCTGATGTAGCCTTCGCTTTGAGCATGGTTAGTAGATATCAAGGGAACCCTAGCAAAGCACATTGGATTGCGGTGAAGAACATCCTTAAGTACCTTCGGAGGATGAAGGAGTGGTTCTTAGTCCTTGGAGGGAGTGATGACTTGAAGGTGCGAGGGTATAGTGACGCCAGTTTTCAGACCGACAGGGACAACTACCGTTCGTAGTCGGGCTGGGTCTTTACCCTGAATGGAGGAGCAGTAACTTGGAAGAGTTCCAAGTAGGAAACCGTAGCTGATTCAACGTGCGAATCAGAGTACATCGTAGCGAGCGAAGCATCGAAGGAGACAATATGGCTAAAGAACTTCATTGGAGATCTTGGAGTTGTACCTGCCATAAAGGAGCCCATGGAGATTTTTTGTGATCACGAAGGTGCGGTTGCCTTGACCAAGGAACCGAGGGATCATGGTAGATCAAGACATATCAACAGAAAATATCACTTCATTAGACATCCTGTAGAACAAGGACAACTCATAGTTAAGAGGATATCATCAGAAGATAACCCAGCAGATCCGCTTACGAAGGGACTGAGTAGGGTTAAGCACTTGCAGCATGCTAGGAGTATTGGGCTGAAGGATGATATTAGTATAGATTAGATAGTATTAGAAACGTGTAATAGATAAATGTCATTAACATTTGGCGATTAAATAAAGGAGTTTTATTTATGAGTAATGTTACTGTCTTATGTTGATCGTTTAACTATTGTTTCACTTTGCATGTTTTGACTTCCAGAATAATTGAGTTTATTAGGAATAATCGAATTGTTCAAATTCTCCACAATCGTTCATATGTTGGAAGTAGATATGAATGAAGATTGTCATGAATTGGTGTGTAGATTGTCTAAATGGTGTTAGACATAGCAAAGGGTTGCTGCAACGTTCATGAGTGCTTATGAACTGGTTTTGAGCATTGGAACAAACCCGCGCTTGCTGGAATCACTTTATGGAATATGATATAAAAGGTGATCGCAAGACGATAATATCATATAGTCTTAAAACCTAGATATATGGTTTATTATTTGTTAATTGATTGTACATTGATAATGCGAAAACGCATCAGTAACTCGGTGTTATAAAACGCATTGTTGTGTATAATTGGTTAATGAATAAGTAAATGCATATAAGTCGAAGTTTATCTGTAACTTTTATCAACGAAGGTAAAAGCGATATCTCGGCCGCTCGATGATTTGATTTGAATTATGTGCTGGGCCCGGTCAGAACTGAATTGATGTGTTCGATTAAGTTCTATGTTGAATAAATCGGATATCGAGAAATCAAATGCTAGACTAACCATTCCATAGGATTGTCAGCATGATATCTAACAGAGGACTGTGCGATCCCTTATCTAAAGGACAAGATTGATTAGATCAGAGTTTGACAACGTCTTTGAGAGCTATGATTGAAAACCGAATTGTACTTGTATAGTTACTAGACTTATCCAAGTGGGAGACTGTTGGAATAGTGTCTAAGGCTGCAACTATATTAGGCAAGTATTTGACCCGGTTGTGCATGGTCCTTTTGGGTTGCCTTCACCATAGTAACTTGATAGGATGATTTATTAAGAGTGAGTAAATATTATAAAGAATAATATATAGTTATTTGATTAATATAAGTCATAGAATTAATTGGAATTAATTTGGTGACTTAAAGAGATTAATTAAATAAGAGGGTATAAACTGTCAATTGTTTGATAGTTAAACTTGAGACTCTAAATCCATATAGATATGGATTGGACGAATTCTAGGAGCTAAAGGATAGCTCAAAATCGTCCATGATGTTATCTAGGAATGTATTTGGATAGCCTTAAGAGAAGATTATCCAATTAGGGTTTAGACTGTAACCCTTAAGGAGTCTACAAGTATAAATAGACCCCATGGGTAAGGGAAATCGGTATCTCATCAAAAGTAAGAGAACTCTAGCCAATTTCCTCCCCTCTCCTCTCTCCTAAATCATCCTCCTTGCTATTGGTGTTTGTAAGCCATTAGAGGAGTGACATTTGTGACTCTAGAAGCTCCAAGACAACAAGATCAACAAGGAATTCAAAGGTATGGTTCTAGATCTGTTTCAATGTTGTTATTTAACCTAAATAGTCATTAGAAGTCTTGGATTCAAAGCATGTTTAATTAGAAAGCCTAGATCCAAGCATTAGGGTTTTGCATGCGCACATAGGAAAGTTTTTATGGCTAAAACCCATCAATGCCATGCTCCAAGCATGCACCTTATGTTTGTCCAAACAATAGTTATGCCATACTCCAAGTATGCACACTATGTTTGTCTATTATCCTTACTTTGTGAAATCGACCAATTGAACATGATTCCAATGATGCTCATTTCACAATCCCCAATCCTTACCACAAATGTAAGAATACAAGATTCTATGCCATTTACTGAAATCTATTAGATTCTAAACTTATATGAATTGATTCTCTTATAATGATTATGCACAAAAGTCACAAAGACTCGGCAACAGACATTTATAGAGTATTCCAATAGAGATCAATTCCATGGAAATGAATTCTCAAATTCAAAGTACATTCCTTTGAACATCCTTCTTGCATTAAGTTTTTCTAATCTTACATAGATTTAATGAATACCTTCCACCTATGGAAACATTTTCACATTCCTATTTTGACTATCACTTGATTCACTTCTGAACAAGAGTTGCCTTTTTTCAGAAGATGTCAATATGGTCCTTTTAAAATTAACACTATACTCCTAATTGTCTATGAGCAACCAATCTTTGTTAAACCTCAGATTGTCCTCATCAATTACTTAATCAGTTTAGTCATATCCAGTTCTAGTCATTTTTCCCTCTTAACGCCCTACGCATTTGGAAAATTTAGAACGGATGAATATTATAGCACATGTAATCGATCCTATACCCGAAGCATATGGGACATGATTCATGATGTCTCACATAAAGACATGATCCTAGACCAACCTTTTGCTATAATATTTTTTATTTGCCATCTTTTCATTTCATAATTCGACTATGAAGAGGGATGCCGTAATCATAATCGAATTTTGAGAACACAATATATATAGAATTTCCTTATGTTGAACCATTCCAACATAAAATTTACATGTATATCTTTGACTAAAGATGATTAAAATCTCAATATAAGCTTTTAGAATTGAAATGAAGTATAATTTATAGATCCTTGACTATAGATGATTAAAATCTCAATCTAAGCTTTTAGAATTGAAATGAAGTATAATTTCCTCTCCCTTAATTATAGCAAAACAACTTTTTCCCAATTGAAAGTTTTGTTTTTCTATAATTAACATTGCTAACTTGCAACACACATCATAATTAATTATGCCCCCAATAACATAATAATTACTAGCATAACAATTATGCTCCCACTAGCTTTGACATGTACTTAGAAATCAACTGGATTTCTAGAAATCTATACTTTATTGACTTTCTTAGCAAAGTTCTGATTTCTGATATGAGATGCTTTGATAAAATATTATCAAAGTCATACACCTTTCCTTAGATATCTCACATGTGTGTCTAAACAATTTTAGAACTATGAAAAGGGATGTCATAATCATAGTCTCAATTGTTTAGACCTTTGCCATTTCTCACAAGTCCATGTTAGTGTGCCAGTTAACCACACACACTCCACTAACGACTTTGAGAATGAAAATATCACAATTGCTATCTATTTGAAATCTACTTAGTGAAAGTGTTTCCTCACCATCATTTTCATGAATCAAAGAGAAACCTTATGACACTTAGATTTCTATGGAGTATGTGTTCCTATCTATGTAAATTTTTCATAACAATAATCACAAGACAAGGTTAGTGACAAAATCCAAACTCATATGGACTAAAATTGTTTATTCTTAGTTTCTTGCCACCTGGAAACACAAGGGCCTACCATTACTTCCAGGTTGTTATGCAACCAATTCAGAACTCTTAGAACTTATATGCAAATCCAACTTTAACTGGAATGCGCATAAAAACTAGAATATGTCAACACGATAGGTTATAAACCTCAAGCTGTGTGCTAGTGATAAACTATAGGTTTTATTCTTGATTAGTTATTGAAACTCTTTCAGGATCTTTAAGACTCCCACTGTCCTCTTGACATATAAGACTTTCTTGCCAAGAACCATTGCTTGACAAATAAATATTCAAGAGATAGTGTGGATTCTTATCAAGACAAACACTTCACATAATTGGCCTTAGTTGCTCTCTGTTTTATCCAAAACATCACAACTTACCAATTTCAAATGTACAAGAGTAGCAAACATTTTACTCTACATTTGACAAGTAGTATAAACCTTATTTAAGATATGTCAGTCAAGTTACAATCTTGGAGTATGACTCTAAGAATTGTTTTGGAACGAAGTATGACTCATCCTTTTGATTTAACCATTTCAACAATTCATGATTCCTCTTCTTAGCCATAGGAATGCACTCAGATGTCCTTAGAGGATCAATTTTGATATGGTTTCTTAATCATTAAGTTGATCATAAAACATGATACTAAAATACTCTCCCATCTTTTCAGATTTGAGAAACTTTTATCTTTCTGCCTAATTTGATTCTTCTCATTCGTTCTGCCATACATTGAAACTTTTCCAACATTTCAGAATTATACTTAAACTTGTAAGTATAACAATAATTATTAAACTTTACTAAATCATGATGAATAGTTTTATCGATCTTTGTGGTGGACTTGACCAGTGCATAAGAATGTGTACTCGATCCCTTAGGCCTTCACTTGACTCACATATACATGTGAACAAGGAATCAGTCTTAATTTTCCAAAGATGAAAATTCTCATTCATCATACAATACAACTTGCATGATTCCAAGTTTCTATCCAATTGAAACTTGGGTGATGAGAATCATTCCTTATTTGGTAAATTTAGACACCACCACAAAAGAAAGAATAAAATTAATATTTCCAATATTGCTAGAGATATACAAACATCAATTTTTCATAAATGTCATTGCAAGGAGATATAATAACATAAAACAAAATTTTATTTATTTATAAAATACAGAAAAAACTTTTTCCTTACAATGCAACTTTAAATGAAAACTATGCTATTACATATTTCCTAGCAATCTATCATAACTCCTAAGCAACAGCTCAAAAATCCGATCTTCGAACCATGCAATTGAAATCCATCTTCAAGATCAGATTCAACATACTCTTCCTTTAAGTTTCCTTCCCTTTGCTTGATCTGGCCAAACATCAAAATGAAACCTAGTCACATCATGTATTAAGAATCAACAATTAGAAACTTAACAAAGTTAGATAGTGTACTTACCTGAAGCAGAGTCAAACTTTTTTATTCTTCCTTCTCTCAAATCTTTCAGGTAGTCAGGGCAGCTTCCTAACCAATGCCCCTTCTCTTGACAATAAAAACATATAGACTCTTTGGGAATGGTAGACAGGACTATCACAAATTTAGCCTTTCCCTTTACCTTTTGGTCAGTTGGGTTGACCAAGGCCGATCCCTTTCCATTGGGAAGAGAGCTTTTCTAGACTTCCAATGTTACCATTGTCAATGTCTATGGAAGTTTGAGAAGTAGATCTTCCACCCAAATTTACTTTTCCAGTGTGCCAAAACATTTCTGACTTGGCAACAACAAGCAAAAGTTAAAATTCAACCCTTATAATACTATAAAGTATAAGGGTTGAATTTTAACTTTTAAAACTATAGAGTTTGGAATTAAAGTGTGTGTGAGACTTTATAAATCCCAAAACTTGAGGTCAAGTTTTGAAACATTTCAACGACTTTTCAACTTCATATCATATGAGTTTAATGGTTCTTGAAAATGAGACTCTTCATTTTTATAACCTATGACTTTCAATGATCTATTTAAAAGAAAACTTTTGGAATTCCATAACTTGAGGACAAGTTATGGAGTCCATTAAAATCATCAAGAACAACAATTCAACTAACAAGAATGTTCAAGTTCTAAATTAAACCAATATGATTAAGGTAATTCAAATCCAACAAATTCCATGTAATTTAGATTAATCATATAAACTAAAACAAAGTATGAAATTTTGACAATCGCCTTTCAATTGGACAAGCAAGAACATTACCCTCTTGAAAAAAAGGTTTCCAGGTTAAAAAACAGTTTAGGGTAATGATCTTCATCCAATACCATGTAAAACCCAGAAATTCTGCATATACGGGCATCACCACGTTGTGGTGAGCAGTCAGATGCAAAAAATGGCTGAATTTCAACTTTGGAAAAACATGTAGTATCAAGTATAATTAAAAACAAACCTAGGCTCTGATACCACTGATGGGTTTTGAGCATTCTAACACTCCTATGGTGTACATGCAACCCTAGAAACCTTGGATCTATGTTTTCTCTATTATACATGCAAATATGATTTTTCCAAGGTTCTCATCCTAACTAACATACTATGGGGTACTTGTACTATAAAACTTAGTGGGATGACATACCTTTTTCTTGTGGTTGATTCCTTGGAGCTTCAAGAGCCTAGCACCAATAATATGGATGCCTCAAGTGGAATCACAAATCACCAAAACACCTTGGAAAACTTGAGAGAATTGTAATCACACTAGAAATCGGACCACACTTATTCACTCACACACTAGTGCCATTTCATGTGCCAAAGACATCTTTATATAGTATGGAGGATTAGGGCTACATTCATTTAAACCCTAATACCCATGACCTTTCATTTCCATAGGATCCATAGGTTAAAAACTCCATGGACTATCCATGCAAGCTTAGCCCATCCTAAATGAACTTGGCCCATTCTATATATATATATATATATATATATGTATGTATATGTATATATATATATATAAGAGTCCATATTTAATTAGTTTCTTTTTGATCACTAAATTAATTCTTGATCAATACTAATTAAATAATATGATTTCATATTAATATATTATAACTTAGAATATATTACTAAACCATATACATACTATTCTCAAAAGACTATCCATACAAATCATTTCGGTGAAGTGCAACCCAAATGGACGATGCTACTCTCGGGTCGAGTACATACCAATAATAGTTATGGGCTTAGACATCTAATCCAACACCCACTTCCACATGGGAACCTCCAAAGGTTGCAATTTCTCATGTGGTCTCTGATGCTCGGTCTTGACCATCCTACAAGTCAAGCACCTTTCGACATACCATGATATCTCCCTCTTCATACACAGCCACCAGTAGCTTAATCTTAATCCTGATACATCTTGGTGGCTTCTGAGTGTATAGAAAAACGAGACTTATGAGCCTCCTCCAGTATTATCTACCTAATCCCACCGGAAACTGGAACCCAAACCCAATCGTATCGGGTCAACAACGCCCTAAGTATCGGTGACAACCCTATCAATCTCGCCCCTGATCCTCTCTTTTTTCCATTTCTCCTTCCGAACTCCCTCTGCCTGAGCCTCCCCTATCAAAACCAAAAGAGGAGAAACAACAGATACCCTCATACACACTTCCCCAAATGAAGACCCCACCGAGTTGCGGCTCAATGCATCCGCTACCACATTCGCTTTACCCGGATGGCAAAGGATCTCGCAGTTATAATCCTTGACCACGTCTAGCCACCTTTACTGCCTCATGTTCAGATTTGGTTGATCCAAAAGATATCTCAAACTCTTTTGATTCGTGTAAATAGTACAACGGACCCCATAAAGATAATGTCTCCAAATCTTGAGGGCAAACACCACTGCCCCCAGCTCCAGGTCATGAGTAGGATATCACATCTCACACGGCTTCAGTTTCTGTGAAGCATAAGCAATCAATTTTCCTCTCTGGATAAGGACTGCCCCAAACCGATGATAGATGCATCACAGAATACCACAATATGCTCGACTCCCTCTGGAAGGGTCAATATCGTGGCCTCACGTAACCGTCACCGAAGAGTCTAAAATGTCGACTGCTTCTCTGGGCCCCATCCTAAATCCACTCCCTTCCTCGTCAGACGAGTGAGGGTACCACAATCTTGGAGAAATCCTGAATAAATATCCGATAGTATCCTACCAATCCCAAGAAACTCCTGATCTATGAGGGAGATTTCGGAACCCCCCACTACATCACAACCTCTATCTTGGCTGGGTCGACCAAAATCCCATCTTGGTTAATGAAATGTCATAGGAACTGCACCTCTCGCAACCAAAGCTTACACTTTGAGAACTTGGCATACAGTCGTTCCCACCTCAATACTCAAAGAAGTTCTCGAATGTGCTCCTTATGCTGCTCTCTGGTCTTGGAATACACCAAGATATCATCAATGAAAACTATAACAGATCAGTCGAGCATCAGCCTGCACACCTGATTCATCAAATGTATAAACACTCCAGGCGCATTGTTGATCCCAAATGGCATCACCACAAACTCGTAATGCCTATAACGATTCTGAAACGTAGTCTTCTCCACGTCTTCCTCTCTCACTCTCACCTGATGATACCTAAACCTCAGATCAATCTTGGAGAATCAAGATTCACCCTGCAACTGATCAAAGAGGTCATCAATCTGCAGAAGGGGATAACATTTTTAACACCCACAGATTCAAGTGAGTCAATTTAGAGACAATAAGCACCAAAAATGACTTTTTGATAGAAGATTATTTAAAATAAATAATCCTAACTAAGTTATAGTATATGTCATAAGGGTTTCAAACATATAAAGAATGCTAAAATCCGAGTTATAACAAAGAAGTTATGACTTGTCGAAGTTTCGCGACAAAACCAACACGACGTTGTGTGACGTAAAAAGTGAGTTTGCGATAAAATACTTTTTAGCCTTAGAGATCTAAATGAAAGTTGTAGTATATGTTAAACTGAGAGCGTGCATTAAAAGAACGTCCAAATCTGACTTTGTATGAGCAAGTTATGGTTTTTCTAAGATGTAGCATAATAGTGCACAACCCGGAATTCGAATTTTAGATCGATCTATTTTTAGCCAACACAATCTAAATGAGAATTGAAGATCTCGTTAATAGGAGCTCAACGATATAAAGACATATGAAAACGGATGTCGGATGACAAAGTTATGAATTTTTAACGGACTTTACCTGTTTAAGCCTGTTAGACAAGAAGGCTCCGAGAAGAAGAGCTTCCCAAATGCTAAGAGGTGAGTACTTCCGGCTCCGAGAAGAAGAGATTTCGGCTCGGAAGTTCTTCCCCCGCAGAGCTCGGTTCCTAGCCAAACCTCCTAGTAAGTGAGTTATGCTTACCATACTTTAAGTATAACTTATGTTTAAGTTCAATATCTTTATTATAAACTTATAAACATTATATGTAAGTATTATAAAATATACAGAGTATTATTATAATACCTTTTAACTACTCGCGGTATGGGGAATCTAGTTTGAAGGGCCGCATAGGGTTGTTGGATTTCAAAACAGCTTAAATGCCAAAATGGTCCTGCCCTACGGTGTTTCATGTCTGGCCCCTGTCTATACATAGTAGTTGAAAGTATTGTTTGACACTTACAAAAAAATATCGCTCGTAAATAGTCACAATAAATATTAGACTAAAATCTACCGGTAATGATACTAGGTTTTGACAAAGGAAAATAGAATTGTTAGAAGCGAAGCGCTTCCCGAGTTTGGAATCATCACTTTAACAAGTGAGTGCATAGTCCCTTTCATGAACATGATTTTAATACAAGTATTCATAAAAGTATTATATATGTTTATGTTTGAAATATTTGATATTGCGTGAAATACATGTTAAGAGCATATTTGATAATATATGAGGATTTAGGATACAGAACAAACCTAAATTAATTGAGATAGATATCGGGTAGTATCTCCTTATGAGTGTGGGTGAGATATACACAGCGGGTTGAACTTTAAGATTTGTCATTGATCCGAGAGCATGGATTAGACATAGTCATTTGTCCTTAGTTTGAGAGTATGGAGAGGACATAGTTATTTGTCATTAATCTGGGAGCATGGATTAGACATAGTCAATTGTGTCTAGTCCGAGAGTATAGAATAGGCATAGTTATTGATTCGAGAGAATGGATTAGACATACCTGATCTAGGAGTATGGATTATGTAAAGTGGTTAATTTTAGATCTGAGAGTATAGATCGTGTCATTGTGAGGATCGACAGGATAGGGTAAAATTGCTTATACGAGGTGAAATTGCATATAATGTGAGTTCTAAAACATATATATATATATATATATATATATATATATATATATATATGTGTGTGTGTGTGTGTGTGTGTGATATGACATTGTGGGATTGAAATCCCTATGTACTCACCAGGTTTCCCAACCTGACCCACTCAGTTTATTTGTATCACAGGTGTCAATATGAAGCTACATTACACTGAGAGGTTAAAGGAGATGTAAATCACTAGTGTAAATGAATGTAAGGTCTGTTTATGCTTATGTTTATGTATTGTTGATGACATCCCAAAGTTTTAATATAAACCAAATACATTTCTTTGGAAATGCTTTGATAATATATTTATCATGTTTTCTGGGAACAAATTCTGCAATGTTATTCTTTAAAATGAATACTCTGATTTTCAAATAAGCATAAATAAATTTTGTTAAAATGATCGTGAATTCGGGGATGTCACACGGTTATTCACCGTTAACTTGTTCACTCCCGGTAATCATTGTACATCCAGTGCAAACCATCCTTCTTCTTGACGAACAGTATCGACGCTCGCCACGACGAACTACTCGATCTAATAACTTGCTTACCTAAAAGCTCCTGAACTTGAGAGGACAACTCTTGCACATCAGGAGGTGCCAAGCGGTACGACACCTTGGAAATCAGAGTCTCACATGGCACTAGATCAATACTGAACTCAACCTGCCTCTCTGAAGGCACACCAGGTAACTCCTCCGGGAAAACATCGAAAAACTCCCTGATAATTGGTACCCCTGAAACTAAAGTTTGCTCTCCAACCCGAGTATCAACCACATAAGCCAGATAACCCGCAAACCTAGTATCACACCCCCAAACCAAAACGGAGGAAACGTTCGGGGGCGGATAACTTCTTGGGCAGTATCATAACAATGAATATAATAGTGAAGAAAGGAAACACAACCATCATCAATATAATTGAAAATTTTACATCGTAGTCTATTTATACATGTTTTCAAAAATCGATTACGTCATGATGACAAAATATGTTTTTGAACTTGACGCCTTAGCGTCCCTGTCCTCAAAGCTGAGCATTTCCTGTTTACTGAAATCCTGAGAATACAAGTAGTTTTGAAAAAGTGTCAACAATTAAATTGTTGAGTTCATAAGATTTTTATTTTGAAACGAAATTGTTTTCCTTTGTAAAAGCGATAGTTGTTCAAGAAAATCCAATATTTTCCCTAAAGAGTGAATTGAAAGTCTCTATGTTATGAAATAGTGCATCCTAGAATTTTATATAGTTTCCTTCTATAATCTCCAAGTATATATAAGTTATATAAAATTAAACTTAGATAAAACATCGAATGTAATGGGTCTGCCCTAGGCCCAAAACCAAACCAGGAACAGGAAATAAAGCGGACCCACCAATTCTAAGTCGATCACGACTAGATTCTATATAAATCTAGCATATACACTTAGTAATTATGGTTGAAAACTAACAATTCTAGATAGAATGTAGTCTTAAAAACTAAAGACCGAGACTATGCTTATCATAGTTCATCAAGTGGTGATAGTGAACATAAACTATACATATCATAATTCACCAAATAGTGGTAGTGATAGTGAACATGAATTATGCATATTATAGTTTATCCAAAAGTGGTAGTGGTAGTGAACATAAACTAAGAGTACAAGTAGTTTTGAAAAAGTGTCAACAATTACTTTGGTGAGTTCATAAGAGTTTTATTTTGAAACGAAATTGTTTCCTTTGTAAAAGCGTTAAAGGTGTTCCAGAAAATCCGATATTTTCCCTAAAGAGTGAATTGAAAAACTCTATGATATGAAATAGTGCATCCTAGAATTTCCTACGGTTTCCTTCTATAATCTCCAAGTACATATAAGTTATATAAAAATAAAGCTAGATAAAACGTCGAATGTAATGGGTCTACCCTAGGCCGACAACCAAATGGAACATGAAATAAAGTGGACCCACCAATTCTAAGTCGATCACGACTAGATTCTATATAACTCTAGCATATTTACTTAGGAATTATGGTAGTAAACTATTAAATCTAGACAGAATGTAGTCTTAAAAACCAAAGACCGAGACTATGCCTATCATAGTTCATCAAGTGGTGATAGTGGACATAAACTATACATATCATAATTCACCAAATAGTGGTAGTGATTGTGAACATGAATTATGCATATTATAGTTTATCCAAAAGTGGTAGTGACGGTGAACACAAGCTATACATATCATACTTCATCAAATAGAGATAGTGATAGTGAACATGAACTATGCATATTATAGTTTATCAAAAGTGGTGGTGAGGGTGAAATCCCTTTTTGCAATAAGTTTGTAGTGTAGATGAAGCATAAACTATACCTATTATAGTTTATCACATTGTTTGTAATGTATATATGCCTTAACTGTACCGATTATAATTAGCGTATTCGTTTGTTGGGTTATAATAGACTTAACTATACTTATTACAGTTTATCATAATTATTCGTAGTGGTAGTAACCCTTTTGTATATGTAATACCTTTAGTAATGTGTTTTTTATGTAAATGAATCATAAACTATACCTATTATAGTTTATCAAAATAATTGTTGGGGTAGTGAGCATAAACTATATTTGTCATAGTTTACCAATGTTTGTATTTCAATGGATATAACCTTGTAATACCATTTATATATTTACCATACTTATGAAGGTAAGAATCCATTTGTTTTCTGATGTATGTCTATATACCAAGACAAAATGACATATATTGTAATAACATATATCCACATAATGATACACACCTTGCTCAACAAGCTACAAGGTGTTAATGAAATAGATCATATTTATCTAGTGTTAAGCATGTCTTTTCTGTTCTTGGAAAATTTATAGAAAAATAATCAAAGGTCCAAATCAGAATCCATAAATTCTGAGAGTTTGGAAAATGTGTGTAGTTCATTCATAAATTTTATTATGATTTTTAGTCATCTCTAACTTGTGTGAAAATATCTATATTCACAGACTAGTCTGGATTTGTTCTTGAAATGATAGGCTATATTGTAAAAATCACCATACATCGTAGAAAAATCGTAAGGAGATATGCAAGTAGCCATTGTAAAGCTAAGAACTTGAACTACTTGCACCTAATACATTTTTTAGAACTAAAATGTTTAAGTTGTCCAAAACAGTCTGTGATTGGAGTCCAACGTTTCTGATGAAAGCTGTTGGAAAAGTTTAGTTGTGTTCTTGGTGTTTTAACTTGTATTCCCCCCCACCTTAACTTAAGAAAACATGAAAAAGATAAGGATATGAACTCACCTTTTGTGTTCTTAGTGGATGGATGTTGAAGAAAAGGAGTGTTCAACTCAAGAACACTTAGAACATGCCTTGAGGATTTCGAGAATCTAACACAAATATGATGGAGTTTGTGTAAGAAAACTATGATTAGAGTAGAAGGAAGTGAAATAACTATATGGAGGATGAATATACTTACTAAAAGTAGAAGGAATTCTTGAAAAATTTCTTGGAAATCTCGAAATTGAGAGAGAAAAGGTTGAGAGAAAAGTGTTTGATATTTTGGTGGAAATGAGGGAAAATGAGTGAAGTGTGGAGAGGGTGGGTTTTCCAGCCCTTAGGACGTGAGTATGGCTGGGAAATGAGTGGGAAATGACTATGAAGTGACTAGGGATGGTGGGGAGGGGTGTGGGATGGTCATGGAGTGGGTATGGGTGGTTGCTTGTGTCATAAATCAAAGAAAGGTCAACTCTCCACCTTTTTTACTTCACCCACTAATTCTTGGATAAGGTTGGCACTAAAAACGTGATTAATTATATATTTTGGGGCTTCATATGTTAGAATAAAGTTTTGGGTGAAAATCCCACGTTAAAATGATGGAAAACGGGCTTAAAATGAAGTCGTAGTTGAAAACCGGGAAGGTGAGGCGAAGCTGCGAGGCTTCTCGCATGAAGGACCGAAGGTGCGAGGGTTCGGTCCCTCCTGGTGATGGACCTGAAGGCAAAATGGGCTAGGAAGCGAAATGGGGCGAAACTGGTCGGAAGCGAAATGGAACGAAAGTAGGGTTCGGGTTCGCATTCAAGGTTCGGGTCCGAGAGAGAGGGTTCGGTTCTTGGGGCTTCGGCTCAACATGTTCGGTCCCTACATGGACTTTCGGTCCTAAGAGGGTTTGCCCCTTTAAGAGGGGTTTCGGGTCCTTAAGGGTATTTTACCCATTTTCACCTTGATTTAAGCGGTTTTTGACCCGGTTAAGGGTCGGGATGGCCCAAATGGTTTCAAAAAGTTACGGGAACTTTTGAGAGAGATGTGGGAGAGATTTCAAATAGAGAGAGAGATAGAGTGAAAATGATTGAAAGAGGTGTTATTTGTGACATTTTTGAGTGTTCGGCTTCGCAATGCAAGATCCGTAAACCCCGTTAAGCCATGTTTAAGGGTCCTACACACTCTCGATGAGTGTGCAATAGTGTTTTATCGCTTTGGTTCATTGTTTAGCACTATTAAGGCTAAGGAAATTCAAACATACGAATTTTCCAAATGATGTTGTATCATTAGAATAGTGAATTGTATAGTGATTACATAACATAAACCCTAATATACCTGGGTTAATTGAGTTGACTGGTTTGAGTTGTTGACTTTATTTGACCTTGACTTGACCGAAATTTGATGATTTTCACACCTAGGTTGAATATACTATCGAGCCTTGGATGCCGAACAAAACCTTGAACCAACCCTGGTACCCTGATCATTGATCACTAGTTCTCCTCTACTTGGGGTTCAAACTATTACTTGCTGGCCCTCGCAATCAATCATGGCACCAAACATGCTCAGCAAATCCATCCCTACTATCACACACACATTCCCCATCGGGATAGGGATGAAATCAATCAGATAAGGCACTCCGAAGATCTTCAATACACAACCCTGATATATATATTGGATGTAGAAACCCCGTGTTCATTAGCGATAGAAACCCACAACGGACACTCCTACTCACAAAGAGGCACATCAAAATCCTTACTGAAAGATCCACAATACAAAAGACCTACTCACGCCAGAGTCAAATAACACTAGAGGTGGAAAATATTTCACTAAGAACGTACCTATCATAAACATAAATATAAACATTACACAAAATAATTGATAGAATAATAAATAGAAACATACCAGTCACAATGTCTGGCTATTCTGGCCTCCTCGGCAATAAACTGAAAAGCACGACAACGAGACATCGCGGGCTCCGCCCGTCCCTGGCTCCCATCCGTGATCCTCAGAGTAGCCGGCTCTGGAGCCTGCACCAGTCTTGAACCAAGAAAGGGTCATTGGGCCTTTATGTGGCCCACCTGATTACAATGATAGCAGATCCGGATGATGGATATCGGAGCCTGTTGTCGGCAGCCCCTCGCAATGTGGCCCTTCTTGCCACATTTGTGGCATCTCGAAGAATATTGACAAGCCCCATCATGAACCCTGCCACACTTACAGATCTACCATCAGCGACATTGAACCACTTTGGCATAGGATCCGACTACATTAGGGCCTTTCTTTTCTCCTTCGCCTGAAGCTCCATCCCAATCTCACACTGCCTAGAGGCTTCCTGCAAATCTACCAATAAACCATAGTGTTGCATGAACACAAACAACTGGATGTATGTCTTGAGCATGCTCAAGTAACGGGTCATCTGAGCTTGCTCAGAAGCAACAAACTCAAGGTAAAACATAGCTCTCTCCATAAACATTTTGGTGATCTCCGTCACCGACTCGGTCTCCTTCCTCAAATTCAAGTACTCCCAAGCTAGCCTCTCCCGGTTTACCAATGGAACACATCTCGAGCAGAACATATCAAATAACTGCTCCCATGAAATTGCATCTTGCTGCTATGGGGTGTAAGAACTAGAAACCAACCTCCACCAATTCTTCGCTCCATACCTAAGAAGGTTCACAACGCACTTGACCTTCTGGCCAGCTGGGCAGTAGCACACAAAGAAACCTCCCTTGACATCAGATAAATAACTCATGGATATGATCGGATCCTAAAGTCCTTCAAATACCAGGGGACTTTGTATGATCGAAGTCGCGCTACTGGAAAGCCCTCCCAGCGCCAATCGCCGCAACAACAACGACTGCGATGGCCGGAGTAACAACAGTCTCAACAAATGCAACATATTAATCATCAAAGAACTCTATCACAGTGGTCTTAATAGACCCAAACAACTCCAAAATCTACCTTGGATGATAGAAACGACCTCCTCTTGAATGATCTCCCTAGCCATACCCTCAGTCAATGCTGGACTATCTTGGCCACCCGCTCTTGATCCTAATCCGAATCCTGTCTCAAATTGCATCGTAACCGCCATACTGAAAATAAACAAGGGAGATATCAGATAAACACATATAATACCATAGGTACTAATTACTAACAAAGGCCTAGGGGTTGTGACTTCCCTACTACACATACAAGTCTTGTGCAACCATTAGTACGAGCCCATACTACCTTCCAAACCTACCCATATTTGTCTAAGAAGATCGTCACAACCCTAACAATACCTACTAGAATATGCATACACCCTATCCTCACTTCCTAGAGGAAGCCTAGACATAATGCAACTGGCCGGCTAACCCCATACAACAAATCCAGTAAACTTCCACCAACCCTGCAACATTCGTGTATGCTAATCATACATAACATTGGATCCTATAGTGTGCTGAATACTTGATTCTACCCTAAGCCCACAATCAAACAAGGAATAGGAAATAAGGTTAAACCAAACATTCTTAGGCTATAAAATCCTAGTTATGTACAATTTTGATGCACACACTAAGCAATTACAATAATGATGTCAATTTCATATGTGGAAAACCCTAGGCTATCAGGCATCATATAATCAGGCAATTCTATCATGCGATTCCTGAAACTCCCTAGCCTATCACTAGCATGTTGTTCTAAAATTTCACAATATCAAATAACAGTGTGGTAATATGGGGTATACTTATTGGCTTCAGTTGATCGTACACATTCCATTCTCTCTTGATTATTTTGAAAACAATTTTGAAAATCATTTTTAAAACCTTTTCATTTCCTTAGTTTGAGACTAGATTCACATGGGTGTTCCTCTAATTCACTTAAACCAAGGCTTTGATACCAACTTGTAACATCCCAAAAATCACAACAATTTAAAACTTTCAAAAACACTCCATAGTCATTAAATGTTTACAAAATCATTGTTTCCAAATTGTTTATCCACATCAGAGTATTCCAAAATCATAAAGCGATAAACAGAGGATGTGTACGATCAAGCCTTCACCTTCCCACGATCATCAGAAGTACCTGAAACAACATACTAAAATCATAAGCTAAAGCTTAGTGAGTTCCCCCAAAGTACCAACACACAAATAGATAACATATACAACAACATGTCGGGTCCAATCAACCATCGGGTTGGAAAACCCCAAGGCTAGTCAACCTCCGGGTCCAGTAATTCTCGGGATGGAATACGCCAGGTATGTGGTAGGGTGGGGAACTCACTAAGCTTCGTGCTTACGGTTTTCAGTTTTGGTTTCAGGTACTTCCGATAGCAGAGGGAAGAGCTCGGGGTGATCGCATGGCACACACCATAGATTAGACAGCATGGGAATGTTTACTCTAATAACGAATGTGTGTTTTGGAAATTAATACTCTGATTATGTTTTGGAATGATGACATGCTTAAAGTAATGTTTTATTAAAAGAAATTTTTGGTCTTGAATTTTGGGTCGTTATAAGTTGGTATTAGAGCCTTGGTTTGAGGGATTCGGACATGCTCTCGGGTGTGTCTGAACTCAAACTGAGGACTTGGTATAGAAGTTTTCAAAATGAAAAGACAGTTTTGTAAAAGGAGAGTTTTGAGAAAGAAAACAGTTTTAGAAAAGCAAAAAGAATTCTGAAAGAAAAGAACTTTGAAAAGGGAAAAGAGGTGTGGTGCATGCAATCTACCGAGCTCAAGTAAGTACCCCAAAATACCCATACAAGTCTATGTTTTGATTATAAGTTAATAGAACAGCATGCTAGATTAGGACTAAGGATCTAGGGATGATGCCTTATGCGCCTATTATAAGTGCTTTTGAGCTGCATGATAGTACTGGTTAGACAGTAGTAGGATAGCCTGTTTAGGTTATGCCTGATTCTATGGTTTGTGTTGCATGCTAGTTCAGATTCTTGGTATGATATTATGATTGCTTGAGTATGTTATGGTTAGAATTTTCCCTTTGTCTGAATGTGGCTTGCTTTGTGCATTGTGGGATTTTGAGTGATGGGAGTTAGCCATTAGGTGGATACGACACGTCACATGTGATCAGGGTTGAATAATCTCAGAGTGTTGGATTTGGTCCTATTGTGCAGCTCTTGTTTGAGTCCAACCGTTGTAGGGACGAGTATTTTACTTGAAGGATTATCTAAGCCTCGTCCCATGTGATGGTATCCAGGTGGTGGCTAATTGGCATCATAAGGAGACCTTTAGCAGCTGAGGACATGTTTGAGTTGAGTCAGAGGTTTCCCTAGGGTAATCCTAGGATGAGGTAGTGCTGGGAGTGGTAGTAATAGAAAGGGGACGTGGTGGGGTCGAAGTAGTTCTTGAGGAAAGTACGGATAGATGTGGAAGGTAGTATGGGCCCGTACTACTGAAATTAGAGGATCCGTACTCGATTCGTGAAAGGCCAAGACAAGACCGGGAACCTGGTAGTGTGTATCTTTGGTATCGCAGTAGTGAGGAGTATTCTGATAGTGGTTATGTTATATGTTTCATTATGGTGACATTGCGAGAGAGACCAGCGGGCAGATCAGGCGCTGGAGAGGGATCAGGCTTGGGCCGAGCAGCTCGAGGAGCAGATGAGAGAGTTGATATCAGCTGAGGTTACGCGCAGTATTCTAGCTCAGACTCCTGTGATCTTTGGCACGATCAAGGAGGGTATATTGGAGATGTTGGATGAGAGGCTAGGAGCCTTCCGTACTGAGATGATGGCATTGATGGGAGCGCGTACCTTGACATTTCGGGAGTTCAGGGCTTGTATGGTACCAGATTATCATGGGGCTAGGGACCCCATCGCTAGCAGCAGATGGTTGGCTGATGTTGCCAATGCGTTCCGTACGAGCCGGTGTCCTGAGGAGGACAAGGTCAGACTCGCTTCCTATCTCTTGAAGGACAGAGCGAGGGATTGGTGGGAAGATATTGGTCATGCTTTGGGTGATGATGCCGCGTTGGACGCGATGACTTGGAGCGATTTCTTAGCTAGGTTCAGGGCGGAGTTTTCGCCAATTATTGAGGTGCAACAGTTGGCCCGGGAGTTTCAGGATTTGACGCAGACCACTAAGATTGTGGCGGAGATCACTGCCAAGTTTAGGGAGGGACCTTCTTGTTCCACAGTATGTCGAGGATGAGGAGATGAAGAAGGGCCGATATTAAGAGATGCTGAGGGCTGACATCAGGGAGTTCATGAGCAGGTCCGGTTGTAAGACACTGGAAGATATGATTTCTCGAGCCAGGGAGAGGGAAATTGATTTGGAGCCGATCCGGAAGAGGAAGCCGGATGAGGTTCAGGTAGCCGCGAGTTCGGGTAAAAGGCCCAAGGGATCGTATTCGAGATGGAGGGATTATCAGGACCGCAGTCGATGCGGGAAGTATGGCAGGGCGCACGGGGGCATGTGCAGGAGTGGTAGCAGTGGTGAGTCTGGCTGTTTCAAGTGCGGTCGGACTGGTCATTTTAGCAGGGATTGTACTGTTACCACCACTCAGGGATCAAACTTGATATGTTTTCACTTCAATCAGCGGGGCCACAAGAAGGCCTAGTGTCCCAGTTTGTTTTCAGCAGGACGGGTGATGGCACCTGCCCCTGCAACCTTGAGGATCACAGACAGCCGTCAGGGCCATGCAGAGGCGCCTGCGGTAGGAAGCAGGGCTTTTCAGATGGCTACCTTGGAGACGCGAGTAACGCCGGACGTTGCAGGTATGCAACTTCCGTTTTCAGTTCTTTTATTTATGCATGACTATATTGTTATGGTTCTGCATCATTATTTGTATGAGTATTTTATTTTTGAGCGGTTTGATTGTGATCGAGTTATATGCCATCTGCATACCTCGGATATTTGGATAGTAGTTAAGGGATGGGTTCTGTTGGAAAGAGTTACTTAGGGTGCAGTAACTGTAGTATGCCTTAGAGGGACTTGGTATGTCTCACTAGTTCAGAGCCATATAAGTTTTAGAAATGGAAATGTTAGATCCCTAGCGAAGGTCAGCTTGGGATTCCTCAGCAGATTGATTATGGAATGGTAGCAAGGATTGGGATTTCTATTCATTGAGCAGCAAGGTGTAAGCAGGATCGAAGTGGGAGAGAATCCTCCGAGTGTACAAGGGTGAGAGCACGCAAATCCAGAACGAGTACGCGATTTCTGAGAAGGAAAAGAGATAGTTCAGCGTTTGATGGATTGAGTAGTTCAGGGTCGGGAGTTTGAGAAATTCCCCGTTAGTTCGTGCGTGTAAGGGTGATGGTGAGTATGTGGTTCGGAATTCAGGTTGAAGGATCACCTGTAGGACTCGTGTGAATCAAAATGAAGATCTTGAGGACAGATAGCATGGGATGCTTTCATGTTAGTAGACAGTGCAGAGGCAGCAGGTAGAGCATGGGAGAGCAGCGGGAGAGCCTCAACCTTCTTTAGCAGCGATCAGTGGTAGAAGGTGTTTTAAGACTACGGGGCAGCCGTAGTATTCACTAGCAATTAGTGGTGGAAGGTGTTGTAAGACTAACGGGCAGCCGTAGCATTCACTAGTAGTCAGTGGTGGAAAGTGTTTTCAGACTACGGGGTAGTCATAGCATTCACTAGCAGACAGTGATAGAGGGTGATGTAAGACTGCGGGTAAGCCGTAGCATTCCGTAGTAGCTTCGTTGGCGGAGTCGGGGTGAGGCCCTTATCTCCTAGCATTCAGATAGGTATCAGGAAAGTAATGGATGAGAATGATGAGAAGTTTGGATGTATAGCCCTTAAGAGGTAAGACCATGGGAGAGGCCGCTCTAGGATATTGTTGGGTGAGACCCGCGGGCGAGGCCCGTATGAGAGTAGCAGTGTAGATGATACCTGAGAGCAGGATTGCTCAGTAGTATGGTTGGGTGAGACCCATGGGCGAGGCCCGTGTGAGAGTAGTTATGCAAGTGAGACTAGAAGGATAGGGGTGGGTGAGACCCGTGGGCGAGGCCCGTGAGTTTTAGCAGCACAGGTGGGACCTGGTAGGGATCTTAGAGTCAAGGTAGGGGATCGGGGATCCCAGGAAATTGTAGTGCCAGCATGGTAGAATAGATTGAGCAGTTATAGGTGTTTGAAGTTTTGTCGAAAGTCGCTGCGAGCGACTAGTAGTTGCGTTGGGTCAGCAATCGGTGGCAGCCGATAATCCAGATATTGATAGGTTGGTAGGGACCAGGGTGGTCTCAGTTCATCCGGAAGCCAGATAAGGAATAGCAGAATTTCTAGTCAGCAGCAGTGTGAGTACACAGTGTATGGTGGAATTCAGTTAGTTGATCGTGGGGTGCTCGACACCAAGTGATAGTAGAAAGAATACCCAGTGGATACTGGCGATGATGATCCGTACTGGGAGTAGTAGGAGTGATAGATGTCGTAAAGACAGGGTCTTCGTAGTGGCAGAGGAAATAGATGGTTATGGAGCATTGGCTTGGGAAGGCAAGGAAATCGCGTGAGGAAAGAAGGGGTGAACCCTGTGGGTTCGGTTGCTGTAATCGGAGAGTACAAGAAGGATTATCGTTTGATTAATTTGGGTTTCCATAATGTTCAGGGTTAGGATGGACTAGAGATTATTATCCGTAAGGATTGATGTCAGTCTGAATGACTGAGCAGAAGGCCAACAAAGTTAGGCAGCTGGTGTTAGAAGAATTTGTGGGGTATTGGAGGCAGACCGCAGGCGGTGGATCATAGCAAACTTCAAGGACGAAGTTTAGTTTAAATGGGGGAGAGTTGTAACATCCGAAGTCTGGAAGGCCAAGAAAGGAAAGAAAACCCTAATTTTAAAGGGCGACTTGGCAAGTCCAAGGAGGAACTCAGTGAGTCCGAGCGGGATCCGGGTCGAGGAGTAAGTGACCAACTCGGCGAGTCTGGTCTGTGCGAGGAAAACCCTAAAATCGGGACTTGGAGCCTATTTAAACGCCTCATTCTCTCCCCTAGGGTTTCTTTACTGCCTCTCTAACCCAGAACACCAAACCCTAGCTGCCATATCCATTATTTGAGCCATTTGTTGCCTTGAAGGGTGCATTAAAGCTTGGAGAAGGAAGAAGGAACTTGGAGGTGCAAGAAAGGACTAGAGATCTTGGATTGTGAGATTATTTCTGAGCATTTGGAGGTAATAATCTAGTTCTTGGATTCTTTTGCACCTAGATCTATGTGTGGTTGTTGTGGCTTTTTAGCCATAATGTTATTCATTTGAGTTAGAAGCCAGATCTGGAGCTTCTACTTCGGATCTAAGCATTTTATAGTCTTGAGAAGCATAAAGTATCGTCCCTTGAGTTGATTATGGAGCCTCTTTGCCTTAAATCCTAGTCTTTGGTGTATTTTGCCTAGATCTCCTTCTCTACACGTAAAGTTTGCAAATTTACGTGAGAGATAGGCTTGGGAAGGGTAGATCTACAGTTTGGAGTCCATGCATGACTCAAAATCCCTCTGCATGTAAGGGGATTTGAATGGACTCGGTGAGTCCTTTGAGTGGACTCGGCGAGTAGCATGAAGATTAGGAGCAACTCGACGAGTGGCATGAATAGCTCGTCGAGTCAGATGAAGATTGCCTTGTACTCGGCGAGTCTGTTCTTGGACTCGGCGAGTCAGGTTGCGAAACACCAAACCCTTTCTAGTTGAGACTCGAATCAGTGAGTCGGGTGGAGACTCGGTGAGTTAGATAGGTCAGGACTCAGAAATCGGTAGACTCGGCGAGTCATGGACTGACTCGGCGAGTCGAGATGCGAATGGAAGGACTCTGGATATATGAACTCGGTGAGTCAGTAGGGTGACTCGGCGAGTAGGGTTGACCTGGAAGGTTGACTTTGACCAGGACTTTGACTTTGACCAGAGTTGACTTGGTTGTCTTTCAGGGGTCAGTTAGGCTCAGTGTTGCTTTGATATTGGTAGTTCGGGGAGCAATGGGAGTAGGAGTTCAGTGAGTTGTCGGGCAGCAGCTAGTGAGATCATCAACAAGTTCAGCCAGTGCAAGTGAGTTTCCCTTTGTGTGAATGGGTCTAAGGCCACAATGTCGGCCCATGTAGTTATGAGGAGAAGGCTTGGGGGTTAGCCCTAGGCACAGTATGCTAGTGTGATATTCAGGACGAGGTCCATTAATGGCGGGCGAGTGCCCAAGGATTTGTTTATATGATAGTTTATACTTGTTGTCTGTGTAATACATGTATATGCCTGGTAGGGAGGTGAGTGTGGGCGAGGTCCCGTATCTCACCACTAACACGGTGTGGATGGGGTTCCACATCTCATTAGTAGCAGAACAGGGGCGAGGACCTAGTTAGGGAAGGAGTGAGAGTGGGCTAGGCCCATATCTCACTATCAGTAGGAGCGTGGACGGGGTTCCATGACTCATCAGTAGCAGTACATGGGCGAGGCCCAGGATAGGTGAGGCCTTAGGACAGGATCAGTCGTATGAGTTTAGCTTATGTGTTGTGATATGTTTATGTGTTATTATTTGTTGGCGGGCGAGGCCCTATGACAGGAGAGGCCTAAATGAAACAGATATGTATCCGAGCGGGGTTTGAAGCCAGACTGGGCCTAGAGCGGCGGGGCCGTTGTAGCGGGCGAGGCCCGAGGCAGGGGCGAGGCCCAAGATAGCGGGCGTGGCCCAGTATGTGCAGTATGTGGTTATGCATGATATGTGGTAGGGTGGGGAACTCACTAAGCTTCGTGCTTACTGTTTTCAGTTTTGGTTTCAGGTACTTCTGGTAGCGGAGGGAAGAGCTCGGGGTGATCGCATGGCACACACCATAGATTAGACAGCCTGGGAATGTTTACTCTGATAACGAACATGTGTTTTGGAAATTAATACTCTGATTATGTTTTGGAATGATGACTTGCTTAAAGTAATGTTTTATTAAAAGAAATTTTTGGTCTTGAATTTTGGGTCGTCACAGATTGTCATTAGAATGCGGCTCTTGATTTTGACTCTGAACTCAAATCAATAGGTCTAGATTTGTTTTCACCGAAGTTTCAAGCTATAGGTCTAGTTTGACCTTCACATCTACCCCTTTTTGTTATTCTTGTCATTTATCTTTGTTCTTTTTGTGTATTCATACCATTTAGGTGTCATAAGGGATATCAACCTCTATATACATGTCAGTTATGATATTAGAGATCCGTATATGTATCAATTGGTATCAGAGCTCAGTTCCGATTGGGAGGTGTTGAGTTCTTGTTTATGTTAACAAAAAAAGCGTTGTTGTCGAGGTGTTGTTGATTTGCTATTGTTGAGTTCTTGTAAAAAATTGATGTAATTATTGTTCTAGGTAATTGTTCCTGCCAAGTGTTATCAACAGTCCAGTTCCAATGAATTGGGATGATCTGAATTTTCAATGTGTTCTTTGTGAAGCCATGAGGGAGGTAGTCGAAGAATCAAGTCAAAAGCAACTTATGCATGGAGAACCCATGCATGTTGAGGAACTGAAGGTTACTGAATTGCCTAAGTTCACAGGAGGAACCAATCCAAACCGTTATTTGGATTGGAAGATGAATATGGAAAGAATATTTGAGCTCAAGGGCTTAGATGATGTTTAAAGTTGCAAGTATACTATTGTGAGATTAAATGATGGTGCGTCATATTGGTTAGAAGGGTTAAAGGCCAAAAGAAATCACAAAGGAAAAAATAAGATCTCTCCTTGGGAATCTTTGAAATGCAAACTCTGGAAGATGTATATGCCAACCACCTACAGGAAAATTACTGATGTGAAGCAAGGGTTTGGAGATATTCAACATAATTAGCTGAACAAAAGGATGGTGTCGGTTGTAGAAGATTTTGCAATTCGAGATGAAGTGTTGGAAGAAGAGAAGTTGGGTGATACTTCTATAATTGAAGAAATTGAAGTAGTAGATGTGAGCACTACATCTATGATGCCAAATTCTGCTATGAACCAAAAGATGAAGTTGACAGGGTTGTAGTCTCTAATCCTTAATCGATTGAGGAAGTCATTGAACAAGTTGATTAAATTAAAGAGAGGTGTAGAAGATTGATGTGGTTGTGGTCGAAAAAGTAGTTGAAGAAGAAATGAATTTAATGGCTGAAGACAAAATTGTTGAAGCAGTTGTGGAATACATCATTTTTGTTGTTGAAAATGAAGTGATTCTTTTTTAACAACAAATATAATTTCAATAGTTCATGTCGTCCACATTAGAGTGTTCAATAGATGAAGAACATGCTTATGAAACAGAGGAGGTGGAACAGGTTCACAAAGATGAGGTGGTGGTTCAAGAGGATACTAAAGTGAGGGAGGTTTCGTAAGAGGAAGACCCAAATGCTAATTCAACAAATGATGTCGGTCCTATTGTTGAACTAAACATCATTAATGAGCCTAAACCAACTACAATGGCTTATGAAGGTGGTGGTACCATTGAGGTGAAAGTTGTTGCTGGTGACACTCATTGGGGGGGGGGGGGGGGCTGGTGAGGATTTTGATTTACCCACGGTGTGCCAAGATGTGATTCCAACTAGTCTACCGCCAGAGTAGGAGAAGGAATTGCAAGAACCAATGGGTAAACTCATTCAATTTGGTTGTGTTCGTGAATGCTTGAGTCCAAGTGCTATTGCAGATCTGAATCTCAAGTATTTACACGGGAAGGAATTCATGATATTTGGACTTCTCATCTTTTGGTTTGTCTAAAATTGGGAAGCCATGATTTTGGAACGTACTACTCATCATCTTGCTGATGTAAATAATGATTCGTTCTCTCAACTGACTGCAATCAAACATTGAAATTTTGTCAAGGTTAATTTGTAGTGTACCAATCTTATTCGTGAGAATGTGCGACAATGGTTCTTAATCCACAAGTGGAAAATACGGTTGGATAATCCAGCAAGTTCTTGGGATTGTTTTAAGAAGAACAAGTATATATGGAGAAGAGACAAATTAGAGAAGGAATTAGCATTGATGCGATCAGAAAGAAGCCAACATCATTACGATTGGAGGCATCGTTGCAAACAGTGGTATCGTTACAATTTGATGCGTCGTTGTGATCAGGTTAGTGACGTCGTTGTGACTAGATCAATTACGTTGTTGCGATTGGAAGGGGATCAATATCATTGCGATCGAGTCGATACAAAGTGGCTTGGAACAAAGGAAAAACATGTGGCTATTGTTCACGCGTTAAATTGTTTTATCTTTTCAAGATCAAAAACATTGATCATAGAATAATCCTTTTGTGTGACACCAAATTTCATGTAGATGCTCATTACATCCATAATTTTCATTTTTCACAAGTGTGGAAATGATTTTTGAGCAGGTCTATAGTGGTATTCTTGAAGTTTGTTGTTTCAAAGAAGAATATTTTGGTGTGGGAAAGAGACACTGAAAAATATTGTGAGATGATTAAGGATCGTGATTGAACGAGGGTAGAATTCTGGAAATCCTTTCATTCTGCTACCAAAAGCAGGGGTGGCAAGGGTAAAGGGGTTGCTGATGTTTTATCAAGGAATTATAACGTATTGGCAATTGAGGATGTTTGTTCATTGGGTTTTGAAGCATGTGAAGAGTACCATGGGGATGATGGTAGTTTTGTGAATTGTTTAAGAAATGTGTTGATGGTGTCCAAGGGAAGTTTTTGGTGCATGATGATTTTTTCAGCCATGGAAACAAACTTTGTGTTCCAAAACATGTTGTTCGAAAGTTATTGATGCAAGAAGCACATGGTAGTGGTTTAGCTGTAACTTTGGTATAGCGAATCCTTTGGAAATGTTGAAAGGGCATTTCTGTTGGTTCAAGATGATTTTAAAGATGGTGCGTTTGAATAGAGTTCTCAAGGCGATTGTTTCAGTTTGTGATTCTAAATTCTTAACGTATTTATGGAACACTTTATGGAGAAAAGGGGAACTAAATTATTGGTTATTTGTTGAGAAGGCTGGTGGAAAAATCACAAATATATTAGGATGTGTAGTTGGTTCATGCTGAATGTGCTTTCAAGATCAAATTTCCCAGAAATTATAAGGGTCTTTCGGAATTGAAGTCAATTCCTTTTAAAGTGGGAGGGGTCTGATGCAAATTCAGAAGGAGGATGTGAAAGTCACTTTAGGTCTGACCCGTGTATAGAAGGCGATCCGGTTTTGTCTGTTAAATGCGAGCCAATTTGGACTTACTGATGGTTGCGAACCAAGTTTCACTGTTGATGGTTGTGATCCATTGCAACTAGTTGTGATCGGTCACACCTGATTGTATTATTTGAATGGTCATTGCGAATACCATGTTGTTTGCATTCACTTGTGAGTCATAGCGAAGAGGAGTCTGGATGCGAAGACGAACATGGATGCGAAAGCGACTTCCAGTCTGGGGGAGTTAGGATGTGAATGCGAGGTCTCAGAAGTCATAGTCGTCTCGGAAGTCTAAGAATCGCCTCGGAAGCTGAAAAGTACTTTTAATGTTGAAGCCGCTTTTCTTCTTTATTAGTTTTGATAAGCTTTTCTTCTTTATTCAGTCTTTTATTAGTTTTGATAAGCTATTAATTGGCATGGTTAATTAGTTTCTTTAAGTTATTTGTATTGTTACTTTGTAAGGCTATAAAAAAGCCATTTGTCGATCATTTGTAATCAGTCGATGTTGAATATACGAAGTTGAACTTGTGTTCATTTGAATTGTTGTGTACGATTCAAACTTTGATCTTTATTGGGATGCATCTCCTGATTTTGATTTCGATCTCAAATCAATAGGTCTTGATTTATTTTCTCTGAAGTTTCAAGCTATAGGTCTTGATTGATCTTCACATCTATCCATTTTTGTTATTCTTCTCATTTATCTTTGTTCTTTGTGTTATTCTAATGCGTATTCATACCATTTGGGTATCAATGATATCAACCTCTATATACACACCAGTTGTGATATGAGAGATCTGTACAAGTATCATATACATACTTCGAAACGTAGACAAACTAGAATTTAAACCGACATGTGCATAAAAAAGAGTTTCTAAAAAGAAATTAACGAACATAAGCTCTAAATTCACATCGAAATGTTGATTATCTTGAATTTTTATTGACATATAAAAATAAGCATGTAAAAAATAGTTTTTTTAGATTAATGAACGAAAGCTAATAAAGAAATCAAACTATATAAACTCAAGGGGTAAGCACGAAATTTATGACAATTTGTAAACCACAGTAACCATTTAATGTAATTTTGTTTTAAATATATTTCATTTGTATACATTATTATTGTGTGTTAATAATAAAAAATAGAAAATATAAACTGTTAAACGCAAATTTCTTCAGAAACTTTCACTCGAAGAACTGCATCCATATTGTAACATCCGAAAAATACAACCAAATTTAAATTTTTCAATTTAACCCGATTTTCATTAAAATATTTACAAAAAGGTTTTCAATACAAATTATTAGAGTATTCCCAGAATCACATTGCTACAAAATCATGAGGAGCGGTACGATCGCGCCTTCGCCTTGCCACGGTCTCCTGAAGAACCTGAAAAACATTAAACCACAACTGTAAGCCCGAAAGCTTAGTGAGATACCCCCAAAATACCAACCACGCATACGCCCCTCCAGGCTGCGACCTTCCGGTCCAAACATACAAAACATACATAACATAACAGAACATAGAACAACCATACATATCGGGGCAACTGTGTGACTGGTCCGCCGTATCGGGCCTTCAGTCCACCGGATCCATCCTCCAGGTCTAGTCATGTCCTTCGAGTCTACAGTGGGGTTGGTCCGCCCGCATCGGGCCTTCAACCCACCTGGTCCACTCTCTGAGTCTACAGTGTGACTGGTCCGACCGCATCGGGCCTTCAGTCGGCCTGGTCCACTCTCCGAGCCTCGGCACGTCTGGTCCGCCCTCGTGGGGCCTACAGCCTATCCGGACCGCTCGTTGGGCCTTCGGAACAACCGGTCCGCCCAGGGTATCTTGGCCTACAACACAAAGCAGGACCTGCCTCAACCCATCTCCAGTCCAAACAACCATGTGCACAAAACATACATTCATATAACAGTCATAGTCAACAAGCCGAGCAAGCAGATCACATAGCATATCATTAACATAACCGGGTTACCGACCTAACTGGTCACTAGCATAGCATCACTCTGTATATCGGGAAACTGACCTTAACAAGGTCTCCTAGTATGTACCATCCTAGCTACCAGGATGTAGACACATCAAACAATAACATAATAACCATAACCGAATCTCAATACAATAAAGGGCCGGCCTTGGTGCCTTAGACCCTGTTGATATAGTGAGGATAACTCACCTCGAAACTGTCGGCTGGAAAGATAAGATCCCGCTGCTCCGAACTCTGACACAAACTCCTCCACTGAACATCAAAACGTAAAACTCAATAAATACCCTTAATTACCAAAATACCCCTGGAAGACAACTGGTCAACCTTGGACAAGTCAAAGTCAACCCCTGACTGACCCTACTCGCCGAGTCAACCCGATGACTCGCCGAGTCCATATGCTCAGAACATCCTTCAATCAGCGACCCAACTCGCCGAGTCACCCCAAGACTCGTCGAGTCCAACAACTCTGAGTCCACTCGCACCCAACTCACCGAGTCATCCCTTGACTCACCGATTCCTCGACTCGACCAGAAATATTGGGACTTCCTCGACAAGACTCGCCGAGTCCAAATGGACTTGTCGAGTCCAAGGCTATCTTCAACCTACTCGCCGAGTTGTTCTTCCAACTCGTCGAGTTACAGGCCATCTTCAAGCAACTCGTCGAGTCCACCCATGTGACTCGTCGAGTACCACCGGTCTGAATCCATACAGAAGCATCTCAGGCCATGCAATTGATACACAACATAGATCCAACCTCCTACAATCCATCCATCACGTAAAGTGGAAAACTTTACGTGAATCTAAAGAGATCTAGGCCTTATTCACCTTAGAACCAAGGTTTGGGACATGGTGGCTTCACTAAGCACTCAAACACAGGAACTTTAATGCACTCTAGGCCTTCAATATTCCAGATCTAAGGTAGCAACCTCAGATCTAACCTCCAAACTCCAAGACATTCCAAGATATACTCCCCACAAACCCCAAAATGAGAGACTAGGAAGATACAACCCAAGAACGAAGGTTTTACCTCCAAGAGATGCCTTAATAGCAGCCAAACTCGAATCCACACAAAGCCCTTTGATCCAAGCCACTTCTCCTTCAAGATCTCTTCAAACAACACCTCTCCAAGCTCTAGATTGCTCAATAATGGGACTCTCTACGAATTTAGGGTTTCTGGAACTCAAGGGGGGAATAAGGGAGGCTGTGGAGGGGTATAATGCTCTTTATATAGGGCTCAACCCCGAAAATTAGGGTTTTCTCCATACAGCACCTACTCGCCGAGTCCATCTTTGGACTCGCCGAGTAGGCCACTTGACACGTGATCATAGCCGCGACCTGACTCGCCGAGTCTATCCATAGACTCGCCGAGTCACCCTCTAAAACTTACACTTTTAGCCCTTCAACTTTACTCTTGCGATTCCGGGATGTTATACATATATTTATAGATAAACAATTTATCACCTTTAATGTCTACTCCTTGGTATATAAATATTATTGTTACATAAAAAATACATGATTATCATTTGGATATTGCAAGAAAATTATTTGTCTAATGTTTTTAAAGGTAAACTGTACATATTAAACAAAACAATACCTTTGCAATATGTTATCATCTTCTACAACAAGATTGTTGAAATTAAAACTTAAGTTATTAGTATAATTTAAAATTTTGAAATAGTTTATCATACGTTACCTTTTTATTTGAAATTTGAATATCAACAATTGATTATTATATGCCTTTTAACTTTTGCAATCCTATTGAATCTTAACACTTGAATATTGCGATAGCGCGTGGCATTTAATGGAAGTGTTAATATCGATCCAAATAATATGGCAAAAAAGCATATTCCTGAAAGAACTTGTATAATGCCCTGAATAAATTTAAAATAAATACAACTCCATACAAATGTTTTATTTAATATTTAGTTATTTATCGTTTTATTATATTTTATATATTAAATATCGTACCGGCTTGTGAACAATGTCTACTGGCTAGTTTTGAGTTGTGGTAGTGGCTTTCCTGGTATTTGCGTGTGATTCTGGTATTCACGTGTGCCTCTGAATATTTTGAATAGTGTTTGGTTTTCGCCGACTTGATTTTAAAGTTGTGTGCAATTGGCACTTGTGTTTATGTTATGTCTTTCTTTGATAACTAGAGGGTATATCATCTCCAACGACACTATCTTCCAATGAAATCATTGGTGGTTATGCGTTGAGTTTTTTTGAATGGGGAAACTGTTTTGCGGATAGATCGTTCCCAATACACCACCATACGACTTCTTCACAAGTGGATTAAGGTAACGGTCTTTTTTTTTTTTTTTTTTTTTTTATTATTATTATTATTATTTTTTTTTTTTTAAATAATCATCTTATATTGTGTTAGTTCTTGATTTCTCCTTCCCATGTCACGATTTTTATGGTTTGTGGTCGGAGAATTTTACTTCAAAGTGTTAGGGAATTTTGAATGTACTTGATCCGAAAGTAGTATGATCTATTTGGGTTGCATGACACTGGAACAATCTGTAAGGATCGACTTATGAGAAGATGATATTTATGATTTATTAATATATTATAAGTTCTAATATATTAATTAGAAATCATATGATTTAATTAATATTGATCAAGAATTAATTTAAAATTAATTTTATGATCAAAAGAGATTAATTAATTATATAAGGATTGATTGTGTAAATCATTCATTCTTATAAAGTGTGCTTATGATCCATACTTCTTTATGTTGGGCTAAACCCACGTGGTGACCCATGGATACTCCATGGAGATTAAAACCCATGGAGCCTAAGGAATGTGGAAAGTCATGCACATTAGGGTTTACATAGTGTAACCCTAGTTATGTCACACTATATAAGAAACCTCATGACAACCAAAATCGGCACTTAAGTAATATACTAAAGGGCTAGTTGATTTCTGTGTGTGCAAGACAATCTCTTCTCAAGTCCTCCATTATTGGTGGTGTTGTGTGATTCCATATGAGGTGCAACACTTGGGGCACTAAGTTCTTAAAGGCCAAACTCAAGAAGTTCTACAAGCTACAACCAAGATGTAACTCTATTATTCATTTCCATGTTGATTATATCAATTGCATGCTAGTTGTAGGTTTAATGCTTTGGAAACAATATTGCATGTATAATTAGAGAAAACATAAATCCAAAGCATTTTGGGTTGTATGTGCACCATAGGATGTAATATACTAAAACCCATAATTCATTGCATACACGACTCAACAAGGATATCATGGCTTATCAAGGAACCAAGATATCACATCATTTACCAAGGTGACACAACATCGTTCATGCTTGGCACAACATCTCCTGAGGGTGGTGCGACTTCTCCATGTTGGCTATGAAGGGTTTTGAGCATTCTAACACTCCTAAGGTGTGCATGCAACCCTAGAAACCTTGGATCTATGTTTTGTCTATTATACATGCAAACTTTTAATTTTCCAAGGTTTCATCCTAACTACCATACTATGAAGTATATGTAATACAAAAATCTAGTAGAATGACATACCTTTTCTTGTTGCTTGATTCCTTAAGTCGTTAAGAGCCTAACACCCCAAGCGTGATGCCTCAAATGCTTCACACAACACCACCTACAATCGGAAGAACTTGAAAGAAGTTTACTTGCACTCAAAATCGGCCAGCCCTCTTTTCTTTAACTTAAGTACCGATTTTGGTAGCTATGGGGTCCTTTATATAGTGCGATACAACTAGGGTTACACCATGCAAACCCTAATGTGCATGACTTTCCACATTCCTTAGGCTCCATGGGTTTTAATCTCCATGGAGTATCCATGGGTCACCACGTGGGTTTAGCCCAACATAAAGAAGTATGGATCATAAGCACACTTTATAAGAATGAATGATTTACACAATCAATCCCCATTTATTTAATTAGTCTCTTTTGATCACAAAATTAATTCCAAACTAATTCTTTATCAATACTAATTCAATAATATGATTTCATATTAATATATTAGAACTTATAATATATTAATAAATCATAAATATCCTCTTCTCAAAAGTCCATCCTTTAGATTGTTCCGGTGCCATGCAACCCAAATGGACCATGCTACTCTTGGGTCAAGTACATACCAATTATAGTTATGGGTTTAGACACTAAATCCAACAGTCTCCCACTTGGATAAGTCTAATAACTATAACTGCAAGTACGACTTAAAACACTGACTAGCAATCGTAGATCTTAAAAGCCTCTGTCGAAACGAGACGCTCCATTTTAGATAAGTGATCATATAATCCTCTGTTCAAGATATCAGTCGGACAAATACATGGAACAACGTCATAATTATTGTCCATCAGTTTGTTTCCCAATTTCCGATTTGTTTCACATAGAACTTAATCGAACACATCAATTTAGTTATGACCGGGCTCGGTACATAAGTTAAAACAAAATCATTGAAGGGTCCAAGATATCGCTTTCAATCCTCCAAGGACTGAAAGGAAGAGATAAACTTCGACAGTATATGCTTGTACTAACTATTTATTGAATCATACACAACAACACGTTTTATAACATCGAGTTACCGACGCGTTTTCATACTATCAATGTACAACAAATTCATAGTCAACAACTCATATATCTAGGTTTGAAGACTTATATGATATTATCGTCTCACGGTCACTCGAGATAAATTCCATGAAGTGATACAAGTGAGTGTGGGTTGAATCCAATACCCAGACCTTATGAGCACTCATGAATGTTCCAACAAACTTTGCTATGTCTAATACCATTCAGACAAATCTACAAGCCAAATTCATGAGAGTTTTGATTCAATACCTACTTCCAATGTATGATCGATTGTGGATAGTTTGAATAATACAATTATTCTGGAAGTCAACACATGCAAAGTGAAACAATAGTTAGTGATTGACATAAGACAGTACCATACTAGTAAATAAAAAACACCTTTTATTTAAGCATCAAATTTCAATTACATTTCAACTATTACAAGTTTCGAAAGCTATCTAATCATTAAAACTAATATCATCATTCCGCCTGATGCGCCTTGTCACACCCCAAAACCAAGAACGGCGGAAACATTCTGGGGCGGAGGACGTCATGTAATGTATCACAACAATGTAAAGTAGTAAACAAGCAACAACATCATCCATTGCATTAATAGTATAATTTCAATTACACATGTTCTTTCATAGTATAAGACAACATAATGAATAATCAAAATAAAAAGAGGAGTCCTGACTGCTCCGTCTTCACAAAAACCTGGTCATCGTACCTATCTATTTGTGACCTGAGAATACAAGTTATTTTGAAAGCAAGTATCAACCAAAAAGCTGATTAATTCATAAGTATTAATGTGTCTTTGATTTGTAAAAACTTGTAATGAAAGACTTGAAATTGTTTTGAAAGAAAGTTCGTATAAGTATGAAAATGTTTCTAAGTAGTTGCAAGCGTTTGAAAAACCCTAGAAATCCCTATGATTCCTAATAGTATAGATGAAATCTTCTACCAAGACCTAACTGTTTTGAAAGTAGCCTTCTACCAAGAACCGACTGTTTTGAAAGTAGCCATCTACCAAGACCCGTCTGTTTTGAAAGTAGCCTTCTACCAAGATCCGACTGTTTTGAAAGTAGCCTTCTACAAAGACCCGATTGTACGACTATTATTATTAATATAAGAAATTGTATCCTTTGATACTAGGACACACAAATATAATTCACCTCATCGGTTATGTGAATGAATCACAAGATAAAGGTAATAATATAAATAACTTAAGTATTATCCTTTTGTACTAGGATAACTAATAGTGTTAACTGAAGACATCCGTAGATGTATATTTACTTATGTAGCTAACAGTTGGGTGTAGGAATAGTTAGTCCCTTAAAGTATACCTATAATGGTATCAACCGAAGACATCCGTAGATGTGCATTTACCTCTGTAGTTAACAGAGGTTGTAGGAATGGTTAGTCCCGCAAAGTATCCATTGGAACGAGGATATAAGGTCCAATCTATCTCGTCGATTATGTGATTGTATCACAAAGTAAAGATAAGAAGGAGAATTATATAACAGTATCTACACATATAATATGTAATAGTAAATCATCATATAACATCTACATAAAAGTATTCCTGTAAAAGTATTCATGTAAACGTACTCATGTAAGCGTATCTATGTAAACGTACTTATGTAAGCGTATTTATGTAAAGACTCATGAATGAACTGACCCTTGTGTGATTCCTTGTACTTGGACTGGTAAGTAGTATCTCTTAACTATACCTATAATAGTTACTAATGGTGTACATGTATAAGCGAAAGTATGCCTTTGCTACCCAAAGGTACTAAACTGATTGGAGGAACTTTTACGTCTATATATGTATATATGATATAAAAGCATAAAAGATGTTTTGTAAAACCTTTGAAAGTTTAATACTAAGAAACGATGATTTGATGTCAGTTTATAAAACGATTTGCAAGTATTTTGTCTAATAAGATAGTTTAAGTATAAGGAAACCTTTATTCAAAACACATTGTAACAAAGTTTGAAAGGAAACATACAGAATGTAAGACAGTTTGATAAAGAGTTTTGTAAACAGTTTGAACAGTAAGAAAAACTATTGGTTTGGTAGTTATTAATCACATGTGATTGATACAATAACTATAAGTATTCAACTTGTATCCCCCCATAAAAGCATTTAAAATCATTTAAACCATTGATTAAGGGGTATGAACTCACCTGTAGTGAGTGGTATGGATGAACTGATGAAACTGGGTTGTGAGGTGTCAAGTGAAGACATGAACACACTCTATGATCCTAGTTTAACATATAATATCACATATATGTATCCAGTTAGTCTTTAAACAACTAATAAACAAAGTTAAGACACCCTAGGACATGCTAAACACCTTATACAAGTGTTATAAGTCCCAAGGATTGCATCTAAGTGTTTTAGGGAAAGGCTAGTGTGCTTGGGGTTCAAGGAAAACTCCATTATGGAGTTTACTATTTTGTGGTCACCAACAAAAGAGTTTACGGTAGTAAACCCTTGAGTTTATGGCTGTAAGCTCATACACTTTTGACCATTTTATTGTTTGAAGCCTTAAAAGTCCCTAGAAGCTTTTCTACTTGAAGTATGTGTCTATGGAAGGAACTAGGGCACCATTTCACTCCTATTTGGAGTTTACGGTTCCTAAACCATTTTCCTTTTAGTTTACTACCGTAAACTCATAAGTTTTATGATATTTTGGTGTTTTCAAGTCCTTGGTTCATCAAGGAATTGATCCATGTTAGTTACTAAGGCATAGGAAGGGACTAGGCACACTTTGGCACCTTTACATGGTGTTTACGGTCCAAGAAATTCTTGGACCGTGAACACCTTGTTCTTGGTGTTCTTGAGACTAATTCTTGATGTAAATATGTATAACAAGCTTTATAAGACTCTAGGATAGAGGTACTTACTATATTGAAGCTTGAAATGAGCTAAAAGTCCAAGAACACTAGTGTGTGTTCTTGGTGAAAAGGAAGAATCAACCTTTTTGGAATGATTTCACGGTTAGAAGTGTGTTAAAACAGTAGATTAAGCCATATAATCACTTAAGAAAGCTAGAATCACTTACTAGTTTGAAGATCTTGAAAATCATTTGGATGATACTTGAGAGAGAATTTGATTTGGATCTTGAGTTTTTGAAAAAAGTGTAAATAATGACAAATTCTCATATATATACTCCCAAATTTAGAGTTTTTGGCTGAAAATATTTTATTCAGGCAGTAAACTCTAATATCTTAGAGTTTTGGAATAATAGTGTTGCACTATAACCCTAGTGCATCCTCTCTCCTGATATCTCTTAAAGTGTAAATCCTAAAATACTCAAGCTTATTCTAAAAAGTATGAAAATTAACAGTAACTGTTCTAACTTCTATTGACTTGATATGTTTGTACAGAAATAGAAATTTCAAGTTGTCACATTATCCCCTCCTTAGAAGGAATTTTGTCCCGAAATTAGAATTTAGGTAAGGAAGTAGGCATGAATAAACGAGCTAAGAAGTGGGGATACTTCGTAATTGATTGATTCTCGTGCTCCCAAGTGAATTCGGGTCCTTGGTTGGCATCCCAACGGACCTTCACTAAAGGGAAACGACTATGAATCATTCACATAACCCCTCGGTCCATGGTCACTACGGTTCTTCCACGCAAGTGAGGCTCTTGTGGGACTCAATCTCTTCAAGTGGGATTTCAAGAGTCTCGTCGGATCGATACTTTTTACAAGTTCGAGACGTGAAGGGTAGAATGTACGTTACTAAGTTCGCGATGTAGGTTGGGTTTATGAGTTACATGGCCGATTCGGGTAAGAATCTCGGAGGTCCTAACTATAGTGAATTTAGCTCTCCACGCTTTCCGAAACGTAACAAGCCATTCACAGAGTGAGATTTCCTAAAGAATTTGGTCTCTTACTTGGAATTTCCAGGTTTCTTTTTCTTGCTTATCTTCCCAATCAAGGATCATTCCCTGTTGGGTCAAAATCGTAAGGGTTTCTATAATTTGTGAGAAGTTCTAAGCGAACTATGATAGTAGGTCGGCAAGACCTAGAATTTGGAGAATTTCTGTCGGCGTCTTCAGTGCCGACAAATCCTCAACGGTTTTGATAAATTGAAAGAGTTCTCAAGGGTTTCCACATCACTAATAGTGTGTCTTAGGAATTCGACTCTTCAATTCCAAAACTCGCGTTTAGAGAACTTTGTGCAAAGCTTCTCTGATCACCTTGTTTCCATGGCTTGTTGTAGATGCTCTTTATGATTCCCTTCTTACTACGGAAGTAGATAAGTAAGTCATTTACAAAGAGAATGACGAACTGATCCAAGTAAGAATGGCGTACCCTATTCATTAAGCTCTTGAATACTACGGGCATATTGGTCCTATTCGAGGGGTATCACTACGGATTCGAAGTTTCCGCATCGACTTCAGAAGGTAGTCTTCGGGACATCCTTTGCTAACACTCGAAACTGGTGATATTCGAATCTCGGGTTCATTTCTGAAAGGTAATTCGTTCCTCGTGTTTGCTTAGCCCACACATTCATGCGAGGCAGAGATAATAATTTCCCATTGAAATATTGACGAGTCCCCGATATTCGAGGTACATAAGATACAATCCGTCTATTTCTGGAAGAATAAGACCGGATCTCTCCAGGGTGAGAAGCATGGCCTTCCAATTCTATTGCTGAGTAGTTCGCTAAGTTGTCCAGACTGTTCTTGTCTCTCTGTGGGTGTTTAAACTGTAGGACAATCTGGTTACAGGAGTCGTATTGAGTTCTAAGTTTGTTCGGATGACGATGCGATCACTCGTAGTCTTGGGCAATCTCCGTCTGTATGAGTGGTACTTCGGGGAGGTTTGCTGAGGTTTCTTCGAAAGGGATAAGAAACATGAGGTACTCTAAGCAGGAGTACTTCCGAGTTCTGAAATGATGGCTTTGTTAAAAAGACGTTTTCGGAGAAGGAGATGGAGTTATGAAGCTGGTATTGTGCGGATCAAATTGAATCTAGTTGTATGATAATGTCGGAATCATAAGGGAATTTAAGACATTAGATTTGAACATAAGGCGTTACAGGAAAAACACAACAGTGCAATCGTTAACGGAGTTACAGTACTTTAGATTTACTACAAGACTATTGCTGCGAACAAGGTATACTACAAAAGGAAAGTATACGCAACATGAGGGTCCCTTAGCTGACGGGATCTCACAAAAGATAAGAATCGAGTTGCACTAGTTTTAAACTTGTTTTAAAAGCATACAAAATACTGACGATTGGAAGGGAACCTATACTATAGTAGGGTCCTTCGTTGCCTCTTCCGATTCTAAGGTTTAACTCCTCCAGATTCGCCGTCATTCTTCTCTACTGGACAATCCCTCTTGAAGTGTCCCATTACACCACATAGATGACATATCCGAGAGATTTGGACATCGGTGGTTGAAGTAATGTGTTGGATCCGGGTCCTGGAGCAGCTAGTAGTATGTCCATTCTTGTTGCACTTAAAGCAGTGTAACGGACGACAACTACCTAGATGATGGAAGCTACACTTATTGCATTTCAGTAGGTTTCCGGCATACTTCCTGGCTGGTGTAGGGACATTTGGGATACCATTAGGGATGGTAGTAGGAGGTACACATGTCGTGGATGTGAAGGTTGCCACAGGTTGTTGTCTTTTGCTCACCCCTTGGGGTGATTTGCCTTTAACCTTAGCCCATAAATTTCGTTTGTTATTCTTGGGCTTGGGATTTGGAGTGTCGTGGTAGTTTGTTCCTCATTGAGGTACTTGATTTTTACCTGGTTTGGAATTATTTTTAACAAGCCTACTAACATTTGCAGTGTTAGCGTTAAGGTGGGACAGAATAGTTGTCACGATAGACGGGACTGCAACTTGAAAGGTAGTTGCATCAATCTGAAGAGTTGGTGTTTGGTTGATGGGTTGATCGTTTTTCTTCGGCGACATGATTCTGTTACACGGAAAGAAAATGAATTTGTGAGTGAGTATGGTTGAACCTAGACGTAGTTCGACCGTTCATGTAAAGAATAGAAGTATGTTCTCGTGGGTTCGACCTACATCCCTATGTTGCAGTCCTACTAAAGAATGGAAGTAAGTTCGTACAATGGTCTCAAGACGTTTGTCGTTCAAGCTGAGGCATCATTGGTTGGTGAATAACAAGCTTCACCCTTTGAAAGAGTCTTGAAAATGATGTTGGAGTTAAATTACTATAGTCCAAAGACTTTACCAAAGCAAGTTTCAGATAGACTCCAATTAAGGTATGATGAAAGTTTTTGAACAGAGAGTGACACGAAAGTTAGCCGTCTGTCAATATCATCGATGTTTAAGATGTGATAAGTTCGGGAAAATTGTCCTTGTAGTGGGTCTTACATCATATCTGGAGTAGAAAAGTTTTGGCCATATCAGGCCTAATTAAAAGTACTTACAGTACCAGAAAGTTACATAGAAAATGTCATATAGGACGTAAATAGGAACATGGTTCTTTTAAAACAAGAAGAAAAGTAAAGCATTTCCTACTAGTGACGATCATCCCTCTGGTGAACTCTCAGCTTAGCCAGTTGACGTTCCATATGAAGTAGGTGTCTTTCGTACACCCTCTGGCATACTCGGAGTTCTATGACTTCGGCTCGTGATTCAGTCAGTGCTTGAAGCAGGGCTTCATGTTCTCTTTCAGATCTCTCACGAGCATCTTCCAGACGAATGGTGCGAAGGGTATGCATTCTCGCATTGGTGACAACTTTTGTGATCTGATGTAGGGCTGTCCAGCCTTGAATCTCATTTCGAGCCACTCTGCGGACCAGGATTGGCAAGATTCTGTCTGCTGAGCCCCCATTGCTCAGGTCATAAAAGCTTCGGTCTCCATTAAATGGAACGGGTTGATCTTGTCCTTGGCTCCATGTTTCCAAGAATTCTACTCACGAAGTCGTCGGGCCATGAAAAGCTAGACGAGGGTTAGGATTTGGAAAAGGAGCTACCTGGGGTAGGTTCTCAACCTCGGGTTCGGAGTTAGCATCATCCGAAAGTTCTTCATCATGGTGATCATTCAAAGGGATCGGATGATCATTCTCTGGTTCTTCTCCAAACCATCCAGCAATGACTTCGTTCGGAAGGTACGGATTGTCGTGGGGATGGAGTCCAGCCATGTTATCTACGCGAGAATTGGGGTAAGAAAATAGTTATTAGACGAACTATCTAGATAATTATTAGAAAATCTTCATTAGTTACATCAGTATTTGTAAAGTGCATACCAGTCATATGTAATAAAAACTGGATAGGCCTTCGAATAAGTGACCTTAGCTCCAAATTCATAAGGAATAGGGGTAAAGCAAAAATTCCACAGATTCTAAATCTATAACATCCTAGTTACATATAGCCTTAGTGTATCCACTTAGCAACTATCAACTTAGTAATGAAGATCCTTTTAAGTTCTCAGGTATAAAGTACTTATAGTAACACCAAATACCCCTATGGTATTTCATTGTGATAGTGTTGGTAAGTTTTTAGCCTTGTTGCCATATCACAACCATTCTTGCGCATATGCTAATCACTCCTCGGACCAGCATAGTTGATCAGGCTATGCTACTCCCAAGACTGACCATATATCCCCGAGCTTACCTATAATATTCAACAATCGTAATACTTTTGTTCTTATCATTGTGACACGAATTTTAGTATGAATGCACGCACGTATACTTAATCAAATATTTTATTATTTAAAGTATAAAGTCTTGGCCAGAGTATTTTTAATCCCTATGTATTCATAGTTAGTATATCTTTTATGGGTTGATATACTCAATTCACTATAAATAATGCTTAGATACCAATCTATCACACCCGAAAACCGAGAACGGCGGAAACGTTATGGGGCAGAGGATGTCATGTAATGTGTCACAACAATGTAAAGTAGTAAACAAGCAACAACATCATCCATTGCATTAATAGTATAATTTTAATTACAAGTGTTCTTTCATAATATAAGACAACATAATGAATAATCAAAATAAAAAGAGGAGTCTTGACAGCTTCGTCTTCATAAAACCTGGTCGTCATACCTGTCTATTTGTGACTTGAGAATAAAAGTTATTTTTAAAGCGACTATCAGCGAAAAAGCTGGTGAATTCATAAGTATTAATGTGTCTTTGATTTGTAAAAACTTGTAATGAAAGACTTGAAATTGTTTTCAAAGAAAGTTCGTATAAGTATGAAAATGTTTGTAAGTGGTTGCAAGCGTTTGAAAAACCCTAGAAATCCCTATGATTCCTATTAGTATAGATGAAATCTTCTACCAAGACCAAACTGTTTTGAAAGTAGCCTTCTACCAAGACCCGATTGTTTTGAAAGTATCCTTTTACCAAGACCCGACTGTTTTGAAAGTAACCTTCTACCAAGACCCGACTGTTTTGAAAGAAGCCTTCTACCAAGACCCGACTATTTTGAAAGTAGCCTTCTAGTAAGACCCGACTGTACGACTATTATTATTAATATAAGAAATTGTATCCTTTGATACTAGGACACACAAATATAATTCACCTCATCGGTTATGTGAATGACTCACAAGATAAAGGTAATAATATAAATAACTTAAGTATTATCCTTTTGTACTAGGATAACTAATAGTGTTAACTGAAGACATCCGTGGATGTATATTTACCTCTGTAGCTAACAGCTGGGTGTAGGAATAGTTAGTCCCTTAAAGTATACCTATAATGGTATCAACCAAAGACATCCGTAGATGTGAATTTACCTCTGTAGCTAACAGAGGTTCAAGTAATGGTTAGTCCAGCAAAGTATCCTTTGGAACGAGGATATAAAGTCCAATCTATCTCGTCGATTATGTGATTGTATCACAAAGTAAAGATAAGAATGAGAATTATATAACAGTATCTACACATATAATATGTAATAGTAAGTCATCATATAACATCTATGTAAAAGTATTCATGTAAAGTATTCATGTAAACGTACTCATGTAAGCGTATCTATGTAAACGTACTCATGTAAGCGTATCTATGTAAAGACTCGTGAATGAACTCACCCTTGTGTGATTCCTTGTACTTGGATTGGTAAGTAGTATCTCCTAAATATACCTATACTAGTTACTAATGGTGTACATGTATAAGCGAAAGTATGCCTTTGCTACCCAAAGATACCGAACTGATTGGAGGAACTTTTATGTCTACATATGTATATATGATATAAAAGCATAAAAGAAGTTTTGTAAAACCTTTGAAAGTTTAATACTAAGAAACAATGACTTGATGTCAGTTTATAAAACGATTTGAAAGTATTATGTCTGATAAGACAGTTTAAGTATAAGGAAACCTTTACTCAAAACACATTGTAACAGAGTTTGAAAGGAAACATACAGAATGTAAGACAGTTTGATAAAGACTTTTGTAAACAGTTTGAACAGTAAGAAAAACTATTGGTTTGGTAGTTATTAATCACATGTGATTGATATAAGAACTATAAGTATTCAACTTGTATCCCACATAAAATCATTTAAAATCATTTAAACCATTCATTAAGGGGTATGAACTCACCTGTAGTGAGTGGTATGGATGAACTGATGAAACCGGGTTGCTAGGTGTCAAGTGAAGACTTGAACACACTCTATGATCCTAGTTTAACATATAATATCACATATATGTATCCAGTTAGTCTTTAAACAACTAATAAACAAAGTTAAGACACCCTAGGACATGCTAAACACCTTATACAAGTGTTATAAGTCCAAAGGATTGCATCTAAGTGTTTTAGGGAAAGGTTAGTGTGCTTGGGGTTCAAGGAAAACTCCATTATGGAGTTTACGGTTTTGTGGTCACCAACAAAAGAGTTTACGGTTGTAAACCCTTGATTTTACGGCCGTAAGCTCATACACTTTTGACCATTTGATTTTTTGAAGCCTTAAAACTCCCTAGAAGCTTTTCTACTTGAACTATGTGTCTATGGAAGGAACTAGGGCACCATTTCACTCCTATTTGGAGTTTAAGGTTCCTAAACCATTTTCCTTTGAGTTTACCACCATAAACTCATAAGGTTTATTGTATTTTGGGGTTTTCAAGTCCTTAGTTCATCAAGGAATGGATCCATGTTAGTTACTAAGGCATAGGAAGGGACTAGGCACACTTTGGCACCTTTACTTGGTGTTTAGGGTCCAAGAAATTCTTGGACCGTGAACACCTTGTTCTTGGTGTTCTTGGGACTAATTCTTGATGTAAAGATGTATAACAAGCTTTACAAGACTCTAGGATAGAGGTACTTACTATATTGAAGCTTGAAATCAGCTAAAAGTCTAAGAACACTAGTATGTGTTCTTGGTGAAAAGGAAGAATCAACCTTTTTGGAATGATTTCACGGTTAGAAGTGTGTTAAAACACTAGATTAAGCCATATAATCACTTAAGAAAGCTAGAATCACTTACTAGTTTGAAGATCTTGAAAATCTTTTGGATGATACTTGAGAGAGAATTTGATTTGGATCTTGAGTTTTTGAAAAAAGTGTAAATAATGACAAATTCTCATATATATACTCCCAAATTTAGGGTTTTTGGCTGAAAATATTTTATTCAAGCAGTAAACTCTAATTTCTTAGAGTTTTGGAATAACAGTGTTGCACTATAACCCTAGTGCATCCTCTCTCCTGATATCTCTTAAAGTGTAAATCCTGAAATACTCAAACTTATTCTAAAAAGTCTGAAAATTAACAGTAACTATTCTGACTTCTATTGACTTGATATATTTGTACAAAAATAGAAATTTCAGATTGTCACACATTTTCACATGTTTTTAGTGCTTAACTCTACTCAGTCCCTTTGTGAGGGGATTTGATGGGTTCTCCTCAGACGATACCCTCTTTGCCACGAGGACTCCTTCTTCTATTCGATGTCTAATGAAGTGGTATTTTCTGTCGATGTGCCTGGATCTGCCATGATCCCATAGTTCATTGGCTAAGGATGCTGCACTCTCGCTGTCACAGAAAATCTCCATAGGCTCCTTTATAGCTAGTACAACTCCAAGGTCTCCTATGAAGTTCTTCAGCCATATTTCCTCCTTCGCCGCCTTGCTTGCTGCTATGTACTCTGATTCGCAAGTTGAATCAGCTACTATCTTCTGCTTGGAACTTTTCCAAGTTATTGCTCCTCCATTCAGAGTAATGACCCAGCCCGACTGAGAGCGGAAATTATCCTTGTCGTTCTGAAAGCTGGTGTCACTATACCCCACCACTCTCAAGTCATCACTCCCACCGAGGGTAAGGACCTATTCCTTAGTCCTCCGCAAGTAGTTGAGAATGCTCTTTACCACAGTCTAGTAAGCCTTGCCCAAATTCCCTTGATATCTGCTGACCATGCTCAAAGCAAAGGTCACATCAGGGCGAGTATAAGTCATAGCATACATGATCGATCTAACAACAGAAGCATATGATATTCGAATCATCTCAACTATCTCAGCCTCTATACTCGGACTCTGAGCTTTACTCAGTTTGGCATTGCTCTACATTGGTAAGTCACCTTTCTTGGAATCATGCATGCTAAATCTTTTCAACACCTTATCCAAGTAGGTACTTTGATTAAGTCCAATTACTCTCTTACTCCTGTCTCTCAATATCCTTATCCTAAGAATATAGGCAGCTTCTCCGAGGTCCTTCATAGAAAAACACTTCCCAAGCCAGGACTTAACCTCCTGTAAGGTTGGGATGTCAGTTCTTATGAGTAGTATGTCATCCACATACAATATCAGAAAGCTAACTATGCTCCCACTAGTTTTGACATATACACAGGACTCATCATCGCTTCTCGAAAATCCAAACTTTTTGACTTTCTCATCGAAACAAAGATTCCATCTGCGAGATGCTTGTTTTAACCCGTAAATGGATTTATCAAGCTTACACACTCTCTTAGGGTACTTTGCATCGACAAAATCCTCTGGTTGACTCATGTAAACATCCTCAGCCAACTTTCCATTAAGGAACGCGATTTTGACATCAATTTGCCATATTTCATAATCATGAAATGCAGCTATGGCTAGCATAAGCCTAATAGACTTAATCTTCACTACTGGCGAGAAGATCTCATTATAATTAACTCCCAGAGTTTAAGTACATCCCTTCGCAACCAGTCGCACCTTATAAGTGTGTACCTTCTCATCCATGTCATTCTTCTTCTTGAAGATCCATTTGCACTCGACTGTCTTACAACCCGGTACATTGTCAACCAAGTTCCAAACTTGATTGGCATACATGGACTGAATCTCGCAGTCCATAGCCTCTTTCCATTTATTAGACTCCAGGCCTACCATGGCTTCCTTGTAGTTGTTAGGCTTATCCAAATTTACGAGTGTGCTATTACTGATAAATGTATTACCTTCTGTAGTAATATGGAAACCATAAAACTCATGTAGAACTCTAACTCTATCGGAACGCCTCAGAGGTATAGACTCGTCATTCGGCTCAACAAGAGTTTCCTCCTCAGGTTGATCTCTAGTCTTTGAGGTTCCTTCACCGCTTGAATCTTGAAGTTAATTAATGTTAATTTGCCTCCTATTGTCTCCTTGTCCTATGAGCTCTCTCTCACGAAAGACTCCTCTCCTCGCAACAAAGACAACATTGTCACTCGGTCTGTAGAAGAGATAACCAAAGGATTTCTGTGGGTAGTCGACGAAAATACACCGCTCACTCCGAGGTTCAAGATTGTCACGAGTCTCGCGTCTCACGAAAACCTCACAACCCCAAACCTTGATGTGGTCTAATGTGGGAGCGTTCCCAGTCCACATCTCGTGAAGTGTTTTGGCAACCTTTTTGGTAGGGACTAGATTAAGGATATGGGAGGCAGTCTCCAAGGCATACCCCCAGAATGAGATAGGTAACGAGGCTTGACTCATCATGGAACGAACCATGTCCAACAAGGTTCAGTTGCACCTCTCAGCTACACCATTAAGTTGTGGTGTCCTAGGTGGCATCAATTGTGAAACAATTCCACATTCCTTAAGATAGTCAAGGAACTCGATACTAAGATACTCACCACCCCGATCGGATTGGAGCATCTTTATCTTCCTGCCCAGCTGATTCTCCACTTCCAGTTTAAACTCCTTGAATTTCTCAAAGGTTTCTGACTTATGCTTGATTAAGTAGATATAGGCATATCTACTGTAATCGTTAGTAAAAGTCACATAGAAGTGGTTAGCATCCCTTATGGTGGTTCTGAAGGACCCACACACATCGGTGTGTATGAGATCCAACAAACCCTCACCCTTCTGACAAGTACCAGTGAAGGGTGATTTAGTCATCTTTCCAAGTAAGCAAGATTCACGAGTGTCATCCGACCTTAAGTCGAATGACTCCAAAATCATAGCCTTTTGGATTGGCCTATGTACTTCTTGCTAACATGTCCAAGACGATAATCCCACAACATGCTTTATCCAATTCATTGGAAGAATCGATATGCAACACATCATTTCCTAAGTTGTCTACAACATTCACAGTTTCATATACACCATTACAAGGTAATGCTTTAAAATAAAAAAACACCATTACAATAAGCATTTATTGCACCAATTTCATTACCAAACGAAAATGTGAAATCTTGTTGTACAAACCATGAAAGGAAATAATATTTTTCGCAATATCAGACGAGTAGAAACAATTATTAAAATCTATTCTTAACCCACTACGAAGAAATAAATAGTAAACTCCAATCTTTGTGATAGGTGAAACCTTCCTATTCCCCATGATCAAGTTTATCTTCCCATGCTCCACATCCTTACCTATTTTTAGGCCTTGTACATCAGAACAAATGTGAAATCCACAACATGTGTTAAGCACCCAACAGTTAGAATGTGATGAGTTTTTAGATATAATATTATAAACACTCTGCTTCTTTAGGAATGGAAATGGGAGCAGCAGAACCAGACTTGGTCCCACTTAAAGAGGATCCATCAAGAGACTTTCCTATGTGACTCTTTGAGGGACCCTTCCACTTCTTCCCTTTCCCTTGTCCTATTGCCAGAAAAGGGGCAGTAGTAGGAGTAGTAATAGCCGATTTACCTTTGAGACCACTTTCGATAGTCCTCAAAATCCCTTGAAGTTTGCTAAGTGTGACCTCCTCCTTGTTTATATGATAGGTCATTCACATGGAGGTAAAGAGTGTAGAATGATATCTATAGCCATCTCCTCAGGGAATTTCACATTCAACTTTAGCAATCGATCCACAAACCTTTGCATTTTCTGCAAGTGGCCCGTGATGGGTTCATTATCCTTCATCCTGGTTGTTATCATGGAAGAGATGATTTCATACCTCTCTTGACAAGCACTCTGATGGTATCTTTCCATCAGGTCCTGGTGTATCTCAAAAGGGTAGAAGTCCTCATAGGACTTTTGGAGTTCAGCTGACATACTGGCAAACATGATACAAGCTACCTTGGTGGCATCCTTCTCATGTGCCCTAAACTCAACAATCTCCTTAGGAGTAGCAGAAGACTCATCAATTTCCTTTAGTTCCTTGTCTAGGACATATTACTTGTCATCATAGCAAGTGAACATCCTGATGTTCCTAATCCAATCATTGAAGTTGGAACCATAGAAGATGACTCTCCCACAAAGGTTCATGGGAGAGAAGGAGCTAGTAGGGTTTGAGCTAGAAACAGTGTTGGAAGACATCTGAAAAGAAAGAAAGAAAAGTTTAGATTAGATAAAGAGTCCTTAATAAAACACCCAAATGAAATATTAAGGCTAGGACCCAACACAATATTTTACAAATTGGTAGGTAAACGACAATTTAGCAATTTCCACCATGAAAAACGAAATATTTATTAAGTTTTAGTTGGATTGAAACTCCTAGATCCTTTGAGATTCATTGAACAATTCAATGGCATGTTTAAATCTCGATTATGCCCTTCAGGTTTGTGATTAGGATATCGAGGATCACAAACAAGGTGTGAATAACCATACAAAATGTGCTTGGTATTCCCGACTTCATCACCCAATCAATGTGCCCGTTAACCACTCACGCTCCCATGATCTTATGTTAACATGGAGCTACCCTTTTCCACCCTTACTAGTCCAAGTTAATGTGTCGGTTAACCACACACGCTCCATTAACGACTTAGCAAGGTGTAAAGTGCAATTTTCATGGATTAGCATCAATTTCACATTTTCCTAAAGTAACTAAGATTGAGAATTTAATAAAATTTTAGTTACTTTATTATCATTATACTTAATGAGAATTATATTCCTATCCTACCCGTTCGGCTAACGACCCCCCCACCAGTCAAGGAAGCGGTGGGTGAGAGTGGACACCCATTAAACCACCATTTTATAGGCAGTAACCTTGTACCCCTTTATAGACTGGCTTCGTGAATGAGGCCTACTAACGGTAAGACTGACTTGATCTTATATATATATATATATATATATATATATATATATATATATATATATATATATATACATATATATATATATATATATATATATATATATGTATATATATATATATCTATATGTATATTATTAACTTATAATAGTATAAAGTATAAGGGTGGGATGTTAAACTTTTAAAATTCTAGGGTTTGGAATTAAATTTTCATTTAGTGAGACTTTACAAATTCAAAAACTTGAGGGCAAGTTTTGACACTATTCAAAACTTTTCATTTTCTATAACTTATGAGTTTTAATGACTTTTATGAAAAAGACTTTTGGAATTCCATAACTTGAGGACAAGTTATGGAGTCCATTAAAAGGCATTTAGATCAACAATTAAACTAACAAGAAATGTCAAATAATATTCATGATCTAGCAAAACTCATAAGCAAAGATAATTCACATCACCAATTTTCAAGAAATTAGCTAATCACATAAACTAATACAAATCTTGAAACTTTGACAATTATCTTCTAATTGGACAAGCATGATCATTACCTTATCAAAAATAGGTTTATAGGTTCAAAATCAGTTTAGGATAATGATCCTAGTCCAATGCAAGCCAAAAAAACTCAAAAAACTGCAATCTAGAGCACCAACTCGTCGAGTGCGTGAACTGACTCAGCAAATTGGTCAGTTTAAAGGGCTGACTCGGCGAGTCTGTCAATGGACTCAGCGAGTCCATTGTCTAGACAGTAGAAATTCAATTTTTCAAGCTTTTAACACAAGTAGCGTCAAGTATAATTGAAAACAAGCCTAGGCTCCCATATCACTGAAGGGTTTTGAGCATTCTAACACTCCTAAGGTGTGCATGCAATCCTAGAAACCTTGGATCTATGTTTTCTCTATTATACATGCAAACCTAGGGTTACACCATGCAAACCCTAATGTGCATGACTTTCCACATTCCTCCTGCTCCATGGGTTTTAGCCTCCATGGAGTATCCATGGGTCACCACATGGGTTTAGCCCAAAATAAAAGAGTATGGATCATAAGCCCAGTATATAAGAATGAATGATTTACACAATCAATCCCCATTTATTTAATTAGTCTCTTTTGATCACAAAATTAATTCCAAACAAATTCTTGATCAATACTAATTAAATAATATGATTTCATATTAATATATTAGAACTTATAATATATTAATAAATACGAATTATCCTCTTCTCAAAAGTCCATCCTTTAGATTGTTCCGGTGCCATGCAACCCACGTGGACCATGCTACTCTTGGGTCAAGTACATACCAATTATAGTTATGGGCTTAGACACTAAATTCAACATGCTTAACATCTTCACTTTGCTCGACATCTTAATGTAGCTCAATATCTCATTTGGCACAAAATGTTGGTCCATGTTGGTCCAAGTTGCTCCAAATTGTTCCAAGTTGCTCCAAATACCATTTTAGATGATCCATTCCTTTGGTACATGATCTGTTCCATTGTCATATGATCCATTCCCTTCTCATATGATCTATTCCTTTGTCACATGATCCATGAACCCCAAGTGCTCCACTAAGTTCGAAGTGCTCCAAATGCCCCATGAGAATGCTCTAAATGCTCGAGTCACATTTAACAAGTATTAATTATAGAAGATTTAAATATTGAAAATAAAAAATGAATTATATAAATATATTGTGAATGAAAACAAAATCCAATCTCATTACAATGCATCATCTTTCACTTGTTGATCTAGATGAAATAATAACATTCAACAGATACAATTTCTATGAATAACTTCGTACCTTGAAAGAGAATCTCAAGAGAGAAAAGAAATTGTACATTCTTAAAGGACCTATTCCTGCACAACCTGCTTTGAACAAAAGACCTGAACATGATTCATGGTGGAAGCATTATTCTGATGTTGAAGATGTTTCTGATATCATATAGGGATTAATTATTCTTGATCTATGGAAGGAATTAGAAAATGTAGGAGCATTTCATATGTTTCTTCAGGTGAAGTAGATATCTGCATGACACACTACTATTTGGTTTGACCTAGTTCAAACACGGGAATAATATAAGGCTGAAAAGATTCACCGTGTGTGCTCTAAAAGGCCCATAGTTCAAAGAAATGATACCTTTAAGCCGAATAAATCTAAGAAGACCCATAGATATGGATTTTGTTTCTACTGCAGAGAAATAGGATAATGGAAGAGGAACTCTCCCACTTATCTAAGTAGGATTGGCCAGACTAATCATTCAAGTATCTACTAGATAGAACATATACTTTTCATTTAGCACTCAACTACTTGATACTTAATGTTAGTATAATATTTGTAAATATTCAAGAAGAGTAAGCAGTTGAGCACAAGCAAGTTGGAAAAACAGCCTTTTACGACGCACAATCAATGACACGCGCTGATAGAGGACACGTATTTTTGCGTGACCTAAAATTTGATGTTAGTTTTCCAAAATATGAAGCATAGAGGACACACATTTATGTGCACCCTAAAATTAGTGTCCAACAAAAAAAATTAAAAACACGGAGGGGACCTTTTATAAAAAAAGTGCGTCATGTAGAACTGTCGTTTTATAATTTTTTTCATCAACGCGCGTTCTTCAATTTTTTAATTGCCAAGGGGGGATGAAATACCAAAAAATTGAAAACCCCCCATGATACTCTTCTCCTTTTTCTTCGTATGTTGTGAAATCCTCTTCCATCAAAAAAACCCTAAAAGCATGTGTGGGTTCCTCATATATGCTTTTAGTTGTGAAGTATATTTTTGACTTCAATCGATGTTTTCATATTTTTAAAGCTCTTAAAATCCTCTTCGATCAAACGAATCCCTAAAACCCCGCCTGATACACACCTCCACTACCTCCAACCCACACCGAATCTTTAGCCTTGCACGACAATGATATATAGGCCTTATCGACCAACACTTCATCCACCATCATCGTTTGCATCTCTCTCACCTCATCCTCACTCTTAAACCTTGAAAAATCCATATATAACATTCCGACGACAATTGTATTCTGGCGCTCTGTGACCGTCGATGGGAGAAAAACATAATTTTGAGTCAATGGACTGTGCGTATATTCCGGTACAAAACTCGGAGGAGGAGCTACGAGTGGCTTTGGACGAACTTCCTAGAGACGCAACTGATATCCTTGAGCCAAACAAGCGCCTCTCGATCTCATTTCACCATTTATAGTTCCATTACAAAGTTCAGAACTATGAACATGTTCTGAGCAACAATCAGTGTGCTATATTTAATGGTTGCTAGCCCTAACCCTAACCCTAGTCCCCAAATTCTAATTTCATTGATATGTATATATAATATATTCCTGATTAGAACTGTTTGATGCTAGGGTTTATTCATTGGGAGGTCTAGTGGAATCAAGAGCTATCAGTGCAGCTTCTTAGTGGGAAACAAGTTGAGGAGGAATTCTTGGATGCAGGGGATTCCATTCCAGTTTCCGCACATCTCAGGGTGGTCTATCCCTCAACATCGATAAATATCTCATTACTCATTTCCACTTTTACCCCTGAAGTGAAGGTTATGAAATCAGAGTAACCATGGTTTATGATTATCAGATGTGTCTACAACCATGATCATCCAGCCTGGGCCGGTGGTTGATTTTCTGATTGCAGATCAAAACGTGAAAGATCCCTATTCTGTTGATTGGGAAAAGGTAACAAACCATTATGTTGTCATTTCCTGAGGGTATAATTTGTAAATTGTTACTAAAAGTTTCTGTGGTGAAAACCAGGCAAAGCGCACACTGAAGAATCTGAGGGTGAAAACCAGCCCTACCAATCCTGAGTACGAGATCACGGGTTTGAGTGAGAAGCCTTGCAACGAGCAACTGTATATCTTCTTTTTATGTTATGGAATCATAGAAGGAATGGAATGGAATGGACCATTCCCGAACGGATATGATTCTTTCCATTTTTTGTTCATTCCATAAGGGGTTGGTATGAAAATTTGCAATACAACCCTTTTTATTTATGTAGTTTTATTGACATTGTTTTTTTGTTTTATTTTTTTTAAATGTTGCTTTCTAAAAAAAGAAGAAAATGTTGTTTTTACTACAACTTATTTAAATTTTAGTGAGCTATTATTATGTTTTAAGTTTTACAATAAAGAGAATCATATGAAAATGCATTCGATTCCAACATGATCTTGGAATGTAATGCTTCATTCCATTCCTCTGTCACTGTTATTATGTTTTAGTTTTTCCTATCTCTATGTGGGCCCACACTTGTCATTTTGTAATGGTTTTTCTATACACCTGTCGTTCTTACTTCTTACTGTGTGGTGATTTGTTGTAGTTGTGCTCATTAGTCTCTCTGCAACGCTATACAAAAGCACTCAACACGATGCAAAGATCCTCTTTGGTGGAGAAATCCTAACAAAAACCTCAAGAAAGAATGAGGGCTTTAACCAATGTACAATTCTTAAACATCTGAGTGATTTTATTCATTGATTATAGAGTTGGGATTATTTATATTTTTGCTTTGTGTATTTTTCAGGCACTATCACTCAATAAGTATGATGAGGAACCTTTGTTGAAATCATTTGGGATTTCAAAAAGCAACAACTTCACAGTCTATGGTGTTGCAAATCCAACTGTGGTGTTTTAAATCCAACTGTGGGAGGAATTAAATTTGTTATGATTATGGCTCTCACATCAGGATCTGCTTAATAAATTGAAAAATGGAATTGATGTTCAAGATTTTGACAACACATAATTTGTTTCACTTAGCTTTGGGGATTGAATTTCTCAGGTGTTAGATATTTTTATATTGTGTGTGTTTTTTTAATCTTGTTATTTTATTTTTTTATTACATTAATATAATTTTTTTGGCTTGTGGGATCATAGGCAAAGAAATTTGAGGGACCTCTATCTGTGAAGGCTAATGCAGTTGTTGAACCTTTGGAAGGGAATGTAATTTTTTGTATGCTTTCCAAATTCCAATAAAACAATGTGAATATTTTTCTTGTACTTGTGAGTATTTTGAATCATACTTATTTTAATAGTTTAATGAAACAATTACAAAATATCAATTAGTAACTTATTTATTAACCTTATTATACAGTCTGATCTCTGATGTTTTGTCTAATGGTTTATGTGACAACATGTTGAAGCATATATGACAACACTAAGAGCATTTGCATATGAGTGGTAAGTTGCAAGAATACTAATTATCCAAATAAAGATAACCTCGCCCTCAAGACACTTACATCTACTAAGAGAAGGGGCCCTACTAGATTCCGCTTTCTTTTTACACGAATCAGGAACAAAGTCAAAACAAAAAAAGTCAAACATCCTTCTAATTCTTAAAAAAATAGGGGTTGGAAGAATCCTCCATCAGGAAGCAGCTGCAACAATGAGAAGATTGTTGACTTTGTCAAAGCACTTTGTAAGGTTTATATGGGGGAGCTACAGTCTACTTCTGCTCCATAAGTTTTCAGCCTAACAAAGATAGTTGAAATCGTGTATGCTTCTTCTTACTTCCTATTCTTGTCTTGAAATAATTTTATTTTCAGTTGTGTTTGTGTGAAGGAATGGAATGGTTTGTTCCATTCTCGATGGAATGGAATAGACCATTCTTAAGAAATGTGATTCCTTCCAATTTTTTCATAATTTTAATAAACTTATATATTTTTATCTAAAAGTAACAAGAATTTTTTTATCATAAATCTTATTTGAGTTTTAGTGAGCTTGTATAATGTTTAAATTTTGTATTTTCTGTATAACGGAGATGAGGAAGGAATGGAACTGTACAGTTGTGAGGTTGGTTTAATGACACTCTTATTGATACAAAAAACCATATTTTTCTTGTATTATGTATGTGATGCGGTTAACATCTTTTTATGTACAGTCTACCCTAGCTCCAGAGCAACTTGTTTGGTCTGGAATGGACAGTGTATTGCTGCATTGGGATTATAAGCTTCTGATGGTAGGCCCTTATGGAGATCTAGTTTGCTATCTTTATGATGAACCCATTATCCTTATCCTAAGTGTGATGGAGCTAGACTATTGTCTAACTCAAACATGGAGTTTCTTCAATGGGTCCCAACTTCTACTGAATCTATCTTCAAGATTGGGAGCATAGAACCAACAACTTTATTGTATGATGCTTTGGATCATTTTGACAGGAGGAATGCAAAGGTAGGGCGTCAATTTGATCTTTGAATTAGACTTTACATTTCTTTCTTTCCTTCTAACTTCCAATATCAATTTATTACATTTCTTTCTTTCCTTCTAAAACTAGTAATTCTTGAGTTTGTTGAAGGGAGAGCATTAGGGAAATCAGGGTTAAGATGGTTGAGAATACATTTAGCAATTCTTTATGGAGCTAGAGTTGAAAAGCGTTCATATGATTATAGATTACAATTTGTGGAAAATCATCTGAATGATATTATTGATTCAACAGATAATCCACTTGGTGGAAATAGATGGTGGTTAACAGTTAAGGACCCTTTTCAGTGTTTAGCTGCATGTATTAATTTGTCAGAAACCCTAAAAAGTTCTTCACCTCATACTGTCATGTCACATTTTCCAGTTCATTATAAATAATTTTGTGGTGTTTATGTTAAATGATGTTTAAAAAGGTATTTGAGAAGATCATGAAAAATTTGGTGAAATGAAAAGAAAAAAGTATAGGGTTATTTTATCGATTTGTTTGTTAAAGTACAATTATCTTAACTAGAAAAAACTAAGCCTAAGGCTGTTGAAGTCTGTGTAGATGCTGCAAGACATGAGTTTGATCCTTCACTACAACAGACACTACCGAGAGTTGCAAGCTATGGGCAAGCATTTTGTAGGTAAGTTTTCCATCTATTGGGAGAAGATATATATACATATTGTGATAATAGTGGATATGGTGAACAATCATCTATATATTTGATTTGTCCACTTGATGTTTGAAGGCTTAAAATAACTTTATTGAATGCAAGCGAAGTCTTTCATGTAACATATGTTGGTCTCGAACTAGTAATCATCCTTTTGCCATAATGTTAAGCTTTCTTTAAGAAATGATAGAAGTTGATAATGTTAAGCTTATAAATGGTGGTGGTATAAGATTTATCTTTCTTTGATAGGTCACGTGCTCCTCACACTCACAACCCACCTTCAAGAAAATCAAGACCTAAAGATGTACGTCATTCCCATTCTCTTTTCATGATCAAATGAACTTTTAACCCTTGTTTATGCACACACAGTTGATACATAGCCAACATGCTAAATTATTGAACCACTTATAATTTTTTTAATCCTTTTATATAAAACCAACATTATATATTTATATATTCTTCTCATTTCACATTTATTAGCATTCAACTTATGAGGAGTCTGTTACAAAAATATTAGATGACTGGTAAATTTTTACATTTATTTTTTTTATATATTTTATAATCTAAGACATTTGATGTAATTTTTTTGTTTTCAATATGCAAGACGTTATGGTCTACTACCCTTCAAGGTAAACTACACAATCTCCTCTATCAAAATTACATATTTATCACTTTACATATTTCCATTTATTTACCATTTTATCCTTGGATTGTGAGCTTTCAGGGATGACCATGATTCGGTTGAGCTTTCTTGGACTACATGATAGCAAATCAATTTTTAATAACATTAAAATGTATAATATATATATATATATATATATATATATATATATATATATATATATATATATATATATATATATATATATATATATATATATATATATAATGGTTTTGTAGGTTTGTGAAAGAAGAGTGTAGGTATCTAAAAAATTCAGAAGAGAATTTAAATCTCCAAATCACAGATGAAATTTGGGAAAATCTTGATAGTAGAATGGATGATTGAAGAATTTCAGTAAATATTTTTTGTTTCTGTTTATTTATAAAAGAATAAAAGAGTCATTCACTTTTATATGTCTTTTCTTGTGAAATCTTCAAGATAGAATTTTACCTTTTTGCAAATTACCACCACTACTACTACTACTAGATCGGTGAAGCTAATTAATTGTTTTTATAAATTTAATTTTTTGACTTTTATTTGATCAGGTCACAAGAATTATCGGAGTAGGGGTTCATTAGTCTTAAGGAATTATGAAAGGCAAGATGCAACTCTACTTAATTGGAATTTGATGTTTATCATCTCTGTGTATATCTTTTTTGTTTATATAGCATTACATTGCAGAAGGTGTTCCTTAATAGCAATGTAGTATTAGGTTATATAGTTAAGGAAAACCTCTTAATAACAATGTACAATTAGACACCCTTAATATCAATGTATTATAATTTTTGACATGATGTTATTGGGAGAAATTGATTGTTTTGGTATATATTTGTTTACATATTTTTGTATTATGCGTAAATGAGTATCGTAAAGATGCATCGTAAATGCATATCGTAAATGGTTATTGAATTTTATGACACGCAAACGCGTGTCATCTTCAATTATGACATGGGCTTCCTTGATACGCATTGCGTGTCATAAACATGCTCTTCGTAACCGCGCGTAGTAAATGTGTGTCATAAATACGCGTCGTAAATGTGCATCGTAAATAGACGACGCACAAAAGCGTGTCGTTTCTCGTTATGATAGGGCCTTCCTTAACACGCATTTACGTGTCGTCTGAGCATTTTACGACACGCATTGCACGTCATAAAAGGCTGTTTTTCTAGTAGTGAATTCACTCTCGAATTTTAGTTTATTATTTATGCTTTCAACATAAGTAATTGTTTTGGAGCAATGTATGTTTTTAATTTAGCATGTACATATATATATATATATATATATATATATATATATATATATATATATATATGTATATATATATGTATGTATACATACATACATACATACATATATATATATATATATATATATATATATATATATGTATGTATACATACATATATATATATATATGTATGTATGTATGTATGTATGTATGTATGTATCAGTTAATTTATTAGATCATTGATTATTTACTTAATCGTTTTTCATCACAATCACCTTAATATTCTAAAATGACTGTAACACCTGTTTCTCGTAACAGGTATTATTTCGAGAGATGTAGATTGGTTTGAGATGAATATATGAAATAAAGCATATATGTGCTTTAAATTAAGAAATTATGTTTAAAAAAATATAATTGATGAGAGTTGTAGATCTTGCTGAGACGATTCTATAAATATAAAAATCATCAAAAATGGAGTTAGTTCGAGAAAGTTTGGACCATTTAAAGATTTAGATGAAAGTCTGTTTTTATTTTGAGAAAATCAACGGAAGGCAAGCCAACAATCAAACTCTTGACCACCACGATGTGGTGGTATACTTGCCACGACATGGAAATGAGTGAGTATTCAATACACATGTCAACCAGAGAGCAATACATGGTGAGACAAAGTCTATTCGATCACCTCGACGTGGTATGAGGTGAGTCACCGAGACACATTGCAGAAGAGTACGACACGTGAAAAAACTAGAGTTTACTTGATCACCATGACGTGGCATGTTTATGGCCATGATGTGGCGCATTGTAGAGTATAAATATGTGCATTTATGTGTTATTTGAGAGATTTTGGCATACGTGATCAAAGATGCTACTCGGGAGTCATTCTCAAGAGTTTATAACGAAGGAGATATATCATTGTATGGGAGATAAAGGTTCAAGTATGTGATTTTTTGTAGGTAGATTATTGTGACGACCAAATCAATAATGGACTTGAGGCCAGTACGATCCGTATGATAACTACTTGAATTCTAGAGTACCAGTGTACACCAAGATTATTTTTGTAAAATTTTAAATGAGAAAGAGAATTTTTGGGCTATTCCTGATATGAAAACTTGGGTATTACAAGTTGGTATCAGATCTGTGTTTTAAGTAATTTAGGTTCTTATAGTGGATTTATGAACTTAAACCATGGAGTAGAAATGATAATTGATCTTATCTAATGCTTATGAGTTAGATAAATTATTTGATATTTAGGGAATTATGATATATATATATATATATATATATATATATATATATATATATATATATATATATATATATATATAATCCCAATAAATAATGTTGTGGAACATTGAGGAGGGAGTTGCATTGTATGATTATGAGATCCGCAATGGAATACAAGAATGACGACTAGAGAAATACGACACAATGATTAGAAATATAAGATTCACTTAGATCGATAGATGGCAATGTACTTTGCAAACCAAGATGCGAACAAAGAGTGGCCATGACACGACCATTAAGTAGAGTGATATAACTGATATGTAGAGAACACAACGTGGCAAGAGTGAGGACCATGACGTGACTTGGCCATTATATGATGGAGTTAATACCACAACATGGTTACAAAAAATGTGTAAATGAGGTAACGTACTTAGAGATACGATGATGTGATGGAGTTTTCCACGACGTGGAATGAAAGTAGATTACTATATGATTATAGACCGTGACGTGACGAGAAATTTGCCATAACACAATGCTTAATGGAAAATGAGTTAGAGTACATGCAAATGTAAATTGAGTGGCATTAAGAGAATAAATGCAAAGAATATACAAAGTATGAGAGTATAAATTAGAGTAATTATATAACTCCTAAGTTGAGATGATATGAGAAACTATAAAGATAATTTTTTATTGAGATAAGAGAAAATTAGATCCGAGAGAGACATAGATATAATGAGAATAAGTAACGAGAGCTTTTGATTGTGATTATGATATTTTCATGCAAAAGATGTATACAAGACTTACAAGTATTATTTATGAGAGTCTATTTAATTAATTGATATGACTTATACATTAAGACCCATGAGAGGTGATTAGGTTACTTGTTTGAAAGATTTTATATGATAAGAAATGATGATTAAAAATATGAGTGGATCAACGAGAGATAAAGAGATCGGATCATAGGAGAACATTTTCCTAATGATTACTACGAGCTATGTATATCCTCGTGCTAATCTAATTTTGATGAGATATGTGAGTAAGTACCTAAAATGTGATGATGATTGATTACATGGTTATATCTCTGAAAGGTGAAAAAGTATAATCACACGAGATTCTCAATAGGGAGATTGTTATGAGATGTGTGATTAAGTCTTCGAGAGGTGATGAGGCTTAATCATGAGATATATGGATAGGTGTCTGATAGGAAATGAGGCCTAATCCTAATATGAGATCCTTATGTTGATCATTAATATATATGTGGTTAAGTCTCCCAGAGGTGATAACGCTTAATAATTCGGGAATATGGTAATCTTATCATTGGGAAATGTATTATATGATGATCACTAAGATTATATATATTGATCTGAGCAATTTGAGCAATTGATCTAGGTGATCTGATTGATCTGAGTAACTGATATGAGTAACTGATCATTCGATTTGAGTAATTGATCTGATGACTTGAGTGATTCAGATTGATTCGAGTGATTGATATTAATCATAGTGATTGATTTGAGCAATTGATTTGAGTAAATGATACTAATATGAGTAATTAATCTGGGTGGATGATATTGATTCAAGTGATTGATCTGATTGATATGAGTAATACGAGTAATAGATCTGGGTGATTAATATTGGTCAAAGTGATTGATGTATGTGATTAATTTGAGTAATTGATACATTTTAGGGATTAATATTGATCTATGTCTTTGATCCGAGCTATTGGAGTGATTTATATATCTGAGTAGATTAACCACACTACGAGTATCATATAGATTAATGTGATTGAGATTCATTTGCATGATTTGCAAACTCATGAAGTTATTAAGAAGCAAGTAATAATATTTAAGATATGATCTATAATGGACCAACCTGCTGATTTTCTAGTCGATATACATTATATGAAGAACTTACTAAGGTTTAGTCCATATTGATTATAATAATGATAAAGATGATGATGATAGCGATGATAATGGTAATTGTTATGAGTATTTACACTCGTGACTTGAGGTTGAGTCATATGTCGAGAGCCAAAAGATTATGAGAAAGGCTAGGAGAAATGGCCAACTTAAGTTGTGATGAAGCGCAAGAGTATATAGCGCTTATACTAGGATATGATAATGATTTGAGATGAGTATAATATGCGGTAAGGAATTTCATGTAGGAACAATAAAGAATACTGATGGAGAACGGTGCCTATAGTCCTAACATAGTTAGAACAATTGGTAATATTACTATTAATAGTAGGGTCCTTTTGGGTTACTCACATAAATGAAAATGGGAAAAATATAGGGACTTGATTGGTTTATTAATTAATAGTATTTAATTAATTAAATGAAATCTATAAGCTCTAGAATATTCTCGAGGATAAAATAGGATAATTAAGCAGTTAGATAATTACCATCTATATGGATAATTATTAGTTGACTAGATAATTATCTTGTAGGGTTTTATATCCTTCCCTATAAATAGATAGGACTTATGGACGAAATATATGATGAGAAATCTCAAAACCCTAGAGAAAATTCGGTCCTACCTCTTCATTCTCAAAACCACCAAATCTCAGTTCCCACATCGTGGTGGCTTCTTGCCCATGACTTAGTGATGCTGGGTCAACATATTCAGGATTTGTTATCCTTGTTCAAGGTGTTCGGTGGATTGGTTGTTGTCAAATGTTGCTGATCTGATTGCCTTGGGTGCAACTACGAAAGAGGAGTTCTACGTTGGACTCTTATCTTTCATTAATCAATTCAAGATCTATTAGGGTTTTGACACACCCTAAAAGTTATCTTTTATTGTATAATCAAGTTGCTTTAGACATGTTGTATAGATATCTAAAATTTGGACTTATTGAGGATTAAAATTGTTTCTTTCGTTGTCCCATTAATGTTGTTTTTATGATCCTCAAAACCCTTCAGTGGTAGCTGATTTGTCTGTACACATTTATTGCACTCTAGGTTTTCCGTTCTTTTAAGTTTAATTGAGTTTGCATGCTTAGATCTAATCTAGTTTCTAAATGTTAAAAGTATTTTAATTGTTTGTAGAAACTAAACTTTTGAAAAATTGATTTTGCATGAATCCGTTTTATCACCACAACGTGGGAGGTCCTCCTCGACGACGTGGAGGGTCTGTGTGTTTTCTGTATCTCACCACGATATGGTGACTTTCTTGCCATGATGTGGTGACATAGTTCACATTTTTTTAGATATTTGTTACCTCGTTGGTTGCCCCTTAATTTATATATCTTGATTTAGTTCAACATGCAAATCTGATAATTTTACTAAAGTTGGAAAACATTATGCTCATTGGTTTAATTAGTCAATTAATTGTTTAATTAATTAATTAAAAGTCAAAGAATTAGATCTTGACTGAATGTATTAATTATTGACTTTGCGTCCTCGCATATACATTAGAATTAATAAATTTAAAATTTAAATGGTTTAAATTATATATATATATATATATATATATATATATATATATATATATATATATATATAATTTTACATTATATATATATATATATATATATATATGAACATTGCGTCCTCACATTTTTAAAAAGAAATGTCAATTTCACCACGACTAGGCTCACGTACTCTCAACGGTAAGGTTTAAGGAGGTCTCTTCAATTCCTAATGAGACCGACTTTTAATTGGAATTCATTGCGCGCCACCCTCACCGCCATCTTGTGTTTTGTGTGTAGAGTTACCGAAAGGGTTTGATAGGAATATTGGCTTGCTAAAAGTATTAACATTATAAGTATTAAACCAAAATCTCATTTTATATAAAAAAAAAAGTGAATATGATGTTTCCCTTGGAAATTACACCTTATCGTGTTTTTCTTTTTGGCATTGTGTGTGGGTGGTTTATAGGCATATCAAATGAGAATTCTCGAAGTAATGTATATGGTAATTACGATTCTCAAGTGTTACTTGAGTCGAATATCATGTAACTTTGCTTGGTCGACTCACCATTTGGATTCATGATCCTCTATGCCTCCAGTCGTGAATGTTAAATGAGTATAAGAAGAGATTAACATGATATTGACATAGTGTCAGTAAATCTCAAAATATCTAGGAATCTCATAAAGATTGAGATTGAAAATCGTTTTTTCTACCTAAATAGATTCTTGGTGTGATTTTGGGCTAATCCAATTTACATCATGGAGTGAATTATGGATCATAGCCTTGATTGAAATAATTTGATAATTGGGTAATTATTCTTTATGGATCAATAAAAAAATAGGATGAAACTTTAATTGAATGGTGTCTTGGAAGTATCCACCAAAATTTAACTACTATAAAATCCTCTAAAACGACAAACTAAAAGGATTGATCAATGTTGTTTGTGGTTTGCAATATGAATCAAACCAATGAGTCGTTTGGATCTATCTCTATAGATCGTAATTTTGAGTATGTATGAAGCATCCCCTAGATCTTTATTTGAAAGTACCCAATGACGTAAGCCTTGGTTTCTTTTAATGTTGAAAAACTTTCCCGTAAGTAATATGTCGTCGACATATAGAATTAGAAAAACAATTTTGCTCCCACTTGCTTTCCTGTATACACATGGCTCATTGGGGCTTTTTGAGGAACCAATTTTTTTGATGTTCTCATGAAAACGATGATACCAGACCCTTAGTGCATGTTTCATCCCATAAATGGACTTCTTTAGTTTGCATACCTTATTTAGGTTATATGGGTTGACAAAACCTTTAGGTTGTTCCATATAGAAATCTTCCTCAAGATATACATTAAAGAAAGCAGTTTTGACATCCATTTGCCATATCTTATAGTCGTAATACAGAACTATGGCCATGATAATCCTAATATATTTAATCTTGGCAACTGGCGAGAAAGTATATTCATGGTCAACACCTTGAATTTGAGTATACCCATACGCAACAAGTCATGCCTTTAATGTTTGTACATTTCCATCCATATCAATCTTCTTCTTGAAGATCCAATTACTTCCAACAACCCTACTGTTAGGAGGTAAGTCAACCAAGTCACATACTTGATTATCATTCACGAACTGACTATCAACTCTTACAGGTTCAATCCATTTCTTAGATTTTGTATCTGTAGTAGCTACCTTGAAATTGATGGGCTCACATTGACCCATCAAGAAGAATTCCTCTCTAGGAATGAAAATTTTAAATTTATCAGGTGTCTGATGAGGTCTAGTTAAGCGTCATGCAATTGGTATGTCAATGGGCATCTGAATGATAGTTTCATGTTCAAAAATTCTTTGTTGATTATCATCCTCAACTAAAGGTTGTGTTTCTATAATTTCTTTTAGATCAATAGGGCTCCCACTTGCTTTATTCAAAATAAAGTCATTTTCAAGAAATACTTCTTTCTGGGCTATGAACATTTGATTATCTTCTTTTTGGAAGAAGTAGTAGCCCAGTGCTTCTTGTTGGTATCCCACAAAGATAGACTTTTGAGATATGGGTTCAAGCTTGTTAGAAGTCTCTCTTTTAACATATGATTCACAACCACAAATCTTTAAGTAAGACATCGATGGAATCTTTCCATGCCATAACTCGTACGGAGTCTTACTAACCTTTTTAGTTGGTAACATCTTTAAACTTCAGGATGCGGTTTTGACAACATATCCCCATAACGAATGAGGAAGGGAAGTATAATTCATCATCTATCATACCATATCAAGTAGAGTACAATTCTTCATTTTTGAAATGCCATTATGTCGTGGTGTTCCCGGTGCAGTGATTTGTGATAGTATACCGTAACTCATAAGATGTTCTTTAAAGTCATAGCTTAGATATTCACCACCACAATCTAATCGTATGGTTTTAATATTTTTACCCTGCTGGTTTTTACTTCATTTTGAGAATACTTTGAAGATATCAAGAGCTTCATGTTTGTGTTTCATGAGATACATATATCCAAATCTATTGAGTTCATCAATAAATGTAATGAAGTATCATTCACTTCTTCTAGTCACTGTTATAAAAGGTCCACTTACATTAGTATGTATGAGTCATTATAAATCCAAAGCCCTTTCACCAACATAGGTAAAAGGAACTTTGATCATCTTACTAAAGGGTTTTGAGCATTCTAACACTCCTATGGTGTACATGCAACCCTAGAAATATTGGATCTATGTTTTCTCTATTATACATGCAAATTTGATTTATCCAAGGTTCTCAAACTAACTAGCATATCATGGGGTACTTGTAATATAAAACTAGTATAATGACTTACCTTTTCTTATGGTTGATTTCTTAGAGATTCAAGAGCCTAGCACCAATAATGTGGATGCCTCAAGTGGAATCACAAATCACCAAAACAACTTGGAAGACTTTGAGAGAATATGAAGCAATTCAAGAAATCAGCCCACCCTTGTTCTCACACACACTAGTCCCATTTCATGTGCCAAAGACCTCTTTATATAGTATGGTGGACTAGGGTTACAATCATGTAAACCCTAATACCTATGAGTTGTCATTTACATAGGATCCATAGGTTAAAAACTCCATGGACTATCCATGCAAGCTTAGCCCATCCTAAATGAATTTTGGCCCATTTTATATATATATAAGAGTCCATATTTAATTAGTTTCTTTTGATCACCAAATTAATTCCAAATTAATTCTTGATCAATAATAATTAAATAATATGATTTCATATTAATATATTATAACTTATAATATATTAATAAATCATAAATATACTATTCTCAAAATATTATCCATACAAATTGTTTCTGTGAAATGCAACCCAAATGGACCTTGTCGAGTCGGGTCAAGTACATACCAAATATTGTTACGGACTTAGACACCTTATCCAACGGTCTCCCACTTGGATAAGTCTGATAACTATAGTTGCAAGTGTGACTTCAAGAACCAACCAACAATTGTAGCTCTTAAAACTCTGTTGAACTATGAAGTGCCATTTTAGATAAGTGATCATATAATCCTCTGTTCTCAAGATATCAGCCGGACAAATACATGGAATCGTACTTATTGTCCAACAGTTTGTTTCCTGGTTTCCGTTTTGTTTGACATAGAACTAAACTGAACACATCAATTCGGTTCTGACCGGGCTCGACACATAGGTCAAAAAAAATCATCGAGGGGCCCAAATATCGCTTCTAATCCTCCAAGGATTAAAAGGAACATATAAACTTCGACTCGAATGCTTGTACTACTACTTGTTGAGTCATACACAAAGGCACGTTTTATAACATCAAGTTGCTGATGCGTTTTCGTATAATCAATGCACAACCAACTCATAGTCCACAACTCATATCTCTAGCTTTAAAGACTTATATGATATTACTGTCTCACGATCACTCGAGATAAATTCCATGAAGTGATATAAGTGAGTGTGGGTTTAATCCAATACTCAGAACTTATGAGCACTCATGAATGTTGTAGAAACTTTTGCTATATCTAACACTTTAGACATCTACAAGCCCAATTCATGACAGTCTTGATTCATACCTACTTCTAAAGTATGACTGACTGTAGAGAGTTTGAATAAAGTAATTATTCTGGAAGTCAAAACATGCAAAGTTGAAACAATAGTAAACGATTGACACAAGATAGCAACACCTTACTTATAAATAAACAACAACTTTTATTTAATCATCAAATGTCAATTACAATTTACAAGTTTCAGAAATTGCTATCTAATATGTAAAACTAATATCATCCTTCAGCCCGATGCGCCTCCCATGCTGCAAATGCCTAACCTTAGTCAATGGGAGCACCAGTCCTTTTTGTAAAGAAGAAGGACGGATCATTTCACGTGTTCATCAACTGTCGAGAATTAAAAAAACTTACCATCAAGAACCGATATCCCCTACCCCGAATCGACGACCTCATCGACCAACTCCAAGGAGCAAGTTATTTTTCAAAAATCGACTTGAGGTTGGGTTATCATCAGCTACGAGTTCAACAAGAAGATATCCCCAAGACGGCATTCAGAACTCGCTATGGGCACTAAGAGTTTGTAGTGATGCCATTCAGATTAACAAACGTGCCTGCGGTGTTCATGGATCTGATGAACCAAGTGTGCCGACCCTTCCTAGATAAATTCGTGATCGTGTTCATCGACAATATCTTGGTTTATTCGAGGAGCGAAAAAGAGCACAGGCAACACCTGCGACTAGTTCTGGAAACTATAAGCACAGAGAAACTTTATGCTAAGTTTTTGAAGTGCAAATCTTGGCTCCGAGAAGTGGGATTCCTTGACCACGTGGTAAGCAAGAAAGGAATACACCTGGATCCCTAAAAAATCAAGGCGATTGAAAATTGGTCAGCACCTACAACACCAACAGAAATCCGACAATTTTTAGGACTCACAGGCTACTAGCGAAGGTTCATACAGAACTTCTCCAAGATTGCTAAACCCCTTACCACTTTGACTCAGAAGGGTGTGGTGTTCAAGTGGGAAGATAAACAAGAAGCCGACTTCCAAACGTTAAAACAAGCCCTATGCAGCGTGCTGATCTTGTCCCTTCTAGAAGGAACTGATAACTTTGTGGTATATTGAGATGCTTCAAATCAAGGCCTCGGATGTGTGCTCATGCAGAGAGGGAAGGTTATCGCTTACGCGTCAAGAAAACTTAAGACCCACAAAGTTAATAATACTACCCACGACCTCGAATTAGTAGCAATAGTGTTCACCTTAAAGATCTGGAGACACTACCTCTACGGCACAAAGTGCACCATCTTCACCGATCACAAAAGTCTTCACCATATCCTCAATCAAAAAGACCTCAACATGCAAAAAAGAAGATGGGTAGAGCTACTGAATTACTACGAAATCCGCTATCATCCGGGCAAGGCCAATGTTGTAGCCGATGCCCTAAGCAAAAAGGAATATTCGGGTCGCTGGGTGAAGTCATTGACAATGACGATCCGTTCGCACCTGTTCACACAAATCAAGGAAGCTCAACTTGAAGCCATTAAACTAGAAAACATGACAGGTGAGGCCTTGAGAGGGATGGATAAAAACCTAGAAGTCAAGGAGGACGGAGCTCGCTACCTCATGAACCGGATCTGGACACTGAAGTTCGGTGGGCTCTGAGATGTTGTCATGAATGAAGCACACAAAAACACGATATTCTATCCATCCAGGTTCAGATAAGATGTATCTAGACCTTAAAAAGTTGTACTGGTGGCCGAACATGAAAGCTGAGATTGCTACCTATGTGGGCAAGTGTCTGACTTGCGCCAAGGTCAAGGTAGAATACCAGAAGCCATCCGGACTACTACAACAACCGAATATACCTGAGTGGAAGTGGTAACGAATAACCATGGACTTCATAACCAAGTTGCCTAAGACATCGGGTGGGCTTGACACTATATGGGTAATCGTAGACAGATTGACCAAGTCTGCGCACTTCCTGCCAATAAAGGAAACTGGCAAAATGGAGAAGTTAACTAGGACGCACATCAAGGAGATTGTGTGACTGCACGGTGTACCAATATCCATTATCTCCGACCGAGATAGTAGATTCACATCGCGATTTTGGCAGTCCCTACAAAAATCCCAAGGAACTAGTGTGACAACCCGATATTTCGAGACAATGTAATGTAACACCAGTCAAATTTAGGTCAAAATATAACTTTCCTAAAATCTTATTTGGGTTAAATAAAGTGGTAGGAATCGTATCAAGGTTTTCATACATATAAAGAACACAAAAATCCGAGTTATAACGAGGAAGTTATAACCATTCTAAAATTCCGGATAAAACCGGAAACACTGATTAAACGAAAAACGCGAAGTTTCAATACAATAGTTTTTAGCCTTAAGTATCTAAATGAAAGTTGTAGATAACATTAAACCGTGAGCGTACATAAAAAGAACGTCCAAATCTGACTTCGTATGAGGAAGTTATGATTTTTCCAAGATTCGGATATAGCAGTAGACAGCTAAAAACTCGAAATAGAGCTCGAGAGACTTTTGACCGGAACAACCTAAATGAGAATTGAAGGTCTCAAAAATAGTAGCGCAACGGCGAAAAGTCTGACGAAAACGGACATCGGATGAAGAAGTTATGGAATTTTAAAGGACTTTTCGTGTCTCGGCCCGTTAAAAATAAATAATTAAAAATAAATTCTAAATTTTCCAATGAAGTCTAACCGAGAGTTGTAGATCATATTTTTAGCTACGCATGCATATAAATAACGTCGAAAACGGAGCTCGTACGCGAAAGTTATGGATTTTACAAGTTCGAGACCTGAAATTCAAGGCTGTCAGGCTTGCCACAACATGGCACAACTTTGTCGCGACCCGGCAAGTGACTGAGGGCGTCCAATCAATGGAAGAGGATAAGACTTGCTCCCCACGAGGTGGCCAACCTTAGCCATGATGTGGCACACCAGAAATACCCCTATAAATAGGTTTCAAGGGCTCCGAGTTCCATTGCTCAGTTCCTTTCTTTCTCGCACTGAAACTCTGCATTTAAGCCCCCGAGACCCTCCTAAAGCCCCGGTTTTTCACCTTCAAGTCCCAAAGGAAGGTTTTGTGTTCCCGAGATTCCCGAGGTTCCCGAGAATCCCGAGATTTTCCTGCGTTTTTAGCTCTTCCTGTCGAAGTTCTGCTCGATTCTTCTCTCGACTACTTCAAATCGACCACTTCAATCAAGTGAGTTCATACCCCTATAAACAACACTTTCAAATGATTTATAAATGCATTTTATACACTTTAAAGGGGGGGAATACAAGTAAACACACGATTATCATCGTGTGAAAAACATAAACCTATTGTTATACTCTTGGTTATATAATCAATCACATATGATTTATAACTGTGTTATCAAACAAGGGATTTGTTTTACTTTACACTGTCTTATCAAACAAACTACTTTTAAATCGTTGTATACACTTTTAAAGGGGGGGGGGGGAATACAAGTAAACAGACGGTTATTATCATGTGTAACATTAAGTTTCACCATATACTCTTTTTATCAAGTGAATCATATGTGATTCATAACTACTACATAGCAACTTTCGTTTGCAATATATATTATCTATAACACCGTAAATTTCAAAACAAATTTTTGAAATTTTTATAAAACATAATTCCATCAATATTCATCAAACAACCATATTAATTATCCAAAATAGGTCAATACAAAATCCCAAGATCACAATGTAAAAACTCTGAGTGTGTGTGTGTACGGATCAAGCCGGCGCTTTCCCGCGATCGTCACTAGTACCTGAAACAATAACATCAAACACTGTAAGCACAAGGCTTAGTGAGTTCCCCAAAATACCACATATAACATATATTAGCCACTCGAGGCTATAACTCTGTGGGTCCGTGCACCCAAACTCTGTGAACCCTCAAGTTCTAGCTCTGATAAACATGCACTGCATAAATCACATAGAAATAATGCAGTACAACACATAACATGCATAACATACAATACTCTATCACATAACTCAGGTTACCTACTCAAGGTAATATAGTATAGTGAGAAGACTCACCTCGCGTATCTCGGTATCTCACGAATCCTGGAAATCCCTCGTGCTCGATCCTCCGAGCTCTAATCCTCCTATAACATTATATGCTTCTAATTAACACTTTATATCTCTAAGGTTGACTATCTATAAGGAGTCAACACAGGTCAACTCTGGTCAACGATCAACGGTCAACTCTGACCGGACTCGGCGAGTACCAAGGCGACTCGGCGAGTCTAGACGTTTTTATCAACCCTCTGAAATCCTCTTACTACACGTCGAGTATCCCCCCCTTTACTCGACGAGTTTCACCTGAATGAATCGCGGGGCCACCCCGACTCAACTCGCCGAGTCTCAAGGACAACTCGGCGAGTCCAGGTTTGACTCAGTCCACTCGTCATCCCTCTCCAACTCACCCTGACTCATTGAGTCTACCCATGACTCGATTGGACCACTCGCTGAGCAGTCCCAAGACAATCTTCAAGCTACTCGCCGAGTCGGATGAACAGACTCGGCGAGTCCATGCCATGCAACCACTCCAACTTGCTTCTAAGGTCAGATCTGCTTCCAAAAACTATAGATCTGGCCTCCCTCGACTGATTCATCACGTAAAGGTCCTATCTTGGTGCTCATAACACACCCTATAACTCAATAATGGCGTTTTTGACCCAAGGCATGAGGATTCCAATCCAAAGCCTCCATTGATCCCCAAAAGCTTGGGTAAAGGGACACTCTGGACCTCTAAGGTTCTAGATCTATGGTTCCAACCTCATAAGGGACCAAAAGAACACCAAATCTTGCCATAAAAGGGTTCAACAAACCCTAAATCTAGATAAGCAACAACAACAAGAAGGTAACTCGGATTTATTACCACAAAAGTGATGCTCTGGACTCCAAACCCACAGAAGTTGCTCCTTCTTGCTTTCCCTTGGCTAACTCTTCTCCCTTCCTTGCAAAAATGGCACCTCCAAGGTCAATAATGGCCTCCTACTTAGCTCCAATGCTCACACTCGATTAGGGTTTCACTCAAGGGGCTGGTGAGCACAAATGACGGCCATTAGGCCCTTTAAATAAGTCTCAAACCCGAGAAATTAGGGTGTCATTACACAGCGCTGACTCGCCCAGTCCATATCCTGGACTCGTCGAGTCCAGGCGCGATCCTGCGTCCAAATCCGCGTCCCTACTCGGTGAGTCTGAGCTCCAACTCGCCGAGACCCCCCTCACAAAACAACAAAATACAACAAACAAGATACCTGATAAAATCCGGCTATTACATTATCGATAACATCTTGTCTTTTGGAAATAAAACATGTTTATATATGTATATACGAACCAAACACTTTATTTATACTTTAAGTATATGTGATCATTTATGTCACTTTAGATGTTATACTTTACATAACAAGTGAGCATTACACAAGGATTTACAATACGAACGAAACACACACTTTGAATAGCTATAATAGGTATAGTTTACGAGAAAACCATGAACATTTACATACTAGAAAAACTATATCAAAGAGATACTTTCACATAGAAGAACAATTGGACATTTTTATACATAAATCTGTTTTATACTAAGTTTTGTGAGACGGTTCACGTACTTTCAAGTGTGCATTATTAAGTCTTGTATTATATACCATAATCCCTTGTAGGAGGAGCGTGATATTTGTGTATAGATCTATACGGGATTGACAATCCTGCACCTAAGCTATTAGCTACAGTTAGGCCGGCAAGCCTGGTGTGACAAACGTCATAACATTTCAACGCCTAAAGAACGTTGTTACAGGCAGTCTGGGTCATTAGTGTGGTTATAAAACTCACATGGAGTATTAGAAACACATTGGTTTATGGGGTTATCAAATGCCTTAGTGATTTTATATTTACACAAATCTATTATTTAGGCATGAGAAACATGATTGTGTTATAGTTTTGGAGTTTTTAAACTACATACACACTTATGAAAAGATACTGGATTTCTAAAGGTAAACGTACAAAACAGTCGAGTCTTGGTAGAAGACTACTTTTATACTAGTACAAGATATGGGATTTTCTAGAAACTTTCAAACATGTACAAACCATTTTATTCAGTTTTATACAAATGTAGAACAATTTCAAACGTTTTCTTCAAACATATACGAACAATTACATTGATTGATTCCAAACGTTATCTTTATACTTATACGAACAATTACATTGAATAATTCCAAACGTTATCTTCATACTTGTACGAACAATTACATTGATTAACTCCAAACATTTTCTTCAAACTTATACGAACAATAACATTGATTAATTCCAAACGTTTTCTTCAAACTTATACAAACAATTACATTGATTAATTCCAAACGTTTTCTTCAAACTTATACGAACAATTACATTGATTAATTCCAAACATTTTCTTCAAACTTATACAAACAGTTACATTGAATAATTCCAAATGTTTTCTTAATACTTATACAAACAGTTACATTGAATAATTCCAAATGTTTTCTTCATACTTATACAAACAATTACATTGAATAATTCCAAATGTTTTCTTCATACTTATACAAAGGATGACATTAAATACTTATGAACTCACCAGCTTAAATGCTGACCTACACTTTCAAAATAACTTGTATTCTCAGGTCACCAGTGGACAGGTACGATGACCAGGTTTTGCGAAGACAGAGCAGTCAAGACTCGTCTTTTATTTTGATTACTTGTTGTAATGTCATATTACTATGAAAGAACACACATGTATTAAACTTTTACTAATAACGAAATGGACGATGTTGTTGCTTGTTTACTACTTTACATTTGTTGTGATACATTACATGACGTCCTCCGCCCCAGAACGTTTCCGCCGTTCTCGGTTTTGGGGTGTGATAGATTGGTATCAGAGCATTGTTTATAGTGAATTGAGTATATCAACCCATAAAAGATATACTAACTATAAATACAAAGGGATTAAAAATACTCTGATTTAGAGTTTATACTTTTAAATAATAAAATATTTAAGTTAGTATATGTGCCTGCATCATACAAAAATCGGTGTCACAACGACAAGAACAAAAGTGGTACGATTGTTGAATATCACAAGTAAGCTTGGGGATGTATAGTCAGTCTTGGGAGTGGCATAGCCTGATCAACTATGCTGGTCCGAGGAGTGATTAGCATATGCCCAAGAATGGTTCTGATATGGCAACAAGTCTAAAAACTTACCAACATTACCACAATGAGAACATTATAACAGAACCTAAGTCTAAAATACCATAGGGGTATTTTGGGTTACCATAATTACTTACTTGAGAACTAAAAAGGATCTTCATTTCTAAGTTGATAGTTGCTAAGTGGATACACTAACGCTATATGTAACTAGGATGTTATAGACTTAGAATCGGTGAAATTTTTGCTTTACCCCTATTCCTTGTGAATTTGGAGTTAAGGTCACTTATTCGAAAGCCTATCCTGTGTTGATTACATATGACTGGTATGCACTTTACAAATAGCGATGTAACTAATGAAGATTTTCAAATAATTATCTAGATAGTTCATCTAATTATTATTTCCTTTCCCCAATTCTTGCGTAGATAACATGGTTGGACTCCATCCCCATGGCAACCCGTACTTTCCGAACGAAGTCATTGCTGGATGCGTTGGAGAAGGACCAGAGAATGATCATCCAATCCCTTTGAATGATCACCATGTTGAATACCTTGCGGATGATGATAACTCTGAACCCGAGGTTGAGAACCTACCCCCGGTAGCTCCATTTCCAAATCCTAACCCTCGTTCGGATTTTCATGGCCCGACGCCTCCTTGGGTAGAATGCGTGGAAACATGGAGCGAAGAGCAAGATTAACCTATGTTGTTTAATGGAGACCGAAGCTTCTACAACGTTAACGAAGGGAGCTCAGCAGACAGAGTTCTACCGATCATGATCCCTAGAGTTGCCCGAAACGAAATTCAGGGTAGGATGACTCTCCAACGTATCGAACAGGTTAATACCAATGCAAGAATGCATACCACTCACACCAATCGCCTTGATCACAAGTGAGAGATCTGAGAGAAACCATGAGACCCTGCTGCAAGCACTAGATGAAACCCGAACCGAAGTCATAAGAGCTCCAAGTACGCCAGAGGGTGTACGAGAGATACCTACTTGATATGGAACGTCAACTAAACCGAACTAAGGGTTCACCATAGGGGTGACCTCGCTAGTAGGAGATACCTTACTTACTTCTTTTTTTTTAAAAAAACCGTGTTCCTGTCAACGTTCTGTGTAGTACTTCCTATGTAATTACCTTGTACTGTAAGTACTTTTATTTAACTCTTTATGCTGTCGAAGACTTTTCTAATCCGAATATGATGTAAGACCTACAAAAAGGTCAATTTCCCTAAACCTATTAAATCTTAAACATCAATGATATTGACAGTCGGCTAACTTACGTGTCAATCTTTGTTCAAATGCTTTCATCATGCTTTCATTGGAGTCTATCTGAAACCTCATCTAGTCAAGTTATTGGACTATGGTAATCTAACTCCGGAATCAGTTTCAAGTCTCTTTCAAAGGTTGGATCATGTTATCCACCAACCAATAATACCCTGGTTTGGACGATAAGCATTTTGAGACCATTCTATTAATTTACTTCTACTCCATACTGGGACTGCATCATAGGGATGTAGGTCAAACCTTTGAGAACATACTTCTATTCTTTACATGAACGATCGAAATATGTCTAGGTTCAACCATACTCGCTCACAAATTCATTTTTCTTTCCGTGTAACAGAATCATGTCGCCGAAGGCAAACAAACAACCCATCAACCAAACACCAACTCTTCAGATTGATGCCACTACCTTTCAAGCTGCGGTCTCTGCTGCCGTGTCAGCTGTTCTGACCCACGTTAACGCTAACAACGCAAATGTTAGCGGGATTGTTAACAATAATTCCAATCAAATACCTCAACGAGTAATAAACTACCACGACACCCCGAATCTCAAGCCCAAGAATAACAAACGAAAGTTCTGGGCTAAGGCTAAAGGCAAATCATCCCAAGGGGCGAGCAAAAGACAACAACTTGCGGCAACCTTCGCAGCCACAACATATGTACCTCCTACTACCATCCCTTCTGGTATCCCAATTTTTCCTACACCATCTAGGCAGTATGCTGGAAACCTACCGAAATGCAATAAGTGCAGCTTTCATCATCTGGGTAGTTGTCGTCTGTTACACTGCTTTCAATGCAACAAGAACGGACATACTACGAATTGATGCAGGACTCGGATCCAACACATTACTTCAACCACCAATGTCAAAATCTCTCGAATATGCCATCTATGTGGCGTAATGGGACACTTCAAAAGGGACTGTCCAACAGAGGAGAATGATGGTGAATCCGGAGGAGTTTGACCTCATAATGGAAAGAGACGACGAAGGACCCTACTATAGTATAGGTTCACTTCCAATCGTCAGTATTATGTATGTTTTTAAAACATGTTTAGAACTAGTGCAACTCGAGTCTTATCTCTTGCGAGATCCTGTCAGTTAAGGGACCCTCGTACTACGTATACTTGCCTTTTATAGTATACTTTGTTCGCAGCAGTAAGTACTGTAACTCTATTAAAAAGTTGCACTATTGTGTTTTGTCTGTAACGCCTTTATGATCAAATCTAGTGCCTTTATTTCCAAGTGATTCCGATTTCATCATACGATCAGAGTCTATTTGATCCTCACAATACCAGTTTCGTGCGTAAATCTCTTTCTCCGAAATCATCTTTCTAACGAAACTATCACTTCAGAACTCCGAAGTACTCATGCGTAGAGTACCTCATGTATCTTACCCTTTCCAAAGAAACCTCAGCAAACCTCCCCGAAGTATCGCTCGTGCAGTACGTCAAGTTCAATCCAAAGACCCACCTTTTCAATCTTAATTATATATGACTCGTATACCCGAGACTGTGATTGAGGAACCTGGTATGGGTTCTACTATGAACTTTAGGACGGAGACTGCCTAAGACTGCGATTGATCGTGCTTCCGTGAGAATAAACTTAGAAATACCTATCCTTTTCCCTAATTCATGAGTAGTCATACTTTCATTAGATCTTCACGACATCGAATCCACCCCCAAGGTTTTGACATCATAATCAATAGGGCTTGGTTAAGTCTACATCGAGCCAACATCAGGTGCTTTGATAAAGTAGTTCATCTTAACCTCCCTATCAAAGAACCTCTTGTTATTTACGGAGACAAATCAAGTACGAACCTTCGCATCATTTCGTGTATTTAAGCTCAAAAGCGCTTACGAAGGGAATATCACACATTCCTTGCACACATCGTCGATACGAGCCAAGAAGCGAAGGACATTCAGAACATCCCAAAAGTACGCGACTTTCCCAACACCTTTCCAGAAGAACTACCGGGATTACCACCACAACGTCAAGTCGAATTCAGAATCGACTTAGTTCCAGGGGCTACACCAGTAGCCAATCACCTTATCATCTAGCTCCAACTGAGATGCAAGAACTTCCTAGCGAGCTTAACAAACTCCTCAGAAGGGGATTCTTTAGGCCAAGTTTCTCACTTGGAGGAGCACCGGACTTCTCTGTAAACAAGAAAGAGCGTTCCAAACGCTAAAGTAAGCCTAATGCATCGCACCAATATTATCCTTCCCAAAAGGGATAGAATATTTCGTGGTGTAATGCAATGCATCCAACCAAGGGCTTGGTTGTATTCTTAAGCAAGAGGAAAGGTCACTGCCGATACCTCAAGACAGCTTAAGACACAAGAAGTTAACTATTCAACACGTGATCTTGAGTCATGAGCAACGGTAATTTCTCTGAAGATCTGGAGACAATACTTGTAGGGCATAATCTCACAAACCACAAAACATTCAACATAAATTCGACCAAGAAGGGTTATCATACCAGTGAAGTCAAACGAAAGAGGCAAAGTCGTATCCCGATAGTGAAAGGTTCGCTGGAATGCCAAGCGAGAACCTAAGTTCACTTAAGAACACGAGAAGCAAATAAAACTTCTATCTGTAACATAATTATTAAGTCTTGCTTAAACTCTAATTTCGGGACGAAATTCCCTCTAATAGGGGGATGATGTGACAACCCGATATTTCGAGACAATGTAATGTAACACCAGTCAAATTTAGGTCAAAATATAACTTTCCTAAAATCTTATTTGGGTTAAATAAAGTGGTATGAATCGTATCAAGGTTTTCATACATATAAAGAACACAAAAATCCGAGTTATAACGAGGAAGTTATAACCATTCTAAAATTCCGGATAAAACCAACAACACCGATTAAACGAAAAACGCAAAGTTTCAATACAATAGTTTTTAGCCTTAAGTATCTAAATGAAAGTTGTAGATAACATTAAACTGTGAGCATACATAAAAAGAACGTCCAAATCTGACTTCGTATGAGGAAGTTATGATTTTTCCAAGATCCAGATATAGCAGTAGACAACTAAAAACTCGAAATAGAGCTCGAGAGACTTTTGACCGAAACAACCTAAATGAGAATTGAAGGTCTCAAAAATAGTAGCGCAACGGCGAAAAGTCTAACGAAAACGGACATCGGATGAAGAAGTTATGGAATTTTAAAGGACTTTTCGTGTCCCGGCCCGTTAAAAATAAATAATTAAAAATAAAGTCAAAATTTTCCGATGATGTCTAAACGAGAGTTGTAGATCATATTTTTAGCTACGCGTGCATATAAAGAACGTCGAAAACGGAGCTCGTACGCGAAAGTTATGGATTTTACAAGTTCGAAGCCCGAAATTCAAGGCTGTCAGGCTTGCCACGACGTGGCACAACTTTGCCGCGACCCGGCAAGTGACTGAGGGCGTCCAATCAATGGAATAGGATAATACTTCTGCTCGATTCTTCTCTCGACTACTTCAAATAACCCACTTCAATCAAGTGAGTTCATACCCCTATAAACAACACTTTCAAATGATTTATAAATGCATTTTATACACTTTAAAGGGGGGAATACAAGTAAACACATGATTATAATCGTGTCAAAAACATAAACCTGTTGTTATACTCTTGGTTATATAATCAATCACATATGATTTATAACTGTGTTGTCAAACAAGGGATTTCTTTTACTTTACACTGTCTTATCAAACAAACTACTTTTAAATCATTGTATACACTTTTAAAGGTGGGGAACACAAGTAAACACACGGTTATCATCGTGTGTAACATTAAGTTTCACCATATATTCTCGATAACATCTTGTCTTTTGGAAATAAAACATGTTTATATATGTATATACGAACCAAACACTTTATTTATACTTTAAGTATATGTGATCATTTATGTCACTTTAGATGTTATACTTTACATAATAAGTGAGCATTACACAAGGATTTACAATACGAACGAAACACACACTTTGAATAGCTATAATAGGTATAGTTTATGAGAAAACCATGAATATTTACATACTAGAAAAACTATATCAAAGAGATACTTTCACATACAAGAACAATTGGACATTTTTATACGTAAATCTGTTTTATACTAAGTTTTGTGAGACGGTTGACGTACTTTCGAGTATGCATTATTAAGTCATGTATTATATACCATAATCCCTTGTAGGGGGAGCGTGATATTTGTGTATAGATCTATACGGGATTGACAATCCCGCACCTGAGTTGTTAGCTACAGCTAGGCCGGCAAGCCTGGGGTGACAAACATCATAACATTTCAACGCCTGAAGAACGTTGTTACAGGCAGTATGGGTCATCAGTATGGTTATAAAACTCACATGGAGTATTAGAAACATATTGGTTTACGGGGTTATCAAATGCCTTAGTGATTTTATATTTACACAAATCTATTATTTAGGCATGAAAAACATGATTTTGTTATAGTTTTGGAGTTTTTAAACTACATACACACTTATGAAAAGATACTGGATTTCTAAAGGTAAACATACAAAACAGTCGAGTCTTGGTAGAAGACTACTTTTATACTAGTAGAAGATATGGGATTTTCTAGAAACTTTCAAACATGTACAAACCATTTTATTCAGTTTTATACAAATGTAGAACAAATTCAAACGTTTTTTTCAAACTTATACGAACAATTACATTGATTGATTCCAAACGTTATCTTTATACTTATACGAACAATTACATTGAATAATTCCAAACGTTATCTTCATACTTATACGAACAATTACATTGATTAATTCCAAACATTTTCTTCAAACTTATACGAACAATTACATTGATTAATTCCAAACGTTTTCTTCAAACTTATACAAACAATTACATTGATTAATTCCAAACGTTTTCTTCAAACTTATACGAACAATTACATTGATTAATTCCAAACATTTTCTTCAAACTTATACAAACAGTTACATTGAATAATTCCAAATGTTTTCTTAATACTTATACAAACAGTTACATTGAATAATTCCAAATGTTTTCTTCATACTTATACAAACAATTACATTGAATAATTCCAAATGTTTTCTTCATACTTATACAAAGGATGACATTAAATACTTATGAACTCACCAGCTTAAATGCTGACCTACACTTTCAAAATAACTTGTATTCTCAGGTCACCAGTGGACAGGTACGATGACCAGGTTTTGCGAAGATAGAGCAGTCAAGACTCGTCTTTTATTTTGATTACTTGTTGTAATGTCATATTACTATGAAAGAACACACATGTATTAAACTTTTACTATTAATGAAATGGACGATGTTGTTGCTTGTTTACTACTTTACATTTGTTGTGATACATTACATGACGTCCTCTGCCCCAGAACGTTTCCGCCGTTCTCGGTTTTGGGGTGTGACAACTAGGCTAGACATGAGTACGACCTACCATCCACAAACCGAGGGGCAGAGCGAGCACACCATTCAAACATTAGAAGACATGTTGAGGGCCTGTGTGATAGACTTTGGTAAGGCATGGGATACCCGTTTACCACTTATCGAATTCTCCTATAATAACAACTATCACACTAGCATTAAAGTCGCTCCATTTGAAGCTCTCCACGGTCGCAAGTGCAGATCACCTCTGTGTTAGACCGAATTGGAGGATACCCAGCTGGCTAGAGGGCAAGTCCCTAACAGCCCCCTTACTAGTCCTGAAATCATAAGGGAGACCACAGAAAAGATTATTCAAATTCGGGAAAGACTGAAGGCATCTCGTGATCAACAAAAGAGTTATGCAGACAAGCGACACAAACCCTTGGAATTCTAGGTCGGAGATCGGGTACTATTGAAAGATTCCCCTTGGAAAGAATGATACGTTTCGGTAAACGTGGGAAACTAAACCCGAGGTACATCGGACCATTTGAAATCCTTGCGAGGATTGGTCCCGTGGCGTACAAACTCCAATTACTGCAAGAGCTTAATAACATACACTCTACCTTCCACGTATCAAACTTGAAAAAGTGCCTATCAGATGAGACTCTAGTGATATCCCTCGACGAAATCGAAGTTAACGAAAATCTCCACTTCGTGGAGGAACCAGTCGAAATCATGGATCGGGAGATCAAAAGAACGAAACAAAGTCGTATTCCCATCGTGAAGGTCCGATGGAACGCTAAGCAAGGACCTAAGCTCACCTGGGAACGCGAAGACCAAATGAAACAAAAATACCCGCATCTTTTCCCAAACTCTTGAAGTCCCATCCAAGACGTAAATTTCGTGAAGAAATTCCCTCTAACGGGGGGATGATGTGACAATAGTCAATTTTAGGTCAAGTCAAAGTCAAACAAAGTCAACAAGTCAAACTGGACGACTCAATTAACCCTTGTATAGTAGGGTTTACATTGTGTAATTACTAAACAACTCGCTATTTTAATGAGAAAACATCAATTTGGAAATTTTGTATGTTTAAATTTCCACAACTATGATAATGCTAAACATTGAACCAAAGCGATAAAACACTATTACACACTCATCGGGAGTGTGTAGGGAACTATAACATTGCTTAATGGGGTCTACGGAACTTGCATTACGAAGCCGCACACTCAAAAATGTCACAAACAAAACCTCCCTAAATTGTATTCACTCTATCTCTCTCTATTTCAAATCTCTCCCAAATCTCTCTCAAAGGTTCCTGTAACTTTTCAAGGTCTTTCGGGCCATCCCGACCCTTAATCAGGTCAAAAACGGCTTGAAACGGGGTAAAAACGAGAAAAACAGCATTCAGGAGCCGAAACCCCTCTTAGCATATGAAGCCTCTCATGACCTGAAACCTTCTACGAACTGAACCTTGCTGAACCGAAACCCGCTGAACCGAACCCTGCTGAACCGAACTCCCATGGACCGAACCCGAAGGCTTCGCCTTCGACCCATTTCGCTCCATCTCACTTTTGGGTCCGAGCCTCGCATGCGAACCAAAGCCACCTTCCGGCATAAATTGCTTTTGGTCCATTTCGCTTCCTGTTGCTTTCGGTCCATTTCGCTTCCTGCTGCTTTTGGCCTTCGGGCCCAACATCAGAGGACCGAACCTCCGGCCAGGACCAAGAGGTCTCGCTGGAAGCCCATTTCTTTCTGGTTTTAGACTACGACTTCATTTTAACTTCGTTTTTCATCATTTTAACGCAGGATTTTCACCCGAAACTTTATTTTAACATTTAGGGACCCATATCTACTAATTTCTCATGTTTTTGGGGATAAAACCTTATCCAAGAAGAGTGGGTGAAGTACAAAGGTTGAGTGTTGACTTTTCCTTGTATTATGACACAAGCAACCACCATACCCACTCCATGACTATCCCACACTCCTCCCCACCATACCTTGTCACTTCCTTGTACTTTTTACCTCTCTCACAAGTTATTCCCACGTTCTTAGAGCTAGAAACTCATCCTCTCTCCTCATTCTCACTCACTTGCTCTCATTTCACCAAAGATTAAACACCTTTCTCTCTCAATCCTCTCACCAAAAATTCGAGATTCAAGGGCCTTCTTCCAAGCTTTCTCCCAATTTTGGTAAGTATATTCATCCTCCACATAATTATTTCACTTCCTCTTACTCAAAATCATAGATTGCTTACACAAATTCCATCACATTATTGTTAGATCTTCGAACCTTCAAGACATCTTCTTAGTGTTCTTGAATGGAATACTACACTTCTCCATCATCCATCTACTGAAATCAATCAAGGTGAGTTCATAACCCTACAATTTCGTATTTTCTTAAGTTTTAAGAGGGGGGATACAAGTTAAAATCACTAAGAACACAACTAAATACTTCTAACAGCTTTCATCAGAAAAGTTGGACTCCATTCACGGACTGTTTTGGTCGACTTAAACATATTTTTTTTCAAAAATGTATTAGATGAAAATAGTTCAGGTTTATACCTTTAAAATTACTACTTGCACATCTCCATAAGATTTTTCTACAATTTATGGTGATTTTTACAAAACGGCCTATCATTTCAAGAACCAATCTGGACCAGTCTGTGTTTATAGACGTTTTCACCTAAGTTGGAGGTCACTAAAAATCATGGGAAAATTTATAAGCAAACTAGACTCATTTTCAAAACTCTCAGAATTTACGGATTCTGATTTGGATCTATTATGAATGCACGATAAATTTTCTAAGAACAGTAACGGAATCTATTAATAACAGAAAAATACTAACAATTTCATTTCACATTGTAACATGTTGAGCAAGGTGTACATCTTTATGTGAATATATGTTATTGTAAGTAAATGAAATTTTTTCTTGGTATAAGGATGTACATCAGTTTATAAATGGATTTTTATACATATATAAAAGATAACAAATTGTTATAATCAAAGTACACCCATTCATACGAACATTTGAATAAACTATGTTAAATATAGTTTACGTACTTTACCACTATTACCCTTGTTTTTGATAAACTTTAATGGATATAGTTTATGATACACCACATAATATATACATTTCAAAAGGGTACATTTATACAAAAAGGGATCTTCATTACATTACATGTAATTCGTTAATAACTTTGAGAGAAATTCGCTTCACATTTACTATTTAGTCCTGTATTGTAACCAGAGTCTCCTAGAGGGAGATCGTGATTGTTGTATATAGATCTATATTAGGTTTGACGAACATACACCTTAACTGCATGCAACAGTTAGGTCGGCAGGTCTGGGGTAACAAATGTCATAAACATTTTCGACACCTGAAGAACGTCGTTTCAGGCCAACTAGGTCATAGCATGGTTATAAAAAACTCACAGAAAGTATTAACAAACATAAGAATTTACGAGAATTTCATTTAATTCAAATGTGTTTATGTCGATTTAAACACGCATCATTTTCTATTAGTAAGAGAGGTTATTTATACATTTTGGTCTTCGGATATAAGACTACATTACACATTTTAAGGAAAATATCGGATTTTTCTGAAACAAAACATGACATTTACAAGAGAAATACTTTTATCAAGTTGAAAACAAAAGCTTATGAACTCACCAACCTTTGTGTTGACATTTTTTTTGAACAACTTGTATTCTCAGGAAATCACTAAACAGGTATCAAAGTGCATTTTGAGGATGGGACGTTAAGGCGTCAACATTTCATGTTTTGTCGACATATTGTAATTGATTTGGAACATGTAACTCATACAATGATGTAACTCTTTCAATTATATATATGTAGTTTGTTTTTGCTTAAATTACTATTGCAATTGTGGTTATGATACTATACATGAAGTCCTCCACCCCCGGACGTTTCTGCCATCCTTGGTTTGGGGGTGTGACACAAACAAACCCTAAATAGTTCTAAAAGATAGCAAAAATGAGTCTGGCTTTGATTGAATTGAACGATTGCACAAGATAGAAACTTCGAGTTGTCACAGCATCCCAGTCACAAAACCTGAAGGACACACTCGAGATTGAAACATGCCATTGAAAGTTCAATGAATCTCAAAAGATCTAGGAGTTTTAAATCCAATTAAAACCTAAATAATTTATTTCGTTTTTCATGGTGGAAATTTGTGAATCGTCATTCACCTACCTTCAAATATCTTATAGCTTGGATTACGACATTCCTCTTCAAAGTTATAAAATATTGTGTTGGGTCCTAACCTTAATATTTCATATTGGGTATTATATTAAGGACTTTAAATCAACTATCTTAAATATCTCCCAAAAGATGTCTGGTTCAGAGAATTATGATATTCCCAAAACTCTTGGAATAAGCTTTCCTAATGAAGATGATGTCCCGTGACTAGATCATGGAAATCATTCTTCAATTCCTCCACCTCCTCCAATTATTCTCCTTAACCCACAAAGTTCAAGGTCACTCAAGCCCTATTGGCAAGCAAGGTCTATGTGTGATCAGATCTTGGAGATGAAGTCACATATTGACAAGCCGGGAGAGTTGGGTGTCAAAGTCTTTAGAAAGTTGGTTGTTCAATCACTTTCTAAGTCACATAGTGAGTGTCCTTTGGGACTACTATGTAAAAGACTATGACATGACCCTTAATGATCTTATCTATTTGCTTGGTGCTGCTAAATCAGAAAAGATTTGGAGCTCTCGTAAAGCAAATTTGATTAGTAGATCAACTTCCCAAACTATCATGGACATTGAAAAATTGGTGGCATTGGAAATCTAGAAAGCTTTCTTTTCCCAATGGAAAGGGATCGACCATAGACAACTCGATAAAACAATTCTTATCAATTACATTAGTAACATTGAAATTAAAACTTACAAGGATAAGATACATAATTTGGAACACTTTGGAAACCATGGTTGTGGCACTAAAACACAAATAGTTTACTTTCGTCGAATCAATCGATGAACTCCTATTCATCTTTTCGTCAAGAATCTACAGTTGGGTGCAGCCTCTTTTGTTCATCACATGCGGTGGTTGATCGAGTGTAGTAATAGATGGTGAAGAGTGATTTAATGGAAATTAATGAAGAGCAATGAATGAGATGAAAGTACGTGTTAGCGATGGTGTTAGATCTTTTTGGATTTTATGTTTGAGGTTTGTAGACTTTTTGTGTTTCTAGGTTCTGGTGTTTCACTTGGTAGATTGATCCTTCAACGGAATTGAACCCTAGACTCAAACCTTAATATGTTGCAAAACCCAAAATAATACAAATGTCGTTGTTTTTGAAACCCATGGTAGCATTCATAGTTATCTTCAGGTATTCGATGCTTAAATTTTAAAGACCCAAATCCCTAGGTTTAATCCTCCTAAGAGAACGATCAAAACCTAAACCGAAAACCTATCCTTTTTGTCTACAATTGCCAGTTGTCGATTTGCAGGTATTGTCACCTCCTGACTCCATCAACCTCTCATCATCTTCTTTTTTCTATAATATTAGTTGTGGTTACAGATCCTAAAATTGGATTGTACAGAAGCCTTAAATCTAGATGATCGGTAATTCGATATATTAAAGTAGGAAGGGTGAAATTGAGAGGTTGGATTCTTGATTAAAACTAGTTCTTTTTGTTCTTGCTTCTAAAACATGGTTGATATAAAGATTTTCCATATATAATTTGTATGTCATTACAACAAAGGATTTAGTTTTTACAACGAATAATTTAGTTTCTTCAATAAGTAAAATTTAAGAGGAATCTATCTCAATTACATTTTGGACAACTTTTGAGTTGTTCTCTTTTAGCTATTTATTTCGATTTTACCAATTAACACACGTGTAATAAAACATAATTAAATTGACTTATTCATAACCAAGACTCCATTATCTTAAATCAATGATATGTTGATCTGAATAGTTTTATAGTTTTAACAACCATAAAAGTGTTTTCTATGATCACAAAGTTTTTGTTTTTATACAATTGTTTTTACAAGCCATATGAAATGAAAGTATAAGCTAAGAAAAACAACATGTGTTGAATCCCCCCTATATAATTGTGTATGTGTGTTTGTTGCTGCACAAACTAAGGCAATTGTAGGTGGTTAGGAAGTGATTGTGTAAATTTTTTTTTTACAACATGAAAGTAACAAATATTTAGCATTTGTTTGAAATTTATGTGTTTTGCAGATAAGATATTAAATTGGGATAATGTTGTCCTCGCTTATGAGCCAGTTTGGGCAATTGGAATGAGAAAGGTTGTCACCCTGACTCCAGCTTAAGAAGTAACTTAAATGCATGTGTTTGTATGTGTGAAATAGGTTTAAGAGGGCATTTATATCTTTTGCCCAAATGAGATATTGAGTGTCTTATTCAACTCACAATTGCTCAACCAAATAATTATGTTTCAGTCACTGTTACGAACTAACAAAGAATACAAGGAGATAATATGCGGTATACCACATTCAGATGTGATGTTTGTGTCACTGGTAAGAAAAAACTTTAAGCAAAAAAAGAAAAACGAATTTGTTATAGGATCACCTAAAGACTGAGTCAAGATTATGGTCAAAGATGTATTCAAGAATTGTAATCAATTAGAAACTCCTCCAAAGACCGAAATAAACATTGTTTCTGAAAATCTAAAATCTTTATTTAAATTAATGACGATTTGATGGAATTTCGGGTTAAATTTATTGCATACTATTATACTTCGAATCTCATGATAACCAATTTTTGAAATGTATTGATTTTACTGAAAAGCTAATTGTTAAAGTTGAAAGATATATAAATAATAAGTCTTAATTGTATTATCAAGAAGTTAAGAAATAATAAAACAACATGGGTAGAATTAAAATATAAAAAGTCAAATGCATTATATTTGTTCATTTTTCAAAGAGAATTTTTTCATATATTTAAGTTTGAAGCTAAAATGTAAAAACCAGGAAAAATGGTGTATTTTGTTTGGTAAAATACAACAAATAATGGTGTACTTATGTTGCTTTGGTTCTAATAGCATGCTACAGCTAGGCAGTTGTGGCATAGCAAGTTGGGGTTGTTTGAATGGAAAGTATGAAAGTTGGGTTTACAAATAAGAAGCAAAAACTTTGAAGAACACTTAAGAGGAGTTTTTGTATTTGATGATGACATGATCAACTAAATAAATATTGTAGTTTCTTTTCTAATTATAGGTTCAGTTTTTCAATTTTTATTTTTTGCAGTCTTATGTTTTTTAAATTTAATGTTTTTATTCTCAAAAGTTTAATGCGCTTATTTGTAAAAAAATGAAATTTTCTGAATTTTAAATAATGTTATAAAAATTGTAATTTTTCTAAAAGAACAAGTTAAATGGTACAAAATATCAATACCTTTTTACGTCTAATTATATCTTGATATTTTAAAATGAATATGGTAATATTCAAACTAAGAACTCCCATTTGATTTTATTCAAACTAAAACAATGATAAGCCAATTTAATTTGATTTTATTCAAACTAAAACAAGGACAAACCAATTAACATATTAGATTCGATAGTCGTCCATTATTAGCTTGTAAATGTATTTTAAAAATCTTTTAGAAATTTTTTAGCCATGGTTCTCACGGGTTGTAAACTAGTATATATATACTAGCCATTTACCCGCGCAATGCGACGGGCGGCAATAACTTTGTTTCAACAATTAGTTTCATTTCGGTGAATAGTTTTTAAACGAAAGTTAAAAACTTCAATAAATAGATTTCTTGCGACGATTTGTTTCATTGCATAAACATGTAAAAATTCATAAATAACACAATGAAGTAGACGATGATTGTGCATTGTTGGGTTAAAAATAAAATTTTATTATTATCTTTCATCAAAAATAAAGGTACGATTTTTAGTTTCAAAGTATTTTGTATGCTGTTTTCTTTAACATATAAGTTGCATTATTATTTTGTGTTAAAAATAAAATTATATTATTGTTTTGGGTAAAATATTAAAAATCAAAATATGTCCATATTTTTGAGTTTTTTTTTTTTTTTAGAAAATTAATAGGGCAAATTACGCATCTAGTCCTTTTACAAGATTTTTTTTATATTATCCACATTTTTCTATTGTTTTTTGTGGTATACATATTAAGTTATAATAAGTTATAATATGAAGTATTTGTATTTAATAATTTATTGGGTATTAATCAATATAGTATTATTAAAATTGTTGGTTTCCGGTCAATTTAAATTAGACATGTTTGATTTTTATTGTCAAGAATTATTAATCATTCAGTTTGTTTTTATTTAAGACTTACTTTCTTGTTTTGTCAATTATTTTTAAATATAAAAATAATAATAATAAATAATGTAAAATGCATAGTTTTATTTTCTTCATATTGAAATTATTTTTGATAATTCTTATTTTTAGATTTGATATATATGACGTGTATATATGTATAATAATTGTTATTACCACTTTATTTAAAAAGTAAAAGTTATAAATTTCAAAAAAAAAAAAAAAAAAAAAAAAACTGAATAACTTTGTCAGTCATTTTCATTTTATATTAATAATCTATATTAATAACTAACTTGTATTTTTGTTTATTTTATATAATAAAGATAAATATTATTTGACATATTTTAATTTATTATGCACGTATTAACCTCAATAATAAAAGCGGAATTGTAACTTTCAATATTAAAATTTGAATCGCCGTCTAGGATTTCCAATTTTCCACAATATATAGGACACGTTTTTTATTTGGTATAATAGATAAAGATTTATTAACTTTATTTTAGGCATAATATATTTTTAGTTTGAATCTTTGCCTATCTTTTCCACCTAAATAGGGTTAAGTTATAAATTTAATATTATTTTATTGGTTGTTACTTGTACTATTGGCTAAATCGTTTGGACGTCTTAAAAAAATAATATTATTGTATTAAAGTTATTTTTAGAAACAGTGAGATTTCCTTTTATAATGTATTATATATATATATATATATATATATATATATATATATATATATATATATATATATATATATATATATATATATATATATATATATATATAATTTGATAGATTGAGGACTCAAAAACAAGTGACGACTGGGAGAACAATTTTTTGCCGTAAGAATGAAAAAATAAAAAATGGAGATTTGATTTTATTTATTGTAAATATCTCGTGAGATGATATGACGTTTTTGTAATTATATGCAAGATTTTGATATTATTCGGCAAAAGTTAATTGTTTGAAGGTTAAATGAACAAGAGACCAAAGCAAAGAGCCTCCTGAACCGCTCCCTAAGAGGAATATCCAAGCATCAAACATCCTTCTAGAACCTCGTTTGAATCTCACCCCCACCAACCACTCTATACATGTAATTAAAAGGAATACAACTATTTTTATGGAGATGATTAATGAATCCTACAATCTTTTGCCAAACACCCCCTCCAATTCCTGTTCTCGAATCGTCCAAAAAACCACCACCTTCCCCATGACAAAATTTGACAATTTTAACCCGAAGAGCTCCATTGTCATTAAGAAACCGTCACTTCCATTTATAAAGAAAGCCGAGGTTAAAAACATCCAAACTACCAACCTCAAGACCTACAAGTTTCTTATTTAAAAAGTAAAAATTTATTATAGGAGTTTATAGTTTCATGGGATAATGATTTAGGAGGGTAATAACTTTCCCGTTTGTCTATATTAGGCCCCCCAACATATTTTTTGTGTATATTACATCATTTAGGTTGTTATAACCGTTTATAAATAATCTTTTTACCGGCTCCTTCCTGTTAAAATGACTATTTATAAACGGTTATAATAACCTTAATGGTGTAATGCGCACAAAAAATACATTAGGGACCTAAAATGGACAAACAGAAAACGTTATTACCCTCCTAAGTCATTATCCCAAAATAAATAAATAAATAAATAAAAATAAAATAAAATTAAAAAAAAAAAAAAAAAAAAAAAAAAAAAAAAAAAAAAAAAACCATCTAAACGTTTTTGTAAATTGATTTACGTCTCTTTGGCGTCAATCATATTGGATACCTTTGCATTTTGTTGAAGAAAAAAAATATTATTATTAAACAGGTAACAAAGAAATTATATAATCTACTACACACTGAAATTAACAAGATGGAGTCCTGAGTTAGCTCAACTTCGTATAGAGGAGCCATCTCCATTTCAATTCAACTATACAAACAATAATATAAAATTAATATTCCTTAGTATTTACAACTTTGTGAGGTACTTATTCTAGTGGAGTGAATTTATATGTCGCTACCAATGAATAATCATTTGAACTATTTTTATAGTGGAGTAAACCATGGTGATAGGGTACGTCTTATTGGATTATGAGAAGTTAGGCTGTGGAAATCGCAATCTTGTAAAACCCATTCACGTGATATTCACATGCTTTCTCTGGTTTCAAAATATTGATTTGTCACATCTATAGATGTATTAGCCATATACGTATTTAGTAGGCCTGGCAATTGGGCTGGGTTCGGGTTGGCAGGTTGAAATTCAGAAACTCAACCCAACCCACATAATATATGGGTTGGTGGGTTGTCGGGTCACGGGTTGATGGGTTGGAAACATCAACCCAACCCAACTCATATAACCCGTATAAATATATGGGTTGACGGGTTCACATGTCAGTGGGTCGAACCCAACACGTATAACCCATTTAATAAGCAACACATTTTAAGATGAAATTGAAAAATCCAAATAAAATGAAGTCTAAAAGTCATAAACATTAAACATAAATTCATAAACATCCAAAATAAACATTAAACATAAAGTCATAAACATCCAAATAAAACTCTAAAAATCAAAACATTCATGAAAAGTGCAATTGTTCAAACATATTGTAGAGTGTAGATTGTTACTTACCGTAAAGAGAAAGGAAGGTGGGTCGAAAACGTCAAAGCTGACAAGAGTGAGTACGAACAACGATGAGCGAATGAGGAGCGGGTGACGATTGGCCTGATGAGTGATTAAATCGTGAGTTTGTGATGTTGCTTCCATCGAAGATCGGTCCTTAACTCCTTAATCTTTATCCTTCGTTCGATCGTTTGTGAATGTGGAGACTGGAGCGGGTGAGGAATGATTTTTTTTTTATTAAGGCACGCAAATACCTAATGGCTGGCTGCACAAGGACTCAACAGTCAACTCTCAAGGAGTCATGGTCAAAGATGGATGATGGGATCATGAGACACAAGCCCAACAGTAGCCCACAACACAATGCCACATTGCCCAAACATATGGCTGATGATATACGAAATTACGAACGAATACCAAATTAAAATTTAAGGATATGATAAATAGAAACTAATAGTATAATATGATGTTAGATTGTTAAAAAATAAAATAAATAGATAATTAAATATATTAGGCAGGTTGGTGGGTTGACCCGCGAACCCAAACAGGTAACCCAACCCAACCCATTAAATAAACGGGTTGGCGAGTTGATGGGTTGACGGGTTGACAGATCAGAAATCTCAACCCTAACCCGCTTATTTTCGTGTCGGATTCGTGTCGAGTTACGGGTTGAATCAAGAGTTGTCACCCCTAGTATTTAGGCTATCAGGTGTTGTTGTGGTTGTCCATATCTCTCTCTTCATTTAGGCTTAATGGTAGTGGGCTTGCTAGAAGCTCTCGTCAAAACTCCCTTGGTCTCTAATTGACCATTTTTTTTTCTTTGTGGTTTTGTTTTTTATTTTTATTCTTTTTCAAAATAAAACTTACTACTACCTTTTTAAATATAAACATGTTAACCTTATCCTTATTAATAAATAAAAATAATTTTGACACTTGTTATTTTCTTGTTATTTTCTTATGTATTATATTACATCTTATTTTATGATAAATTTAGATTAAATTATATCAATATGTGATTTTGTGGTTTTTTCTATATTATTAAATTTCATATAATTCTTAAATAAATGTAATAAATACAATAATAAATGTATATTCAATTTATTAATGCAACCTTCTTTATAATTTTTAAATTTCTAAATTGAATCCAATTATTTTAATTGTTGTTTAAATTATTAGTTTAAATTTGAAAGATAAATAAGAACTTTAGTTTTAATAATTAAATATTTTTCTTTTTTTCTTATAAATTTAAATTTTTTAAATTGTTAGAACTTCATGTTTGTTTATTTGTTTAATAAATTCATCTAATACATGAGTCTCACAAGTATTAGTATAATAATAAAACAAATCCTATGTGGCAATAAAAAATTCTATGTGGAAATGTCCTACCTATCCTACCACTCCCTCTAATCTTATTCCTCATTCTATCTCTTGAAACCAAAAAAAAAAGTTTTACTTTTATTTATTTTTTGTTTTTTTTTTTTTTTAAATTTATGTTCTATATATACTTACAACTCTTATCATTCTGAACTACATCAATACCTCCATTTCTCTTAAAATCACTTGCAAATATCTTCTGGCTTTCATTAGGGAAATGATTCCAGAATTCACTCGGCGTTTGTCCCCATATACCATAAACGATTCCTTCCCAGGCGGGTTCACTTTCACTATATTCTTCTTGCACAAAATCTCAGCATCATTGGCGCTAAGCCAATCCATTCCCAAAACGATGTCGAAATCGTTAAGTTCGATAGGCAATAATTTGTCGTGGAACTTATTCCCATTCAGATCGATTAAGATGTTTTTCATACGATGGCTAACAGGTACAAACTTGCCACTAGCAACTTCGACTAATAAAGCATTATCTAGTCTATCAACATGCAAAGCTAGTTTTCTACCAAATTTATGCGATATAAAGGAGTAGTTGGCTCCATAATCAAATAAAATTTGGGCAGGCAATTTGTTTACGAGAAAGGTACCTGAAGCGACATCAGCTTCATCTTTAGCGGCTTCCAGTGTCATCTAAAATACTCTCGCCTTTGGCTTTGGCGGAATGTTGGGTCTAGCTGCCTCCTTCTTCTTCGGGCAGTCCCTCGACAAGTGTCCCTCCTCACCACAACCATAACAAACTTTCTTAGTGAGGGTACATTCATTGGCATAGTGACCTGGCTTTCCACACTTGTAGCATGTGGCCATTACCTCACATTTTCCATGATGCTTCTTCTTACATTTGTCGCACCATTTCGCTTCGCCTCCACTTCCCCTCGAACCAGACTTCGAGAACTTGTTTTTCTCATTGGACCCTGAAGTTCCATCGAAATTCCTCTTTTCACCAACTTCTATCCTTTCCAGACCCTTTTCCTTCTGTTAGGCCTCCACATTCTTAACTGCACGAACAACCGTTTTCAGAGTAGTTGCCATCTTGACTGTCGGACCAAAGTCGGCAGGCAGTCCATTAGCAAACCTCTCAATCTTGGAGAGTTCCGTTGGCACTAGGTACGGAAATAATTTCATTTTCTCAGTGAATGCCATAGCATAGTCGTCTACGCTCATCCTCCCATTCTTCAAGTTTTGGAACTCATTGTTCAGATCAATCAGATCTATCTCTGAACAATATTACACCCTTAACTGTTCCAAGAACTCCTCCCATGACATTTTCAAGGCTTCCCCTCGTGGCATAGTATCTGCCAACAACTTCCACCAACTCAAGACTCCAGTCTTCAGTTGTCTAACTGCAAAGATGGTCTTCTGTTTGTTGCTACAGTCGCAACTTTCAAATACCATCTCCATTTCGGAGATCCAATCCATTATCTCAACAGGCTTTGGGCTCCTAGAAAGACTTGGCGGCTTGGCGCCCAAGAAGTTCTTGTACATTCACCCATCCTTGTTGTTTCTCCTTTCCGGATCGTTTCTTCGTTCTCCTTGAGTCCCAACTTGACTCATAATGCGACTATTGTTCCCTTCCTCCGATTGCTCGGGAATCAATTCAGGTTCCTCAATAGGTATGATAGGTTCGTCCTTATTATTATGCAACATCTGTCGCATCTCCTCCCTTTGTTCGGCTAACATAGCCCGAATCATGGCTTGCACCCCAGCCATCGTTATTGGTTCTGGTGCTGCTACTACAACAGGTATTTGCTCAATCACTGGTGGTTGATTCCTGTTTTCATCCGCGTTTCCAACGCCACTCTTTGTTCTCACCATTTTTTGATCTACACACTGAATAAGGTGAAATTTAGATCTTTATTCATGATAGATTTCAAATCATCCTTATCACTCCGAAATGATTACATGCTAGTTCTAATATCGTATACATACGCTTAGAATCCTAAACACATAAACCTTCAGATCCGGTTGGCAACAAACCGTAGATCCGAACAAATAATATCATATATGGCAACATATAACATTTAGCACATAAAAGCATTTTAGGCAACTTTCCTAAAATAAACTAGTGCTTGTGTCTAAAATTTAACAGACACACACCTCGCAATCTCCACTTAGCATTCTAAGTTTAAGTTTAGAAATCCTACAAATTCCTAGTTCGCTTAAACTAATGCTCTGATACCAACTGTGACATCTCCAAAATCACGGCCAGAAAAGACCGATTTCATTTATGCTTTTTAAAATAATTTCAGAGTAAATCCTTTTGATTTAAAAGTGTTGCGGAATTTGTTCCCAAAACAAAACATGATAAAATAATATTTATCAAAGCATTTCATCAAGAGATGCATTTTCATTATATAATTAAAACTCGGGGTGTCATGTTCCGATATAGACCATAAAGCATAAACGATAACATTACAAGTCATTCAACAAATATATATATATATATATAGACTTGTAAACAAAACAACTCGATGATTCATCCATCTTACGCCCTTGCGTCACTTCCTGTAATACAAATAAAACTGAGTGGGTCAGGCTTGGGAGCCTGGTGAGCATATAGGGTTTTCAACCCACAATAAATAAATTATATTTAATTTCACCAACCAATCACTATCCCAATTACCCATTCCCGTTATCCTCACTTTACGTCCCTAAAACAACATCTATCTCAAGGGACCTAATTTAGGATTTTCATCGGGACGTACATTATTGCTAAGGGGTTTCCTCAACAATAGATATCCTAAAGGCAACCATGAGGGGGATAGAGTACACCGGTGAACACATCGTTCACAACACCTACAGGTTATGAACCTGCTAGCGTTCCACGAGACTGTCTAGAAGGAGTCTGTGGTCGTTATCCATACTCCGCTGAATAACTAGGTCAACAACAACAACATCGAGGCCTCTCATCTGTTTATTACACACCAACTATCTACCCATGTTCTACCCAACATATTAGTAGATAAAAATATATATTTTTATACATAGTTTAAAACCAGTATAGCATTTTCATCCAATACATATTTCACATAACAGATGACGCATACCCACATAACACGTATTTTATAGAAAACAAATCAGATCTATGAGATTGAAGAGAGTGAATATATATTCACGTACATAACAACAAAATTATACACATAACACGTATTTCGTATAAAATACTTCATAATTATGCGTTAGAAGAAAGTAACTACACACTCACTTGATCAGAAGATGATCGGACAGCAGTACGGCTTGTAGAAGTAGTAATCCTCAGCAGATCTGGAAGATCTCTACAAAAATCGAACTTCTCGCGGACAGAGCTTCGGCTCGGAAATGGCACTTCTCGGGATCTTCGAGGCTTCGAAACTTGCTTCGGGGCTCGGGAATATTACCGGGGCTTCGGGGTACTTCTGGCACACAAATCGATGCAAAATGGGAGAGAGAAGAGAGAAAAATAGCAAAAGAACTCGGCAGCCTCGTATCCTATTTATAGGAGGCTGGAGCCTCGAAGTACGCGAGGCATACTGCCTCCGAAACGTCATTGCTTACGTATCCGAAGTCCTCGAGTGCGAGTGTCGACATACCTTGGTGTACGTCGGGCGTACTTCGGATGAGTCCGATGACTCGTCTTTGGATAATACCGGGATTTAATAATTAAATTTAATTATTAATTATTTAATAAACTTCGAAAATTCATATCTTCTTCATACGAACTCCGTTTTTGATGTTCTTTATATCCACACGAAGGTGAGACTACTCTCTACAACTTTCATTTAGACTTTATCGGCTAATTTTGAATTTATTTTTATTATTTATTTTTAATAGGCCGGGATAAAAAATTTCGTTATAAATTCATAACTTCTTCGTTTGACGTCCGTTCTCGCCTAACTTTTTATCGCTTCGATACTAACAATGAGATATTCGATTCTCGTTTAGATCACTAAGGCTAAATATCGCTCTAACATAAATTTCACTTTTTATGTCATTCAACGTTGCCGGTTCTGTCGCGAAACTTCGACAGGTCATAACTTCTTCGTTATAACTCGGATTTCGGCATTCTTTATATCTTCGGAAACCTTTTTTCAACTACTACAACATTATCCAAAGATATCAAGTTTATTTTATACTTAAATTTTGACGCTTATTTTTATTCTTAATTAATCAAACTACATAATTAAGCAATTAAGCACAAAACAGATAATACTCAAATAATACACTTACATTATTTTAAAACAGGTTACAAAGGTTAACCTAGACTATTATATCAACATTAATGACAGGCCCAGAAACACAGGCGTTACATGACCCTTAACTAGTTGTGTGTCACCCATCTCAACCTAGCACAGAGGGGATCTGCACTTACAGCCATATAGGGCTTCGAACGACGCAACCTTGATGTTGGTATGGTAGCTGTTGCTGTAGGAAAATTCGACCAAGGGAAAATTAGTGTCCCATGACCTGCCAAAGTCGATGATGCAGACTCTCAACATGTCTTCCAACATTTGAATGGTCCTCTCACTCTGCGCGTTAGTCTGAAGATGGTAAGCTGTGCTCATATCCTGCTTAGTTCCAAGAGCCTTCTGTAGTGATTGCCAAAATAGCGATATAAAACTGCTATCCCGATCGGAGATAATGGATACAGGTACACCATGTAGGCAGACTACATCTCGAATGTAGATTCTTCTAAGTCTCTCTATCTTGAATGTCTCTTTGATTGGCAGAAAATGGGTAGATTTAGTCAGTCGATCGACAATTACATAGATGACATTGTGCATACTCGGAGACTTGGGCAACTTAGTGATGAAATCGATCGTAATCCTTTCCCACTTACACTCAGGTATTTCTGGCTGCTGAAGTAAACCTGAGGGCTTCTGATATTCCACCTTCACCTTGGCGCAAATCAGGCACTTGCCTACGAAGGTAGCGATCTCTACTTTCATGTTCGGCCACCGGTAGAGTTGTTTGAGATCCATGTACATCTTATTTGAACCTGGGTGAACGGAGTATCAAGTCTTGTGAGCTTCGTTCATGACAACCTCCCTGTACCCACCGTACTTCGGGGTCCAAATCCGGTTCATGAAATAGTAGACTCCATCACCTTTGATCTCCAGGTTCTTTTCCATTCCTCTCAAGGCTTCATCCGACATGTTATCTGGTTTTAAGGCTTCCAGATGAGCCTCTCTGGTTTGATTGAATAAATGGGAATGGATGGTTATTGTCAACGCCTTCACTCTATGACCTGAATACTTTTTCCGACTGAGGGCATCCGCTACCACATTGGCTTTGCTGAGATGGTAGCGTATTTCGCACTCATAATCACTGAGTAGCTCTACCCATCATCGTTGCTTCATGTTTAACTCTTTCTGGTGGAAAATGTGTTGTAGGCTCTTATGGTCGGTAAAGACAGTGCACTTGGTTTCGTAGAGATAATGTCTCCAAATCTTTAACGCAAAGACCCTGCTCCCAACTCCAAATCATGAGTTGTATAATTGACTTCGTGTGCTTGCAGCTGCCTTGAGGTATAGGCAATAACATTTCCTCGTTACATGAACACACAACCCAGGCCCTGACTGGATGCATCACAGTAGACCACGAAGTCCTCCGTCCCTTCAGACAGAGACAAGATAGTTGCATTGCACAAGACCTGCTTCAATGTCTGAAATGCAATGTCTTGCTTTTCTCCACAACAAAAGGGTACATATTTTTGAGTCAGGGTGGTTAAAATCTTAGCAATTATGGAGAAATCTGTGATAATAGCCCGCGAGACCTAAAAATTGATGGATTTCTGTGGGTGTCTTCGATGTTGACCAATTCTCAATTGCTTGGATCTTGGAAGGGTCCACATGTATGCATTCCTCGCTTACCACGTGACCAAGGAAAGTTACTTTTCTAATCCCTAGTTCGCACTTATAGAATTTGGCATAGAGTTTCTCCGCCTGTAGTGTTTCTAGCACTAGTCTCAAGTGTTGTCGATGGTCTTCCTCACTTCGAGAGTAGATAAGTATATCATCAATGAATACGATTATGAACCTGTCTAGGAAAGGGCGACACACCCGATTCATCAGATCCATGAATATCGTTGGTGCGTTGGTTAGACCAAAGGGCATCACTACAAACTCATAGTGACCATAGCGAATTCGTAATTCTGTCTTGGGAACATCACTCTCATGAACTCACCACTGATGATACCCTGATCTTAGGTCTATTTTCGAGAAATAACTGGCTCCTTGAAGTTGATCGAAGAGGTTTTCGATTCTGGGTAAGGGATAACGGTTCTTGATGGTAAGCTTGTTCAGTTCTTGATAATCAATGGACATCCGAAAGGATCCATCCTTCTTTTTCACAAGCAAGACCGGGGCTCCCCAGGGTGAGAAACTTGGTCTTATGAATCCTTTGCTGAGTAGCTCATTGAGCTGGCTAGACAACACTTGCATTTCTACTGGTGCTAGACGGTAAGGAGATTGAGCTACAGGAGTAGCTCTGGGGATTAAATCGATACAGAACTCGACTTGGCGCACAGGAGGGATTTCGGGAAGATCTTCGAGGAAGACATCAGGAAAGTTGCAGACTTCGAGGGTGCTCTCGAGGTCTTTAACTTCCTTCTTTTCGTTAACAACATGGGCGAGGAATGCATGGCATTCCTTCCGCAGATATTTCTAGGCTTGAATGTAGGAAATGATATGAAGGTTCGAGCTAAGTTTATCACCGTAGACTATGAGGGTTTCACCCGAGGGTAGATTGAGGTGGATGTATATTTCATATCAAAGGATATCAGCATGATTGGGGATCAACCAATCCATACCGATAATGGCATCGAAATTTTTTATGGAAACTGGCATAAGATCGATGGGGAAAGAATGGTCGTTTAGGGTAAGGGTACAACCTATGAATATGTCGTTAGTGCTCTCTTTATTTCCATTAGCCATCTCGACCGTAAATGTTTCGGTTAAAGGTTGGGATTTTTGCTTGAGTAGATGTTTAAATGCATGACTGACAAAACTTCTCTCCACACCAGAATAGAAAAGAATGCATGCATAAGAGTTGTCGAGGAGGAACGTACCCGTAACAACGGTGAGATCAACAATTACTTCCTCCTGGCCCATAACTAGGATTCTCCCTGTGTTTCCAACTATTTTTGCCTTGGGGAAATTTCTCTTGAAGTTCCCAACCTCCCCACAACCATAACAGGTCTGACCAGCACCCACTCTAGGAGCCTGATTGGTTGGTTGGACTAGTGCCTTACTGAATCGAGCTGTGTATCCTTTCTTACCATAGTTGTTGCACAACATTTCCCGACACTACCCATGATGATGGAATTTTCACTTGTCATACTTTGGAAGACTAGCAGCTGTCACACCCCCAAACCAAGGATGGTGGAAACGTCCGGGGGTGGAGGACTTCATGTAAAGTATCATAACAACAATTACAATAGTGATCAAAGTAAACACAACCAACATAAATATAATTGAAAACGTTACACCATAGTATGAGTTTACATGTTTCTAAATCAATTACATTATGTTGACAAAATATGAATACTAGACGTCATAACGCCCCATCCTCAAAAGCACTTGGTTACCTATTTAGTGATTTCCTAAGAATACAAGTTGTTTGAAAAAGTGTCAACATAAAGGTTGGTGAGTTCATAAGCTTATGTATGTAGTTATGAAAACAGTTTCTTGTAAAAGTAGTGTTCATTCTAGAAAAATCCAATATTTTCCTTAATGTGTAAAATGTAGTCTTAAAAATCCGAAATGTACAAGTAACTTTCCTTACTTATAGTAAATAATGCAAGATTAAATCAACATAAACTCGTTTGATCTCTATGAAATTTCCGTAAATCCAATGTTTGTTAATACTTAATGTGAGTTATTATAACCATGCTATGACCTAGTTGGCCTAAAACGACGTTCTTCAAGCGTCGGAAATGTTATGACATTTGTCACCCCAGACTTTCCGGTCTAGCTGTTGCATGCAGCTAAGGTGTGGGTTTTTCAGAACCAATATAGATCTATATACAGCTATCACGCTCTTCCTACAAGAGATTCTGGTTACAATACAGGACTTAAATGTATTACTTCTAAAGTAACATGAATCGAAATGTCTCACAAAAGTCATTACAGATTTACGTGTAGTGTAATGAAAACCCTTTTGTAATGAGTGTGTTATGTAATGAATCATAAACTATACCTATTATAGTTTTTCAAAACAAGGATAGTAGTAGTGAACATAAACTATACTTATCATAGTTTACCAAATGTTTTCATGTAATGGATGTACTTTGTTGATAACAATTTGTTATTTTCCACACTTAATATAACAAAAATCCATTTGTTTTCTGTTGTATGTCTAAATACCAAGAAAAAATGACATGTAATGTAATAACATATAATTACATAATGATATGCACCTTGCTTAACAAGTTACAAGGTGTAATGAAATTGATAGCGCTTTTCTGTAGTTAACATTTTCTATTCCTGTTCTTAGAAAATTTATAGAAAATTCATCGAAGGTCCAAATCAAAATCTGTAAATTCTGAGAGTTTGGGAAATGAGTATAATTTGTTCATAAAGTTTTTCATGATTTTTGATGACCTCCAACATTGTGTGAAAAGGTCCATAATCACAGACTAGTCCGGATTTGTTATTGAAATGATAGGGGGTTTTATAAAAATCACCATAAATTGTAGAGAAATCGTATGATGATGTGCAAGTAGTCATTTTGAAGGTATAAACCTGATCTACTTGCACTTAATACAGTTTTGAAATCTAAAATGTTTAAGTTGACCAAAACAGTCCATGAATGGAGTTAAACCTTTCTGATGAAAGTTGTTGGATGTGTTTAGTTGTGTTCTTGGTGTTTTAACTTGTATTCCCCCCTTAAAAATTAAGAAAAACGTGAAAAGATAGGAGTATGAACTCACCTTGTGTGATTTAAGTGGATGGATGTTGAAGGAGAGGAGTGTTCAACTCAAGAACACTTGGAGGATTGCTTGAAGATTCGAGAATCTAACACAATTATGATGGAGTTTGCGTAAGAAATCAAGGATTTAAGTAAAAGGAAGTGTAATAACCATATGAAGGGTGATGATAATTACCAAACGTAGAAGGAAAGCTTTAAAAATGTCTTTGAAATCTCGAAATTGTGAGAGAGATTTGAGAGAAAAGATGTGTTTGATCTTTGGTGGAAATGAGTGAAAATGAGTGAAGTAAAGAGAGAGGGTGGGTTTTTCCAGTCCTTAGGACGTGAGTATGGTTGGGAAATGAGTAGGAAAGGACTATGAAGTGACTAGGGATGGTGGGGAAGGGTGTGGGTTGGTCATGGAGTGGGCATGGTGGTGGTTGCTTGTATCAAACACTATGGCAAAGTCAACACTCCACCACAACATCTTACTTAATAGATCTTATTCTTTAATAAGGATCTCCTTACAAATATGTTGAATTTATGAATATATACATATATATATATATATATATATATATATATATATATATATATATATATATATATATATATATATATATGGGGCCTTATATGTCAAAATATAATTTTGGGTGAAAATCCATCGTTAAAATAATTAAATACGGACTTAAAACTGAGTCGTGGTTGAAAACAGGGTAGAAAGTGGAAAATCCGAAGTCAGGGCTTGGTTTCGGGTCTTAGCAGCCTTAGAACCGGAGTGGCTTGGTTGCTGAATTGGATCCGAGGGGGAGGGGACTGCGGTTCGAGCAGGTACCGCATGTGGCTCGTCAGGAGGGACCCAAGGTGGGGTCAGGTGTGGTGCTCCATTTGCGGGTGCGGTTCAGCGCTGCGGTCTTCTGCAGCCTCGGTCCTCAGTAGTTCCAGTCCTTAGTCATTACGGTCCGATGGCTACGGCTACTCAAGGGGACTTCAGTCTTGGTTCTTGGGGCTTCGGCTCTATGAGGGTTTGGTCCCTATAGAGGGACTTCGGCCCTAAGAGGCTATTTTCCAAGGTATCACCCCTTTTCGAATGGTTATTCACCAAGTCAAGTGTCGGGATGCCCCAAATGATTACAATGCTCAAAAGAGGTTTTTAGAGTGATTTGGGGAGAGATTTTAATTCTTGGAGAGATTTCTCATATAGAGAGAGATTTGGGAGAGATTTCACAATCTTGGATAGATTTCTCATATAGAGAGAGATTTGAGTTAGGGAGAGATAGAGTGAAAGAGATTGGGAGAGACTTCTTTTGTGACCTTTCTGAGTGTTTGGCTTTGAAACGCAAGGTCCGAAAACCCCATTTAGTTATGTTTAAGAGTCTTACACACTCCCGATGAGTATGCAACATTGTTTTGTCGGTTTGGTTCATTACTTACCTTAGTTTTAGGTTAATGAAATCTGGATATATATATGAACTTTTCAATTGATGATTTTTCATTAGAATAGCGAGTTGTATAGTAATTGCATAGCGTAAACCCTAGTATACAAGGGTTAACTGAGTTGACCGGCTTGACTTGTTGACTTTGTTTGACTTTGACATAACCAGAATTTGACAGTTGTCACATCATCCCCCCATTACAAGGAATTTTGTCCCGAATTTTGCATTTTCGCCGGGACTTCAAGAGTTCGGGAAGAGATGTGGGTATTTGTGTTTCATTTGGTCCTCGCGTTCCCAGGTGAACTCTGGTCCTCGTTTTTCATTCCAACGAACCTTCACAATGGGAATACGACTTTGCTTTGTTCTTTTGATTTCCCGATCCATGATTTCAACCGGTTCTTCCACGAAGTGGAGATTCTCGTTAACTTCGATTTCCTCAAGTGGTATTACGAGGGTCTCGGCAGATAGGCACTTTTTCAAGTTTGATACGTGGAAGGTAGGGTGTACGTTACTAAGTTCTTCTAGTAGTCGGAGTTTGTACGCCATGGGACCAATCCTGGCAAGGATTTCAAACGGTCCGATGTACCTTGGTTTTAGTTTCCCACGTTCACCGAAACGTATCATTCCTTTCCTAGGGGAAACTTTCAGTAGTACCCGATCACCGACCTGGAACTCCAAGGGTTTGCATCGCTTATCCGCGTAACTCTTTTTCCGATCTCGGGATGCTTTCAGTCTTTCCCGAATTTGAACGATCATTTATGTGGTCTCCCTTATGATTTCAGGACCAGTGAGGGTGCTATTAGGGACTCACCCCTAGCTAGCTATGTGTCCCCCACTTTTGTCCAACACAGGGGTGATCGGCACTTGCGACCATAAATAGCTTCGAATGGAGAGACTTTGATGCTAGTGTGATAGGTGTTATTGTAGGAGAATTCGATAAATGGTAAATAGCTATCCCATGCTTTACCAAAATCTATCACACAGGCTCTCAAGATTTCTTCTAGCATTTTTATGGTTCGCTCGCTCTGTCCATCGGTTTGTAGGTGATAAGTTGTACTCATGCCAACCTAGTTCCCAAGGATTTCTGAAGTGATTGCCAGAATCGCGAGGTAAATTGACTATCCCAATCTGAGATAATGGAACTTGGTACCTCATGCAATCTCAAGATTTCCTTGCTGTACAACTTTGTCAGTTTCTCCATCTTGTCGGTCTCTTTCATTGGTAGAAAGTGTGCTGACTTGGTCAGTCTGTCGACGATTACCCATATGTTAATAAGTCCGTCTGATGTCTTAGGCAACTTGGTTATGAAGTCCATGGTTATTCATTCCCACTTAAATTCCGGTATATCAGGCTGTTGTAGTAGTCTTGAGGGTTTCTGGTATTCCACCTTGACCTTGACGCAAGTCAGACACTTGCCCACAAAGGTAGCAATCTCAGCTTTCATGTTTGGCCACCAGTACAACTTCTTGAGGTCTAGATACATCTTATCGAACCTGGATGGATGGAATATCGAGTCTTGTGTGCTTCGTTCATGAAAACATCTCGGAACCCACCAAACTTCGGTGTCCAGATCTGGTTCATGAGGTAACGAGCTCCATCTTCCTTGACTTCTAGGTTCTTATACATCCCTCTCAATGCCTCACCTATCACGCTTTTTGGTTTCAAGGCTTCTAGTTGAGCTTCCTTGATTTGAAAGGATATGTGTGAATGCATCGTCATCATTAGTGACTCTACTCAGCGACCCGAATATTCCTTTCTGCTTAAGGCGTCAGCCACTACATTGGCCTTGCCTGGATGATAGCGAATTTCACACTTGTAGTCGTTCAGCAACTCTATCCATCTTCTTTGCCGCAAGTTGAGCTCTTTTTGATTGAGGATATGTTGAAGACTTTTGTGATCAGTGAAGATAGTGCACTTTATGCCGTAGATGTAGTGCCTCCAGATCTTTAGGGAGAACACTACTGCTCCTAGTTCGAGGTTGTGGGTAGTATAATTAACCTCGTGTGTCTTTAGTTGCCTTGACGCAAAAGAAATGAACTTCCCTCTCTGCATGAGCACACACCCGAGACCTTGATTTGAACCATCACAATATACCATGAAGTCATCGGTTCCTTCTAGAAGAGACAAGACCGGCGCGCTGCATAGGGCTTGTTTTAACGTCTGGAATGCGGTTTCTTGCTTATCTCCCCACTTAAACATCACACCTTTTTGATTCAATGTGGTGAGTGGTTTAGCGATCTTGGAGAAGTTCTGGATGAATCTTCGGTAGTATCCAGCGAGCCCTAAGAATAGTCGGATTTCTATTGGTGTTGTTGGTGCTGACCAATTTTCGATCGCTTTGATTTTTGAGGGATCCACATGTATCCCTTTCTCGCTAACCACGTGGCCAAGGAATCCCACTTCTCGGAGCCAAAATTCACACTTTGAAAGTTTAGCATAAAGCCTCTCAGTTCTTAGAGTCTCCAATATTGGTCACAGATGTTGGGTGTGCTCTTCTTTGTCTCGCGAATAGACCAAGATATCATCGATGAATACAATTATGAATACTCGGTTCATCAGATCCATGAATACTACAGGTGCGTTTGTTAGTCCAAAGGGCATCACCACAAATTCGCAATGGCTGTAGCGCGTTCTGAAAGCTGTATTGGGAATATCATCCTCTTGAACTCGCAGTTGATGGTAACCCAACCTCAAGTCGATTTTTGAAAAGTAGCTTGAACCCTGAAGTTGGTCAAAGAGGTCGTCGATTCGGGGTAGGTGATATCAATTCTTGACAGTAAGTTTGTTTAACTCCCGATAGTCGATGCACATGCAAAAGGATCCATCCTTCTTTTTCACAAATAGGACTGGTGCTCCCCAGGGTGAAAAGCTCGATCTGATGAACCCCTGGCTTAATAGTTCGTTCAATTGACTAGAAAGCTCTTGCATTTCTGCCGGTGCGAGGCGATATGGAGCTTTGGATATGGGGGTAGCTCCGGGAACCAAGTCAATTCGGAATTCGACTTGTCGTGCGAGTGGTACACCTGGCAGATCTTCTGGGAATACGTCAGGGATGTTGCACACTTCTGGAATGTATTTGATATCCTTCACCTCTTGTTTCTTATCTACGACGTGGGCTAATAAGGCATGGTATTCCTTTCGGAGCTACTTTTGAGCCTTTACGCAAGAAATGATCTGTAGATTTTTACTGGGTTTATCGTCGTAGACGAGAAGGGTTTTGCCATTTGGCAGATTAAGGCGGATGGCCCTTTCGTAACGTAAAATGTTGGCACGATTTGAACTTAACCAATCCATACTAATGATGATGTTGAAACTTTTTATTGTGATCGGCATTAGATCGATTTTGAACGAATGGTTGTCTAGAGTGAGGGTACAACCTATGTAAATATCATTAGCGTGCTCAACCTTTTCGTTTGCCATTTCTACGACGTATGAATCTTTTAATGGCTGGGGATTTTATTTAAGTAAATGTTTGAATTGGTGGCTCACGGAACTCCTTTCTGCCCCGTAATCGAAAAGTACGCATGCATAAGAGTTATTGAGGAGGAACGTATCGGTAACCACCATTGGGTCCTTGACTGCTTCTCCACGCGCTAAATCTAGGACTCTTCCTGCACCGCCAACATTGGTGTTTCATGTTTTTGGGCAGTTTCTTTTGAAGTGTCCTGCTTCTCCATAGCCGTAAAATGTTTGGCTTGCTCCGGTGTTGGCGGCTGGGGCGGCTTGAGTGACGTATTGAGCGAGCACTTTATAGAATCGAGCAGTGTGACCGTTTTTTGCAATTACTGCAGTGCATTTCCCGACAAGAACTGGTGTGGTGGGAGTTACACTTGTCGCAGTTGGGAAGAGTTCCAACGTATTGCCTCCGTGGAGCCGAAGTGGAAGGAGTAGTGGCAGCATGGATGGAAACAGTTTGTTGTTTCTTTGCGGGGTCCTGTGCCGGTTGCTTCTTTTTATTTGTCCAGAACTTCCTCTTGTTGTTCCCTCCTTTTGCTTGATCGGAGGTGGTTGGCACTGTGACATGGCTGGCCCAATGATCAATAAGTTGTTGTGCCAACTCCTTGGCACTGTCAAAAGTGGTTGGTCTCCAGGCCAGCACACTATCTTGAATCTGGGATGATAGACCCCAAAGATATCATTGCACCTTCTTGCTTTCCGGTGTAACCATCGCCGGATAGAGGAGTGCTAGATCATTGAATCGGGCGGTGTAAGCTGCAAGGTCAGAGCCCGTCATCTTGAGATTCCACAATTCTTGCTCTAGTTTTTGCGCCTCACCCCTTGGGCAACATTCCTTCAGCATCATATTTTTCAAGTCTTCCCAACTTAACAAATTAGCCACGGAGAGCATCAGTGATTTCACATGGCCGTTCTACCAAGTGAGGGCCCTGCCGGAGAAAGTGCAAGCTGCAAATTTCACTTTGTTTGTTTCGGGGCATGCACAGATCTCGAAGATGGATTTAGTCTTCTCAAACCACTGCATCAAACCGATGACGCCCCAGCTTCCATTGAAAGAATCGGGTTTTCCATCTGTGAAGTCTTTATAGGAACATTCTCTTGAACGCCCTTGGCTATCTCCTTTAGTAGAGATGTTAATACCGCTCCTTATCCTCCTGGCACCGTTAGTGCTGATTTGGGACATAGCAGCTGCCACTGCGGTTGTAACTGCAACCTGGAACATAATAGGATCATACTGGGGAGGTGGTAGGGGTGAATTTGTTTGCATTCTCTCAGTGCGTCTAGCAGATCTACGAGGTGGCATTTTTCTGTCATAGAATTTCAAAGACAAAATGGGTATAAGTCTTTTAGTAATTGATATAAGTTGAGTGTCATGAAATTAGTTCATTAGTTTTTAAGTATACTATTTCCCAACTTCCATATGTTTGAAAACAAATTCATAGTAGAAATCTATATAAATAAACTTATGAATTCAGTAGTAATGACTTCAAATGGAGTCTTGTAATTTTTTTTTGTTTCAAATCTGACCCAGTTCTAAGATTCTCTTGTAGTGCCCCAATTGTGTGTAATTAAAATTTTAATAAACTGTTGAACCTAATGAGTCTGTCCTATGTCCACAACCAAACAGGGAATAGGTCCTAAGGCGGACTCACCATTTCTAAGCCGATCATTTCTTAATTACACATGAATTTGGGCTACACCTTAAGAATCTTCGAGTTATTAGTTGTAAGTTGTTTGTAATAGTAAGTAGTGAGATCTAGTGCCAAACATCCAATGAAATAAAATGCATCCCAAATTCATTGATAAACTTTTAGTACATATTGTTTTGCGGAAAATTTGACCTCATAGGGGTCCACATTACATCAATGTAAAGGATAATTTTTGGCAGCACAAAAGTCCTTTTACTAGTGCAATCACTTAATTGCGGGGTCAACCTATTTTCAAGAAAGAGTAGCACCAACGCATACTCGAAATCCTAATTTTATAACAAAACATGAGCTGTGTAAGCACTACTCGCGGCGGGTGGCATCTGGCCCATGGTGGCCCTGAGATGAGGTCGAGGCTCCCTGAAGCTCCGTAATCCGGCGTTCGGCCGCGATCACTCTCTCATCGAGATTTCCGTGCCTCACCTGGTACTCCCTTACCTCCGCTCGAACGGTAGCAAGGTACTCAATAAGTTGGTCCACTGGATAGAAGTCCCTTTCCAACTCCGTGGTGCGTGCATCGGTGGCTTCCGTAACAGCATTGAGATTACGAACTTGATCTGCCTGAGATGAGGTCGAGGCTCCCTGAAGCTCCGTATTCCGGCGTTCGGCCGCAATCACTCTCTCATCAAGATTTCCGTGCCTCACCTGGTACTCCCTTACCTCTGCTTGAATGGTAGCAAGGTACTCAATAAGTTGGTCCACTGGATAGAAGTCCCTTTCCAACTCCCTGGTGCGTGCATTGGTGGCTTCCGTAACAGCGTTGAGATTACGAACTTGATCTACCATTTCCTTACTCTGGTTCCCTAAATTCGTGATATGTTGGACCATGACGAGGAGGGATCTATCAGCTGGTCCCCCGTGGCTGAGGTCGTAGTAACCACGTTGGTCACCATATGGTGATCGTTGGCATTGTTGTCAGCTCCACCTCTCGATCACTGTTTCCCAATAGGGCTCGATCCCGTTGTAGCCGAAATGGTTCGCAGGCACCCTGGCGATGTAAGGAGGGTTGAAGACTTCCTCCTCTGGCTCTTCTTCTTCTTCTTCCTCTTCAGATTCTTCTTCTTCATCCTCCATTTCATCTTCCTCCTCGGGTTCTTCTTCTTCGTCAACCTCCTCAGGGTCCTCCTCAGGATCCTCCTCGATCATTTCCTCGGGTTCTACCTCGAGCCATCCAACATTTCCCTTATTAGGGAAGTAAGGGTCTCCAGGTAGATGGAATCCTGCCATGTCGTCTGTGCGAGAAAAGGGGTGTAAGAAGCATGTAACGAATAATAATAATAATATTGCGCTATAGCAACATAAAATACTCCTATAGTATTTTAAGTGTTTAGATTTGGTTTTTAGAGCATTCTTTGTAGAGTGAAGTTAGGTCATTAGATTTGTTGCACATTACAACTATCCCCTAGTATGTGTAAGTCACTTTTCGGATGGATATAGATCAAGCTATATCCTTCCCAGAACTGATTACACATACCAAGGCATACTCGTAGTGTTCAACTCCTCTTCTTTTACTTTATGTTCTCCCTAGTTATGACACTATGTGCGCATGTATGTATACTTTAAACAAAAAAACTATTTATTTTCTAAAAGTATAACCAATTGAAAAATGTTTCAAATCAGAGACTTTTAGTCCCAAAGTGAATATAGTTTGTATATCGTATGTGGTTTGATATACTTAATTCACTATAAACCGTGCTCTGATACCAATCTGTCACACCCCCAAACCAAGGATGGCGGAAATGTCTGGGGGTGGAGGACTTCATGTAAAGTATCATAACAACAATTACAATAGTGATCAAAGTAAACACAACCAACATAAATATAATTGAAAACGTTACACCATAGTATGAGTTTACATGTTTCTAAATCAATTACATTATGTTGACAAAATATGAATACTAGATGTCATAACACCCCATCCTCAAAAGCACTTGGTTACCTATTTAGTGATTTCCTAAGAATACAAGTTGTTTGAAAAAGTGTCAACATAAAGGTTGGTGAGTTCATAAGCTTATGTATGTAGTTATGAAAACCGTTTCTTGTAAAAGTAGTGTTCATTCTAGAAAAATCCAATATTTTCCTTAATGTGTAAAATGTAGTCTTAAAAACCCAAAATCCAAAATGTACAAGTAACTTTCCTTACTTATAGTAAATAATGCAAGTTTAAATCAAAATAAACTCGTTTGATCTCTATGAAATTTCCATAAATCCTATGTTTGTTAATACTTAATGTGAGTTATTATAACAATGCTATGACCTAGTTGGCCTGAAACGACGTTCTTCAGGCATCGTAAATGTTATGACATTTGTCACCTCATACTTTCCGGTCTAGCTATTGCATGCAGCTAAGGTGTGTGGGTGATATGTGTATTTTTATATATATTTATGTATAACATATCTTAATATTTTAGCATTTATTATTATTATTTAGAACTAAAATAAACTTAATATGCTTTGAAATATTTAATTACAGTTAAAATGGGAGATGGAATGCAAAAGAAAGAGAATGGAGTTGAAAAGATGCAAAAAGGATATTGCTGGCAGATTGACCCCTCTTCAGTGTTTCGGGTATATCTGATGACTCATAAGTCCAATTGTCTAGGTTCAAACTGTTCTGAAAACTAGACGAAATTTCCTACGACTTATGTGAGAGGGACTTTTGGCTAATTCGACACTTATCTTATCCAAAATCGGCCTTGAAGATGAAGCATAAAATCTGGACGGAAATTCCCTCCAAGTTACTTATTCCCCAAGCACCACTTTCCTTATCTTTATTTGCTTAATCCCTAAGCCACATTAGTTTCCTTATTCCAATCCAACTCTAATATTCCATATAATTCCATCTACATCAACTATAAATACCCTATATCATTCCACCAATTTGAATAATCTATGATATTCCACTTCGACTTGTGCAACAAGAAAACTTCATAGTTGCCGTTTTGAGGGTCTAGGAGGCGGCCGGAAGGCCGTTAAGCTAACGGGAGCGGAGATCGGAGAGTGGATACGTGTCGATAATCCTATGGGATGTTAACGTGACCATGTTTAGCATTCCATTGTGTTACTATTCTGTATTTAGTTTCTGACTTGGGTGTAAAAACCTTTTACTTTGTGTTTATGATTGAATGAAGCTTTGATTATTAGACTAATTGCTATATTGAATAGTTTGTTTGTGTTTAATTTATCTTTCCAAGCTTGTTAAAAGATCCTTACGTATTAATGATAATTATTTGCTGTTAATTGTTAAGTGAATTGAGTTGTATGGACATATGCTTGATTGCTTGTCTCTTATGATTTTGATGACCATCGAGATTATAAGTCTAGGAATAACGAATGTGAAACTAGGATTAACATGGGAATAAATAAGTTAATGTGTGAGCTTTGTTTGATGACCATCAACAAGAGGTTAATTGAATGTCTAATTTGGTTAACTATATTTACAAGTCTTGCTTGATACGAACTGAACACTAGGAAGCATGTTAGTTTAACCAATTGATCACTGTTTGAATTGACTTGTTTGCTAAAGGATTAGTTATAGTGAACGCGAATCTAATCATTTTAGGAATCGGTGAACATGAATAAATGAATTTGTGTATGCAATTGTCTATATTTTAAGGTGTAATTTGTCTAAACCAAAGTACCTGAAGAGATTTGCTTTTCTGTTAGTTTATCGAGAGTAGTCAATTAATTGTTAGTTTGAGATTTATTTCTTTATCCTTCTCGTGTAACCTGTAACCTATAATTAAATATATTAAATTAATCCACCGTTCCCTGTGATCGACACCCGACTTACCTAAGCTATACTATAATCTAACTAGGTACACTGCCTATAAGTGCATAGTTAGTCTAAGTTTGTTAGGTTATAAATATTAAAATTAATGGGTACTTTCGTGCACATCAGTGGGTTTGTCAGAACCAATATAGATCTATATACAACTATCACGCTCTCCCTACAAGAGATTCTGGTTACAATACAGGACTTAAATGTATTACTTGAAAAGTAACATGAATCGAAATGTCTCACAAAAGTCATTAACAGATTTACGTGTAGTGTAATGAAAACACTTTTGTATATGTGTACCCTTTTGTAATGCGTGTGTTATGTAATGAATCATAAACTATACCTATTATAGTTTATCAAAACAAGGATAGTAGTAGTGAACATAAACTATACTTATCATAGTTTACCAAATGTTTGCATGTAATGGATGTACTTTGTTGATAACAATTTGTTATTTTCCATACTTAATATAACAAAAATCCATTTGTTTTCTGTTTTATGTCTAAATACCAAGAAAAAATGACATGTAATGTAATAACATATAATTACATAATGATATGCACCTTGCTTAACAAGTTACAAGGTGTAATGAAATTGATAGCATCTTTTTGTAGTTAACATTTTCTATTCCTATTCTTAGAAAATTTATAGAAAAATCATCGAAGGTCAAAATCAAAATCAGTAAATTATGAGAGTTTGGGAAATGAGTCTAGTTTGTTCATAAAGTTTTTCATGATTTTTAATGACCTCCAACTTTTGTGAAAAGGCCCATAATCACAGACTGGTCCGGATTTGTTCTTGAAATGATAGGGGGTTTTATAAAAATCACCATAAATTGTAGAGAAATCGTATGATGATGTGCAAGTAGTCATTTTGAAGGTATAAACCTGATGTACTTGCACCTAATACAGTTTTGAAAACTAAAATGTTTAAGTTAACCAAAACATTCCATGAATGGAGTTCAACCTTTCTAATGAAAGTTTAATGGATGTGTTTAGTTGTGTTCTTGGTGTTTTAACTTGTATTCCCCCCCCCCCTTAAAACTTAAGAAAAACGTGAAAAGATAGGAGTATGAACTAACCTTGTGTGATTTAAGTGGATGGATGTTGAAGGAGAGGAGTGTTCAACTCAAGAGCACTTGGAGGGTTGCTTTAAGATTCGAGAATCTAACACAATTATGATGGAGTTTGCGTAAGAAATCAAGGATTTAAGTAAAAGGAAGTGTAATAACCATATGAAGGGTGATGATACTTACCAAATGTAGAAGGAAAGCTTTAAAAATGTCTTGGAAATCTCGAAATTGTGAGAGAGATTTGAGAGAAAAGATATGTTTGATCTTTAGTGGAAATGAGTGAAAATGAGTGAGGTGAAGAGAGAGGGTGGGTTTTTCCAGTCCTTAGTGATGGGTTTTAGCCATAAGAACTTTCCTATGTGCGCATGCAAAACCCTATTGCTCGGATCTAGGCTTTCTAATTAAACATGCTTTGAATCAAAGACTTCTAATAGCTAATTAGGTTAAATAACAATGATGAAACAGATCTAGAATCATACCTTTGAGTTCCTTGTTGATCTTGTTTGTCTTGGAGCTTCTAGAGTCACAAATGTCACTCCTCTAATGGCTTACAAACACCAATAGCAAGCAAGATGATTTAGGAGAGAGGAGAGGGGAGGAATTCGGCCAGAGGTTCCTTGCTTTAGGTTATGTGTCGAATTCCCTCACCCCTAGGGTCTATTTATACTTGTAGACTCCTTAAGGGTTACAACCTAAACCCTAATTGGATAATCTTCTCTTAAGGCTATCCAAATCCATTCCATAGATAACCCTATGGACAATTTTGGCTTATCCAAGCCCTAGAAATCGTCCATCCTATCTAGGATAAGGATTTTCAGTCTAAAGTGCAACTATCAAACAATTGACAGTTTATACCCTCTTATTTAATTAATCTCTTTAAGTCACCAAATTAATACCAATTAATTTATGACTTATATTAATCAAATAGCCATATATTATTCCTTATAATATTTACTCTCTCTTAACAAATCATCCTTCAAGTTGCTATGGTGAAGGCAACCCAAAAGGACCATGCACAACCGGATATAGTTATAGCCTTAGACACTATTCCAACAGTCTCCCACTTGGATAAGTCTAGTAACTATACAAGTACAATTCGGTTTGCAATCGTAGCTCTCAAAGACGCTGTCAACTCTGATCTAATCAATCTTGTCCTTTAGATAAGGGATCGTATAGTCCTCTGTTAGATATCATGCTGACAATCCTATGGAAATGGTTAGTCATGCATTTAAATTTCTCGATCTCCGATTTATTCGACATAGAACTTAATCGAACTCATCAATTTAGTTCTGACCGGGCTCGGCACATAAGTCAAATCAAATCATCGAGTGGCCAAGATATCTCTTCTACCCTCTTAGGATAAAATTTACAGATAAACTTCGACTTATATGCATTTACTTATTCATTAACCAACAATAGACAACAATGCGTTTTATAACATCAAGTTACTGATGCGTTTTCACATTATCAATGTACAATCAATTAACAAATAATAAACCATATATCTAGGTTTTAAGACTATATGATATTATCGTCTTGCGATCACCTTTTATATCATATTCCATAAGGTGATTCCAGCAAGCGTGGGTTTATTCCAATGCTCAAAACCAGTTCATAAGCACTCATGAACGTTGCAGCAACCCTTGCTATGTCTAACACCATTTAGACATTCTACACACCAATTCATGACAATCTTCATTCATATCTACTCCCAACATATGAACGATTGTGGACCATTTGAATAATTACTATTATTCTTAATAACCTTAATTATTCTGGAAGTCAAAACATGCAAAGTGAAACAATAGTTAAACAACTAACATGTGACAGTAACTTTACTTATAAATAATACTCCTTTATTTAATCATCAAATGTTAATTACATTTATCTATTATACGTTTCTAATACTATCTAATCTATACTAATATCATCCTTCAGCCCAATACTCTTAGCATGCTGCAAGTGCTTAACCCTACTCAGTCCCTTCGTAAGCGGATCTACTGGGTTATCTTCTGATGATATCCTCTTCACTACGAGTTGTCCTTCTTCTACACGATGTCTAATGAAGTGATATTTTCTGTCGATATGTCAAGATCTACCATGATCCCTCGGTTCCTTGGTCAAGGCAACCGCACCTTCGTTATCACAGAAAATCTCCATGGGCTCCTTTATGGCCGGTACAACTCCAAGATCATCAATGAAGTTCTTTAGCCATATTGCCTCCTTCGACGCTTCGCTCGCTGCGATGTACTCTGATTCGCACGTTGAATCAGCTACGGTTTCTTGCTTGGAACTCTTCCAAGTCACTGCTCCTCCATTTAGGGTAAAGACCCAGCCCGACTGCGAACGGTAGTTGTCCCTATCGGTCTGAAAGCTGGCGTCACTATACCCTCGCACCTTCAAGTCATCACTCCCTCCAAGGACTAAGAACCATTCTTTCGTCCTCCGAAGGTACATAAGGATATTCTTCACCGCAATCCAATGTGCTTTGCCAGGGTTCCCTTGATATCTGCTAACCATGCTCAAAGCGAAGGCTACATCAGGGCGAGTACAAGTCATAGCATACATGATTGAGCCAACTGCGGAAGCGTATGGTACTCGGCTCATTTCTGCTATCTCAGCTTCGGTACTCGGACTTTGAGTCTTACTCAACTTGGCATTTCCTTGTATCGGTAATTCTCCCTTCTTTGAGTTTTCCATACTAAAACGTTTTAGTACCTTTTCCAAGTAAGTATTCTGACTAAGTCCAATTAGTCTCTTACTTCTTTCTCTCACTATCCTTATTCCCAAAATGTAAGAAGGCTCTCCGAGGTCCTTCATAGCGAAACACTTCCCGAGCCAGGACTTAACCTCCTGCAGAGTCGGGATGTCGTTTCCTATGAGTAATATGTCATCGACATATAGAACGAGGAAGCTTACTATACTCCCACTGGCTTTGACATATACACAAGATTCGTCTTCGCTTCGTACAAATCCAAACTCTTTGACTTTCTCATCGAAGCAAAGATTCCATCTGCGAGATGCTTGCTTAAGTCCATAAATGGACATTTCAAGCTTACACACTCTATTCGGATGCTTCGGATCCACAAACCCCTCTGGCTGAGCCATGTAAACATCCTCAGCCAACTTTCCGTTAAGGAAAGCGGTCTTGACATCCATTTGCCAAATCTCATAATCATGAAATGCGGCAATTGCTAGTCCCACTCTAATAGATTTAATCTTCGCAACTGGTGAGAAGGTTTCATCATAGTCAACTCCAGGAGTTTGAGTAAAGCCCTTCACGACCAATCGCGCTTTATATGTGTGTACGTTCCCATCCACGTCGGTCTTCTTCTTGAAGATCCACTTGCACCCTACGGTCTTACGTTCGGGCACATAATCAACCAAATTCCAAACTTGGTTATCGTACATGGATTGGATCTCGCTATCCATCGCCTCTTTCCATTTCGCAGACTCCGGGCCTGCCATGGCTTCCTTATAGCTATTAGGTTCATCAAGATTTACTAGTGTACCATCACTAATATACGTGTCCCCTTCGGTAGTAATATGGAAACCATAAAACTGGGGATGAACTCTAACTCTATCGGAACGTCTAAGAGGTAAGGATTCGTCAATCGGTTCAACTGGAGTTTCCTCCTCGGGTTGAATGCCAGCGGTAGAGGTTCCTTTATCTATCGACTCTTGAATCTCTTCAAGTTCGATTTGCCTCCCACTGTCTCCTTGGCTTATGAGTTCTCGCTCTCGGAAAACTCCTCTCCTCGCAACAAAGACAACATTGTCTTTAGGTCTATAGAAGAGATATCCAAAGGAAGTTTGCGGGTAGCCGATGAAAATACATCGCTCACTTCGAGGTTCAAGCTTGTCGTGAGTATCTCGTCTTACGAAAGCCTCGCAACCCCAAACCTTGATATGTGCCAACGAGGGAGCTTTCCCTGTCCACATCTCGTGAGGTGTTTTGGCAACCTTCTTAGTTGGGACTCGGTTAAGGATATGGGCGGCAGTCTCTACGGCATACCCCCAAAAGAATATAGGTAGTGAAGCACGACTCATCATAGAGCGAACCATATCCAATAAGGTTCGATTACGCCTTTCTGCCACACCATTCAACTGCGGTGTCCTAGGAGGCATCAATTGCGAAACTATTCCACACTCCTTGAGATAATCGTGGAATTCAAGACTTAGGTACTCTCCTCCTCGATCGGATCGAAGCATCTTGATTTTCCTGCCCAATTGATTCTCCACTTCATTCTTGAACTATTTGAACTTTTCAAAGGTGTCTGACTTTTGCTTGATTAAGTAGATATACCCATATCTACTATAGTCATCGGTAAAAGTCACATAGAAGCGGTTCCCGTCCTTCGTGGTTGATCTAAAGGGTCCACATACATCGGTATGTATTAGGTCCAATAGCCCCTCACCCCTTTCACAAGAACTCGTGAAGGGTGACTTAGTCATCTTTCCAAGTAAACAAGACTCGCATGTGTCATCTTCCCTAAGGTCGAATGACTCCAACACTCCATCCTTTTGGAGTTGGGCTATGCGTTTCTTGTTGACATGTCCAAGACGACAATGCCACAAGGATGCTTTATCCATACTAGTGGAAGAATCAATATTCAAAACATCATTTCCTAAGTTATCAACAATCATAACAGTTTCATATATTCCATTACATGGTATAACTTCAAAGTAAAAGACACCATTTAGATAAGCCAAAATAGAACCATTCTCATTATTAAAAGAAAATCTAAATCCCTGTCTATATAAACCATGAAATGAAATGATGTTTCTAGCCATTTCTGGCGAATACCAACAATTGTTCAAATCTAAAACTAAACTATTCCAAAGCACTAAAGAATACACTCCAATCTTGGTCACAGGCGACGATCTTTTGTTCCCCATGATTAGATTGATCCTTCCTTGCTCCACATCCCTACTTCTTTTTAGTCCCTGCACATTAGAACAAATGTGATAACCGTAACCGGTATCAAGAACCCAAGAAATAGCATGATTAGAATCGTTAGATTTGATTGTGTATATACCTGCGAAAGATGGCTTGATCTTTCCTTCCTTGATGGCTTGCAGGTAATCCGGGCAGCTTCTCTTCCAATGTCCTATCTTGTGGCAGTGGTGGCACTCTGCCTCCCTTGGGTTGGAATAGGGCTTAGAGGGATCAAATTTGGTCCCACTAGAAGAGGAACCATCTCGGGCTTTCACCTTTCGATAGTTATTCGATGAAGCTTTCCTCTTCTTTCCCTTCCCTTGACCAATAGCCAAGACAGGAGCAGCGGATGGATTGGGAGTTGGTGCAACATACTTGTCCTTGAAGTTGCTCTCAGTAACCCTCAAGAGACCTAGGAGTTTGCTTAGGGTGACCTCCTCTTTGTTCATGTGGTAGGTCATCCTAAATTGGTTGTACATCGGAGGCAAAGAGTGAAGCACCATGTCGATCGCCAAGTCTTCGCTGAAGTCAACATTTAACTTGCGAAGGCGGTCGACATACCTTTGCATCTTTTGCAGGTGCACGGTAAGAGATTCTCCATGACCCATCTTAGCGGAGATCATGTTAGTGAAAATATCGTAACGCTCTTGTCTCGCGTTTTGGTGGTACCTCTCCAACAAGTCTTGATGCATCTCGTATGGATACATGTCCTCGTAGGACTTTTGGAATTCGGAGTTCATGGTGGCGATCATGATGCAATGTACTTTCGTTGCATCTCGCTCATGAGTTTCAAAGGCAGTGATTTCGGCGGGAGTAGCAACTTCGGGGTTGATTTTCTCGAGCTTCTCGTCGAGGACATACTCTTTATCCTCATAGCGAGCAATGGTGCGAATGTATCTTATCCATTCGCTAAAGTTCGTTCCATCGAAGGTGACCTTTTGGCAAAGGCTCATCAATGTGAAAGAACTAGCAGCAGCGTTGTTTGCGTTTGACATCTATAGAAAGGACAAAGATAGATTAGAACAAGAATCCCTAATTATCACCCAATAAGAAAAATTAGGGCTAGGATCCAACAATAACATTTACATACTAGAAAAGGGATGCCGTAATCTAATATGCAAATAAATTGAAGGTAAGTGAATGACGATTCACTAATTCTCCATTACAAAACTTAAACTATTAGTCCTAAGTGTTTTTGAGAATTCCTAGGTTCGGATGAGATTCATTGAACTATTCAATGGCATGTTTAAATCTCGATATGCCCCTCTTGTTTGTGACTGGGATGCCGAGGATCACAAAGCGGGTGTGAATTACCATGCAAATTCACATGGTGCCTTCATTGTAACGATCACCTATTCGATGTGCCGGTAAACCACACACGCTCCATCAAACTATGATAAACAATGAATCACCCTTTGCCACCTTCGCTTAGAACCAATTAGTGTGCCGGTAAACCACACACGCTCCACTAACTTCTTAGCAAGGTGCAAAGTGTAATTTCATGGGATTGCATCAATTCACTTTTCCTAAAGTAACTAAGATTGGGAATTTTTTTTAAACGTGTAGTTACTTTGCGTTTCTTATTATACTTTTAATGAGAGGATGAGGTTGCCCTATCCTACCCGTTCGGCTAACGACCCTCCACCAATCAAGCAAGCGGTGGGTGTGAGTGTACACCCATTAAGCGCCATTTTATAGGCCGCAACCTTATACCCACCTTATAGATCGGCTTCGTGAATGAGGCCTACTAGCGGTAAGACTAGCATTTAGTTATACATATATATATATATATATATATATATATATATATATATATATATATATATATATATATATTATTCTAGTAATATCATATAAGTATAGGGTTGTATTTTAAAACCTTTTAAAATCTAGGGTTTGAAATTTAAGTTGTCTAAATTAAAACTTTTAATCACAAAAATAAATTTCAAAACTTTAGGGTAGGTTTTAAACATTTAAAACATGGAGGATCAAATAACAAATAATTCCAATTAACAATTAATATCCTAATTATCTTTATTTGATTTATCTAAGATTTCTTTCAAGATAATTATCAAAATAATTAATCATTATCATATAAGGAAATTAAATATTTTATTAGATGATAAATATCTTTAATTAGATCAAGATAAAAGTCATATTTATCAAAAAATCGGATTTAGATTGATCTAATATGATTAAGGTAAGTTTCCATAAGATAATTATGAAAAAATCCAGAATCTGGCCATTCCTGACGCTTGGACTCGCCGAGTACACAAGGGGACTCGCCGAGTCAGGCCTACTCGCCGAGTCCACCTTGGAACTCGCCGAGTCAGTGACTCAAAAACCCAAAAATCGAATTTTGTAGGTTTGTTCCAGTTAATCAAGTAACAATTTAAAGAAAACCAAGCTAGTCTCTGATACCACTGATGGGTTTTAGCCATAAGAACTTTCCTATGTGCGCATGCAAAACCCTATTGCTCGGATCTAGGCTTTCTAATTAAACATGCTTTGAATCCAAGACTTCTAATAGCTAATTAGGTTAAATAACAATGATGAAACAGATCTAGAATCATACCTTTGAGTTCCTTGTTGATCTTGTTTGTCTTGGAGCTTCTAGAGTCACAAATGTCACTCCTCTAATGGCTTACAAACACCAATAGCAAGCAAGATGATTTAGGAGAGAGGAGAGGGGAGGAATTCGGCCAGAGGTTCCTTGCTTTAGGTTGTGTGTCGAATTCCCTCACCCCTAGGGTCTATTTATACTTGTAGACTCCTTAAGGGTTACAACCTAAACCCTAATTGGATAATCTTCTCTTAAGGCTATCCAAATCCATTCCATAGATAACCCTATGGACAATTTTGGCTTATCCAAGCCCTAGAAATCGTCCATCCTATCTAGGATAAGGATTTTCAGTCTAAAGTGCAACTATCAAACAATTGACAGTTTATACCCTCTTATTTAATTAATCTCTTTAAGTCACCAAATTAATACCAATTAATTTATGACTTATATTAATCAAATAGCCATATATTATTCCTTATAATATTTACTCTCTCTTAACAAATCATCCTTCAAGTTGCTATGGTGAAGGCAACCCAAAAGGACCATGCACAACCGGATATAGTTATAGCCTTAGACACTATTCCAACACTTAGGACGTGAGTATGGCAGGGAAATGAGTAGGAAAGGAGTATGAAGTGACTAGGGATGGTGGGGAGGGTGTGGATTGGTCATGGAGTGGGCATGGGGGTGGTTGCCTGTGTCAAACACTATGGCAAAGTCAACACTCCACCACAAGATCTTACTTAATAGATCTTATTCTTAAATAAGGATCTCCTTACAAATATGTTGAATTTATGAATATATATATATATATATATATATATATATATATATATATATATATATATATATATATATATGGGGCCTTATATGTCAAAATATTATTTTGGTTGAAAATCCCTCGTTAAAATAATTAAATACGGACTTAAAATGGAGTCGTGGTCGAAAACCGGGTAGAAAGTGGAAAATCCGAAGTTATGGCTTGGTTTCGGGTCTTAGCAGCCTTAGAACTGGAGTGGCTTGGTTGTTGAATTGGATTCGAGGGGGAGGGGACTGCGGTCCGAGTAGGTACTGCAGATGGCTCGTCAGGAGGGACCGAAGGCGGGGTCAGGTGCAGTGCTCCAGTTGCGGGTGCAGTTTAGCGCTATGGTCTTCAGCAGCCTCAATCCTTAATAGTTCCAGTCCTTAGTCATTGCGTTCCAATGGTTGTGGCTACTCAAGGGGACTTCGGTCTTTGTTCTTGGGGCTTCGGGTGTAGGAGGGTTTGGTCCCTATAGAGGGATTGCGACCCTAAGAGACTATTTTCCAAGGTATCACCCCTTTTCGAATGGTTTTTCACCAAGTTAAGTGTCGGGATGCCCCCAAATGATTACAAAGCTCAAAAGAGGTTTTTAGAGAGATTTGGGAGAGATTTCACATTCTTGGAGAGATTTCTCATATAGAGAGAGATTTTGGAGAGATTTCACATTCTTTGAGAGATTTCTCATATAGAGAGATTTGAGTTAGGGAGAGATAGAGTGAAAGAGATTGGGAGAGACTTCTTTTGTGACCTTTTTGAGTGTTTGGCTTTGAAACTCAAGGTTCGAAAACCCCGTTTAGTCATTTTTAAGAGTCTTACACACTGTCGATGAATATGCGACATTGTTTTGTCGGTTTGGTTCATTACTTACCGCAGTTTTAGGTTAAGGAAATCTGGATATACGAACTTTTCAATTGATGATTTCTCATTAGAATAGCGAGTTGTATAGTAATTAAATATCATAAACCCTAGTATACAAGGGTTAACTGAGTTGACCGGTTTGACTTGTTGACTTTGTTTGACTTTAACTTGACTAGAGTTTGATGGTTCCCACACCAGCATACCTACTGGCAGGTGCTTGGGTAGTTGGAACAACAACAGGAGTAGTAGCAACGTGGATTGCCACTATTTGTTGTTTTTTGGAGGACTCCTGTGAAGACTGGCCCTTTCGTTTGTTCAAAAACTTCTTCTTTCCACAACTCACCTTTGGTTGTTCAGGAACAGTTTTTGCTGAATCAAGATCAACCCCGTGGTCTATCAGGGTCTACGCCAGACACTTGGTGCTATCAAAAGTAGGTGGCTTTGCAGCCAAGATATTTCCTTGAGTTGGGGGCGTCAATCCCCAAATGTATCTTTCTATCTTCTTGCTTTCCGAGGTGACCATTCCCGGACAGAGAAGAGCCAGATCGCAGAATCTAGCTGTGTAAGTGGCAATGTCTGAACCCTTCATCTTCAGGTTCCAGAGCTCGTGTTCCAACTTCTGCATCTCTCCCCTCGGGCAGTATTCGGCAAGCATGAGCTCTTTTAGATTCTCCCAACCTATGACATTTGCTACCGGAAGAGTTAGGGATTTGATTCGACCATTGCACCAGGTCAGTGCTCTATTGGTGAAGGTGCATGCAGCAAACTTCACCTTGCTTGCCTCAGAACAAGCACAAATTTCGAAAATAGATTCGATCTTCTCGAACCATCAGGTTAGGGGAATGACTCCTCCATTGTTGTCGAAGGATTTGGGCTTTTAATTCATGAAATATTTGTAGGAACACTCCTTTTAGTTTCCCTGACCACCCTCAAGATTAAGGGTATGGGTACCACTTCCCGATCCGCTAGAGCCGCCATAATTAATCTGCAACATCGTGGCAGCCACAGTGGCTGTAACTGCTGCCTGGAACATGTCAGGATCGAAATGAGGAGGTAGTGGCGGGGGAGGATCGTTGTTCTTCCTGTTGGGTCTCTTCCTGGGAGGCATCTTATTCTAAAAATAATCAAGAAGAAGAGGATGATAAGTCCCCTAGATCTTTGAATCAAGAGATATGCCCCAAGATATATCTCAGCCAGATAGATAAAGTGTTCTACTAAGCGATAAACAGAGTGAAATTAGTAATGCTAGTAAACTATCGCCAGGAAGAAACAAGTAGCAAAACTTGGAATGAATCTCTACACAGTATTCAACTCTAGCTAAAATACTCCTATAGTATTTTAATTGTTGTATGTTTTGTTCTATCGATCTCTTGTGGTATATGGCTTGGCTAGTTTTAGGCCTGCAAAAACACCACAATCACTCCCAAACATATGTTGGTCATGTCTCAAATAAATATAGTTGATCATGCTATATTGACCCCATACATGATTACATTGTTGGGTTATGAGCATTCTAACACTCCTAAGTGTACATGCAACCCTAAATACCTTGGATCTATGTTTTCTCTATTATACATGCAAATATGAACATCCAAGGTATTATCCTAATCTAACATACAAAATAATGGATATAACAAGATAGAATACATACCTCTTTGATAGTGCTTGTCTTCATGAAGCTTGAGTGCTTAGTGCCCCAAGTGTGACACCTCAAATGGTTCAAACAACACCATAAGCACTTGGAATAACTTAGAGAGAAATTAGAACACTTCATGAAATCGTGTAGCCCTCATACATACACATAGTGTTAGTAACGATTTCTTGAGCCATGGGTTTCTTTTATATGGTGGCTATTAGGGTTACACCATGTAACTCATGACTTTACCCATTCCTTATGCTCCATGGATTTTAACCTCCATGGAGTATCCATGGGTCACCCCATGGACTTAGTCCAACATAAGGAATCTTGGATCACAAGCCCACACATATAAGAATGAATGATTTACACAATCAACCCATATATTTAATTAGTCTTCTTTTGATCACTTAATTAATTCCAAATTAATTCTTGATCAATACTAATTAAATAACCTTATTAATATATTAGAACTTATAATATATTAACAAACCTTAAGTTTTATTTCTCTCATTTTAGTCTATCCAAGTGCATGATGCCATGCAACCCAAATGGACCATGCCGGGTTGGGTCAAGTCTTACCAATTATAGTTATGGACTTAGACATTAATCCAACAGTCTCCCACTTGGATAAGTCTAAAACTATTATTGCGTATGACTTCAGGAACCAACTAGCAATCGTAGCTCTCAAAAGCTTCTGTCGAACTCTGACCTTGTAGATGAACTCTGATCTTTGTCAACGACTTGTCCATTAGATAAGGGATCATATATTCCTCCATTCTAGATATCATATGGACTGAGACATGGATTATAATCATTCTCTCTGTCCATTTGTTGTTTCCCGATTTCCGATTTATGACGACTGACTAATTGAACAAATCAAATCAGTCCTGGCCCGGCCGAGCACTTCCATTTGTCATCATCAAATCATCGAGGGGCCCACAGATATCGCTTTCATCCCGAAGGTAAAAGGAATGGATAAACTTCGACTCATATGGCTTGTTCTACTACTTGTTGAATCATACACAAAGACACGTTTTATAACATCGAGTTACCAATGCGTTTCGTGCAATCAATGTACAACCAACTCATAGTAACAACTCATATCTCTAGGTTTGAAGAATATAAGATATTATCGTCTCATGATCACTCGTGATAAAATCCATGAAGTGATTCCAATGAGCGCGGGTTGAATCCAATACTCAGAACTTATGAGCACTCATGAGTGTTGTAGCCCTTTGTCCAACAACTTAGACCTCTACAAGCCAACCCATGACAGTCTTAATTCATATCTACTTCCAACATATGACCGACTGTGGATGGTTTGAATAACTTAGTCATTCCGGAAGAATAACCATGTTTATTCGGGAAGTCAAAACATGCAAAGTGAAACACAATAATAATTGAATCCAATATGGTCTCAGAACTTATGAATATAAATAAAACTCCTTTTATTTATCACCATATGATTACACATTATTCATTGTATATTGTTTCAGCTATCAACATTATTCTTGAATTTAAAACAATAGTTGTCCCATGCTCCAAGCATGCACACTATGTTTTCTAAACAATAGTCATGCCATACACCAAGTATGCATAATATGTTTGTCTATGATCTTTATTTTGTGAACTAGATCAAATGAACATAACTTCAATGATTCTCTTTTCACACTCCCAAATCCTTACTGCAAATGCAAGAATTCCAAATTCATGTCATTTACTGAAATCTGTTAGATTCTAAACTTATATGCATCGATCCTCTTGTAATGATTATGCACAAAGTTAGAAAGACTTGGCAAAAATCATTACAGAGTATTCCAAAGGAGATCAAATCCTTGGAAACATCCTTCTTGCATTAAGTTTCCTAATCTTAAACAGATTGAAATCTCTGACTTTGAAACATTTCCAGATTCATTTTGACTATCATTTCTGAACAAGAGTTGCCTCCTTACAGATTATGTCAATATGGTCCTTCCAGAATTATCACTATACTTCCAACTGTCCTTGAGCAACAAATCTTTGGTAAACCTTAGATTTTCCTTGACAATTGTTTAATCCTTTTAGTCATATCCAGTTCTAAACCTTTTCCATTCTTAACGCCCCAGGCATTTGGAAAATTTTAGAAAGGATGAATATAGCACATGTAATCGATCCTATATCCGAAGCATATGGGACACGATTCATGATGTCTCACATAAAGACTAAACCAGTCTTTTGCTATAACATTTCCATTTCAATTTGCCAAGTTCTCATAATTCAGATTATGAAAAGGGATGCCGTAATCATAATCGAATTTAAGAACGCAAATAATGGACCCATATACAGAATTTCCTTATGTTGAGCCATTCCAACATGAAATTCATATATATCCTTGACTAAATGATTAAAACCTCACGATCTAAGCTTATAGATTTGAGATGAAGTATAAATTCCTCTCCCTTAATTATAGCAAAACAACTCTTTCCCAGTTGAAACTTTTTGTTTTCTATAATTAATATTGCTAGCTTGCAATACTTATCGTAATTATCATGCTCCCACTAACATGATGATTATTAGCATAACACTTATGCTCCCACTAGCTTTGACATGTACTCAGAAAGCTCGACTTCTAGAAATCAATACTTTATTGACTTTCTGACCAAAGTTCAGATTTCTGATACTAGATTGTTTTGATAAGACTTTATCAAAACATACACCTTCCCTTAGATAGCTCATGGATGTGTCAAAACAATTTTAAGAACTATGAAAAGGGATGCCGTAATCATAGTCTTGATCGTTTTGACCTTTTCCATTTCTCACAAGTCCAAGTTAGTGTGCCGGTAAACCACACACGCTCCACTAACGACTTTGAGAATGCAAATATCCCAATTGCTATCTAGCTAAAATCTACTTAGTGGAAGTGTTTCCTCACCATCATTTTCATGAATCAGAGAGAAACCTTATGACACTTAGATTTAATGGTGTATGAGTTGTTATCCATGTGAATTGTCAAAACCATAGTCACAAGACAAGGATAATGACAAATCCAAACTCATATGGACTGAACTCAATCTTAATTTCTTGCCACCTGGCAGCTCAAGGGCCTACCATTGCTTCCAAGTTGTTGTGCAACACATTGATAACTCTAAGAACTCATATGCGAAGCCAACTTTAACTAGAATGGGCACAGAATATGTCAACACGATAGGTTATAAACCTCAAGTCGTGGCTAGTGAAGAACTTCAGGTTTCATTCTTGATTAGTTCTTGAGAATTTCAAGACCTTTAAGACTCTCACTGTCCTCTTGACCTATAAGACTTCCTTATCAAACATCCAAGAGATAGTGTGGATTCTAATCAAGACAAACACTTCACACAATTGGCCGAAGTTGGTCTTTGTTTTATCCAAAACATCACAACTTACCAATTTCAAATGTACAAGAGTAGAAAACTTTTACTCTTACATTTGTCAAGTGTTTTAAACCTTCTTTAAGGACATGTCACTCAAATTACAATCTTGGAGTATGACTCTAAGACTTGTATTGGAACGAAGTATGACTCATCTTCTTGATTTAACCATTTCAACAATTCAAGATCCCTTGTTCTTAGTCATAAGAATGCACTAAGACTTCCTTAGAGAACTAATTTTGATATGGTTTCTTAATCATTAAGATGATCACAAAACTGATACTAAAGTACTCTCCCATCTTTTCAGATTTGAGAAACTTTTATCCTTCTGCCTAATTTGATTCTTCTTATTCGCTCTGCCTTTACATTGGAACCTTTTCCAATGTCTCAGAGTTACACTTAAGCTTGTAAGTATAATCATATTTACTGAACTCTAGTAAAAATGACGAATAGCCTTATATCTTTTGTGGTGGACTTAATCAGTGCACATGACTATGTGCTCGATCCCTTAGTCCATTACTTGACTCACACATCCATGTGAACAAGTAATTAGTCTTAATTTTTCCAATACTTAAAAGTTCTCATTCATCATGTTATACAACTTGCATGATTCCAAGTCCCGGTCCAATTGAGACTTTGGTGATGGGTTTTGAGCATACTAACACTTCCTAAGTGTACATGCAACCCTAATAACCTTGGATCTATGTTTGTCTAATTTGTCATGCAAAGTTGATTTCCAAGGTTATATTCCTATCTAGCATACATGGGAACAATTTTAACATAAAATATAGATAGAATAACTTACCTTGTTGTTGCTTGTTTTCCTTGAAACCTTGTAAGCCTAGCACCTCAAGTGGTGATGCCTCAAATGCTTCACACAACACCAAATACTCTTGGAAGAACTTATGAGAGAATACTCACTTCTCCAAATCGGCCAAGCCCTCTATTTCTTTGTTGCAACCGATTTGGGAGGAGATCATATTCCTTATATAGTGTTGACACATCTAGGGTTAAACCCTAATGTGTCATGACTCTTCATTTCCATGACCCATGGGTTTGTAACTCCCATGGAGCATCCATGGAGCATCCTATGGGTGGAACCCAACTTGATGATCCATGGAGCCTTTTAGCCCACTATACAAGATATGGATGATTTACTTAATCAACCCATATATTTAATTAGTTATCTTTTGATCACTTAATTAATTCTAAATTAATTCTTGATCAAACTAATCAAATAATATTATTAATATATTAGAACTTATAATATATTAATAATCTCCAAGCGTTATTTCTCTCATTTAGTTTATCCAATTGCATGGTGCCATGCAACCCAAATGGACCATGCCGGGTCGGGTCAAGTACATACCAGAAATAGTTATGGACTTAGACACCTTATCCAACAGTCTCCCACTTGGATAAGTCTAGTAACTATTACTGCAAGTATGACTTCAGGAACCGATCGGCAATCGTAGCTCTTTACAAGGTTTCTCGAAACTTGAGAAGATGATGGTACGCCATTTAAGATAAGTGATCATATAATCCTCTGTTCTAGATATCAGTCGGACAAACACATGGAACAATGTCTTACTTATTGTCCAACATTTGTTTCCCGATTTCCGATTTGTTTGACAAAGAACTTTATTGAACACATCAATCTAGTTCTGACCGGGCCCGGTACATAGGTCAAAACAAAATCATCGAGGGGCCCAGATATCAGCTTCTAATCCAAGAAGGAACAGATAAACTTCGACTCATATGTTTGTTCTACTACTCATTGAATTACACATAAGAGCACGATTTTATAACATCGAGTTACCAATGCGTTTTTCGTACAATTAATGCATAACCAACTCGTAAGTAACAAATCATATCTCTAGGTTTAAAGACTTATATGATATTACCGTCTCACGATCACTCGAGATAGAATTCCATGAAGTGATTCCAGTGAGCGTGGGTTGAGTCCAATGCTCAGAACTTATGAGCACTCATGATTGTTGTAGCCTTGTCCCAGACCTCTACAATCAAACATGATAGTCTTGATTCATACCTACTTCCGACATATGACCGACTGTGGAGGTTTGAATAATATGTTATACCAAACAAAATTATTCTGGAAGTCAAAACATGCAAAAGAAATATAGTAAACGATCGACAAGAGATAGCAACACTTTACTCATAAATAAACACTTTTATTCATCATCAAATGTCAATTACACTTTACAAATTTCAAGATTATCTAACTACTAAATCTAATATCATCCTTCAGCCCTATGCTCCGAGCATGCTGGAGATGCTTAACCCGAGTCAGTCCCTTCGTGAGGGGATCTGCTGGGTTCTCATCCGATGATACCCTCTTTGCCACGAGGAGTCCTTCTTCGATCCGATGTCTGATGAAATGGTATTTTCTGTCGATGTGTCTGGATCTCCCGTGATCCCTTGGTTCCTTGGCTAAGGCAACAGCACTTTCACTATCACAGAAAATTTCCATCGGCTCTTTAATAGCTGGTACAACTCCAAGGTCTCCAATGAAGTTCCTCAGCCATAACGCCTCCTTTGCCGCTTCGCTAGCTGCAATATACTCTGATTCACAAGTAGAATCTGCCACTGTCTCTTGCTTGGAACTCTTCCAAGAAATTGCTCCTCCATTTAGGGTAAAGACCCAGCCCGACTGAGAGCGGAAGTTATCCCTATCAGTCTGGAAGCTAGCATCACTATACCCTACAACTCTCAAGTCATCACTCCCACCGAGGGTAAGGACCCAGTCCTTAGTCCTTCGTAGGTACTTGAGAATATTCTTTACCGCAATCCAGTGTGCCTTGCCAGGGTTCCCCTGAAACCTGCTAACCATGCTCAAGGCAAAGGCTACATCAGGTCGAGTACACGTCATAGCATACGTGATCGAACCTACAGCTGAAGCATAAGGTAATCGACTCATTTATGCTATCTCAGCCTCAGTGCTAGGGCTTTGTGTCTTACTCAGCTTGGTGCTACTCTGGATGGGCAACTCTCCTTTCTTGGAGTTTTGCATTCTGAATCTCTTCAGAATCTTCTCCAAGTAGGTACTTTGACTAAGTCCAATTAGTCTTTTACTCCGATCTCTCAAGATTCTTATCCCCAGAATATAGGCAGCTTCACCAAGGTCCTTCATAGCGAAACACTTTCCAAGCCAGGACTTTACTTCCTGCAAGGTTGGAATGTTGTTTCCTATGAGTAGTATGTCATCCACATACAATACCAAAAAGCTAACTATACTCCCACTAGCCTTGACATATACACAAGATTCATCTTCACTCCTAGAAAAGCCAAATTCCTTGACCTTTTCATCAAAGCAAAGATTCCATCTGCGAGGTGCTTGCTTTAATCCATAAATGGATTTCTCAAGCTTACACACTCTATTAGGGTACTCGTTACTGACAAAACCCTCTGGCTGACTCATGTAAACATCTTCAGCCAACTTTCCATTAAGGAAAGCGGTTTTGACATCCATTTGCCAAATTTCATAGTCATGAAATGCGGCTATGGCTAACAGAACCCGAATAGACTTAATCTTGGCTACTGGAGAAAAGGTCTCATCATAGTCCACTCCAGGAATTTGAGAGAAGCCCTTTGCAACCAGCCTAGCCTTATAAGTGTGTACTTTACCATCCATGTCGGTCTTCTTTTTGAAGACCCATTTGCACCCTACAGTCTTTCGACCTGGTACATTCTCAACCAAGTTCCAAACTTGATTGTCATACATGGATTGTATCTCGCTATCCATAGCCTCTTTCCATTTGGCAGACTCGGGGCCCGCCATGGCTTCCTCGTAGCTGTTAGGGTCATCTTGACTTACTAGTGTCTCATCACTAATAAGTGTCTCACCTTCTGCAGTAATATGGAATCCATAGTAATGCTCAGGTGCACTCCTAACTCTCGTGGAACGCCTCAGAGGTACAGATTCGTCAATGGGCTCAACAGGAGTTTCCTCCTCAAGTTGAGGGCTAGAGTTTGAAGTTCCTTCACCACTTGACTCTTGAATTTCTTCAAGATCAACTTGCCTCCCACTGTCTCCTTGGCTTATAAACTCTCTCTCTCGAAAGACTCCTCTTCTTGCTACAAAGACCACATTGTCACTAGGTCTGTAGAAGAGGTAACCAAAGGAATGTTGTGGGTAGCCGATGAAAATACACCTCTCGCTTCGGGGTTCGAGCTTATCATGAGTCTCGCGTCTCACGAAAGCCTCGCAGCCCCAAATCTTGATGTGGTCTAGTTTAGGTACTTTACCAGTCCACATCTCGTGAGGAGTTTTGGCAACTTTCTTTGTAGGGACTAGATTGAGGATATGGGCGGCAGTCTCTAAGGCATACCCCCAGAATGATATTGGTAGCGAAGCTCGACTCATCATGGAACGAACCATGTCCAACAAGGTTCGATTACGCCTCTCAGCCACACCATTCAACTACGGTGTCCTGGGAGGTGTCAATTGTGAGACAATCCCACATTCCTTTAGATAGTCGAGGAACTCTGAACTAAGATACTCACCACCTCGATCGGATCGAAGCATCTTAATGTTCCTGCCCAATTGATTCTCGACTTCCTGTTTAAATTCCTTAAACTTCTCGAAAGTCTCTGACTTATGCTTGATTAAGTAGACATATCCATATCTACTGTAATCATCGGTAAAAGTCAAATAATAACGATTAGCATCTCTTGTGGCATGTTTGAATGGTCCACACACATCCGTGTGTATAAGGTCCAACAAACCTTCACCCCTTTCACACGAGCCTGTGAAGGGTGACTTTGACATTTTTCCAAGTAAGCATGATTCGCAACTATCATTTGACTTTAGGTCAAACGACTCCAAGACTCCATCTTTTTGGAGTTGGCCTATGCGTTTCTTGCTTATATGTCCAAGACGACAATGCCATAATGATGCTTTATCCAAGTTATTATTATTAGTAGAATCAATACACAAAACATTATTTCCTAAGTTATCTACAATAGATACAGCTTCATACACACCATCACAAGGTAATGCTTTAAAATAAAGTACATTATTAAAGAAAGCATTAATCGAACCAACTTCATTATCAAACGAAAAGGTGAAACCTTGTTTGTACAATGCATGAAAGGAAATAATATTTCTTGCCATTTCTGGCGAATAACAACACTTATTCAAATCTAAATTTAACCCACTACTTAGCGATAAAGTATAAACTCCAATCTTGGTGACAGGTGTAACTTTCCTATTCCCCATGATTAAGTTTATTCTTCCTTGCTCCACATTCTCACTTCTTCCTAGTCCCTGCAAGTCACAGCAAATATGAATTCCGCAACCTGTATCAAGGACCCAAGATTTCGAATGGGGTGAGTTATTAGAAATGATAGTGTAAATACCTGCATGGTTGGGTTTGACTTTCCCATCCTTTACATCTTGCTGGTACTTTGGGCAGTTCCGCTTCCAATGAGCTTTTTCGTGGCAATAGAAGCATTCCGCCTCTTTTGGGTCAGAAGAAGGAGTAATGAAACCTTTCTTGGTTCCACTTGAAGAAGAGCCATCAAGGGTCCGAGCCTTGGTACCCTTTGAAGATCTCTTTCTCTTCCTCCCTCGACTCTGCCCGATTGCCAAGACCGGATTTGTTTCTGGAGTAGGAGTGATAGCAACCGACTTCCCCTTAAGACCTGTTTCTACGGTCTTGAGAAGTCCCTGAAGTTTGCTGAGAGTGACTTCTTCCTTGTTCATGTGATATGTCATGCGGAATTGATCATAGCACGATGGTAAGGAGTGCAAAATGATATCTATTGCAAGCTCCTCAGGGAAGTTCACATTGAGCTTCAGCAACCGATCCACATACCTTTGCATTTTCTGCATGTGGCTCGTGACGGACTCTCCGTCCTTCATCATGGTCGTTATCATGGAGTAGATGACTTCGTACCTCTCTTGTCGTGCACTTTGATGGTATCTTTCCATCAAATCTTGGTGCATTTCATAAGGGTAGAAGTCTTCATAAGACTTTTGGAGTTCAGCTGTCATGGTGGCTAACATGATGCAAGCCACCTTGGTTGCATCTCTTTCATGAGTATGAAAGTCAGCGATCTCCTGGGGAGTTGCAGTGGACTCGTCAATTTCCTTAAGCTCCTTGTCAAGGACATATTCTTTGTCCTCGTAGCGAGTAATCATCCTGATGTTTCTGATCCACTTATTGAAGTTGGATCCATCAAAGGTGACTTTCCCACATAGACTCATAAGAGTAAAGGAGCCATTAGGATTCGAGCCAGAAGCATTAGTTGAAGACATCTGAAAAGAAGAACGAGTTTAGTTTAGATTTAAGAGAGTCCTTAATAAAACACCCAAATGTAATATTAAGGCTAGGATCCAATCACAATATAGTATAACTTAGAAGAGGTATGCCGTAATCTAAGCTATACCATATTTGAAAGGTAGGTGAATGACGATTCACCAATTTCCACCACGAAAACCGAAATATTAAATATTTAGTTTTTATTGGTTTTAGAAATTCCTAGATTCTTTGAGATCCAATGAACTTTTCAAAGGCATGTTTCGATCTCGGGAGTGCCCTCCAGGTTTTGTGACTGGGATGCCGAGGATCACAAAACGAGGTGTGAAGTAACCATGCAAATCACTTGGTACCCTTAAAGTTTATCACTCAATCGATGTGCCGGTAAACCACACACGCTCCACCGATACTATAATAAACCTTAAGTCACCCTTTACCTACCTTGTTAAGTCCAAGTTAGTGTGCCGGTTAACCACACACGCTCCACCAACGACTCAGACAAAGTGTAAAGTGTAATTTCATGGATTAGCACCTTATTCACATTTTTCCTAAAGTAACTAAGATTGAGAATTTAATAAAACGTTTAGTTACTTTATATATTCATCATACTTTGAATGAGAATTTATAAGTCCTTGTCTTACCCGTTCGGCTAACGACCCTCCACCAGTCAAGCAAGCGGTGGGTGAGAATATACACCCATTAAGTCACCATTTTATAGGCAACAACCTTATACCCACCTTATAGACCGGCTTTGTGAATGAGGCGTACTAGCGGTAAGACGACTTTATTCTTATACATATATATATAATTATTAAATTATTATAATATAAGTATAAGGGTTGAATTTTAACTTTTAAAATTCTAGGGGTTGGAACTAAAGTTTTAACTTAACTTTACTTGTTCCAAAACTTGAGGGCAAGTTTTGTAACTTTCAAAACTTTTCATTTCTTGTAACTTATGAGTTTAATAGAGTCATAAAATGAAGACTCTTCATTTTTATAACTCTTGTGTTTTCTTAATGGTTTTTAACTCAAGTGACTCTTGGTTTTCCATAACTTAAGGATAAGTTATGGACTCCATTAAAACACATTATGATCAAGAATTAAACTACCAAATAGGTTACAAATAATTCCTATGATCATCTAAAACTTCATAAGAACAAGAACATGAATACGAACATAATCAAAAATTACATAAAACTTTGTAATTTTGATAACTAGTTGTTGTAAATGAATTAGCAAAACATTACACCACCAAAAACAAGTTTATATTTACTAAAACAGTTTAGGGTAATGTTTCTAATTCATTTTTCCAGCAACTGAATCGAAATTCTGCACTCATTCGACCCTACTCGCCGAGTGCATGAACATGACTCGCCGAGTTGGTTGAAGATACACATGGACTCGACGAGTCCCCCCTATGGACTCGGTGAGTCCGATCGCAGACAGCAAATTTTCGATTCTGTTTTCAACTTTTAAGCACAAATAAGAACAAACAAGCCTAGGCTCTGATACCACTGATGGGTTTTGAGCATACTAACACTTCCTAAGTGTACATGCAACCCTAATAACCTTGGATCTATGTTTGTCTAATTTGTCATGCAAAGTTGATTTCCAAGGTTATATTCCTATCTAGCATACATGGGAACAATTTTAACATAAAATATAGATAGAATAACTTACCTTGTTGTTGCTTGTTTTCCTTGAAACCTTGTAAGCCTAGCACCTCAAGTGGTGATGCCTCAAATGCTTCACACAACACCAAATACTCTTGGAAGAACTTATGAGAGAATACTCACTTCTCCAAATCGGCCAAGCCCTCTATTTCTTTGTTGCAACCGATTTGGGAGGAGATCATATTCCTTATATAGTGTTGACACATTTAGGGTTAAACCCTAATGTGTCATGACTCTTCATTTCCATGACCCATGGGTTTGTAACTCCCATGGAGCATCCTATGGGTGGAACCCAACTTGATGATCCATGGAGCCTTTTAGCCCACTATACAAGATATGGATGATTTACTTAATCAACCCATATATTTAATTAGTTATCTTTTGATCACTTAATTAATTCTAAATTAATTCTTGATCAAACTAATCAAATAATATTATTAATATATTAGAACTTATAATATATTAATAATATCCAAGCGTTATTTCTCTCATTTAGTTTATCCAATTGCATGGTGCCATGCAACCCAAATGGACCATGCCGGGTCGGGTCAAGTACATACCAGAAATAGTTATGGACTTAGACACCTTATCCAACATTTGGATGATGAGAATCTTTCCTTGTTTGGTAAATTTAGACATTACCACAAATGAAAGAATCAATTTCATATTTCCACTCTTGTTATTAATGGAATCATATAAGCAACAATTTTTCCTCAAATGCCATTGTAAGGATATTTTAAAATAAATAAATCAAAATTTTTCTTTTATTTTAAAACTATGCGGAAAATCTTATCCTTACAATCCATATGAAAACTTGTTGTTATCTATTCCTAAGCAATATCTCATAACTCCTAAGAAGTAGCTCAAGAATCCGATCTTCAAACTACGCGATAGAAATCCATCTATGCGATCAGATTCAGCATATTCTTTCTTTAAGTTTCTTCACTTTTCTTTGATTCTTAAAACATCACCATGTGACCCAGTCACATCATGCATCAAGAATCTAAGAATAGAAACTTAATAGAGTTAGAGTAGTGGACTTTACCTGAAGTAGAGTCAATCTTATTGACTTTAACATCCTTAGGTAAATTAGGTAGCTTCGCAACTAATGACCCTTACTTTGGCAAATTAAACATATGGACCCTTTGATAATGGTACATGAGACTATCACAGACTTAGACTTTTCTCTTTACCATTTGGTCAACAGAGTTGACTATGGCCGATCTCTTTCCATTGGGAAGAGAATGCTTTTCCTGTATTTCCAGTGTCACCATTTTCAATGTCCATAAAGTTTCAGGAAGTTGATCTTAGCAAATAGATAAGATCATTAAGGGTCTTGTCATAGTCTATTTCATAGGTGTCCCAAAGGAACTCACTATGTGACTTAGAAAGTGATTGAACCACCAACTTTCTCAAGACATTGACACCCAACTCTCCCGGCTTGTCAATATGTGACTACATCTCCAAGATGTGATCACACCTAGACCTTGCCTTGCCAATAGGGATTGAGTGACCTTAAACTTTTCAAGAACTTATGGGTTAGGGAGAATAATTGGAGGAGGAGTATGATATCCATGGGACATCATCTTCAATTGGAAAGCTTGTTTCAAGATATTTGGGAAGATCATAAATGTCTAAACCAGACATCTTTTTGGGAGATATTCAAGATAGTTGATTTTAAAGTCCTTAATATGACACCCAATATGAAATATTAAGGCCAGGACCCAACAAACTATTTTATAACTTAGAAGAGGTATGCCGTAATCCAAGCTATAAAACAATTTGAAGGTAGGTGAATGACGATTCACCAATTTCCACCAAGATAAACGAAATGTATTATTAGGTTTTAATTGGTTTTGAAACTCCTAGATCTTTTGAGATTCATTGAACTGTTCAATGGCATGTTTCAATCTCGAGTGTGCCCTTCAGGTTTTGTGACTGGGATGCCGAGGATCACAAAACAAGGTGTGAAGTAACCATGCAAATTACTGGGTACCCTTAAGTGTTTATCCCTCAATCGATGTGCCGGTTAACCACACACGCTCCATCGATACTATGATAAACATTAAGTTACCCTTTGCCTACCTTGTTAAATACGAGTTAGTGTGCCGGTTAACCACACACGCTCCACTAACCGACTTAAACAAAGTGCAAAGTGTAATTTCATGGATTAGCACCTTATTCACATTTTCCTAAGTAACTAAGATTGGGAATTATTAAGAGTTTAGTTACTTAGTATTTATCATTAATACTTTTAATGAAGGGAGAATTATAGTCATGTCAAACCCGTTCGGCTAACGACCCTCCACCAGTCAAGCAAGCGGTGGGTGAGAGTGGACACCCATTAAGTTGCCATTTTATAGGCAACAACCTTATACCCACCTTATAGACCGGCTTCATGAATGAGGCGTAGTAGCGGTAAGACCGACTTTACTCTTATACATAAATATTATTAACTTATAATATTATGAAGTATAAGGGTTGAATTTTAACTTTTAAAATTCTAAGGGCTAACTTGGAATTAAAGTATTCATAAGAGAAAACTTTATAAATTCCAAAACTTGAGGGCAAGTTTTGAAACTATTCAAAACTAATTAATTCGATAACTTATGTATTTAAAGTAGTTTTAATCCAAAAACTCTTCAAGTTCCATAACTTGTGGACAAATTATGGAAGACTTTAAACTAATAAAGAATTAACTTTTTCGTTATTTTATAACTTATGGAATTAATTAAGGTTACATTTTATTTATTTATTTATTAATGAAGTGACTCTTGAACCTCCATAACTTAAGGACAAGACTCTTCATCTTTTGTAACCATTGCCAACTTTTATGAGTTTTTATGAAACTTAAATGTGACTTTTCATATAACTTGAAGACAAATTACAAAAACACATTTTAGAATCAACTCTTAGATTAATTTGGATTGAAAACAACTTTTCACTCAACTTTTCTATTAATCTAAGCAACTCATAAGAACAAGATAATTCAAATCAAACTTTTTTCATGTAATTAGTCTAACCTTTAAACTAATACAAAACATGAATCTATTGACAATTATCTTTGAAAATGGATTAGCATGAACATTACCACATTTAAAAACAAGTTTATAAGTTCAAAACAACTTAGGGTAATGTTCCTAGTCCATTTCTAGCCAAAAACCTCGAAGGTATGCTGTCTGGGGTCCAACTCGTCGAGTGCATGAACTCAACTCGGCGAGTTGGATGCATTTTGCCTTGGACTCGTCGAGTCCCTTCATGGACTCGGCGAGTCAGCTGGGCTGACAGCACCAAAACTCGATTTTTCAGCTTCTATTGCAGGTATAACAAGAAAACAAGCCTAGGCTTTGATACCACTGTTGGGTTATGAGCATTCTAACACTCCTAAGTGTACATGCAACCCTAAATACCTTGGATCTATGTTTTCTCTATTATACATGCAAATATGAACATCCAAGGTATTATCCTAATCTAACATACAAAATAATGGATATAACAAGATAGAATACATACCTCTTTGATAGTGCTTGTCTTCATGAAGCTTGAGTGCTTAGTGCCCCAAGTGTGACACCTCAAATGGTTCACACAACACCATAAGCACTTGGAATAACTTAGAGAGAAATTAGAACACTTCATGAAATCGTGTAGCCCTCATACATACACATAGTGTTAGTAACGATTTCTTGAGCCATGGGTTTCTTTTATATGGTGGCTATTAGGGTTACACCATGTAACTCATGACTTTACCCATTCCTTATGCTCCATGGATTTTAACCTCCATGGAGTATCCATGGGTCACCCCATGGACTTAGTCCAACATAAGGAATCTTGGATCACAAGCCCACACATATAAGAATGAATGATTTACACAATCAACCCATATATTTAATTAGTCTTCTTTTGATCACTTAATTAATTCCAAATTAATTCTTGATCAATACTAATTAAATAACCTTATTAATATATTAGAACTTATAATATATTAACAAACCTTAAGTGTTATTTCTCTCAATTTAGTCTATCCAAGTGCATGATGCCATGCAACCCAAATGGACCATGCCGGGTCGGGTCAAGTCTTACCAATTATAGTTATGGACTTAGACATTAATCCAACAAACTATCCAGGTTTAACCGTAGTGTCCAACATCAAAAATACTTTTGTTTTGTTCTACTTGTGATACTGTTTCTGGTACGTATGTATACTTGTATACTTTATATAAAGTACTTATATTTTAAGAGTATACTTTTAGTTCAAAGCACTTTGTCCCTTTTAGTGTTTATAGTTGTATACCATGTAAGGTACGGTATACTTAGTTCATTATAAACAATAGCTCTGATACCAATCTGTAACACCCCCAAACCAGAACGACGAAAATGTTCGGGGGTGGATGACGTCATGTGTAGTATCACAATCATTGCATCATAGTAATCATAGTAAACACAACCAATACATTGAATATACATGAAAAAGAGTTTACAACTATTTGATTCTTGTTTTTACACATCAAAAGTAGAAAAAAAGCGTGACTCTATGCACTCCATCTTCTCAAAACTCCAGGAGGTACCTTGTCTACTGATTTCCTGAGAATACAAACAGTTTTGAAAGAGTATCAGTATAAAGTTGGTGAGTTCATAGGCAATGTTTTGTTAATGAAAACTTGTTGATGAATCCGTGAAAATGTTCGTATGTTTCCAAGAAAATCCAATATTTTCTTTAGTAAAAGCATGATAATACCAGTTCCTTCTATCACCACTTAATTCATACTAGTCACGTATAAAGCAATATCGAATAGACAGTGGGTTATGTGAATCCGCCCTAAGTCTACAACCAAACAAGGAACATGAAATGAGGCGGAAACCACACATTCCACAGTCTATCGAATGTACTGTTTGAAAACGCTGACTACCACCAGTATGTATAGTATGTTTTGTTTGAAAACCCTGGCTACAACCAGTATGTATAGTAGTTTTATTAATTAAAATAAAACTAATGAAGCATGAAACCTCGTAAACATATGTTAGTTTATACTTATTATGAGTCGTATAACCATGCTTGATATGACCTAGTGACCTTTACGACGTTCTTCAAGTGTCGGTGAAATGACATTTGTCACCCCAGGCATATGCCTGACTAACTGTAGCTAGCAGTTCATGTGTGGGATTGTCAGTCCCGAATAGATCTATTCACAAATCTCACGCTCTCCCTCCAGGAGACTTTGGTTATACTGTGATAGGATTTAATTCAGTACACCAAAGGGTACAATTTTGAAGACATTGTCTCACAATCCTGTATTAACTAGTTTACATGTAGTATTGTTCTCTTGTATTTGAATCTCTGTGTACACTGTATAGGTAATAATTATACTTAAATAATTATTAAATGTTGTACTCTTGTAGTAATGTATATCATAACTAAATCTATCATAGTTTATATGTTTACCAATGTATGAAATCTGAAATGGTAAAAGCTATGCATTGAATTCCCTAAACTATACCCATTATTGTTTGCTTGAAATGTTTTGTACTTGATATGTAAATTGTTCTGAAAACTATACAATTGTGTTTTCAAGTTGAAAGCGTCCCTTATGCTCAGCATAGTACAAAAGGAATAAAATGTCTAAATATTTTTATAAAACATGGGAAAATCGTTTAACTGTATCAATTGCATAAGTTTTAAACTCGTTAAAATCATTTGTGTTTGGCTTGTATTCCCTCGTGAAAACATTAAAAATCATAAAAGCGTATGGGTATGAACTCACCATTAGTCGTGTACAAGTGTTGAATTAACGAACCGAAATGAAGACCCTCGAGTTGTAGTGTGGCACTTAACGGAATCCTAATAACAATTAAATACATATTTTATCTAATTAGCGATTTCGTTAGATAAAGTGTTAGGAAAACACTTGCTTTCGGTTAAGGAATGTTACCGGGACTTGATTGAATCGAGGAAAGTGGGTTTTCAGTCAATTGCACCACTTAGGGAGTGTGTTCGGTCGTGAAGGGAGTGTATGGCCATGAACCGTGTACGGCCGTAGACTGCCTCTCGAAGGGTGTACGACCTTTAAAGGTGTACGGCCATGAACGAGTGTATGGTGAATGAAGATTTGCAGTTTTGAAGGGTGTACGACCGTACACTTAAGAACAAGGGTGCTGGAATCGATGAAAAACGTGTTCTATATGCTCCGAAATGACCCCCAATGGTGATTCTCAATGTTTTCCGGAAGAATAAGGGTGTTTTTAGGGGTGTACGGTCAAGGGTTTAGAGAGAGGGGGAGTGAGTGTCCAGCTAGAAAAGTGTAAATGAGGGGTAGGGTCTCGTATTTATAGGGGTTTTCATGGTCGGCGGTGGGGTCCACCTGACGCTGGCCGGAAATGAGTGTACGGTCGTACACGAGTTTATGGCCGTAAATCAATCAAGTCGAAAACAGTTTGATTTTTTGAGAGAATTCAGGTTTTCGTGCGATCTTTGGTTCCAACTCGTATAAAAATATAATTATATAAAACTAGATGGTTTTCTAACCCAAGAAGTTTGTCGGAAACTTAATAAAATTCAAATTTTATTAACGGAATTCAAATAACGGAAACGGAAAAATGGTTTGGGTTGTCACACACACACCGACATCGACATATATTCAATCATTTCTGATTAGGGTTGCCGTTTCTATTCTTATTGACTCCCAACGACCATTGCCAATCTGCATGGTTCTTCGATTTTCCCTTGTCCATCAGTGATCATAAGTCCCAATCCAAACGACCTATCAAACAAATCTCTATCGCCAGAAACCCACCGGTCAATGGTGGTCAACGCAATCCCCAGACGGCGTTAGGGTTTCATCAACCAACCTAACAAGTCTATTTCAAACCAACGAGTATATCTCAACCGAACGAGTATGTTTAAACCCGACATGTCTATGTCAACCGAACATCATATAACATACAAGCATGCCATCATACCAACAAGAGTCATAAACACAACAAGCACATAATAATACATAGTGTAAGAATTTCAAAATATTTCATCGGTCGTAACCGCTAAAAGTGACAAACGTCATGTATAATAGATTTAATAAGTAGTACACACACACACACACATATATATATATATATATATATATATATATATATATATATATATATATATATATATATATGTATAATATTTCACATTAAATTAGCTAAGAAACATCAGTCAAATCGTCCGTGATTTACACAAATAAGTGCGCGAAAAGTTATGTTAGTTTTGAGAAATAATAATATATTCTGAGAGTACGCGTCATCCCATTCCTAGAAATATCGTAAAAATCCGACTCCGTATAAATTAGATATGAATTTTATAAGATAAAAAAAAATCAAGTGTGCACAAGTAATGTGCAACGTCAAAAAGGTTCAAAAAGAATGGTTGAATTTTAGCTAAAATCCACAAAAGGAGAATCGTAGTACTCCTCGATATAATTGTTTTGAAAAAAAAAAACACCAATATCAGAGTCCGTACAACAAAGATAGGATTTAAGCAAATCATTTAATGCTATAAAAATAATGGCTAAAAATAAAGTCATGATTGCAAGCTAAAGAAAAGTTGTAGTACCCGTCGATAGTACACGTGAATATAAATAACGTTGAAAACAAAGTTCATATGAAGAAGTTACTGATTTTACAAAAATCACCGTTTTCGAAGCACGCCTAACACGCAGAAGGTTCTAGAAGCTGGCATCACAGACCAGAGGAGGAAGGACACATATCAAATGCTCATTGGAGCCACGCTAGAAGGGCACGGCGCGATTTGTGTAAAATCTCCCTCTAAATCCTTGTTTCCTAATCATTCTGATTCTCACACTCAAATTTCTCTTTCTTCTCGTTTTGTTTAAAAAATCATACCAAAAATCTAGAAAATTTCTTATTTATATACTTAATTATTATTTGATATTTTTCCTCGAGTCCAATTAATTCCGAGCCCTTGACCACACCATTTTTTGGCAAGCAAATATTACAACCTTTTATCAAATACAGGGGAATACATGAGTAATTATTATTATATCATTATTATCATTGAACTATAAAAACTGATATTTATAAAATATATTTTATATCGCTGATCTGCCCAAATAAAATAATGGATATTATATCTTATCGTCACTTGGCTAAAACCTTTAGGATATAACATTATGTCTGGTAGATACTCTGTCCAATTTTCATACATAACATTATACGTAATCCTTATACCGGCCAAATATCTCGGGTAATTTAGTATCTAGCTGTTTTTCTGGCCAAATCTCTTGGATAACATTACTGCTAGTCATTACTCTACTAAATCCTCATAGATAATATTTGCACTACGCCGTCGTTATGCTCAATTTAAACGGATAATAGTAGTATATCATGTTGTCGGTACGTTCGATTCAAATGGGTAATAGTAGTGTATTATGCCGTCACTACGCTCACTCCAACAAATAATAATAAAATATTATGTCGTCGCTAAGTTTGATTCAAACGGATAATAGTACTATATTACATCATCAGTTCGTTCGATTCAAAGGGATAATAGTAATATATTATGATGTCGCTGCACTCAATCCAAACAAATAATAGTAATATATTATCGTCACTCAACTGTAATGATGGCTATATCCCCACTCCGTCAGTTTGGCTTTGCTAAGAATATCTATTTAAGATAATTATAGATTAATTACAATAATACAATGAAACATCGAAGCTATATTTATGTCATAAGTACATGGTTATATGGGTGAAGGTTGGATTGTATCCAACTAACCTATATTGAGTTCACCCTTGGTGAGCCTGCTATCAAATGCACTCATTTCCTTAAGGATACTCTTAATATATGGATACACCAATAATATATAGGGGGAATGAGAATTATGGAAGTCCTAGTATGAAAGACCCCAACTTTCGTATTTACGAAAGACCCAAACTTTCATACTATTTCAAAAGATTTCTTAAGTTACTTCCTCAAAACATGCTACATGCATATTTATAAAACAATATTTTATATTGATAAAGTGATTACAAAGGATTGGATAAAAACCGACTAAGTTTTATTACAATTTCATGTCTACCCACGAATCTACTATTCAAATACATACATGAACATTAAAAATACAGAGAAATACTATTAACTATTCTAAATCTTTCAACAATATAAAGCTATATTGGAATACTCATCACCTGCAATTGTTAAATATTGAGAGGAATAAGCGATAACGCTTAGTGAATTCAATAGATAGATACAATATAATCTTATGCCTTACATATACCAATATGACAGAAGCAGAAGGGAACAAGAAGACATATGTGAAATCATGTGACAAGCGTTCATATCAATCTTTATTCAAAGATATACTTTTCAATGAGACATAACGATTTCAATACTTGATATGCATCAATAAAGCTTTGGCCCAATTGGCACAGAAGACTTACAATTTCTGATTAACAATTAGGTAGATTTCAGGCTTACAGCCCTGTCTAACCATTTGCCAATATGATAGAATAGAGTTCATTCTCTTACGGAGTCATGCTCTACATGGTCAGAGGCTACATACCATTCCTATCAAACCTTATGCCAATGCCATAGAATAGAAGTCATTCTCTTACGGAGACATGCTCTACATGGTCAGAGGCTACGTACCAGTACCAATGTGAATCTAAGTCCTTTCACTTATCACATGGTCAAAGGTATTATAATTGCTATAAACATAGCGAATAAAATAACACGGGAGAATAACTTAGAATAATAACACTGAGAAGCATATAACACATAACATACAATTGTTCCTATATATTGAACTCACCTTAACTTAACCGGGGGTTAAAATAGTAATTTGGACAACATTTCAACTTTAAATATGACTTTCTATGTTGAAAATCGGGAGCTTAATTGAAAACCGGGCTCTGCGAAGGTAGGGCTTCAAAACCGAAAAAATAAAATTTTCGGGCTTCTCGGGGGTCTCGGGGCGTGTTTCGGGCTTTAAAAATGATATCGGGGCTTCGGGAAAAGTCAAAATAGTCAAAATATAAGTTTAGGGGTGAAAAATGTCAATTTTCCAAAACTACTCGGGAAGGCTCGCAGCCCCCCTTTATATAGGGTGCGAGATTCGGATTCTGTGGCTGAGAAGCAACGACGTGGCTGCTGGAGCGAAGGCCACGAAGAGAGAGGAGGGGAGAAGATGTGTACCTGCGAGCTTCGAACATCTGGCAGGAGGGGCGAAGGCCACGAGGCCGCTGCGAGGCTCGGACGTGGCACCGGGTGCGAGGCGGGTAGGCGAGACGTGTCTCGCATCAGACTGGCCACCGATGCGAGACGTGTCCCCTTCCTGCTGGATCTCGGCCTCGGCGAATCCTCTTGTGACACCTTCTGAGTTCGGATTCGGCCACGTCTTCGTTGATGCTGCTGCTTCGTGCGAAGGTGACGTGGCTGGTACTATTCATGCGAGTTTTCTCGGTTTTTGGGCCACAAACTTCTAAAATCCATAACTTTCGCATACGAACTCCGTTTTTGACGTTATTTATATGCACACGTAGCTAAAATTACGCTCTACAACTTTCATTTAGACTTCGTCGGCTAATTTTGACTTTTACTTTAATTTTAATTTTGACTTCATCCGACATCCGTTTTCGTCAGACTTTTAACCGTTGTATTACAAATGACGAGACCTTCAATTCTCGTTTAGGGTGTATCGGTAAAATATCGCTCGATCTAAAATTCGAGTTTTTAGCAGTCTACTGTTAAGCTGAAATTTCGAAAAATCATAACTTCCTCATACGAAGTCAGATTTTGGCGTTCTTTTTATCGAATTTCTCGATTTAACAAATACTACGACTTTCATTTAGATTTCTAAGGCTAAAAAGTAGTTTATCAAAAACTCACTTTTTACGTCATTCGGCGCCGTGCTAGTTTTGTCACGGATCTTGGGTTGGTCATAACTTCTTCGTTATAACTCAGATTTCGACGAGGTTTTCGCCTACATGTTTCTAACAAGATGATTTACAACATCAAATAATAAAAATTTACTTATTTCAAATTTTATATTTTCGCTAAATTTCACTATTTGGCTATTAATTGGAATCTCATAAGACTTCCAATATTTTATGAGTGATTCTAAACATAGTTTTACTTCCTTTCTAGTAAAAACTAGCTGTTAGAACTCAACACTCAATTTTATTCACTTTTAATAATAACATTACACAATTTCAGAACGTGTATGTTACAAATACCTCCTCCTTTTGAGGATTTCGTCCCAGATATCATAACAATTAAAACAATTAGGGATACTTCACTCTTATTTCATTCTTGTTTTTCCCAATTATAATTTGGGCCTCGATGGTGCTTCCACTTGACAATCACCTACTTCATTTCTTTATTACGTAAACTAGTCGTTCTTTCATTTACAATCTCTTCTACTTATTATCCAGTTTCACCTCGGATAATAGAACCATTTCATCATATATGCTTAACCTTTACACAGATAGCTTACATGAAACATTTCATGAATATTTGTCAAATTTTCAGGCAATTCCAAGCATTATGCTTGCTTACCAACCGTTCTTCCTTCCAAAGTAGTATAACGCCTTTTTATGAAATACTTTCAGTATTACTAAATCATCCACCCAGAATTCTACGGGTCATCTCCTCTTTTCTGCATAAGGAATTTATCGATCCTGGGCCGCTTTCATTCTTTCTCAGAAAATTTGTATCTTGTTAGTGATGTCTTGAATCATTTTAGATCCTCTAAAGATCTTCCATCTTACGTCACACCAATATATTTGAGTATGGCATTTATGCTCATAAAGTACTTTATATACCTTCAGTATATTTTCTACTGTTTGGATTGCTCTCTTCTTTTGATCATTTGTCTGAGGATGATAAGTTGTACTGAGAGCAACTCGAGTTCCTAATTCATGCTTCATTATCGACCAAAAGTGAGGAGTGAAATGAGTATCACAGTCGAAAATAATCTATAGTGGCGCACCATGACTTGCCACAATTTTGTCTAAGTAACTTATGCGTATTTCTCCAATGGAGTCGTTTCATGTGTGGCAAGAATATATGTACTCTTTATCAGCCGGTCGATGATTATCCAATGGTTATCATTCACAGTTTTCTTCTCCTCTTTCAAAGTATTAACTATATAAGTCGGATAAGTAGAATATCCCTTCGTCATAATTTATGAGTATTTAAGAAAGAAATTTAAAATCTTCCCTTTCGATAGGGATGCATATCTTCTCTTTGTAGCACAAGAGCTCTACGTGGTTCTTTAACAACCAATCCATGTCGAGAATAATATCAAAGATAGGAATTAGGTTAGCAGGAAGATTATAACTTCAATTCCTATAACACTAACTCTGTAGGCTTTATCAGCAAGTAATGATATATTTCCTATGTTATCTACATGAAATGATTAGACAACTGTGTAACAAGTAATTTGAAAAGAATATGAAAATTTATAAGGAACGAAAGAATCTGAGGCATTGAAATCAAATACGATGTGAGTAGATCTAGAGTTTACGAGAAAATTACTAGTCACAACATTCGATTTTTTAACTTACTTCCTTTGTGGTAATCTAAAATGTACGATATTTAGCTTTTAGTTTGCCAAACGATTGTTAAATTCTTCAAACTTCCTAATTACTGACGGTGTTCAAATTTGCACCCGCTCTTCATTCTCTATTGAACATTTGATCTTAATCTTTGAGTTAAAACTCAATTCTCATTGCAGATTCCAGCTCCTTCTTGGTTTATAGACTAAACCCAAGATAAGGTCTTTACTTTTGCTATAACAACAACTCGAATGGTCATATTCTAATGACATTTGATTTTATCTCGCACAAGACACATAACGATTCAAACTCTTATATTAGAATCAGATCAAATAAATCGAGTTGATAGAATAACGAAAACAAAAAGAGTTTGATCAATACTTAGATGCTTTGGAACAGAAAGAATAGCACCACGTATCTCTAATTCATGCTTTCGGACCTACATATCTTTTAGCTTTTGGGACCTCCTCCTTTTTAGTTGGAGTACTCTTTGATTGTTGAACAACAACTTGACTCCCCGCCATTTGATTAGTAAGTGTAGGGCGGATACATTTCTTGTGGCCAGTAACCCTACATAGCAAGTCACATCTCTGGTTAGTGATTACTCAATTCTTTAATGAAGATTGTTATATTTCTATTGACTATCTCGACCATTTACTTCTTCAGTATTCTTACTGATGTTTTGTCACTATATAAGACATGGTTCTCTGAACCAATTAACTCCTTTCGCAGATTTATACTAATCGAACTCGTTTCTTTATGACATTAAGATTTGAACGATAATTATCTTCTTAGTCATTACCGAAACGAAGGTAACGACACACATGAATAAAATGAAATCGTTTACTAGATTCTTGGTAACCTTGTGACTTTTCCTGATCCAAGTGTGAGTCCTGTGCTTCCAGTAGTATAGGCCTCTACTACTATTCACACCTACTCATACTCATCCCAAGTATTGTCTCGCAGTTCCCAAGTTACCATTCAAAAGTTTTCACAAAGCAACTTATCACATATGAACGTGCTTAAACAAATACATACAACAGTTTCTCCTAGACTCAACTAGGGTTTTCACGTTTCTATCAAACATATATTGGACTACTTATACTCGCCTTCTAGGATTCTTCTCATGCATATGCTCGCTTTAATATATCCTAATACTTTTCCATAGGTCGATAGAAATTTTACTTCCATTTCTTCATATAAATTCTTTCTTGAGTAGTGTCTACTCTACAAGACATACTATTCCAAAATTTACTTTAGCAGCATGGAGATAAACGGTCTTCTACTACCTGCATCATCTTCTAACTCATGCAATCCATCATGCATTATTCTTCCTTGACATCGTTATTCTTGTATCTGAGTAAGTCTAAGTCTACTTCATAGGAGTCTATCCTAAGAAGTCTGCATCTTAGCCGCATCTCAGCAAGCTTTACTAGCTTCAACTTGGTTCTCTGTCATTCCTGACTACAACATTTCTTCTCATACGATACTATGGATGTATTTCTTCTTCAATTAAGCATTCTACCTTACTTAAACAAGTAAGTTGCTTAACCATTTACCACTAAATGACTCAATTCACCATCCCAATCGTGTATGTTAAAGTCGGCTTAACACACAATGGAACTTTATATCACAAAGTCTTGGCCTATTGAGTCTGAAAACTTCATTAGCCTTTCTTTTGATCTTTATTTAATTCTTCTAATCTTGTACCACATCAATTGAGATACTATCGAAGTATTTATCGCCATTTTCAGCTCTTTCGACTTTCTAAACAATCATTGCTTCAATCTGAATAGCGGTAGAACAACTTTGTGGATTTGTACCAACACATTTATCTTGTCCAAACGTGTTTCAAACGCACATCTTTCTTCCAAAGATGTTATTATATATCAAACATACTTTAAATATATATTACCACTCTATTGGTAATCATACACTTATTACGATAACAATTCATATTTATTATTTTACGATATCTCGCGATCGTTTATTTATAAACTTATCGATGTCAACTATCATAAGTCTCTTTATCACTCCGAAAAATTCTATTATGAAAATTCTTAAAATTTTCTAAACCATGGTCGGCAACAGACCTTAAGCTTTCTCACATAATAGAATATAAGGCATATCTCCCCTCTATATTCATTTATCATTTAGCACATAATATAATATAAGGCATATCTCCTCTCTATATTCATTTATCATTTAGCACATAATAGAACATAAGGGATATCTCTTCTTAATATTCTAGTGCTTGCCTCCATTAGGTATTCAACCTAAAATATATCGTATCATCTTTACTTAATAATTCTTCTTTAAGTTTAGAAATTCTTAAAATTTATAGTTCACTTAAACTAATTTTCTTAAAATTCTGAAGTAACTTAATATCTTAGAATACCAGGGTTTATCACTACCCAATCCCCCACTTAAATATTTCCTATGGTTTGTATCCATATACGTATTACGAATCAGCTCATATATTGAGCTTCCAACAGTTTAAGTCTAAATACCAATCCGTGATATTTAGTTCACTTAAACCATTGCTCTGATACCATGATTGAAAGACCCCAACTTTCGTATTTATGAAAGACCCAAACTTTCATACTATTTCAAAAGATTTCTTTAGTTACTTCCTCAAAACATGCTACATGCATATTTATAAAACAATATTTTATATTGATAAAGTGATTACAAAGGATTGGATACAAACCGACTAAGTTTTATTACAATTTCATGTCTACCCATGAATCTACTAATCAAATACATACATGAACATTAAAAATACAGAGAAATACTATTAACTATTCTAAATCTTTCAGCAGTGTAAAGCTATATTGGAATACTTATCACCTGCAATTGTTAAATATTGAGAGGAATAAGCAATAACGCTTAGTGAATTCAATAGATAGATACAATATAATCTTATGCCTTACATATACCAATATGACAGAAGCAGAAGGGAACAAGAAGACATATGTGAAATCATGTGACAAGCGTTCATATCAATCAAAGACTTTATTGAAAGATATACTTTTCAATGAGACATAACGATTTCAATACTTGATATGCATCAATAAAGCTTTGGCCCAATTGGCACAGAAGACTTACAATTTCTGATTAACATTTAGGTAGATTTCAGGCTTATAGCCCTATCTAACCATTTGCCAATACGATAGAATAGAGTTCATTCTCTTACAGAGTCATGCTCTACATGGTCAGAGGCTACATACCATTCCTATCAAACCTTATGCCAATGCCATAGAATAGAAGTCATTCTCATACGGAGACATGCTCTACATGGCCAGAGGCTACGTACCAGTACCAATGTGAATCTAAGTCCTTTCACTTATCACATGGTCAAAGGTATTATAATTGCTATAAACATAGCGAATAAAATAACACGGGAGAATAACTTAGAATAATAACACTGAGAAGCACATAGCACATATAACACATAACATACAATTGTTCCTATATATTGAACTCACCTTAAGTTAACCGGGGGTTAAAATAGTAATTTGGACAACATTTCGACTTTAAATATGACTTTCTATGTTGAAAATCGGGAGCTTAATTGAAAACCAGGCTCTGCGAAGGTAGGGCTTCAAAACCGAAAAAATAAAATTTTCGGGTTTCTCGGGGGTCTCGGGGCATGTTTCGGGCATTAAAAATGATACCGGGGCTTCGGGAAAAGTCAAAATAGTCAAAATATAAGTTTAGGGGTGAAAAATGTCAATTTTCCAAAACTACTCGGGAAGGCTCGCAGCCCCCCTTTATATAGGGTGTGAGACTCGGATTCTGTGGCTGAGAAGCGACGACGTTGCTGCTGGAGCGAAGGCCACGAAGAGAGAGGAGGGGAGAAGATGTGTACCTGCGAGCTTCGGACATCTAGCAGGAGGTGTGAAGGCCACAAGGCCGCTGCGAGGCTCGGACGTGGCACCGGGTGCGAGGCGGGTAGGCGAGATGTGTCTCGCGTCGGACTGGCCACCAATGCGAGACATGTCCCCTTCCTGCTGGACCTCGGCCTCGGCGAATCCTCTTGTGACACCTGCTGAGTTCGGATTCGGCCACATCTCCGTTGGCGCTGCTGCTTCGTGTGAAGGTGACGTGGCTGGTACTATTCATGCGAGTTTTCTCGGTTTTTGGGCTACGAACTTCTAAAATCCATAACTTTCGTATACGAGCTCCGTTTTTGATGTTCTTTATATGCACGCATAGCTAAAATTACGCTCTACAACTTTTTTTTAGACTTCGTCAGCTAATTTTGAATTTAATTTTAATATTATTATTTTTAACAGACCGGGATAGGAAAATCCGTTAAAAATTTATAACTTCTTCATCCGACATCCATTTTCGTCAGACTTTTTACGTTGTATTACAAATGATGAGACCTTCGATTCTCGTTTAGGATGTATCGGTAAAATATCGCTCGATCTAAAATTCGAATTTTTAGCTGTCTACTGTTAAGCTGAAATTTCGAAAAATCATAATTTCCTCATACGAAGTCAGATTTTGGCGTTCATTTTCTCGAATTTCTCGGTTTAACAAATACTACGACTTTCATTTAGATTTCTAAGGCTAAAAAGTAGTTTATCAAAAACTCAATTTTTACGTCATTCGGCGCCGTGCTGGTTTTGTCGCTAATCTTGGGTTGGTCATAACTTCTTCGTTATAACTCAGATTTCGATGAGGTTTTCGCCTACATGTTTCTAACGAGATGATTTACAACATCAAATAATAAAAATTTACTTATTTCAAATTTTATATTTTCGCTAAATTTCACTATTTGACTATTAATTGGAATCTCATAAGACTTCCAATATTTTATGAGTGATTCTAAACATAGTTTTACTTCCTTTCTAGTAAAAACTAGCTGTTAGAACTCAACACTCAATTTTATTCACTTTTAATAATAACATTACACAATTTCAGAACGTGTATGTTACATAGTACCTACAAATAGTAAAATACTATTTTTAAATCAAAAGATCAAAATACTTATACAAATTAAAAAAGTTTTGGCCAAAAAGTATTTAAAAGTATAAAATACAAAACCTATGAACTCACCAACATTATGTTGACATTTCAAAACCACATGTATTCCTACGAAACCAAGAAATAGAATATTGAACATCCAAAAGCAGTGGTTGATTAATGAAGCTACCAAGGGCATATTATCGTTCTGGTTATGCCTAACTATCAAGGCACATTTTCTATTAGAAATTCTAGTATTTCATAAACACATTATGATGTAATATTTTTATGAATTATGGAAGTGATATTTATGTTATGAATTATGGATGTGATATGTTATATCCTAGTGTGCAGTTGCTTGATTGTCTTGTCGCTTCGACCATATGCTACCATGAGGAGAGTGACAAGGTTACTATTGTCACACCCCCGAACCAGAAGGCGGAAACATCCAAGGGCTATTGTGACTTACTTGAATACTATCACAATGAATATACATGAATCATAACATCATTCATCACTATGCATTGAAATATTACAACCATCAGTGTTTACATTCAGTACATTGTTTTAAAACATTACATTTCCAAAACATAAACCGTTCGACATTAATTAAACAAAACATCATGATATCACTGGATACATTTTCTTCGATTTACCTGTTACCTGAGAATACAAGTATTTTGGAAAAACGTCAACATATGAAATGTTGGTGAGTTCATAAGTAATGTTTGAAAAATAATGATTTATGTTATTTTGAAAACCACCAGAAAATCCGATATTTTCTGAAAAGATTATTGTAAGTAAGAAAAAGTGTGCAGATCCATAAGTATGCTTGTTGATTTCTGTAACTGTGAATAATTGTTCAACTTTGTATGCATTACATAGGTGAAAGTGTTGAATTCCCTAGGAAAACCCGATGTTTTCCTAATACATCAATTTACGTGGCATAGTTAGTAGTATTCCGTTACGACATTGTATTCTGTAGTTCCAGGTGACATGGGATTAATTATGGGTTGTGAGTCGTTATAAGCACGCATTAATGAAAATGACTAGTTTACATCTTTACAAATGATCCCTTAGGCGTCGTCCGTACTACTTACTTAATCCAACCACCCTAACTTCTCATAGCCCCACGACCAAGGAGAAAAGAGGGTGCGAAGCCCCCGTTAATTCCAGAAGTCATTCAAGGCTATCGTGAATGCGAATGACACTTGGTCCGACTCGCATTTGGCTTCTCGACTTTGCTAGCGGTACCAAAGGACCCTTGGGGCCAACAGCACATTAAGGCTATTGAATGTCCTTTTACAAGGAATTAGGACATGTAAGACCCAATAACATGTAAGCGTGTTCCCTTCGGGGCCTAAAGATCATGTCATTGGACTAGCTAGGCCCAACAAGCACGATTTGAAACTTTTGAGCCCAAAGAATGTGTATTGACTTCTTGCATATTACCGCGTGTATATTGTAGTACCGTTGTATATTGATTTTTTTGATTCGTTATTGATTCGAGACTGAATCGACTCGTTTGGTAACGATTTTGGTGTTGAAGGTGTATTTATTATCAATTTCGCCAGTAGACTTAGTACTCGTACTTTTATTTTAAGGGGTCTATTGTTTTGAGAATGTGAGTTTATCTTCTTAAGCCCTTTCTCGGATAAAATTTACACTTTTAACCCTTTGTGTATAAAAGAATTTCCGGTTTAGTCCGTAAACTATTTTTCTTGACACTTTAGTATCAAAACTTATTGGAAAGACATTTTTAGCGCAAATTTTACTTGAAAAACAGCTTAAGTCCCTAAAAAAGAAATTTTCTCGGTTGAGACCCCCATTTTCGCAATTTTTACAATTTTGGCCCAAAATGGAAAATTTTGGCCCAAAATGGAAAATTTTTACATTTTTAGTCCCTTATTAATTTGAAAACATTTTTAACCCTTGAAATAGTTTTATTACACTAGTAATCCCCTGTTTTTCATAAATGTGCAGTTTCAGCCCCTCTATTTCCGGATTTTCGCAATTTGGGGCTTATTGGGCCGAAAAGCCCAATTTTAGCCCATTAGGTTTAAAGTTTACATTTTAAGCCCCTATAAAGTGGTTTTATTCATAAAAATTATCATAAAGACTGTTTGGAGTTGTTTCAACCTCCAAAAATTCTGTTTTGTCATTTTGGGCCCCTTAGTTTTGTATTTTTGACATTTTGGGCCCAAAAATGGGTTTTTGTCCAAAAATGTTCATTCTAACTAAATAACTCATTTTTATTGTATTGATTAGCGTAGAATGGTATAAGCTATGTTTATTTCATTCTTCATGTTGTATATCTCGGTTTTTAGTTATTATTAGCTAGTATAATCATCACATAACACATAAAAACCATACATACATGCATAAAATCACACAAGACATACATGAAACTCATAGATCTTGCACATTTGCTTGTATTCTCCCCCACAAAAACTTATAAAACAGAAAAATAGGGGTATGAAGCTCACCTTTGGGTGTGGTTTCGATTTTTGGAAGAAAATGAGAAGAGTTTGTTGCTATTTTCGGCCCTAGCAACCTTTCTTCGAAGATCTTCGAATTTAGGGGGTTCTAAGATGTAAGATCATGATTCCACATGAGTTAAGAAGAGATTTTTGATAGAACAAGGAGTCTAGAGTGTGGATCCAAGCATCAACTTACCTAAGATGATGATTTTTGTGAAGAATCCTCCTTGCAAAGCCCTTGAATCTCGAAATTTTTGAAGGAAAGTGAAGGGATTTGTGGGGTGTTCTTGAGAGTGCTTAAGTGAATGATTATGTGTGTGTGTGTGATATTCTCGGCCGAGAGTAATAGAAGAAGAAGAGAGAGAGGGAAGTGAAGGGTTATGCATGGATACATGTGATATATGCTTGGTTATCCCATAGGTATTAAGGAGGTGACTAATCCTCCTTAATTCTCCATTTTTTTTCTTCTTCTTGGGCTGAGAGATAGAGGGGAGAGATGGAGACTTGGGCCTTTGGTGCTTAAATCCAAATCATGGGCCTAATTAAATACAATTATGATTCTTGTGGTCCGTTAGTGCTAATTACGTTAATTATGGCCCAATGAGGTCCATTAAGGTGTTTTATTTCATTCGAGGCCCAATATGGCCCAAAACATTGAATTAAATGGAAATTGGTCAAATTAGAGCCCATTTAAGAGTTCTAATCCCAAGATAGCCACATTGGAAGCTTATTGGTCCTTTGGGCCCAATAAAGAAGTCCTAGTCCAAAAATGGACTTAAACAAGAACTTCTAGGGTTTCCAATTGTTGAACGATTGTTTGTGTTGTATGGGGTGTTTGATTGAAACTTTTGTTGTCATAGAGTAAGAATCATACTTGCTCTTATGTTTTTGATTCATAATTTGACTTAAGTGTTGTAGTTACAAGGCACAAAATTCCTGATTGTGACATCATCCCCTGTTAGAGGGAATTTCGTCCCGAAATTCTTTTGAAAGCTAGATTTGAGAATGCTAGAATAGGTGAGGGTACTTTTGCTTCATTTGGTCCTCGCATTCCCATGTGAATTCTGGCACATGCTTTGCGTTCCACCGTACTTTCACGATCGGGATGCGACTTTGCTTAGTACGCTTCACCTCCCTGTCCATGATTTCGACTGGTTCCTGAATGAACAGGAGATTCTTGTTGATCTCAATCTCGTTAAGGGGAATGACGAGTGTTTCATCTGATAGGCACTTCTTAAGATTGGAGACGTGGAACACGGGGTGTATGACATTTAGCTCCATGGGTAGCTGTAGTTTGTACGCCACTGGACCTATTCGGGCAACGATTTCAAAAGGTCCAATGTATCGTGGGTTCAGTTTTCCCCGTTTTCCAAAACGAATGACTCCTTTCCAAGGTGAAACTTTTAACAACACTCGATATCCGACCTGAAACTCTAAGGGCTTTCGCCGTTTATCAGCGTAGCTCTTCTGTCGGTCGCGCGACGCTTGTAGTCGGGCTCTGATTTGAACTATCTTTTTTGTGGTTTCATGAATGATTTCCGGTCCTGTTAACGCCTTGTCCGATACGAGTGCTTTTGCTGGTTGGGTGTCACCCACCTCAGCCCAACATAACGGTGATCTATATTTACGTCCATATAGTGCTTCGAAAGGAGAAATTTTGATGCTTGAATGGTAACTGTTGTTATAAGAGAACTCCACTAAGGGCAAGTGGGTATCCCAAGACTTCCCAAAGTCTATCACACATGCGCGAAGCATGTCTTCGAGCGTCTGGATGGTTCGTTCGCTTTGACCGTCCGTTTGTGGGTGATAAGCGGTGCTCATGTCGAGATGGGTTCCAAGTGCTTTCTGAAGTGATTTCCAAAATCATGAAGTGAACCTACTGTCTCTATCCGAGATAATTGACACTGGTACTCCATGGAGTCTCACGATTTCTCGAATGTATAATCTTGTCAGTTTCTCCATCTTGTAGGATTCTTTTATTGGCAGGAAATGAGCGGATTTTGTCAGTCGGTCGACTGCTACCCATATGGTGTCTAGTCCATCTGACATCTTGGGTAATTTGGTCACAAAATCCATAGAAATTCCTTCCCATTTCCACTCGGGAATCACCGGTTGCTGCAATAACACCGAGGGCTTCTGGTACTCCACCTTTACCTTGGCACAAGTAAGGCATTTACTGACATAGGTGGCAATCTCTGCCTTCATGTTAGGCCACCAATATTGTTGTTTGATATCCAAGTACATCTTGTCCGAACCGGGATGGATGGAGTATCGCGTTTTGTGAGCTTCATTCATGACTACCTCCCTAAATCCTCTGAGTTTAGGGACCCAAACACGGTTCATGAAGTAGTATACTCCGTCGCTCTTTTACTTCTAGATTCTTCTCCATTCCGCGTAATGCTTCACTGGCTCTGTTTTCAGTCTTCATGGCATCTGACTGAGCTACCCCGATCTGAGTAGTTAGGTGAGATTGGATGGTTATTGGAAGAGTTTTTGCACGAAGATTAGAGTACTCCTTCTGGCTCAATGCATCAGCTACCACGTTGGCCTTGCCCGGGCGGTACTTGATTTCACACTCGTAATCGTTTAATAATTCAACCCATCTTTGTTGCCTCATATTCAGCTCTTTCTGGTTCAAGATATGCTGGAGACTTTTGTGGTCCGTGAAGATGGTGCACTTCGTACCATAAAGGTAATGCCTCCAAATCTTCAGAGCAAAGACCACTGCTCCCAACTCCAAATCATGGGTTGTATAATTCACTTCGTTTGTCTTTACTTGGCGGGATGCGTAAGCTATCACTCTTCCACGCTGCATGAGGATGCAACCTAAGCCCTGATTTGACGCATCACAAAAGACCACGAAATCTTCTGTTCCCTCCGGTAGAGATAGTATCGGGGCACTACAGAGGGCTTGCTTCAGGGTTCGAAATGCAATTTCTTGTTTGTCTGTCCATTTGAATGGCACACCCTTTTGTGTGAGTGAGGTAAGTGGCTTGGCGATCTTAGAGAAGTTTTGAATGAATCTCCTATAGTAGCCTGCTAGGCCTAAGAATGGGCGGATTTCTGTGGGAGTTGTCGGGACTGCCCATCCTTCGACGACTTTGACCTTAGAAGGATCCACATGAATTCCATCCCGACTAACAACATGACCTAAGAAGTTCATGCTATGGAGCCAGAACTCACACTTAGAAAGTTTTGCATAGAGATTTTCCGTTCGTAGGGTTTCTAGGATTTGTCAGAGATGTCGGCCATGCTCTTCTGCGCTTCGAGAATAGACGAGAATACCGTTGATGAAGACGATGACAAAGTTGTCGAGGAATGGTCGACAAATTCGGTTCATCAGGTCCATAAATGCGGCAGGGTCATTTGTTAGACCGAAGGGCATTACGACAAATTCATAATTTCCGTAACAAGTTCGGAAAGCTATTTTGGGAATATCTTCCTCTCGGACCTTAAGTTGATGGTATCCGGACCGTAAATCGATCTTAGAAAAGTAACTAGCCCCTTGGAGCTGGTCAAATAGATCGTCGATTCGTAGAAGTGGGTAGCGATTCTTGACAGTGAGTTTGTTTAGCTCCCTGTAATCGATACACATCCAAAAAGATCCGTCCTTCTTTTTGACAAAGAGTACCGGAGCTCCCCATGGTGAGTAACTAGGTCGGATGAATCCCTTGTCAAGGAGTTCGCTGAGTTGACTGGACAATTCCTGCATTTCAGCAGGAGCTAGCCAATAGGGCGATTTAGCGAGAGGGGTTGCTCCTGGAACGAGGCCAATTTGGAACTCAACTTGTCTCTCTGGGGGTACTCCAGGAAGATCTTAAGGAAATACGTCTGGGAATTCACGTGCTACTGGAATGTCTTGAATGTTAGTCTCTTCCTTGGTTTTATCCATGATGTGAGCCAGTAATGTCAATTCTTTCTTTCGTAGATGTTTCTGTGCCTGGATGCACGAGATAATGCGAAGGTTCGTGCTAGGTTTGTCTCCGTAAATAACAAGGGTTTCATGATTGGGAAGATGAAGGCGAACGGCCTTCTCATGACACATAATTTCAGCATGGTGGGGGCTTAACCAGTCCATGCCAATAATCACATCGAAACTCCTAATGGAAACAGGCATCAGGTCTATATGAAAGGCGTGTTGATTTAGAGTTAGGGTACATCCGATGTAGATTTCCCCGGTGGATTCGGTTTTCCCATTGGCCATTTCCACCATAAAGGTTTCATTGAGCTTCTGGGGTTGTTGTATTAACAAATGTTTAAACTTATTTCTCACAAAACTTCGCTCGGCTCCGGTGTAAAATAGGATGCATGCATAAGTGTGGTTTAGGGGAAACATACCGGTAACAACAGCGGGATCCTAAATTGCCTCTCACTGGCCCATGGCCAGCACTCTTCCAGTTCCTCCATTTCCGGGATTGTTGTTGTTAGGGCAATCGCTATGAAAATTCCTAGTTCTTCCACACCCATAGCATGTGTGGCTAGGCCCGGCGTTGTTGCCGCCAGCGTTGGTGTTGTTGTTGTTGCGGTTGTTGTTGTTGTTGCTTCCCTGCTGTTGATTCTGAGGGGGGGTAAGTCTTGCAGTACCTTGTCGTGTGTCCCTTCCGATTGCAACTGGTGCACTGTAGCTCCTTTGTGATGGAAACCACATTTGTTACACTTGGGAAGATTACCGAAATAAGGTCTAGGAGCATTTGGAGCAGCTGAGGATGGAGCATGTGGTGTAGCTGGAACTTGCGCGGTGGCAACATTAACTGTCACTGCTTGCTGCTTCTTGGAAGTCTCAGAGCCTTGACGCCCCTTTCTTTTGTTGCTCTTCCCCTTCTTGCTATCACTTTCCTTCTTGGTCTCAGTCTCTGCTGGCCTCTCACCTTTCTTGTTGTTGTGGTCATACAGCTTCTTCACTAATCTCTTGGCACTGTCGAAAGTTTCAGGGTTTGCAGCTATCACGTTTCCTTGGATTGGAGAGGTTAGTCCCCAGATGAATCGTTCGATCTTCTTTCCTTCCGAAGTGATCATGCCCAGACATAACAGAGATAGTTCACTAAATATTGATATGTAGGCATTGATATCATCATTCCGTACAGTGAGGTTCCACAACTCTTGCTCTATTTTCTGAACCTCACCACGAGGATAGTATTCAGCCATCAGCATTTCTTTCATTTCTACCCATGACATGGAGTTGGCTACGAGGAGTGTCATGGCTTCCACGTGTCCGTTCCACCAAGTAAGAGCTTGGTCAACAAAAGTGCATGCTGCAAACTTCACTTTCATCTCCTCAGGACAATCGCATATCTCGAATACCGATTCCACCTTCTCAATCCATCGTTTCAGAGTAATCACCCCTCCAGTGCCATTGAAGGTTCGTGGTTTGGTGTTTGTGAAGTCCTTGTAGGTACATGTTTTGGTGCATCCTTGATTCGTTTCATTGTTCGAACTTTCGGCCCCTTGCCCGTTGACTCCTCCATTGTTTCCTTGATGAATTTGTGTCATTGTCACGGTGACCGCAGCAGATACCACTGCCTGGAATGCGGTTGAGTCAACTTCGGGTGGGGTTGGTCCCGGGTTTCCGCGAGTAGGTCGGGGAGGCATCTTTTTGTCATGAAACGGAAAGATGTTGAGTGTATATAGTGTTCGTGTGGTTGTGATCCTATAGACTAAGTACGTGGCACAACTTAATTACTTCTACGATTGAGCATACAATCATGGATACATAACACATAGCATATTATAATGTCATAATAAAACATATAAAATATTTCATTACTATTATCCGCACTTTGATACATGAAAATTTTGCTCGAAAGAGCATACATAAGCGGTACTAGTTTGACAGCATAACGACTCTATGAGTAGTGTAGTCACTTAAACATAGAGTCGAAGTACATAGCATAGATCCTAATGACCTAGTAAGATAAGTCTATCCCTAACACTTCATGGTACGTCTTAATATAGCGGTGGGATCATATGCCGAAATGTTGAGCCAACAGTTGAGCCATCTCAGTCATGTCTCCAATGACCTCATCCCCTCTCATGCTCAGCTTGCACTGCACGTGCTTCCATGGCAAACAGTTGTTGCTGCAGGGCGACAATCTCTGCTTCGGGAGGGTGATTCTCCCTTGCGGGGTTCACTGGTGGGGCGGGGTGGTCCTGCTGCACCTCGCTTACAGGAGATACGGCACGATCTTTTCCCGAGTCTTGTTCTTCCTCCATGTCATCATCGGTCTCCTCAAACTTATAGTCGGTGTCCGTGTACTCGTCAGGTCCAACGTCGTGTGCTCCGTCTTGATTCCCTTCTGGTTCATCTTCAAGCATCCCGTGAGCCACTAAGACTTGATGAAACTGAATGCCCTGCTTCTCTCCTTTCATGGAGACTGGGAGAAGGTATACGAATAAGCTATCGTTATCCTATGACTCTACCACTATTGCATATACTAAGCAGATGTTCTATTTTTGGGTGCTAAAGGGGTATGTTTTTAGGTTCCTTAGCTATCACGATCTCATCAGAACGTGTGATAGTTATACCTTGGAGGGAATGTAGTTGATTAGGCTACATCCATTCCTTGATACGACTAAGCACAGTCCTGAATTAACCGGGATACTAGCACGATCTTGTTTGATTCGATGTTAGGTTCTTTGCTCCTAATACAAGCAAGGGTGTTTTATTGTTATGTTTTACTTGTTTTGTTCAGAGTTGTGTTAGTCCCTCTTTTGGTTTATAGTTGCATATCAATGTGTGGTTAGATATGCTAGTTCCCTATAAATAGAGCTCTGATACCAACATGTCACACCCCCGAACCAAATGGCGGAAACGTCCGAGGGCTATTGTGACTTAATTGAATACCATCACAATGAATATACATGAATCATAACATCATTCATCACCATGCATTGAAATATTACAACCATCAGTGTTTATATTCAGTACATTGTTTTAAAACATTACATTTCCAAAACAAAAACCGTTCGACATTAATTAAACAAAACATCATGATATCACCGGATACATTTTCTTCGATTTACCTGTTACCTGAGAATACAAGTATTTTGGAAAAACTTCAACATATGAAATGTTGGTGAGTTCATAAGTAATGTTTGAAAAATAATGATTTATGTTATTTTGAAAACCACTAGAAAATCCGATATTTTCTGAAAAGATTATTGTAAGTAAGAAAAAGTGTGCAGATCCGTAAGTATGCTTGTTGATTTCTGTAACTGTGAATAATTGTTCAACTTTGTATGCATTACATAGGTGAAAGTGTTGAATTCCCTAGGAAAACCCGATGTTTTCCTAATACATCAATTTACGTGGCATAGTTAGTATTATTCCGTTACGACGTTGTATTCTATAATTCCAGGTGACATGGGATTAATTATGGGTTGTGAGTCGTTATAAGCACGCATTAATGAAAATGACTAGTTTACATCTTTACAAACGATCCCTTAGGCGTCGTTCGTACTACTTGCTTAATCCAACCACCCTAACTTCTCATAGCCCCACGACCGAGGAGAAAAGAGGGTGCGAAGCCCCCGTTAATTCCAGAAGTCGTTCAAGGATATCGTGAATGTGAATGACACTTGGTCCGACTCGCATTTGGCTTCTCGACTTTGATAGCAGTACCAAAGGACCCTTGGGGCCCAACAGCACACTAAGGCTATTAAATGTCCTTTTACAAGGAATTAGGTCATGTAAGATCCCAATTTTAGCCCATTAGGTTTAAAGTTTACATTTTAAGCCCCTATAAAGTGGTTTTATTCAGAAAATTATCATAAAGACTGTTTGGACTTGTTTCAACCTCCAGAAATTCTGTTTTGTCATTTTGGGCCCCTTAGTTTTGTATTTTTGACATTTTGGGCCCAAAAATGGGTTTTTGTCCAAAAATGTTCATTCTAACTAAATAACTCATTTTTATTGTATTGATTAGTGTAGAATGGTATAAGCTATGTTTATTTCATTCTTCATGTTGTATATCTCGGTTTTTAGGTATTATTAGCTAGTATAATCATCACAAAACACATAAAAACCATACATACATGCATAAAATCACACAAGACATACATGAAACTCATAGATCTTGCACATTTGCTTGTATTCTCCCCCACAAAAACTTATAAAACAGAAAAATAGGGGTATGAAGTTCACCTTTGGGTGTGGTTTCGGTTTTTGGAAGAAAATGAGAAGAGTTTGTTGCTATTTTCGGCCCTAGCAACCTTTCTTCGAAGATCTTCGAATTTAGGGGGTTCTAAGATGTAAGATCATGATTCCACATGAGTTAAGAAGAGATTTTTGATAGAACAAGGAGTCTAGAGTGTGGATCCAAGCATCAACTTACCTAAGATGATGATTTTTGTGAAGAATCCTCCTTGCAAAGCCCTTGAATCTCGAAATTTTTGAAGGAAAGTGAAGGGATTTGTGGGGTGTTCTTGAGAGTGCTTAAGTGAATGATTATGTGTGTGTGTGTGATATTCTCGGCCGAGAGTAATAGAAGAAGAAGAGAGAGAGGGAAGTGAAGGGTTATGCATGGGTACATGTGATATATGCTTGGTTATCCCATAGGTATTAAGGAGGTGACTAATCCTCCTTAATTCTCCATTTTTTTCTTCTTCTTGGGCTGAGAGATAGAGGGGAGAGATGGAGACTTGGGCCTTTGGTGCTTAAATCCAAATCATGGGCCTAATTAAATACAATTATGATTCTTGTGGTCCGTTAGTGCTAATTACGTTAATTATGGCCCAATGAGGTCCATTAAGGTGTTTTATTTCATTCTAGGCCCAATATGGCCCAAAACATTGAATTAAATGGAAATGGGTCAAATTAGAGCCCATTTAAGAGTTCTAAGCCCAAGATAGCCACATTAGAAGTTTATTGGTCCTTTGGGCCCAATAAAGAAGTCCTAGTCCAAAGATGGACTTAAACAAGAACTTCTAGGGTTTCCAATTGCTTAACGACTGTTTGTGTTGCATGGGGTGTTTGATTGAAACTTTTGTTGTCATAGAGTAAGCATCATACTTGCTCTTATGTTTTTGATTCATAATTTGACTTAAGTGTTGTAGTTACAAGGCACAAAATTCCTGATTGTGACAACTATTTATGACCTATTCTACATGGGGTGCTTGATCTATTTGGAGGTTTGTCTCAACCTCCCGTATACTTTGGTTATTTACTTATTCAGTTTTGTGGTGGATTCCTTGCCACAGAGCAAGATACGTAGGGGTTGTTTTGTTAGTCGTATCTCCTATTCTTATGGTATAGCCACTCGGGGGATGTCCCAGATTGATCCTAGGACATGGATTGTAGGGTTGTGTGTCAGATGCACTTGGTTATGTGTGGGGCTGATGAGATCTTGTGGATTCCTCTGGATGACATTGTGGTACTAATCTGTCAGGTGGATCCTGGTATGATCTTGAGTAGGAGTTTGAGCCTGCGCCTGCTCCTTGTAGGCAAGGTGTTCGACATGCATCAATTTTTGCTCAACAATATCTTGATCGCAAGATTGACTTGAGTTATTTAGCTTGGTACATGGACATTATGAGTAGGGAGAAACGTGAATTACAGAGGAATTAGCAGGATATTCGACAAGATTTAAAGCGAGATCACTAGTGGATGATGTTATTCCTTATTGGTTTATTCGCTTATCATGGTCATGATTATCCAATTGATTCGCAATCAGGTGATGGTATTGGTACTTTTGGGACACAACATCATGGTGGTGATGGCGATGTGAGTGTTGAGGAAGGTGATGACTATGATGATGATGATGAGGTTGATGAGGAGAATTGAATGGTGATGTATTTGTGTTTTGATTTATTTTGAATTATTTACCTATATTTTGTATGGTTTATGATGTAGGATTTATTTATTTTGATATGTATATATTGGGGTATTTATTCTATCAATTAGCAAATCTGAGCATTGTTGTGCATTAGTCCAATCAAGATTACACATAAGTGATTAGTCTATGACTAGTCGTGGTTCAACCCATGTACAATAACTTAACTAAGATATTTGCTTCATATTATATGATTTTGTTTTTTATGTAAGATATTTTATTTGTGTGTTTTAAATTATTATTTTTCACCTATAGATTTCAATAAGGATCAACCAAGTACAAAGAGTTCGAGGGCAGGACCATTTTATCATATAGACATTCTGAAATCCAGCAACCCAAAGCGAGTAGCCCGTTCTTGAAACCTCTCTCGTAAGTAGTCCATCAATAGTGTAATTGATAATAATACTTTTAAGTGTAGGTTTGAGAACAAACCCAATCATAGTTTAAGTCCTTAGGGTTTAGTCATAATATCCGAAGGAAGTACTTGTTCGCTATAGCCAATGGCTCTGATAGCAATCAGTCACGCCCCCGACTGGCGGTAGAATCGTCGGGCTATGTGACGTTAAAATGTTTGATCACAGACATTAAACATACATTAAACAACACCAAACATATGTAACATAAATATCACTTCCATTATGTATTTAAATTTACATGAGGGGCAAATCTTTAATACAAAAGGTTTCATGATAGTTAGGCATAAAAATGATAACAAATTTTAGTGGCTCCATCGATCAGTCGGTGCTTTAGAATTGGTAGACTGTCGTCTCTTGGTTTCCTAGGAATACATGTGGTTTTAAAAGGGTCAACATAATGTTGGTGACTTCACATGTTTTGATATAAAAAAATACTTAGATGATCTGAAGTGAGATCTTTTTTTATGAATATAGTAATCCATTTTCCTATGTATCCTTATTCTTGTGTTTTGGTTGGGTACAAGTAACTATGTGCTTACCTCTTGAATTCTGATTCTGTAAAATCTTATTGTGTCCTAAAGGTACTTGTATGATGTTAGAATCTTACGTATATTATAGTTGTTAGGATTGTAACTCCCTATCATTCCTTTCATTGTCCGTGTACTTGTGATGTTGCTACCTTGAGGTTTTATTATAGTTTATAAATACTATTGTTTTCCTTGACTAGCGTCCTTGAGTCTGTATATAATGTTGCTACTTCTTAGGTTTTACCCTTTTAAGTAGGTTTCTTTGTTAAGCTGGAGCAATGTTACATTGAGTTCCTATAATCAAACTTATGATGCTATAACTCCCCGAGAGGACGCTTCATCGGACATCGCCACAGTTTAGAAAGTTATGCATGTTGTGACTCAACAGTCAAGGTTGTAGCTAGCAACCGTAGGTGGGGGTTTCAGCCTCGTATAGAGCTATACATACATCTCCCTTTACCTTAATATTTAACAATTATAGTTCGAGGTTAGCCAAAGGTTATTTAGCTAAAGGATGGATAACATCTCATTTAACAACTGTTTTCGTGTAGCCGTATTAGGTAGATTGCTTTTCGTTGTTATTTTTGGTTGTACTTAATATATATATATATATATATATATATATGTGTGTGTGTGTGTGTGTGTGTGTGTGTGTGTATATATAAGTTTGTATAGTTTATTTCGAGAGGATATTTAGGTATAATAACAACTAAGTATAATGTTATCCCAAAAGTTAGTCAGGATAACGACTAGGTATACTGATTTTCTAGTGATTTGGCCAACTTAGCGATGAGGTACAATGTTATCTAAAAAAATTGTCCATGTTAGCGACTAGGTATAATATTTTCCTGGTGAGCTGGTGAGTGTAACAACTAGGAATAGTATTATCTTTAAAAGTTTGGTAGAGTATCTAACATACATAATATCATCCTAAGAGTTTTCTAGGCATAATTATATCACTAATACTATACAATTAGTAATAATTATAAAATTAACAATGTAGTATTATCACATGTATCCCCCCACACAAAACATTTGAATATCGTAAAAGTGGGGCCGTCAACTCAACATTGATGCATGCTTCATGTACTTGTTGTGTTGTGTTGGAATTTTACAGGCTCATAAATTGATCAGAGGGAAAGAGGTTCCTTTAGATAGATAGATAGATAGAGAGAGAGAGGGAGAGAGAGATCAGATCAACTGAATGGGTATGAGAGTGGAAGGAGGTAGAGATCTCTATTTTTAGTGAGGAGTTTTGGGGCATGCGCAACACCATTGGAACGCGCTTCGTGCACAAGCACGTTGGTATTATCAAGAGCTTGACATGTGCCATCTTTTATGTGGCAACATCATCCAAATCTTCACATATCGAGTGTCAATACGTGTATCGTGGGTGGCGCGAGAGCGTGCACGCTCGACTTTGTAAATCACATATTTTCTATATACATTCTCCATTTTTTATGACCTTTATACCAACGTGAAGCTCTCAACGTGTACTACAACTTTCCTTTAGGTTGTTTTTGCTAATTATAAGTTTTATTTTAGCCTATATTTTTATACCCTTAATGATTTTACAAACATCATAACGCTCTCATACAGATTCCATTGGCATTCTTCGTTTCAAAATTCTTATCTTGAGGAGTGCTACGATATTCCTTTTGGTGACTTTGGCTAAAAGCCAACCATTATCTTCATATCTTTTTACGTTGTAACTATTTATGCGTGGATGAATTTTAAATCTAATAAAAATCATATATCTTTCATATGGATTCGGATTTTTACAAATATTGTATTTTTAGGATTAAATTGAATCGTACTTTCCAAATATGTTATCCAATTTATGGGTTATTACAACCTTTTGTGCTCCAATTTCTTGGCATCACTGTCTAGTTGGCGATGTATATTCGAGTATGAAATTTCGAAACTGTTTGATGTTATTTAAATATTATAACCTTATTCTAGTATATTTATGTGTATCACTATTCCGGAAGGTGGCACAATTTTCTTGGTTACAACAATTAAGAATGTGAAATCTGTTATCATCTTCGCTAGGAAAACATTGTAGCAAAAGCCTTGAGCAGGAAAGAATGTACCGAACACCGCGGAGTATAGGTAGTTACAATGATGATCATGCCAAATCTCACCACCCAGATGCGAGATACTCAGCTTGAATCTCTTAAGGAAGTAAACATCACAAGTGAATCCTTGCAGGGAATGGATAAGCAATTAGAGCTCAAGGATGACGGAACATGATACTTTATTAACTGGCTTTGGTCACCAAAGTTCGGTGATCTCTGGAGCTTCGTCATGGACGAAGCTCACAAATCAAAATATTTCTTCCATCTTGACTCAAACATGATGTATATGGATCTGAAGAAGATGTATTTGCGTCCAAATATGAAAGCTAATATTGCCACTTATGTGAGTAAATGTTTGACTTGTTCTAAAGTCAAGGCAAAATATCAAAAGGCCTCGGGACTATTGCAACAACATCAAATACCCTAGTGGAATTGGGAACAGATATCATTGGACTTCATAACGAGAAATTTCCCAAGACATCTAGTGGTTATGATACTATCTAGGTAGTTGTCGATATGTTGGCCAAGTCCGCTCCCATATTGCCAATTAAAGAAACATATAAGATGAAGAAGCTATCTCGGACTTATATTAAAGAGATTTCCAAATTACACAGGTTTCCTACATCTATGATTTCACATATAGATAATAGATTCACCTCACCATTTTGGCAATCATTACAAAAGTCCATGAGAACCTAATTGGATATGAGCACAACATATCATCTACAAACCGATGGTAACAGTGAAAGGAACATCTAAACACTTGAACACATTATCCATACTTTTATGATAAACTTTGGTAACACATTGGATACTCTTTTTACATTGATTGAGTTTTCCTACAAAAACAATTATCACACTAGCATTAAAGTCGCACCTTTCGAGGCCTTGTACAAACGCAAATGTCTATCAACGATATGTTGGGTAGAAGTTAGACACACTCAACTGGAGAAGGATGAAGCATATGATGACATGTTTACTGGTCCAGAATTATCCACGAGACCACTAAAAAGACTGTCAAGATACGAGAATGACTAAAGGTTGCACGTGATCGCCAAAATAGTTGTACTGGCATGAGATGTAAGCCTCTAGAATTCAAATTCAAAGATCGGGTAATATTAAAAGTCTCTCATTGGAAATATGTGATGCAATTCAGAAAGTGAGGAAAGCTGAATCCATGATACATAGGACCCTTCTAAATTCTTGCAACAATTGGTCATGATACATATCGACTCAAGTTGCCTCAGTAACTCAATAATGTGCATCAGTTTTTCCATGTATCTTACCTTAAGAAGTGTCTATCCAATGAAACTCATGCAATTCATGTTGATGATATCCATGTCAATGCTAAAATCCACTTCATTGAAGAATCTATTGAAATCATGGATCAATAGGTCAAAAGACTAAAACAAAGTCATATTCCCATAGTAAAAGGTACGATGGAACTCTATAATAGGAACAAAATTTACTTGTGAATGTGAGGATCAAATGAAATGTAAATACCCTGAACTATTCAATGATTTCCCAACTACAAGCTAAATTTCGCAACGAAATTTCTTTAACAAGGGGAGAATATGAAAACCAAAAAAATTAGGTTAACGATCGTCGATCAAAATCACCACGAACACATAATGTAATAGAATAATTTAATATATTCCATTCATTTAAATGAAATTGAAGTTTTCATACTTATAAATGAATACGGAATACCACTTTAGTTTCGATGGATATATATCGTTGACAAACAAACACTATTCATTATATATAAGTAATAATTTGATATATAATATGAAAATAAAATTTATTTATTAATTATTATTATGCATAGATGATACACTAAACAAATAACCATTTAAAGAAAAACAATAGTCAAAATACAGTTTGCGACCTGTAACAACTAAAATCAACATTTCAAACGTTTCGTGGAATACTTTAAAATGTGAATTTTCAATCTCAAACAATTTTATCATTAACCCCAAATCAATCAATCTAGTATTTGATTTTAAATCTAACTCATTTTGCCCGAAAAACCCAACATTGTAGTGGATAAGAAAACGACACAATATTGGGTTTCCCACTAGCGAATAGTCAAACGATTTGTTAGGTTAGCTACACCATTATTTAGATCAACATTATAACATTTAATTAATTGGGAAATAATCTAGTGTTTGAGTCCTTTCTTGGAATTTCAGTATCACGAAGTTTTGGTGCTTTTACATTAAACAGTCGAATCATTCAAATTGTGAATCCCCCGACACTACACCTCAAATGATTTGTTACGATAGGTACGCTATTCGTTAGGTGAAATTTTTTACATATTCCAAACTATAATTTTGTAGACATCCAACTAGTATTTTTGGAAATTTCGTGATATGTTGGATTTCGTTGGGCTGTTGTACATAGTTCGAGGCAATGACACTTGTCGCAATTCTAGCCGACTACGTCATCGATTTTTAGCAATAAATAGAAGGAGAAGTAAGCCATTTGTCTCTCATATCTCACTTTCTCTCTCTAGAACACTCTCCCCCTTTCTCCCATCTTCTTGGTTGGAGCCATCGCGAACCAACCCACCGTTGTCATAGTGTTGTCGCTGGCCATCAACTCTAAACACCTCTAGCCACCTACCGACTTCCCTTAACCCCCCTTGACTAGCAATTTCCACCCATTTCTTTTGCGACCACCCCAGCTACTCCAACAACTGTCTTTTTGTCCAACGTCACCAGCGCCGATGGTTTTCGATGAGGTTTTCCAACCACCATAGTGGTTTTCCGAGTAGTTTACCGATGACCATTTTTCTAGATGTTCTAGATCTAATCCAAAATCTTGAGCCTTTTTCTGACCTTGCGTTTATGGAACTCTATTCAGTTCAAACGCGATCCAGTTTCTCGACAAAAAATCAATGGTTAAAGCACGCTCTGAGGTTGAGTATCGATGGCCCATTTTCAAACTCTTTAATGTGTGTGGAGGAGAATACTTGCTATTACATCCCACTTATATTTATATAAACGTAAAATTATAAATTTATATAGATTAAATCACTTATATATATATGCTTAATAAACTAGTGTTTATTTAAAATTGATATATACAATTGTTTTAACTATATTTACATAACTGGTGTGATGGTTATCCTTCATTTAAAATCTGGTTATACACTTTTACAATGGTTATGCCACCCAAAAACTGGTTTTTTAAACTTTTACACTGGTTATGCTGCCCAAAAACTGGGTTTTGAACATTTATGGTTGTTATGTTGTCAAATTTTGGTTCTAAACTTTATACGATAACTATACTCAGTCAAACTTTTTCGTGGTAACTTTAACACTTAAAGTTAATGCATATACACATACTTTTAGATCTGTACACTCGATAGGTTACATGAGACATTTCATCTCCTAAGTGTAACGGTTAGCAAGACCCACAACCTATAACCTTTAACCCTAACCGAGCATGGAAAGTTATGTATAGATCGATACAGGTTGTCACCCCTACTTGGGGTTGGTAGCTAGAACCTTGATGGAAGAGTCAAACTGGGTGATAACTCTCCGCATAGTAACGACGTCAATGAAGATTCGGGGATAACATTTTTAGGACATACAACAACATCATCGGGAGGGGTAGCAACGAGTCATATAGCTCGTTTATAGGGACTCATTATAAAACCGAGTACACTCTAAAAACACTCATATAAGTTATAATAGTACTTATGTTGAGCACAAGCCACATACTTGTAGGATTTGAAACTATATATATATATATATATATATATATATATATATATATATATATATATATATATATATGTGTGTGTGTGTGTGTGTGTGTGTGTGTGTGTGTACGGTAAGCATAAACTTTTTTGTTATAAAAAGTACAGTTTTATATAAGCTGGAAAAGCATCTATATATAATATAAACATTCGTTTGGTACAAAACTACTTTGAGTCATACATGTGAACTCATCAACATTATGTTGATGTATTTTGAAAATGCATGTATTCTCAGGAACTTAAGAGGATGGAAGTATACACACTTGGGATACTCATGGAACTTTTGTTTATTTATCACAATACTATATTTTTATTGATGCATGATTGTTAAGGTTTGCACTGCATTTAGAATTATCTTGTAATGTTTTTGTACTGTTTTGTGTAAGAAAATGACTATGATAGATGATGACGTCGCACTGCGCGACACTTATTCCAATGGTCAGAGGTATGACATAAACTTATCTCTAAGTTGCACTCGATGCTTAAAACTGTTGAGAAGAATATCTCAAGGAAAACTCCTCTAGTGCTTATGATTTGTGAAGGACAAATCAAGAAGAGTAAAGGTAAGAACTTCAAGGGCAAGCCACAAGATGACAAGGGAAAAGGTAAGAAAGTTCACAATCCCAATCGCTAAAGAAGAAGAAAAAAATTGCTAAGGATGATTCCTTCTATAAGTGTGAAGTTATTGGTCATTAGAAAACGAATTTCCTACTTATCTTGTTGGGTTGAAAGATAAGAAGGATGGAGGAGGCACTTTAGGTATATCCATTTTCATGATTAAAATAGGAATATTTACTATTTCATCTAATACTTAGGTACTTAATACTGGTTGTGAAACTCACATATGTAATTCTCTACAAGGGTTCAAAAAGAGTAAGGAGATGAAGACAGACGATATGGTACTACATGTTGGCTATGAAGCCATTGTTGCGGTCCAAGCGATAGGACATTCTGAATTATGTTTACCTAATGGACTATATTTAAATTTAAACAATGTATGTTTGGTTTCACATTTAACTTGAAATATCAATTCAGTTTCTCCATTAAAGAAATGTGGTTGTACTTATCAGTTTGTTGATGATAATATTCAATCTTTTTTAATGGAATATCCTATTTTAAGGCTAGGCCTAAATATGGAATTTATAAATTAAGCATATATGATTCTACAAAAAATAATTCCATTTATCATGTTAACACCAAAAGGGTCACACAAGATCTGAACCAAACATATCTATGGCATTGTCTCTTTGGTCATATAAACAATAAACACATATCCAAACTCGAAAATAGTAGATTTTTGGGGGTAGATGACATTAAGTCATTTTCTGTATATATATATATATATATATATATATATATATATATATATACATATATCTTGTTTGTGAGGAAAGAAGACAAAGTGTTCCGTTAGGCATCATACATACCGATTTGTGTGGTCCTTTCAAAACAATGTTAAGATACGGTGAAAGATATTACATCATGTTCATATATGACTTCAATCATTTTAGTTATGTTTATTTCATGATATATAAACCTGAAGCATTTGAAAAGTTCAAACTGTTTCAAAGTGAAGTTGAAAATCAAGTGGAAAAGACAATTAAAATTTGTTGTTCAGATAGAGGTGTGGAATACTTGAGCCAAGAGTTCTAAGATCATTTTAGGATTCATGGGATTATCTCAGAGCTTACTCTACCCAGAACACCACAACTTAATTATGTGTCTGATAGGAGGAATAAAACCCTACTTGATATGGGTTGATCTACAATGAACAAAATTACTCTCCCTGTATCATTTTGGAGTTATTCCTTACTCACCACCGTTCGTATTTTGAATATATCTCCAATTAAAAAATTATACAAAACACCATTTGTGATTTGGTATGGTAAAGCACTATCTTTATCTTACTTGAAGGTTTGGTGTTGTAAAGCTTATGATAGACATGAAACTTCAAGAAAAATCAAACCAAGGTCTACCAAATGCATCTTTGTAGGATACCTTAAAGATTGATTAGGATATTACTTCATCATCCATAGTGACAATATGATCTTTGTTTCACAAAAATATGAATTCTTGGAAAACAAGTTTCTAATGAATGAAGCAAGTGGTAGGTGTGTGGAACTTGAAGAATATCAAGAACCACAACCCGATGCAACTGAAGTTGGCACTAATACTCAAAAATAAATTGTTGAAGATGAAGAAATTGTTGTTCTTCAACCAAATAAAACACATGACATTCGCAGATACGATTGAATTCATCATGAACCTTAGAGATATAAATTTTTTGTTGAGAAATGCTTCATGATGATGAATGTTGATCAACCCATCAGATATCAAAATGTCATGGTAGATCCTGAATCTGACAAATAACTTGAAGCCATGAACGCAGAGATGCAGTCTATTGGATCTATATGTTCAAGAATCATTATTTTGTGATATTGATAATAACATATGATGCTATAGGTACACCAAAATCAAGTTGGCAAATTTTGTGTATTTATTATTAATATGATTATTAATAAAAAAAATCAATTCTTATATTTAATTAGGTAATAATTATTGTTTTATGAAAATAATAATCATAAGAGAGAGTAACTAGTTATTATATCATATGATATGATTTAATAAGTAATCTACAAAATTTTAGACACCTTTGTTAACCATAATTAGGATAATCAGTTAATGTATTATGGTTAGTAAACCTTCCTTTTGTCTTGTCTCTTAATTTGACTACAAGGCCGAAAGTTTTCAAGAGGCATGGAAGTTTTTTTTCAACCTTCATATCTTGTCTCTCATGCCTTCCTTTCTAGGGTATTACTTTAGAATAAAATAAGGTGTAGCCTTTTTGCTTTCATGGAGTATATAAGAGAGTCTTTTGAATAAAACTTGCTAGTTTTTTTTGTCTTGGTTTTCTCTCCATGGTGAAGAAGCTATAGCTTCTCTTCTACTCTTTTCCTCCTCCTCCTCCTCCTCCTCTCTCTCTGTCTCTCTCTCTCTCTCTTGAAGGTAGTTTGGTGGTTAAAGCTACCTTGAGTTGTTTCCTATAGTACTTATTTGAAATAAGTGCTTAAAGGCTTAAGACACTCAAGAATACAAGAAGGAATTATCATTCCAAGTACCTTACCTTGACGGTGTATACTTGTAGAGAAGATCTTACTCTTTGATGTTTCTATCTTATCAACACCCCAAAAGCAAGTGGGTTCAAAGGCTCCAAAGTTTGTCATTCTAAAACACTCAATGTTGTGTTTAATAACATTCTAACCTATATAAATGGATCCCATATGATTTACTTTTGTTATAAACTTAAAAATAAACTTGTTATTTTTAAAGCTTCTGTTGTCGGGTTTTACAAAAAACTAACTTATATTTTGTATCAAAACCCATCAGTGGTATTAAATCCATATTTTATATGTTCGAATTACTTTTTATGTTTGATAATCTTTGGTTTTCGGAAAACAAGCATTGGTCTCTTTTGGTTAAGAAATGTCCATATTTGTCTTCTTCGGCAACTTACAGTTTAAAATTGTTTATATTATATATAACAATTCTTTATGCATTTTGGTTGTATAAAAGTTGCCTTAGAAGAAACAAAGATTTGTTTGTTACTATATTTGATATGTTGTGTATAAACAATCCATTTGGATCTTTGTATTATGTTCTGTTGATATTTATTTATTCATAAGATGTAATAGATAAATAGGTATTTTTTTCACTTGCTTATTTGTTGTAATAAACTACTTAGACTAGTTGTATTTTTATTTAAATGTAACAATATGAAGATATGACCATTTTGAATATGACTTAACCACGTGAGACCATAATCCCAACCATGAGCTTCTACTCCTTGTTTTGGGTTGAATTATATTCTTAATGGTTTATGTGTTACAAACTTTACAACATAAAGACTTGAAGCTCTTTTGCAAGCAAGCGTTATCTAGGCCAGTGGGAGCATGAAGACCTTTTGAAGAGTCACATAAGTCTTTTAGGAAAGACTTAATAATCCTTGTGATGGCCCACAAAAATTATTACTAGACATGGGTTGATTTATACACATTTTAATGCATGCATGTGATGTTTATTTTTTACGACTATTATATGATATGTTTGATGTATGAAAATGGTTTTTACAAGGTAAATACCATTTTATCATAAAATAATATCACTTGGAGTTTGACTAAAAAAAATATTTAAAAGGTAACATAAGATGTTTATAAATGACTAATAAAACATTTTTTATCGGTTACTGGTTAAAAATCGAATTTTGTTGAAAATAGTTTTATGTAAAACTTATATATAGCCAACTTTAAGATATTTAAAAAGGTTTAAAAGGTGTCTAAACATTATATAAACTCCATCTCTTTATAATAAATAATGAATTTTTTTATTAACAAGATTAAAATCGGTTTATAGCATTATAATAGTAAATAATAAAACTAGTAATTGTTTTTGTGTCGAAACATAATATATGATATTGATTTTTTAAATATAACGCAACATGTTGATATTTTATGTTATGCAAGTCAAATGAGATTTAAAATATAAGTACTATCACCCAATTTTTGGTTTATCAAAATATGAATTTTATCATAAGATGCAAAAAATTAAGTTTATTAAATAAAATGAGTTTTATTCTACAAATTCATAAAGTCATAAGATTCTAATTATTAAAGAGAAATTTAAAACTATGATTTTAATACCCATCCAAAACTCCAAGTCTTAGGTATAAAATGAAATTTTATTAAGACTCTTACAAGTTCTTAACGGCTCTACGACTAAACTTCAAAATATCAGATTTTAGTTTATAATTCATCGCGGCTAATGGTAAGGGTCACCTTCTCACTAGTTAGTTGCAATAGTACAAGTTGTTTCAAGTAGGAAGACTTTATCGGAATCTTGTGCGATAAATGTCACCTCCCTTTCCCGAGCTTTAACTTTTTTGGCAATCCATAGATTCTCATCAATCTCTTGGTCACGTTTCTTTCTTTTAAGTTTAGCCCCTTCTGATAGGTCGTCTTCTTCTTCATCCTCATTAGTCATATTTTCTTTTCCTTTTGATCCCGAAGTTTCATAACCCTTCGGATCATGTAATTTGGGCTTGTGTTCATGATCACCATAATCGTCAACTAGTTTCTTAGGGTTCTTCAGTGAATGGCTTCTTTGATTCCCCCCTTGTCTCGGAAAAGAGTCGGCTTCCGAAACACCCTCGATATGGTTTAGCATGGAAAAGTCGGGCTTGAGTTTGTCGGTCAGATGTTGTCGTACTAAAACCGTGAGCAAATAATGATGAGGTTCAACAAGATTTAGCAAATATTGATTAACATTGCCAACACAACTCTTTATTACAACCTTTTCAGACTTGAGCTCATCAATCTGTTGGTTTGCATTTGCAAGTTGGACAGAAAGAATCTTCGCTTTTTCCTTTTTCACAACGAGCTTATCCATGATCTTATTTTCTATTGCAAGATCAACTTGAAGCTTCTCAATTTTCGAAGAAATAGAGGCCTTATCTCCTCCTTATCCAGTCGGAGTTCAGAGCAAACATCAGCAAGTAGTTTTTCTACTTTTTCAGTCGATTCACGAATAGTCTTCACTGAGCTTTTGATGGCTTTAGTAGAGGCTTCAAGACTTTTGGCATACTCCTTGGTGAGAGTCTTGATTAACGCCTTGACAGACTCAAAGGAGTAAACATTTCCAAATAACAATTTGGAAGACCCCAATAGAGTGTCCAACTTTTCATTAAGAGACTAGAATTTCCCTTTAGTCATGGGAGCCTCATCTTCACCACTCTCTTTTTGAGCACTGAATGGGCTATAGTGGAAGTCTTGGAAATCATCTCGATCATCACCAAACACAATATCAAGATCATCATGGCCTTAGTAGTGAGATTGGAGTGAAGGAAGGACCAAAAGTGACACCAGAAGCACCTTCCCCTGTATCATATACGTTGACAGTTATTAGTGGTGTACTAGTGGTGGTTGTGGTTGATGTTGTAGAATCTATATACAGTAGGGTTTATTGAGCAATAGATATCTAGGGTTGCGAGACACCAACAGATTCATTCAGACATGTACTAATGGTGATTGGTGTAGAGATGGGTGTAGATGCAGTAGTAGGAGAAGGTGGAGGAGAAGGAACATGAAAAGTTTCATTTGGTGAGGGAGCATAATGTGACAACCCCGTTTTCATGGCCAGAAAGACAAGTTTTGTTTATGCTTTATAAAAACCAGAGTATCTCTTTTAATAAAAATGTTCCGGAATTTGTTCCCTGAAAAACATGATAAATATATTATCAAAGCATTTCCGAATAAATGTATTTTTATTCATTTTAAAACATTTAAGATGTCATCATTAATACTAAAACATAAGCATAAACAAAACTTACATTCACTTACACTAGTGATCTACATCTCTTTTAAATATATCAGTGTAAAGTAGCTTCATATCGACACCTGTGATACAAATAAGCTTGAGTGGGTCAGGTTGAGAAACCTGATGAGTACATAGGGTTTTCAACCCACAATACTATAATTATTATGTTTAAACATCAAACAATCAAACCAATTACCCATCCCCATTATCTTCTTTACTCTTAAGGATCTACCCTAAGAATCAGTTATTTCTTGTTCATTTATTCCTAAGGATTATGCTAAGGAATAGGTATGAAGTCCATCGTTGCCAATGACACAGCTGTCAATGTTATCTATTAAGCACAGCTGCCAATATTACCATTTAGGCACAGCTGCCAAAATTGTGACATTCTCTATGAGGCGCAGCTGCCGATATTATCCTTTAAGTGCAGCTATCAGGGTTTGTGATGTTCTCTATTAGGCGCAACTGTCAATACAATTGTTAGAGCACAACTGCTAGGATGTGTAGATTACATCGTAGATCAAAAGCATCTACACGTTGTGGCGCAGCTGCCAATGCTCATCTATAGGGTTCTAAGTCCATTGCTGCCAATGTTCACCTATAGGGCACTATGTCCATACTGCCAATGTTCCTCTATATTAGCTTTCATCCCTTATCATTTATCTACCCAGGTTATACCCAACATATTTTGTAGATATATAATATATATACAGTTTAAATCATTTAAAGCATGTATAAAATCGTTCATCCGGCATAGATAGCAAGTATACAGATAATATGCACACATAACACGTAATTTATATAAAACACTTCATATCTATGTGTAATATGAAAGTAACTATGCACTCACTTATTAAGGTGGTGATTCCGAACTCAGACAGCACTTCGCTTCTATTAATTTATTTTCTTTCGACGAAACCTACTGTCACTATCACTAGGTTTTTGTCTAATATTCATTGCGACTAATTATTAGTATAGATTCATCATTAACTCAGAGTCTAATTCATGTTCTATCAAGTAAGGAACAACCAAGTAGGATCATATCGGAGGTAGGGTCTGTTTGCTATACGAAGTATACTGTTTGGAAATCGCACTTTAAACACCTCACTAAATCACGTCCTAGATGTCATTCCTGTAAGTAGATCAATTAGTATAACGACTTTGAATCACTGATAAATCTTATTTCTAGGTTCATAATAACGATATTATATTTAAATATAAGTTATATTTAAAGTATGGTAGATGTATCTCACTTACAGAGGGTTTTTATACGGCTCCATTGGAGCAGAGCTTCTGAGCTGAAAAGCTCTTTTTCTTGGTGCCTTCGTGCACTCCGGGGCTCTCTTCTAGTGCTAGGGAAGTTTCCTAGGCTTTAGGGGGATTAGGGAGTCTAGCGAGAAGTTATAAAGAGAAATAAAGGCTTATGGTGTGAAGAAAATATGAAGAGTTCATCTTTTATTTATAGGGGTTTTATCGTAGAGTTGGCCCTAAGTTTCATCCGTATCTTCCGTGTACGACCTCTGTTTTCTACGTTCTTTATATCCACACGTTTTTATTTACGAGTACTACAACTTTCATTTAGACCTCGTCGGCTAGTTCTCATTCTATCTCCGATTTGCAAACTGTATCGAATTTATTGCCCTCAAAGTGTATGGACTAAGTTTCGTCCATATCTTTCGCATACGAGTTCTATTATCAAATTTCTTTATATCCACACGATGGTATTTATGAGTACTAAAAATTTCATTTAGATCCTTTCCGCTAATTCTCAATCTATCTCAGATTTACAAAAATGTATCGAATTCGTCGCACTCGAAGAGTAGGGCCTATGTTTCGTCCATATCTTTCGCATACGAGCTCCATTTTCGACTGTATTTTTATCGTTGAACTCCTATTAACAATATATTCATTTCTCATTTAGAATTTTTTGGTTAAAAATCGATCAATCTAAAATTAGAATTTCAGGCTGTGTACTGTCATGTTAAATCTTAGAAAAATCATAAGTTCCTCATACGAAGTCAGATTTGGACGTTCTTTTTATGCACACTCTCGGTTTAATATATACTATGACTTTCATTTATATCACTCAGGCTAGAAAGTATATTATCATAAATTCACTTTTTACGATTCCCGATGTAGTGCCGGTTTTGCCGTAAAACTTCGACGGGTCATAGCTGATGGGTTTTAGCCATAAGAACTTTCCTATGTGCGCATGCAAAACCCTAATGCTTGGATCTAGGCTTTCTAATTAAACATGATTTGAATCCAAGACTTCTAATGACTATTTAGGTTAAATAACAACATTGAAACAGATCTAGAACCATACCTTTGAATTCCTTGTTGATCTTGTTGTCTTAGAGCTTCTAGAGTCACAAATGTCACTCCTCTAATGGCTTACAAACACCAATAGCAAGGAGAATGATTTAGGAGAGAGGAGAGGGGAGGAAATCGGCCAGAGTTCTCTTACTTTTGATGAGATGCCGATTTCCCTTGCCCATGGGGTCTATTTATACTTGTAGACTCCTTAAGGGTTACAGTCTAAACCCTAATTGGATAATCTTCTCTTAAGGTTATCCAAAATCCATTCCTAGATAACATCATGGACGATTTTGAGCTATCCTTTAGCTCCTAGAGTTCGTCCAATCCATATCTATATGGATTTACAGTCTCAAGTTTAACTATCAAACAATTGACAGTTTATACCCTCTTATTTAATTAATCTCTTTAAGTCACCAAATTAATTCCAATTAATTCTATGACTTATATTAATCAAATAACTATATATTATTCTTTATAATATTTACTCTCTCTTAATAAATCATCCTATCAAGTTGCTATGGTGAAGGCAACCTAAAAGGACCATGCACAACCGGGTCAAATACTTGCCTAATATAGTTGCAGCCTTAGACACTATTCCAACAGTCTCCCACTTGGATAAGTCTAGTAACTATACAAGTACAATTCGGTTTGCAATCATAGCTCTCAAAGACGCTGTCAAACTCTGATCTAATCAATCTTGTCCTTTAGATAAGGGATCGCACAGTCCTCTGTTAGATATCATGTTGACAATCCTATGGAATGGTTAGTCTAGCATTTGATTTCTCGATCTCCGATTTATTCGACATAGAACTTAATCGAACACATCAATTCAGTTCTGACCGGGCCCGGCACATAAGTCAAATCAAATCATCGAGCGGCCGAGATATCACTTTTACCTTCGTTGATAAAAGTTACAGATAAACTTCGACTTATATGCATTTACTTATTCATTAACCAACTATACACAACAATGTGTTTTATAACACCGAGTTACTGATGCGTTTTCGCATTATCAATGTACAATCAATTAACAAATAATAAACCATATATCTAGATTTTAAGACTATATGATATTATCGTCTTGCGATCACCTTTTATATCATATTCCATAAAGTGATTCCAGCAAGCGCGGGTTTGTTCCAATGCTCAAAACCAGTTCATAAGCACTCATGAACGTTGCAGTAACCCTTTGCTATGTCTAACACCATTTAGACAATCTATACACCAATTCATGACAATCTTCATTCATATCTACTTCCAACATATGAACGATTGTGGATAATTTGAACAATTCGATTATTCCTAATAAACTCAATTATTCTGGAAGTCAAAACATGCAAAGTTAAACAATAGTTAAACGATCAACATAAGACAGTAACATTACTCATAAATAAAACTCCTTTATTTAATCGCCAAATGTTAATTACATTTATTTATTACACGTTTCTAATACTATCTAATCTATACTAATATCATCCTTCAGCCCAATACTCCTAGCATGCTGCAAGTGCTTAACCCTACTCAGTCCCTTCGTAAGCGGATCTGTTGGGTTATCTTCTGATGATATCCTCTTAACTATGAGTTGTCCTTGTTCTACACGATGTTTAATGAAGTGATATTTTCTGTCGATATGTCTTGATCTACCATGATCCCTAGGTTCCTTGGTCAAGGCAACCGCACCTTCGTTATCACAGAAAATCTCCATGGGCTCCTTTATGGCAAGTACAACTCCAAGATCTCCAATGAAGTTCTTTAGGCATATTGCCTCCTTCGACGCTTCGCTCGCTGCGATGTACTCTGATTCGCACGTTGAATCAACTACGGTTTCCTTCTTGGAACTCTTCCAAGTTACTGCTCGACCATTCAGGGTAAAGACCCAGCCCGACTGCGAACGGTAGTTGTCCCTGTCGATCTGAAAACTGGCGTCACTATACCCTCGCACCTTCAAGTCATCACTCCCTCCAAGGACTAAGAACCATTCCTTCATCCTACGAAGGTACTTAAGGATGTTCTTCACCACAACCCAATGTGCTTTGCCAGGGTTCCCTTGATATCTGCTAACCATGCTCAAAGCGAAGGCTACATCAGGGCGAGTACAAGTCATAGCGTACATGATTGAGCCAACTGCGGAAGTGTATGGTACTTGGCTCATTTATGTTATTTCAGCTTCGGTACTCGGACTTTGAGTCTTACTCAACTTGGCATTACCTTGTATCGGTAGTTCTCCCTTCTTTGAGTTTTCCATACTAAAATGTTTTATTACCTTCTCTAAGTAAGTATTCTGACTAAGTCCAATTAGTCTCTTACTTCTTTCTCTTACTATCCTTATTCCCAAAATGTAAGAAGCCTCTCCGAGGTCCTTCATAGCGAAACACTTCCTGAGCCAGGACTTGACTTCCTGCAAAGTCGGGATGTCGTTTCCTATGAGTAATATGTCATCGACATATAGAACGAGGAAGCTTACTACACTCCCACTGGCTTTGACATATATACAAGATTCGTCTTTGCTTCGTACAAATCCAAACTCTTTGACATAAATGGACTTCTCAAGCTGACACACTCTATTTGGATCCTTCGGATCCACAAACCCCTGTGGCTGAGCCATGTAAACATCCTCAGCCAACTTTCCGTTAAGGAAGGCGGTCTTGACATCCATTTGCCAAATTTCATAATCATGAAATGCGTCAATTGCTAGCATCACTCTAATAGATTTAATCATCGCAACTGGTGAGAAGGTCTCATCATAGTCAACTCCTGGAGTTTGAGTAAAGCCCTTCGCAACCAATTGCAATTTATATGTTTGTACGTTCCCATCCACGTCGGTCTTCTTCTTGAAGATCCATTTGCACCCAACGGTCTTACGTTCGGGCACATAATCAACCAAATTCCAAACTTGGTTATCATACATGGATTGGATCTCGCTATCCATTGCCTCTTTCCATTTCACAGACTCCGGGCCTGCCATGGCTTCCTTATAGCTATTAGGTTCATCAAGATTTACTAGTGTACCATCACTAATATACGTGTCCCCTTCGGTAGTAATATGAAAACCATAAAACTAGGGATGAACTCTAACTCTATCGGAACGTCTAAGAGGTAAGGACTCGTCAATCGGTTAAACCGGAGTTTCCTCCTCGGGTTGAGTGCCAGCGGTAGAGGTTCCTTCATCTATCGACTCTTGAATCTCTTCAAGTTCGATTTGCCACCCACTATCTCCTTGGCTTATGAGTTCTCTCTCTCGGAAAACTCCTCTCCTCGCAACAAAGACAACGTTGTCCTTGGGTCTATAGAAGAGATATCCAAAGGATGTCTGCGGGAAGCCGATGAAAATACATCGATCACTTCGAGGTTCAAGCTTGTCGTGAGTATCTCATCTTACGAACGCCTCGCAACCCCAAACCTTGATGTGTACCAACGAGGGAGCTTTCCCTGTCCACATCTCGTGAGGTGTTTTGGCAACCTTCTTAGTATGGACTCGGTTAAGGATATGGGCGGCAGTCTCTAAGGCATACCCCCAAAAGAAGATAGGTAGTGAAGCATGACTCATCATAGAGCGAACCATATCCCATAAGGTTCGATTACGCTTTTCTGCCACACCATTCAACTGCGGTGTCCTAGGGGGCGTCAATTGCGAAACTATTCCACACTCCTTGAGATAATCGTGGAACTCAAGACTTAGGTACTCTGCTCCTTGATCGGATCGAAGCATCTTGATTTTCCTGCCCAATTGATTCCCCACTTCATTCTTGAACTCTTTGAACTTTTCAAAGGTTTCTGACCTTTGCTTGATTACATAGATATACCCATATCTACTATAATCATCAGTAAAAGTCACATAGAAGCGGTTCCCATCCTTCGTGGTTGATCTAAAGGGTCCACATACATCGGTATGTATTAGGTCTAATAGACCCTCACCCCTTTCACAAGTACTCGTGAAGGGTGACTTAGTCATCTTTCCAAGTAAACAAGACTCGCATGTTTCATCTTCCCTAAGGTCGAAAGACTCCAACACTCCCTCCTTTTGGAGTTGGGCTATGCGTTTCTTGTTGACATGTCCGAGACGACAATGCCACAAGGATGCCTTATCCATACTAGTGGAAGAATCAATATTCAAAACATCATTTCCTAAGTTATCAACAATCATAACAGTTTCATATATTCCATTACATGGTATAACTTCAAAGTAAAAGACACCATTTAGATAAGCCAAAATAGAACCATTCTCATTATTAAAAGAAAATCTAAATCCCTGTCTATATAAACCATGAAATGAAATGATGTTTCTAGCCATTTCTGGCGAATAGCAACAATTTTTCAAATCTAAACATAAATTATTCCTAAGCACTAAAGAATACACTCCAATCTTGGTCACAGGCGACGATCTTCTGTTCCCCATGATTAGATTGATCCTTCCTTGCTCCACATCCCTACTTCTTGTTAGTCCCTGCACATTAGAACAAATGTGATAACCACAACCGGTATCAAGAACCCAAGAAATAGCATGATTAGAATCGTTAGATTTAATTGTGTATATACCTGCGAAAGATGGCTTGATCTTTCCTTCTTTGATTGCTTGCAGGTATTCTGGGCAGCTTCTCTTCCAATGTCCTATCTTGTGGCAGTGGTGGCACTCTGCCTCCTTCGGGTTAGGACAGGGCTTAGTGGGATCAACTTTGGTCCCACTAGAAGAGGCACCATCTCGGGCTTTAACCTTGCGATAGCTCTTTGATGAAGCCTTCCTCTTCTTTCCCTTTCCTTGACCAATTGCCAAGACAGGAGCAGCAGGCGGATTGGGAGTAGGTGCAGCAGACTTGTCTTTGAAGTTGCTCTCGGCGACCCTCAAGAGACCTTGGAGTTTGCTTAGGGTGACCTCCTCTTTGTTCATGTGGTAGGTCATCCTAAATTGGTTGTACATCGGAGGCAAAGAGTGAAGCACCATGTCGATCGCCAAGTCTTCCCCAAACTCAACATTTAACTTGCGAAGGTGGTCTACATACCTTTTCATCTTTTGCAGGTGCACAGTAAGAGATTCTCCATGATCCATCTTAGCGGAAATCATGTTAGTGAAAATCTCATAACGCTCTTGTCTCGCGTTTTGGTGGTATCTCTCCAATAAGTCTTGGTGCATCTCGTACGGGTACATGTCTTCGGAGTTCATGGTGGCAATCATGATGCAATGTACCTTCGTTGAATCTCGCTCATGAGTCTCAAAAGCGGTGATTTCGGCCGGAGTAGCGATTTCGGGGTTGATCTTCTCAAGCTTTTCATCGAGGACATACTCCTTATCCTCATAGCGAGCAATGGTGCGAATGTATCTTATCCATTCGCTAAAGTTCGTTCCATCGAAGGTGACCTTTTGGCAAAGGCTCATCAACATGAAAGAACTAGCAGCAGCGTTGTTTGCGTTCGACATCTATAGAAAGGACAAAGATAGATTAGAATAAGAATCCCTAATTATCACCCAATAAGAAAAATTAGGTTTAGGATCCAACAATAACATTTACATACTAGAAAAGGGATGCCGTAATCTAACATGAAAATAAATTGAAGGTATGTGAATGACGATTCAATAATTCTCCATCACAAAACCTAAACTATTAGTCCTAAGTGTATTGAGAATTCCTAGGTTCGGATGAGATTCATTGAAACTATTCAATGGCATGTTTAAATCTCGATATGCCCCTCTTGTTTGTGACTGGGATACCGAGGATTACAAAGCGGGTGTGAATTACCATGCAAATTCACATGGTGCCTTCATTGTAACGATCACCTATTCGATGTGCCGGTAAACCACACACGCTCCATCGAACTATGATAAACAATGAATCACCCTTTGCCATCTTTGCTTAGAACCAATTAGTGTGCCTGTAAACCACATGCGCTCCACTAACTTCTTAGCAAGGGTGCAAAGTGTAATTTCATGGGATTGCATCAATTCACTTTTCGTAAAGTAACTAAGATTGGAAAATTTAAAAAAAAAACGTGTAGTTACTTTGTATTACTTATTATACTTTTAATGAGAGGATGAGGTTGACCAATCCTACCCGTTCGGCTAACGACCCTCCACCAATCAAGCAAGCGGTGGGTGTGAGTGTACACCCATTAAGCGCCATTTTATAGGCCACAACCTTATACCCACCTTATAGATCGGCTTCGTGAATGAGACCTAGTAACGGTATGACTAGCATTTAGTTATACATATATATATATATATATATATATATATATATATATATATATATATATATATGTATATATATATATATATATATATATATATATATATATATATATTATTCTAGTAATATCATATTAGTATAGGGTTGTGTTTTAAACCTTTTAAAACGTAGGGTTTGAAATATAAGTTGTCTAAATTAAAACTTTTAATCACAAATATAAATTTCAAAACGTGAGGGCAAGTTTTAAACATTTAAAACCTGGAGGATCAAATAACAAATAATTCCAATTAACAATTAATATCCTAATTATCTATATTTGATTTATCCAAGATTTCTTTTAAGATAATTACCAAAATAATCAAAATAATTAATTAATTATCATATAAGGAAATTAAATATTTTATTAGATGATAAATATCTTTAATTAGATCAAGATTATAGTCATATATATATCAAAAAAATCGGATTAGGGTTGATCTAATATGATTAAGGTAAATTTCCATAAGATAAACATGAAAAAATCTCGGTTTTGCTAAATCCTGACGCCCGGACTCGCCGAGTACACAAAGGGACTCGCCGAGTCAGGCCAACTCGCCGAGTCCACTTTGGAACTCGCCGAGTCCATGACTCAAAACCCAAAAAGTTCGAATTTTGCAGGTTTGTTTCAGTTAATCAAGCAAGAATTTAAAGAAAACCAAGCTAGGCTCTGATACCACTGATGGGTTTTAGCCATAAGAACTTTCCTATGTGCGCATGCAAAACCCTAATGCTTGGATCTAGGCTTTCTAATTAAACATGCTTTGAATCCAAGACTTCTAATGACTATTTAGGTTAAATAACAACATTGAAACAGATCTAGAACCATACCTTTGAATTCCTTGTTGATCTTGTTGTCTTGGAGCTTCTAGAGTCACAAATGTCACTCCTGTAATGGCTTACAAACACCAATAGCAAGGAAAATGATTTAGGAGAAAGGAGAGGGTAGGAAGTCATCCAGAGTTCTCTTACTTTTGATGAGATGCCGATTTCCCTTACCCATGGGGTCTATTTATACTTGTAGACTCCTTAAGGGTTACAGTCTAAACCCTAATTGCATAATCTTCTCTTAAGGCTATCCAAAATCCATTCCTAGATAACATCATGGACGATTTTGAGCTATCCTTTAGCTCCTAGAATTCGTCCAATCCATATCTATATGGATTTACAGTCTTAAGTTTAACTATCAAACAATTGACAGTTTATACCCTCTTATTTAATTAATCTCTTTAAGTCACCAAATTAATTCCAATTAATTCTATGACTTATATTAATCAAATAACTATATATTATTCTTTATAATATTTACTCTCTCTTAATAAATCAGCCTATCAAGTTGCTATGGTGAAGGCAACCCAAAAGGACCATGCACAACTGGGTCAAATACTTGCCTAATATAGCTGCAGTCTTAGACACTATTCCAACAGTAACTTCTTCATTATAACTCGGATTTCGGCGTTCTTTATATGTACGGAACCCTTGTGACATATACTATAACTTGGTTAAGATTAATCCTTCTACATAATCTTCCATCAAAAAGTCATTGTTGATGCTTATTGTTTCTAAATTGACTAGCCCGAATCTGTAGGTGTTACACATAAGTATGAATCAGAGATGTTACCTTCATAGTAGTCTGAGTTGTAATGGGCTCTGATACCATTGGTTGAGAACTAACTCCTGTAGTTTTGTGTTCGACTTACTCTGTTCTCCGAACTTCGTAAATAGTATGAGACTCCAAATGCTCTTCCACAACTGGAGATGGTGATCGCGGCTTACGAGCAGCCTTTTTGACTTTCTTCTTCAGAGTTTGAGCTGGTTCGGAAGGACCAGCCTTTGCCTTTCATATACCTCCCTTCTTAGGCTTATTCTCTTCCTCCAAAGCCTTTTTCATCTCAATGTCAAAGGGTGAGGACCTGATGCAGGTTTCTTCTGATACTTGTTGATTAGCTCGTTGTCTATTGGAACACAATTGAGCATAGCCTCTGGAAGAGATCCAATAAAGTTGAACTTCGTAGGATCAGACATGATGAAGTTTAAAATATGAAAGATTGGAATAGTTGCTATGATACATTCCTCAATCACCGTAATGTTGAGTTTAGTGATGGCTCTATGGACGATGATAGACCAGAACCGAGCACAAGAAATCTTCGAGTGTCGTGTTGTGGAAAGAGTACTCTGAACAAGTTGTACCCAAAGGATGGAACCATAATCTAGCTTGATTCCATGGTAGAGTCCGTAGATAAAAGTGCAGAAAAACTTACTTGCACTATCTGAGCCCGTGACCCACTCTGAAAACTTTTGAAAAGAAGGGTAAAGAGGCCATTCCACAACGGAGGAAGGTTAGGCTTCTTGAACTTGGGATAAAATGGCAAGATGTACCATGTAACCCATCTGATAAAACATCTCCAGGATTGTAGAAGAAAAGATAGACTCCAGATCAACCAGATCCCTAGCTTGAGAAACCCTAGCAATCGGCTGAATCGAGGCTTGGAGATTGATGTTTTGTGGGATTCGATCTCAAAAGTAATCACTGACCCACCTTCCTAATAACTTGTAGTGGAGTATGCCCTGTATAGATGAACCAAGGGGACATTCTCTGCCATGCTGAGAGCCAGAGCCAAAGGAGAGTGACGAAGACACTCAATGATCGGTTGGAGGGAGACACCATATTTGGATGAGTTGAAATCCAAGATGAGATTTTGGTTTTCTTTGAAGTTTAGTAGTCCTGATGAAGTGGTTTGGTCAGCCACAGATTGAGATTCAGAAAGAGTAGCCATTTATGAAGATGGTGAAGATGAACAGTGTTTGTGTGTGTGTGTGAGAGAGAGAGAGAGAGAGAGAGAGTTTCTTGCTGGAGAATTTGAAAGCTTTGAAGGTGTTAAGTGATAATCAAGCGTCAAGTTCCCTTTTATACGGTGTGACAGGTGAGAGAAATTCAGCGTTTGGCACTTCCAAATACTGTAAAAGTAGCCTAAAAAGACGTGACATCTAGAGTGTGGACAGACCCAATCTGATAATAATAAAGACTAAATGCATGATAAATTAATATTGACACAACACCACAAATATCTTAACATAACCACCTCATGAATACAATCACATGCAACAAAGCTTAAATAATCCATCGAGTAAAAGACTCATCCCTACAACGGTTGGACTCATACAATAGTTGCTCAATAGGGTCAAATCTATCACTCTGAGATTATTTAACCTATGCAACATGTGAATCACTAGGAGTTCCATAAAGCACAAAGCAATCAACATTCAGGCATGAAAAATGTAACCACTATACCAACTAATCAAGCCATTCTATCTGATTATCTGAAAACTATACTAGTATGCAACTTTAACAGCTCAAAAAATCAGGCATATAAAGACATCTCTCCTAGCATAAAAATCCTAAGCAGATCATTAGTCATAATATAGCATGAAATTCTCATAACATATAATCATAACATACATGTATGGGTATTCTGGGAATCACTTACTTGAGCTCGGTTGATTTCACGCACCACATCCCCATTTGTCTTTATAAAATCCCTTTTTGTAATTTATTCCTTTTTCAAAATCTTTTTACAAACTCATTTTCTTTCAAAATATTACTAATTCTTCAGTTGAGTTTAGACATACCCGAGAGTGTGCCTCAATCCCTCAAACCAAGTTCTTATACCAACATGTAATGACCTAAAATTATGAGGTAAAATTTTCATTTTTAATTCAACCAATACATTAATTGTCTTTAAGTCAAAATTCGATATCATTTTTCTAAATATTCAAAAGTACTTTATAAGAAAACAATTATCAGAGTATAATCTCAAAATCATCATGATGCAGAAACATGGGTGGATGCGTTGCAATCACACCGAGCCCTTCACTTATGAACCAGAAGTACCTGAAACCATAACCATAAAAACTGTAAGTACAAAGTTTAGTGAGTTCCCAAAAATACCATATACCATACATAATAATCACATACTGGGCCCCCAGTCCTTCATCGGGCCTTGCCCGGTCCTCGGGTCTCGCCTAGCATCGAGCCCTGCATATATGTCAGTCATCAGGACCCGTTTGGCATCATGCCTCGTCCGGTACACATATAATCATATAAACATCTAATCATATTAACACATGTGATAATGACAAAGAAAATAGCATATCATACAGTTATCGAGCCCCACCCAACATCGGGCCTTGTCCGGTAAACATAAAAACACATACTGATAACCGACATATAATATACTCATCAGACCCTACCTGGCATCGGTACCATCACATAACACATGCAAGAGTCACACAGACACCTAGCATTTTAACATATAAACCATGGGTTGGCATTGGTGTCTTCTGAAATTACCCGAATTTGCATACGTTAAAGATGCTAACTTCTGTTAGATGAACAATTATTTCATAGGATTATTTAGGGTTAAGGTTATATAATGAAATAAATTAAATAAAAATGATATTAATTAATATATAAAAGATTTAAAAAAAATAATAAGAGGAAATAATTCAAATTAAACAATTGTATAGACAAAAATGAGGCACGTATAATTTATTAAAAAGTTTGTGTAAGATCTGCATGGGTTAAAATGATAATAAAACAAACTTAAATTGTTATGTATTCTAGGGTTTGGGTAGGGCGTGTGAAAAAAATGAAAATTGAGGAATTTGTTTGCAAACTCATCCATGACCCCATCAGCTTGGATCCACGGGATGTCTCCAATACATCAGTTTCTTCTCATGGGCCTATTACGTCTTTGTTTTGCATCGAGCAAGGGAAACCAAATTGAACGTAAACAGTCCTTGAGAAGCTCGATCGATTAGGCTCTCCCTGCTTTCATTTCCTAGGCTTTCACGTACAAAAAATCAATCTTTGTTCCTCAGACCGCAATCGACAATTAATTGAAAAAAAAAAAAGAACGATCGCATGAGGGACATGCAATGGGAGATTAAGGGAGCATCAATCGATTCCATGTGAGGTGTGTGCGAGGGTGTTCCATCGGTAGTGAAGGAAACAAAATAAAAAGGAAATCGATCAGAGGGAGGAAAAGGGAAGGACTAATTGTGAGGAAGGAGTGGGGAAATTGGCTGCTACGAGCATTGATCATTCCAACCGGTAAGTCCTTGATTTTTCCATTTATTGTGTTCACGCTTCAAGTTCTAGCAATTGGATTGGAAATTTCATGTTGAATTGCTTCCATTGGTGTTATTGGTCTTGTGTTCTTTCATTTCAAATCCCATGATTTCCTTGCGGGTTCGATTGTGGTTGGATAATTGATCAACCAATCTTGGTTAAGTTCATGATTCTCCATGCCCATGTATTCTTGTTCCAAGTACTTGATGAAATAGTTAAATCATTAGTCAAATTGCTTCCTTTCGGTGATATGCTTCTTCTCTTTTGAATCACCAATCTTGTAGTTTTATTTATATGATCTTTCTACATAAAAGAATATGTTTTGAGCCATCCTAAAGGTCTTAATATGAGGCTTAATGGTGGAGAAAACTCAAGCCCTAGTGATGTTTTCCCTTTTAGCAAAATACTTTGTTTTTCCCATATAAGCAATGTACTTTGAATCATGGTTTGAGGTTGAAAATTGTTATTTTAACTTCTTGACATGTTGCTACTGTCAGGCACTCAATTTCCTTCTTTATAGTTGATTTTGGTTAAGGCTTATTGAGTTAAGTTGTCCAAAACAGTCCGTGAATGGAGTCCAACTTTTCTGATGAAATTAGCAAAGTTTAGTTATGTTCTTGGTGTTTTAACTTGTATCCCCCCCCCCCCTTAAAACTTAAGAAAACATGAAAATACATGGGTATGAACTCACCTTGAGTGATTTCAGTAGATAGATGATGGAGAAAAGAAGTGTTCAACTCAAGAACACTTGGGAGATGCTTGAAGATTTGAGGATATAACAACAAATATGATGATATTTGTGTAAGAAATCTATGATTTGGATGAAGGATAGTAGAATATCTAAGTGTAGGAGGAAGATACTTACCAAATGTGGAGGAAAAATCTAAGATCAACCCTTGAATCTCGAATTTTTAGAGAGAGGAAGTGAGAGAGAAAATATGTTTGATCTTTGGTGGAAGAATGAGAAAATGAGAAAAGTGTGAGGAGAGAGGAGAGTTTTCTAGCCTTTGACCAATTGTGTGGTTGGAAAAAGGTGGCAAAAGTACAATGAAGTGACTAGGTATAGGCTGATGGGGAATAGTGACATGGAGTGGGTATGGGAGGTTGCTTGTGTCACAGAATAAAGAAAAGTCAACACTCCACCTCTTATACTTCACCCACTCTTCTTGGATAAGGTTTATTCCCAAAAACGTGGATAATTAGTAAATATGGGGCCTTATATGTTAAAATAAAGTTTTGGGTGAAAATCTCGCGTTAAAACAATTAAAAACGGGCCTAAAACGCAAAACTAATCGAAAACTGGGTGAAAAGAAGCTCCATGCGAAGCCTCTCAGTCCTAGGCCGAGGTTCGGTCCCTTCTGTTGCTGGGCCGGAGGCGAAATGGAGCGAAAGGGTAGGAGGCGAAATGGACCAAAAGGGTAGGAAGCGAAATGAGCCGAAGGTAGTTTCGGTCCCTCAAACTTGGTTTGGCCCGAGAGGGAAGGTTCGGGTTCGGTATGCTTAGCTTCGGTCCGAAGGGAGGTTCGCTTCTGACTAGTTCGCTTCTGACAAGTTTGTGTCACACCCCAAAACCAGGAACGGCGGAAACGTTCTGGGGCGGAGGACGTCATGTATAATATCAACAACAATGTAAAGTAGTAAACAAGCAACAACATCATCCATTGCATTAATAATATAATTATTATACAATGGTGTTCTGTCAAATTTTGATAAACACTAAAGCATAAATCAAAATGAAAGATAAGTCTTGAACAAGCTCCATCTTCCTTTCTCCTTGCATCGGTACCTGTCTATGATGACCTGAGGATACAAGTAATTTTGAAAGCGAGTATCAGCTTTAAAGCTGGTGAGATCATAAGTATTTAGTGTCTTAATTTGTATGTGAGAAAATGTAAGTATATGTACTTAAAAGTATTGAAAGTGTATATGAACTGTAAGTGTTTGAAAAACCCTAGAATCCCTATGATTCCTATTAATAACAAAAGGAGTCTTCTACCAAGACCTAACTGTTCTGAATGTAGTCTTCTACCAAGACCTAACTGTTCTGAATGTGTGAGTCTCTTGTAAGAGGATGTATTTTCCAAAGTATAACTATCATTATTCAAAAATATAGTTTGTACAATAATGTTTAAGTGAGGTTATCACTAAAAATATTTAATGGAAAATCAATGTAGTACTATGGTGTAGTGTCCAACTACAACCGTACTTATTACCTTAAATCTAGGGTAATACTTCCAAGTACTGTAGTATTTAATAAAAATAACTACATCGGTACTCAACTGCCTTATTTGAGGGATAAGGTATAATGTGATGTCTAGATCCCAGACTATACGCTCCCCTATCAAAGGGATTTTGGGACCTACCCACGACCCCTGCATGAACGCAAGCCGTGAGCATCTACATTACCGAATGATCATGTATACTCGATATAACTATCACAATTGTGGTGTGATTCATCAGTATAGTTAGATCCTGAACCGGTTCCGTGCTATAGCACCTAATGACGTCTGTTCTATGTATATGTAAGTGTGATCATGTAATTGTACTCAAGTAAGAGCGATCATGTAATAGTACAGTAGTGTACTGTAATGTTCTACGTGTGCTAGCTGTAATGTGTGTTCTCTCTATCTAGCAAGTATTGTAATGTAATCGTTCTATTATAGTTGTATATGTTCTCGTCCTAGTATAGTTGTATATGTTCTCATCCTAGTATAGTTGTATATGTACTGTATTGAAATGTTCTAGAAAGTATTGACTCATGAATGAACTGACTCATTGTATGATATCGCGTTCTAGTAATGGTTCTAGTATCTTCCTGAACTACCCATATGGTAGCTTTCTAGTATTCTAAGTGGTACGTATGGACATGGATGTATACCCTTGCTACCCAAGGACATAGGATGAACTGGAAGGACCTTTTATGACTATATATGTGTACATGATATATAACTAATATTTAAACGACCTTCGGACGAATACCCAAAATCCCACCAGACCACATCTCAAGGCGCGAAAAGGAAATAGGGTGGATAGCCTTCCTAAGTCTTTTAAACATTTCTTATATAAGTATACATATAGAGGCATGCAATTTATAATATAAAAGCATAAATAAGATTTGTAAGACATTTGAAATATAAGTATTATTTTAAGAAAAGATCGACTTGGTGTCAATCTATAAAACAATTTGAAGGCATAAGTCTAATAAAACAGTTTAAGTATAAGGAAACATTTGTTTGAAACACAGTTGTAAATAAGTTTGAAAGGAAATGTACGGAGTAAGCTGTACAGTGTAAAAAGGAGTTTAAAACGTATAAAATGTTATAAAAAGTCATTTGAAGGAAACTGTTTGGTAAAACGGCTAATGAGTAGCCAAATCATTCGATTGTTGTATATTAATCACATGTGATTGATGTAATAAGTAATATAATCCTACTTGCTAATCACATGTGATTGACATAATAAGTAGCATGATTCTACTTGTATCCCCCCCCCCCCAATAAAACATTTAAAAAGAGTTTAAAACATTAGTTAAGGGGTATGAACTCACCTGCGGTAAGTGATTGGAATTGAACGGACTGTTATCGTACGGAAGGATCGGACAAGTGCTTGGTGTCAAGTGGAGACTTAGACACACACAATGATCCTAATTACATATGAAAACATATGTATATAAATAATTAGTGATTATAACACTAATTATACAAGTAATAACATTTAAGCGCGAGGATAACACTTTTGGTCAAGTGCTAGGAGGCTAAAGGGTTGCAACAAAGGAGTGCAATGCCCCTAATGTGAGTTTAAGGTCAAAAGACCATATTCATTAGAGTTTACGGCCCAAGGAAGTAAGTTCCTGGCCGTAAACTCCCAACCAAGGCTTGGGATGGTACTTTCAATTACTACAACCTTAGTGGGAATTGTTTCAAGGCATATACAAGTGTTTGGGCACCATATTGACTCCTTTGGGGAGTTTACGGCCCAAAGACCCCTTTTCCCTTGGAGTTTACGGCCGTAAACTCCCTTGGGAGGGTTCTTATTGTCCTTTCAAGTCTCCAACATTTCTAGGAACAAGTCTAGGCTTCAACCATTGGATTAAGGAAGGTTTATGGCACTAAATGGGACCATTTGATGGAGTTTACGGCCATAGAACTCTTTGGGCCGTAAACTCCCTCACACATGAGGTTCTAAGAATTTTAACTAGTCCAAAACTCATCTAGGTACTTGCCCTAAAAGTCTCTTGGCCTTAGGAAGTGTTTAGGGTGTCTTTTGACCCCTTAATAGGAGTTTACGGCCCAAGAAATACTCTTGGCCGTAAAATCTTCCACACTTGAGTTTCCATGAGTTTTCTAGGTTCTAATCTTTTAGGGGTACATGCCAAAATAAAGTCTAAGCCTTAGGACAAGTTTGAAGGCACTTATGAACACAAAACTTGGAGTTTACGGCCCAAGGAGCTTCTTGGCTGTAAACTCCCTTATAGAAATGATTTCTAAGGGTTTTGATGGCATAAATCATGAGTTTAAAGCTTCTAGGTTTTTGTTCTAAGGCTAGGGATCACAAGGAACTCATTTGTGCCCTTTACTTGGAGTTTACGGCCCAAGAGGTGTTCCTTGGCCATAAACTCCTCAAACTACTTGGTTTTGATTTGTTTCTAGCCTCTAATGCTCATACATAAGGTCCTTAGTTAGATGCCTAACACGGAAATGGGACTAGGTGGCCTTTAGGCTTGATTTTGGAGTTTACTCCCCAAGAACGTTCTTGGGCGGTAAACTCCTGGATCTTGTGTTTTGGACATGTAAATAATGTTATTAAGCATATAACAAGTATTAAAACACATCTAGGGAAGTAGAGTCACAATCTGGGATGAAAACCCGAAGATCCGTGAGAGAGAAATGGGCTTTTCTCTAAATGGAATTCAACTAATGAACCAATTTGGTTCAGAATTCTATTTATAGTCCTGAGATTTTTGGCAGCAAATATTTATTTTCTCGGAATGGATTCTAATGATTCTAGGGTAATGGAATTTACAGTGTTGCACAAAATCCTAGTGCAACCACTCTCCTAATACCCCTTTTTGGTGTAAAACCCTAAAACTGCCAAACTTATATTCTAAGTCTGAATTTTCATTGTAACTGCTCTACTTCTATTGGATTGAAATGGTTTGATTAGAATGGGGAATTTCAGGTTGTCACATCATCCCCCTGTTAAATGGAATTTCATCCCGAAATTAGAATTTAGGCAAGGAAGTATGTGCGAATGATCGAGACGTGAGGAGAAAACTTCCTAATTGATTGGTACTAGCGCACTTAAGTGAAATCGGGCTCTCGGTTGGCATTCCAACGAACCTTCACTAACTGGCGACGACGTTGCTTCGTCCGCTTAACCTCTCGGTCGAGGGTCACCACGGTTCTAATACGAAGGCGAGGATCTCGATGAGTGGACTTGCAAGAGTCCTAACGGAAAGGTATAGTTTCACGATCGAGATGCGAAGAGTAGAAAGTATGTTACTGAGTTCGCGGAGTAGATCTAGTTTGTGCGAGGCACATGACCGATTCTGATAAGAATCTCGGAGGTCCTGTCTAACTTGGATTTAGCTTTCCACGCTTTACGAAGCGTATAAAACCATTCCCGTAATGAGTTATTCTAAAGAACTTGGTCACTCACTTGGAATCTCAAAGGTTCCCTTTCTTGCGTAACTTCCCAGTCAAAGGCCACCGCTTGCTGGGTCAAAGTCGTACGGGTTTCTGTAGTTTGCGAGGAGTTCTGAATGAACTAAGGCGGTAAGTCGGTAAGACCTAGAATTTGGCGAAAGACTGTCAGCGTCTCTGATGTCGATAAATGCTCAACGGTTTTGACAAATCGAAAGAGTACTCAAAATTTCCCACACTACTAATAGTGGGTCTTAGAAATTTGACTCTTCAATTTCAAAACTCGTGCTTTGAGAACATCGTTAAAAGTTTCTCTGGAGGAGATGTTTTCCCATGGGTTCCTTCTTACTACAGGGGTAGATAAGTAAGTCATTACAAGGAGAAATGACGAACTGATCCAGGTAAGAAAGACGTACCCTACTCGTTTAGCTTATAAAAGCTATGGGCGCATTGGTCCTATCCGAAGGGTATCACTACGGACTTGAAGTGTCCGTATTGAGTTCAGGAGATAGTCTTCCGGACATCTTTCCCTAACACTCGAACTGGTGATATTCGGATCCCGGATTCACTCCTGGAAGTAGTTTCTTTCTTTGCGATTGCTCAACCATTTTGTCTACGCGCGGCAGAGATAACGATTTCTAATGAAAAATCTCGATGGGGTCCTCAATAATCGAGGTACATGCAATGCGATCCGTCGATCTCTGGAAGAATATGACCGAGGTTCTCTAGGGTGAGAAACCTAGTCTTCTAATTCTATTTATGTGTAGTTCGCTAAGTTATCCAGACTGTTCTTGTATCTCCGTGGGTGTTTAAACTATAGGGTGACCTGTTTTCGGGAGTCGTACTGGGTTCTATGCTTGTTCTCATGACGATGTGATTAATCGTACTTAGGCAGTTCTCCATCCTGAAGTTCATATTAGAATTCATACCTAGTTTCACAGTCACCCTTTCGTGTATACGAGTCATATATAATTAAGGTTGAAAAGGTAGTCGAATAACTGGTTCTTCTTTAAGTTCACATCCCATCGGGGAAAAAGAATTTAAAGTGGAATCATCAATTCTAAACCTGTAGAACCTTGATTATATATCACTCTTATGCATACATTCTTCAGTGATAGATCAACCGCATGAATCCCTAGATTAAACTTGACGTACTGCACGAGTGGTACTTCGGGGATTTCTTCGGAAAGAAATAACTAATAGGTACTCCTGGCATGAGTACCTCGGTGTTCTGATGTGACGGTTTCACTGGAAAAGTGATCTAGAAGAAAGGGGTGTACGTATGAAGCTGTTTTCGTGAGGATCAAATTGAATCGAGTCGTATGATAATGTCGAAATCATACCGAAACTTAAAGACATTAGATTTGAACATAATACGTTTACAGACAAAACACAACCATGCAACCATGAACAGAGTTACAGTACTTTAGCTTTACCACAAGACTATTGATGCGAATAAGATATACTACAAAAGACAAGTATACGCAGCACGAGAGTCCTTATACAGATAGGATCTCACAAAAGGTAAGACTCTAGTTGCACTAGTTCTAGATAGTTTTTAAGTCTGTTACAACGAAACACCTTAATTACATTAACGTGGTTCCTGAGCAGGCTCTCCTGTAGCTGTGATCCTGAGAATCTTCCCATCTGCGCCAGAATTCTGCGTTATCGGGCAATCTTTCTTGAAGTGCCCTGTCTCACCACATTAGTGGCATGTCTGGCTAGGACTAGTTTTGGTGGCGGAATTACGGTGCTTAGCTAGTGCTACGTGGACACGAGTGCCCTCCTCGTTACTCCACTTTGAAAATTGCTTCTTAAATCGTTCTACGCTATAACTCGTCTTGCGCGCAGGGTTAGTCTCGATGAAAGGGACTTGAGCGATGGGTCGTTTTGGTGCTCCACAGTCACGAGCATGATGCCCTATGTTTAGGCAATTGCAACATTGCATCTCATGGCAAGTCCCATGATGATGGAAACTACATTTATCACACTTAGGGAGTTTTCCCTCATATGGCCTGCTCGGTACGGGAACAGCAGGGGTTTCCACTTGCTGCTGTTGTATAGCCAGCTTTTGGGCTCTCTTGTGTTCCTTTGGGGCTTGACGCTTTCGTTTCTTGTTCTCTGCTTTCTGGCTTTGCGAGCCTGTGACTGTTACTGTTTGGTGACTTCCTGGATGGATATCACGATTGGGAACTTCATTCCCATCAGCAGTATCGACTGTGCTGCTAGCGCTACGGTGCCCAATGACCGCGGTTACAGCAACCACTATAGCAGTTGTTAGTGTCGTTTGAAAGGTAGTGGCGTCCATCGAAAAAGTATAGGTCTCGTTGCTTAGCTGGTTGTTTCCGGATGACGACATGATTCTGTTAACATGAAAGAATAAAGATTTTGTGAGCGATTCTGGTTGACCCTGATGTACTTAGATTGTTCATGTAAAGAGTAGAAGTATGTTCTCGAAAGTTGGACCTACATCCCCATGATGCAGTCCTAGTCATGGGTGGAAGTAAGTTCGTAGAATGGTCTCAAGATGGTTGTCGTTCGAGCTGAGGTATCGTGGGTTGGTGAATAACAAGATCCAACCACTTAAAGAGACATGGAAATGCCTCTGGAGATAAATCGCTATAGTCCAATGATTTGACTAAAGCATGATTCAGATAGACTATTATGAATGAATGACAAGAGTACTTGAATGAAGAATGACACAGAAGTTAGCCGGCTGTCAATATCTGTGATATTCAAGATGTAAAGATTCTGGAAAATGACCTTATGAAGGTCTTACATCATATCCAGAGAAGGTAGTATTGACAGCATAAAGACCTAACTAAAGTACTTACGGTACAGGATAATTTCATAGAAAATGCCACATCGGGCATAGACAGAAAACACGATTCCTTTTTATAAGGGAAATAAAGTAAAGCGTCTACAATTGGCGATGGTCATCCCTCTGGTGAACTCATAGTTCAACCAATTGACGTTCCATGTCAAGTAGGTGTCTTTCGCACACCATATGGCGTACCCGGAGCTCTATGACTTCGGCTCGTGATTCGGCCAGTGCTTGTAGCAGGGTTTCATGGCTTCTCTCTGATCTCTCGTGTGCATCTCCTAGATGAATGGTGTAGAGGGTATGCATTCTAGCATAGGCGACTATTTCTGAAATCTGATGTAGGGCTGTCCTGCCTTGAATCTCATTTCGGGCCTCTCTACGGATGAAGATTGGCAAGACTATATTTGTTAAGCCCTCATTGCTCAAGTCGTAAAAGCTTCAGTCGCCATCAAATAGCATAGCCTGATCTTGTTGTTGGTTCCATGTTTCCAAGCATTCCACTCACTCAGGGTCGGGCCATGAAAAGCCGGACGAGGGTTAGGAAATGGGAAAGGGAGCTGCTCGGGGTAGGTTTTCAAACTCTGGTTCGGAGTTAGCATCAGACGAAAGGTTTTCATCATAACCAACCAGCTATGACTTCATTCGGAAGATACTGTTTGTCAAGGGGATGGAGTCCAGTTATGATTTCTTTGCGAGAATTTAGGGTAAGAGAATAATTATTAGACAAACTATCTAGATAATTATATAGAAAATCTTCATTAGTTACATCGCTATTTGTGAAGTGCATACCAGCTATGTGTAATCTAAACAGGATAGACCTTCAAATAAGTGACCTTAATTCCAAATTCACACAGAATAGGAGTAAGGCAAAATTATCACTGATTCTAAGTCTATAACATCCTAATTACATGTAGCCTTAGTGTATCCACTTAGCAACTATCAACTTAGTAATGAAGATCCCGTTTTAATTCTCAAGTATAAAGTACTTATACTAACACCAAATACACCTATAGTATTTAAATTTTTATGTTATGTTCTATTGTTCTCATTGTGGTAGGGTTGGTAAGATTTTAGCATTGTTGCAACCACACACTTAAACTTAGGCACATGCTAGTCAACCCTCGGATAATATAGGCGATCAGGCTATATCTTCCCAGTTTTGACCATATGTCTCTAAGCCCACTTGTGTTGTCCAACAATCGTAATTCTTTTGTACTGTCCTAGTGACACTGATTTTAGTATGAATGCAGCACGTATACCTACTTAAATATTTTACTATTTAAAGTATAAACTCTTGGTTAGAGTATTTTTAATCCCTTATGTATTTATAGTTAGTATATCTTTTATGGGTTGATATACTTAATTCACTATAAACAATGCTCTGATACCAATCTGTCACTGTAACGCCCCGGGTTTTCTAGGTATGTTTGGTTATTTTAATTTAATTATCCTTGTAACCTTGGGTTAATTTATTTAACCAATGCCTAATTTTTTATGTTATTGGACTCTTTTTATCATCTTGTAAACTCCTTTTATTGAAGTCCATGGACTATGGGCCTATTTGTAAAGTCCATCTAGTAAATAGTACTTAATGTGTAAATTGAATCATTTGGAACACACACAAGGAAAACACTCTAAACCCTCCCTCTCACTCAAAAATCGTCCCTCTCTCTCTCTTTGGGATCAAGAGCAGACAAGGGGCTGTTTGGAGCTTAATTCTTGTTCATTTCCAGCCTTGATTCGTATTGGTATGAACCTCCTTATCCTTTCGTACAACTTGATTCATAACCTTGTTCTAGTTTTATGATTTCATCTTCACTTATTCTCCTTCTTATTTGATTTGTAATTGTGTGTTATACATCATCTCAATATCCTATCTTCACCCCATATATGGTGGATGATGGATCTAGGGGATTACATGTGGCATAAGATCATGGAAACCCTAAAAGGGAGAATGATGATTTTATGTGCTTATGTTTATTTTCATGTTGATTATTATTACATCCTTGTGGCTAAATTAAATCCTAATGATCCCTAACCCTTTTTAGTACCACCATTATCATGGGGACTGAATTGGGATGATGAACACATCTTAAAATGTGTTTCAAAAGGAGAAGGATGGATATGCCAAAAAGGAATCACGGGTGGCTACGATTCTGTTTTCCATCAGATCTGTAGTCATTTTGTAAAAATCATATATAGAGCTCTAGAACTCAAAAGGACCCCAAACCAGTTCCAAAAGTTCACAAATTGAGTCGGATAACTTTCTTAAGCAGGCCAACCTCACTGATAAGGGCTTTATCTATGTGAAATAATGTAATCTTTGCTGTTAGGTCTGATCCGGGTCTGTTCTGATATGTCATTTTGTTTTCATCATTTCTAAGGCTTGAAAAAGGATCCAGAGTGATTCCAAGTTTCTATATGTTCTTTATATTATGAATTTAAGATCTGGAGAATATGGGGTGTTATTTCCAATTATAAATTGGTTAGAATGGATCCACACTCCAGGTCAGTGGGCAGTCACCAGCTTTTGCTAGTGCTGTGATTGTCCACAATGTGAATTTTATATCTGGAGTTTGAGAGATGATTTTCATTCAATTCCAACTCTGAGACTTTCACTTTTATGTCCTTTAATTCTCTTAATTTTTATTTGGACGAATTCTACTCACAAGTTGGGTAGAATTGGCCAACATCACTTGACTGCATTGTTGGAGACAGAAGTGATACACCATTTTGTAAAATTCATATTTAATTCATCTTTTGGAGTTAGAATTAGTTCTTTATATTTGTGGAATCCTAAGCAACCATAGTTTCCTATAAAATTTAGTTAAATCTATGTTTCTGTTTTAGATTTTGGAGTAAACCCGTTTTGAACAGCAAGTCTGTTTTAGAGACCTTGCTGTGATCACTCTTTTCTCAACTCATAGCTTCATTACTTCTCCTTTCTAACCTTTAGTCCTTCTTAGGTGAGGTTTTGAAGTTTGCTCAAGCTTGGTAGCATTATTTGATTGTTAGCCATCCTTAATACTCACTCAAGGTGAGTTCTCTTACACCGTTGTATTGATGATTGTGTTTGCTAGTTAGCTCGTGTGTGATTATTTGAATTTATTATAAAAGCATGCTATATAAGTATTGTTTTAATTCGTACATGTGCATTGTATGTAACTAATTATGGATATGGGGACACCACCAACGGATACGGATTTACCGGTGCGGTGGGTAGGTAAGATCACCAACGTAATACTCTTCGTGAGGTGCGGTGATTAGGGCCAAATGATACGGGATCTTCCCGGTGCGGTTCAAACCTACAAGTCCTTCTCGTAATATAGACATTGATTAGGGCTAGTAAATATGAATGTTAGTACAATGTCTGTGTTTGAATTCACTAAGCTTCGTGCTTACGTTTTTCCCCTATAACTTTTCAGGTGTTAAGATTAAAGAGGCTAAGGCTTGACATGGAGCATCGGGACATCGCTACTAGTTATTTTGTTGGGACCTTATTATTATTATTACTTCCGCACTTAGTTTATATGATTATTAAGTTTATGGATTATGTTATGACTCTTTCAGTTGTTTTAATTTAATTTAAGATGGGTTTTAAAAGTTTAAAATTTTTGCAAAAAAAAAAAAATTAATTGGGTGTCACAAGTTGGTATCAGAGCCACAGTTTGAGGGAACTAGACATTCTTGTGGATGTTCTAGACTCAAATTTGAAGCTCTATAATAGTTTATTCTCTTTTTAAAAGATTTTTCAAAGTTTCTGAAGACTAGTAATGAAAGATGTCGCGGTATGCCAGTCGGCCAGCCAAGTAAGCCTTATTTCTTATGTTAAATGTTTATGTTAAATTGTTGACTATGAATTGGATTCTACTAGTCTTAAAATGCTAGATCACACACTTATTTAATGTTAACATGTGAGAGAGATGTAAAATTAACGGCTAGAGCGAGCTGGAAATTTTGAAACTAGACTCGATTGCGAAATTCGAACTTGTGTGGAAGATAGTAGAAGGGCCCCTACTATTTGAAACATCGGTGCCGGTTTCGGGTCGGGGCAAGGCTGAGAAATTTTCGGCAAGCCGAGTGTTTCGTCTTCCTAGAAATATCTAGGCTGAATTATTTATAAATATTTTCCTCCTTCTACGGATACAGATGGCTCCGCCTGCTCGCCTTAATCAGCTCCAAATGGAGCAAGTTATGAATATTTTCGCTGAGGAATTCAATAACGCTTTCAATGAACTAATCCCGGGCGTGACCAATGACATAATCAACCAGGTCAAAGCTCTTCTGGATGAGTGCCTCGCATCTATTCCCGGGGGAGCATTACCAGCTCCGCCCGTTCGGGATTCGGCATACTACTTCGAGAAGTTCAGCAAGTGTAGCCCTCCTCTTTGGAATGGTGAATCCGACCCAGTTACTGCTAAGCATTGGGTGTCAGATGTTGAGGGCACCTTCATGACTGTTGGGTGTCCGGACCAGTACAAAGTTGTGATCGCCATGAATCAGCTGCGAAAAAGGGGAAAGACATGGTGGAACACCATCACCGCTCTATTAAACGAGGAAGAAGTGAGGGCCATGTCTTGGGCCCAATTTGTGGAGAGGTTCGAGGCACAATATGTGCCCAAGGTGGAGCAGCAGCGGATGCAGCAAGAGTTCATGGCCTTACAGCAAACTACCGAGTCTGTTAGCGACCTGAACGCCAAGTTTTTGGAGATGCTATCTTTTTGTCCCTCATTTGCTGGGAACGAGGCCTGGTTGGTTAGCCAATACACTACCATTCTACGTACCGAGATTCAGGAATTCGTTAGCATGCAGGAGTTCCTGACTTTATCCGCGATCATGGATGCAGCAAGGAGGAGGGAAATCGAGTTGCAGTCCCAGACCAAGAGGAAGACTAATGACACCTCCTCCAAGACATCCGGAGATGCCCAGAAAAAGAAAAAGCAGGGTGGTAAGTCAAGGTATGAGTACAGGCCGTCTTCAGGTCAGGGCGAGAAAAATCCGTTGATCTGCTACAACTGTAAAAAGCCAGGGCGTCATTGGAAGAATTGTAGGGCTCCCCCTGCGAGTGCAGTTCCTCAGATTACTTCTGCTGCTCCCGTCTGCTATCACTGCAACGAGATGGGACACAAGAAGCCCGAATGCCCGAAGTTGAAGGCTGGTAAAGGAAGCGGGGGTACAAATCCTGCAATTGCATCGTCTTCTAAGGGACCCACTATGGTGACACGAGGTCGTGCTCACCAGATGACTACGGATGAGCCGGTGATTACCGCGACAGTGGCAGGAATTTTTTTTTCTTTTCTCTCCTGCCATTATTTAATAAATGGTAGTTAGAATTGTTTACATGATCGTATGTGGTAAAACAGGCACTTATTTGCTAGATTCCAAGCCTGCTGTTGTTATGTTTGATAGCGGTGCTACCCATTCTTTTGTATCTCGCACGTTTATTAATCGTCTGGGGTGTAGTATCGGAAAATTGGCTCGCCCAATGGTTGTCGAAGTTGCCGACAACCGCACTATTTATGTCACCGATGTCTATCGGGGTTGCACTCTCGAGTTTTCTGGAGTTGAATTCCCTATTGATCTTATCCCTATTGCGATGCGAGAGCTCTACGTTATCGTAGGCATGGATTGGCTTGATGCGTTTGATGCGGAAATCCACTTTCGTAAGAAGCAAGTTCATGTTCGAAACCCTAGAGGTGGAGAACTTATTATTCAGGGGGACATTCCTCGCCTGGCTATGGCTTCTTGCTCTTCTGATATAGCACTAGACGACGTTCCTATCATTTCCGACTTCAGCGATGTCTTTTCGGAGGAACTCCCTAGCTTGCCACCTGTTCGGCAAGTGGAGTTTTGCATTGATTTGGTGCCAGGTGCGACTCCGGTAGCGAAATCTCCTTACCGCTTGGCACCACCTGAAATGAAAGAGCTCCAAGATCAACTGCAAGAACTAAGTGATAAAGGGTTTATACGGCCAAGCTGCTCACCTTGGGGTGCTCCTATTCTCTTTGTGAAGAAGAAAGATGGATCCCAACGAATGTGTATTGATTATAGGGAGCTAAACAAGCGCACGATAAAGAATAGGTACCCGTTTCCACGTATTGACAATCTTTTCGATCAGCTTCAGGGAGCATCTTGGTTTTCCAAGATTGATTTACGTTCCGGTTACCATCAGATGCGTGTTCGTGAAGAAGACATTGAGAAAACAGCATTCCGTACCCGATATGGGCACTTTGAATTCGTGGTGATGCCTTTTGGGCTCACCAATGCACCCGCAGCATTCATGGATCTCATGAACCGGGTGTGTAGCCTGATGCTTGACCGTTCGGTCATAGTGTTCATAGATGATATCTTAGTCTATTCTAAGAGCAAAGAGGAGCATCAGCAACACCTTCGGGAGATTCTAGAAACTCTGGCAAGAGAAAGGCTTTATGCTAAATTCTCAAAATGTGAATTTTGGTTGGAAGAAGTTCAGTTCTTGGGGCATGTGGTAAACAAACACAGTATCAAGGTCGATCAAGCCAAGGCTAATGCGGTTAAACAATGGAAGATTCCGAAAACACCTTCTGAAATTCGCAGTTTCTTGGGTTTAGCCGGTTATTACCGGAGGTTCATTGAAAATTTCTCTAAAATCGCCTTACCACTCACCCGATTGACCAAGAAATCAATGAATTTCGTTTGGGGCCCGGAGCAGCAACTGGAGTTTGATGAGTTAAGGAAGCGATTGTGTGAAGCTCCGATTTTGGCCTTACCTGATGGGGTTGAGGATATGGTGGTTTATTGTGATGCATCGCTTCAAGGTCTTGGTGCCGTGTTAATGCAACGAGATAGGGTGATAGCCTATGCCTCCCGACAGCTGAAACCCCACGAACGAAACTACCCCACTCATGATTTGGAGCTTGGGGCTGTTGTTTTCGCTCTTAAGATTTGGAGACATTATCTCTATGGAGTGAAGTTTATCATATACACTGACCATAAGAGTCTAAAATATTTGTTCGAGCAGCGGGATTTGAATATGAGGCAGATCCGATGGTTGGATGTGGTAAAAGATTATGATTGTGAAATTCACTACCACCCTGGTAAAGCTAATGTGGTAGCTGATGCTCTCAGTCGTAAACAATCTGCCGAACCGATTAGAGCTAAGTGTCTCCGGATCACGATGGTGTCGTCTTTATTAGATCTTATCCGGGACGCCCAAAAGACGGCAATACTGGAGGAAAACATCAGGCGTGAGAAGATTGGGAAAGAGTTGCCTAAGATGGAACGAGACGGGCGGGGTTTGTTGACTCGCTACGGTAGGGTTTGGGTTCCATATACCGGGGGAAATCGGAAAACCCTAATGGATGAGTCTCATAAGTCAAAATTTTCTATCCATCCTGGTGCTACTAAAATGTATCGGGACCTTCATGAGGCTTACTGGTGGCATGGAATGAAGAATGATGTGGCTCGATTTGTGGAAGAATGTATGACCTGTCGGAAGGTCAAGGCGGAACACCAGAAACCGCATGGGAAGTTGCAACCATTGGAGATTCCTGAATGGAAATGGGAGCATCTAACCATGGACTTCATTACAAAACTTCCTAGAACTGCCCGAGGATCAGATACGATATGGGTGATTGTTGATCGTTTGACTAAGAGTGCTCACTTTCTAGCTATAAAGGAGAGCTCATCGGCGGACAAATTAGCCGAGATCTTTGTTCGGGAGATTGTCTCATTACATGGGGTGCCCGTTTCTATCGTCTCCGATCGAGACACCTGATTTACCTCTCGGTTCTGTAGGAAGTTTCAAGAGGAATTGGGCACACGATTACATTTTAGTACCGCCTTCCATCCGCAGACAGATGGGCAGAGTGCGCGAACGATTCAGACCTTGGAGGACATGCTTAGGGCGTGTGCGATTGATTTTGGGGGTAGTTGGGATGACCATCTACATCTAGCTGAGTTTTTCTTATCACAACAGCTATCACTCGAGCATTAAAATGCCTCTGTTTGAAGCCTTGTATGGGAGGAAGTGCAGGACGCCCGTTTGTTGGGGTGAGGTTGGGCAAAGGGTACTTGGGAGTACCGATATCGTGCTACAGACTACGGAGAAAATCCAAGTGATTCGGGATCATTTGGTCACAGCGAGTAGTCATCAGAAAAGTTATGCCGACAAAAGACGCTCCAATCTTGAGTTCCAGGTGGGAGATTATGTGTTGCTTAAAGTCTCCCCCTGGAAATGTGTGATTCGATTTCGGAAGCGGGGAAAGCTCGGAACCCGATTCATTGGACCCTACAAGGTCATAGCTCGTGTGGGGAAGGTGGATTACCGTTTAGAGCTTCCTGACGAGCTTACTCTAATTCATAATACGTTCCACGTGTCTCAGTTACAAAAATGCGTTGTTGATGAGACCGCTGTGATACCACTGGAGGACATACAAATTGACGAGCGTCTCAATTATGTTGAGAAACCAATCGCAATTTTAGAACAAAAGACGAAAGCTCTCCGCAACAAGACTATAAACCTGGTTAAGGTGCAGTGGCAACATAGGAAGGGTTCGGAATGGACATGGGAACCAGAATGCGAGATGCGGGCTCATTATCCGGATCTGTTTCTAGGTGTTGACTTCGAGGACGAAGTCCGTTCTTAGTGGGGGAGAGTTGTAACGCCCCGGGTTTTCTCGGTATGTTTGGTTATTTTAATTTAATTATCCTTGTAACCTTGGGTTAATTTATTTAACCAATGCCTAATTTTTTATGTTATTGGACTCTTTTTATCATCTTGTAAACTCCTTTTATTGAAGTCCATGGACTATGGGCCTATTTGTAAAGTCCATCTAGTAAATAGTACTTAATGTGTAAATTGAATCATTTGGAACACACACAAGGAAAACACTCTAAACCCTCCCTCTCACTCAAAAATCGTCCCTCTCTCTCTCTTTGGGATCAAGAGCAGACAAGGGGCTGTTTGGAGCTTAATTCTTGTTCATTTCCAGCCTTGATTCGTATTGGTATGAACCTCCTTATCCTTTCGTACAACTTGATTCATAACCTTGTTCTAGTTTTATGATTTCATCTTCACTTATTCTCCTTCTTATTTGATTTGTAATTGTGTGTTATACATCATCTCAATATCCTATCTTCACCCCATATATGGTGGATGATGGATCTAGGGGATTACATGTGGCATAAGATCATGGAAACCCTAAAAGGGAGAATGATGATTTTATGTGCTTATGTTTATTTTCATGTTGATTATTATTACATCCTTGTGGCTAAATTAAATCCTAATGATCCCTAACCCTTTTTAGTACCACCATTATCATGGGGACTGAATTGGGATGATGAACACATCTTAAAATGTGTTTCAAAAGGAGAAGGATGGATATGCCAAAAAGGAATCACGGGTGGCTACGATTCTGTTTTCCATCAGATCTGTAGTCATTTTGTAAAAATCATATATAGAGCTCTAGAACTCAAAAGGACCCCAAACCAGTTCCAAAAGTTCACAAATTGAGTCGTATAACTTTCTTAATCAGGCCAACCTCACTGATAAGGGCTTTATCTATGTGAAATAATGTAATCTTTGCTGTTAGGTCTGATCCGGGTCTGTTCTGATATGTCATTTTGTATTCATCATTTCTAAGGCTTGAAAAAGGATCCAGAGTGATTCCAAGTTTCTATATGTTCTTTATATTATGAATTTAAGATCTGGAGAATATGGGGTGTTATTTCCAATTATAAATTGGTTAGAATGGATCCACACTCCAGGTCAGTGGGCAGTCACCAGCTTTTGCTAGTGCTGTGATTGTCCACAATGTGAATTTTATATCTGGAGTTTGAGAGATGATTTTCATTCAATTCCAACTCTGAGACTTTCACTTTTATGTCCTTTAATTCTCTTAATTTTGTTTTGGACGAATTCTACTCACAAGTTGGGTAGAATTGGCCAACATCACTTGACTGCATTGTTGGAGACAGAAGTGATACACCATTTTGTAAAATTCATATTTAATTCATCTTTTGGAGTTAGAATGAGTTCTTTATATTTGTGGAATCCTAAGCAACCATAGTTTCCTATAAAATTTAGTTAAATCTATGTTTCTGTTTTAGATTTTGGAGTAAACCCGTTTTGAACAGCAGGTCTGTTTTAGAGACCTTGCTGTGATCACTCTTTTCTCAACTCATAGCTTCATTACTTCTCCTTTCTAACCTTTAGTCCTTCTTAGGTGAGGTGTTGAAGTTTGCTCAAGCTTGGTAGCATTATTTGATTGTTAGCCATCCTTAATACTCACTCAAGGTGAGTTCTCTCACACCGTTGTATTGATGATTGTGTTTGCTAGTTAGCTCGTGTGTGATTATTTGAATTTATTATAAAAGCATGCTATATAAGTATTGTTTTAATTCGTACATGTGCATTGTATGTAACTAATTATGGATATGGGGACACCACCAAAGGATACGGATTTACCGGTGCAGTGGGTAGGTAAGATCACCAACGTAATACTCTTCGTGAGGTGCGGTGATTAGGGCCAAATGATACGGGATCTTCCCGGTGCGGTTCAAACCTACCAGTCCTTCTCGTAATATAGACATTGATTTGTTCTTTGCCTTTATCATTATAATTGGAAAATGGATTAGGGCTAGTAAATATGAATGTTAGTACAATGTCTGTGTTTGATAATAATAAAGACTAAATGCATGATAAATTAATATTGACACAACACCACAAATATCTCAACATAACCACCTCATGAATACAATCACATGCAACAAAGCTTAAATAATCCATCGAGTAAAAGACTCATCCCTACATCGGTTGGACTCATACAATAGTTGCTCAATAGGGTCAAATCTATCACTCTGAGATTATTTAACCTATGTAACATGTGAATCACTAGGAGTTCCATAAAGCACAAAGCAATCAACATTCAAGCATGAAAAATGTAACCACTATACCAACTAATCAAGCCATTCTATCTGATTATCTGAAAACTATACTAGTATGCAACTTTAACAGCTCAAAAAATCAGGCATATAAAGACATCTCTCCTAGCATAAAAATCCTAAGCAGATCATTAGTCATAATATAGCATGCAATTCTCATAACATATAATCATAACATACATGTATGGGTATTCTGGGAATCACTTACTTGAGCTCGGTTGATTTCACGCACCACATCCCCATTTGTCTTTATAAAATCCCTTTTTGTAATTTATTCCTTTTTCAAAATCTTTTTAGAAACTCATTTTCTTTCAAAATATTACTAATTCTTCAGTTGAGTTTAGACATACCCGAGAGTGTGCCTCAATCCCTCAAACCAAGTTCTTATACCAACATGTAATGACCTAAAATTATGAGGTAAAATTTTCATTTTTAATTCAACCAATACATTAATTGTCTTTAAGTCAAAATTCGATATCATTTTTCTAAATATTCAAAAGTACTTTATAAGAAAACAATTATCAGAGTATAATCTCAAAATCATCATGATGCAAAAACATGGGTGGATGCGTTGCAATCACACCGAGCCCTTCACTTATGAACCAGAAGTACCTGAAACCATAACCATAAAAACTGTAAGTACAAAGTTTAGTGAGTTCCCAAAAATACCATATACCATACATAATAATCACATACTGGGCCCCCAGTCCTTCATCGGGCCTTGCCCGGTCCTCGGGTCCCGCCTAGCATCGAGCCCTGCATATATGTCAGTCATCAGGACCCGTTTGGCATCATGCCTCGTCCGGTACACATATAATCATATAAACATCTAATCATATTAACACATGTGATAATGACAAAGAAAATAGCATATCATACAGTTATCGAGCCCCACCCAACATCGGGCCTTGTCCGGTAAACATAAAAACACATACTGATAACCGACATATAATATACTCATCAGACCCTACCTGGCATCGGTACCATCACATAACACATGCAAGAGTCACACAGACACCTAGCATTTTAACATATAAACCATGGGTTGGCATTGGTGTCTTCTGAAATTACCCGAATTTGCATACGTTAAAGATGCTAACTTCTGTTAGATGAACAATTATTTCATAGGATTATTTAGGGTTAAGGTTATATAATGAAATAAATTAAATAAAAATGATATTAATTAATATATAAAAGATTTAAAAAAAATAATAAGAGGAAATAATTCAAATTAAACAGTTGTGTAGACAAAAATGATGCACGTATAATTTATTAAAAAGTTTGTGTAAGATCTGCATGGGTTAAAATGATAATAAAACAAACTTAAATTGTTATGTATTCTAGGGTTTGGGTAGGGCGTGTGAAAAAAATGAAAATTGAGGAATTTGTTTGCAAACTCATCCATGACCCCATCAGCTTGGATCCACGGGATGTCTCCAATACATCAGTTTCTTCTCATGGGCCTATTACGTCTTTGTTTTGCGTCGAGCAAGGGAAACCAAATTGAACGTAAACAGTCCTTGAGAAGCTCGATCGATTAGGCTCTCCCTGCATTCATTTCCTAGGCTTTCACGTACAAAAAATCAATCTTTGTTCCTCGGACCGCAATCGACAATTAATTGAAAAAAAAAAAAAAGAACGATCGCATGAGGGACATGCAATGAGAGATTAAGGGAGCATCAATCGATTCCATGTGAGGTGTGTGCGAGGGTGTTCCATCGGTAGTGAAGGAAACAAAATAAAAAGGAAATCGATCAGAGGGAGGAAAAGGGAAGGACCAATTGTGAGGAAGGAGTGGGGAAATTGGCTGCTACGAGCATTGATCATTCCAACTGGTAAGTCCTTGATTTTTCCATTTATTGTGTTCACGCTTCAAGTTCTAGCAATTGGATTGGAAATTTCATGTTGAATTGCTTCCATTGGTGTTATTGGTCTTGTGTTCTTTCATTTCAAATCCCATGATTTCCTTGCGGGTTCGATTGTGGTTGGATAATTGATCAACCAATCTTGGTTAAGTTCATGATTCTCCATGCCCATGTATTCTTGTTCCAAGTACTTGATGAAATAGTTAAATCATTAGTCAAATTGCTTCCTTTCGGTGATATGCTTCTTCTCTTTTGAATCACCAATCTTGTAGTTTTATTTATATGATCTTTCTACATAAAAGAATATGTTTTGAGCCATCCTAAAGGTCTTAATATGAGGCTTAATGGTGGAGAAAACTCAAGCCCTAGTGATGTTTTCCCTTTTAGCAAAATACTTTGTTTTTCCCATATAAGCAATGTACTTTGAATCATGGTTTGAGGTTGAAAATTGTTATTTTAACTTCTTGACATGTTGCTACTGTCAGGCACTCAATTTCCTTCTTTATAGTTGATTTTGGTTAAGGCTTATTGAGTTAAGTTGTCCAAAACAGTCCGTGAATGGAGTCCAACTTTTCTGATGAAATTAGCAAAGTTTAGTTATGTTCTTGGTGTTTTAACTTGTATCCCCCCCCCCCCCTTAAAACTTAAGAAAACATGAAAATACATGGGTATGAACTCACCTTGAGTGATTTCAGTAGATAGATGATGGAGAAAAGAAGTGTTCAACTCAAGAACACTTGGGAGATGCTTGAAGATTTGAGGATATAACAACAAATATGATGATATTTATGTAAGAAATTTATGATTTGGATGAAGGATAGTAGAATATCTAAGTGTAGGAGGAAGATACTTACCAAATGTGGAGGAAAAATCTAAGATCAACCCTTGAATCTCGAATTTTTAGAGAGAGGAAGTGAGAGAGAAAATATGTTTGATCTTTGGTGGAAGAATGAGAAAATGAGAAAAGTGTGAGGAGAGAGGAGAGTTTTCTAGCCTTTGACTAATTGTGTGGTTGGAAAAAGGTGGCAAAAGTACAATGAAGTGACTAGGTATGGGCTGATGGGGAATAGTAACATGGAGTGGGTATGGGAGGTTGCTTGTGTCACAGAATAAAGAAAAGTCAACACTCCACCTCTTATACTTCACCCACTCTTCTTGGATAAGGTTTATTCCCAAAAACGTGGATAATTAGTAACTATGGGGCCTTATATATTAAAATAAAGTTTTGGGTGAAAATCTCGCGTTAAAACAATTAAAAACGGGCCTAAAACGCAAAACTAATCGAAAACCGGGTGAAAAGAAGCTCCATGCGAAGCCTCTCAGTCCTAGGCCGAGGTTCGGTCCCTTCTGTTGCTGGGCCGGAGGCGAAATGGAGCGAAAGGGTAGGAGGCGAAATGGACCAAAAGGGTAGGAAGCGAAATGAGCCGAAGGTAGTTTCGGTCCCTCAAACTTGGTTTGGCCCGAGAGGGAAGGTTCGGGTTCGGTATGCTTAGCTTCGGTCCGAAGGGAGGTTCGCTTCTGACTAGTTCGCTTCTGACAAGTTTGTGTCACACCCCAAAACCAGGAATGACGGAAACGTTCTGGGGCGGAGGACGTCATGTATAATATCAACAACAATGTAAAGTAGTAAACAAGCAACAACATCATCCATTGCATTAATAATATAATTATTATACAAATGTGTTCTGTCAAATTTTGATAAACACTAAAGCATAAATCAAAATGAAAGATAAGTCTTGAACAAGCTCCATCTTCCTTTCTCCTTGCATCGGTACCTGTCTATGATGACCTGAGGATACAAGTAATTTTGAAAGCGAGTATCAGCTTTAAAGCTGGTGAGATCATAAGTATTTAGTGTCTTAATTTGTATGTGAGAAAATGTAAGTATATGTACTTAAAAGTATTGAAAGTGTATATGAACTGTAAGTGTTTGAAAAACCCTAGAATCCCTATGATTCCTATTAATAACAAAAGGAGTCTTCTACCAAGACCTAACCGTTCTGAATGTAATCTTCTACCAAGACCTAACTGTTCTGAATGTGTGAGTCTCTTGTAAGAGGATGTATTTTCCAAAGTATAACTATCATTATTCAAAAATATAGTTTGTACAATAATGTTTAAGTGAGGTTATCACTAAAAATATTTAATGGAAAATCAATGTAGTACTATGGTGTAGTGTCCAACTACAACCGTACTTATTACCTTAAATCTAGGGTAATACTTCCAAGTACTGTAGTATTTAATAAAAATAACTACATCGGTACTCAACTGCCTTATTTGAGGGATAAGGTATAATGTGATGTCTAGATCCCAGACTATACGCTCCCCTATCAAAGGGATTTTGGGACCTACCCACGACCCCTGCATGAACGCAAGCCGTGAGCATCTACATTACCGAATGATCATGTATACTCGATATAACTATCACAATTGTGGTGTGATTCATCAGTATAGTTAGATCCTGAACTGGTTCCGTGCTATAGCACCTAATGACGTCTGTTCTATGTATATGTAAGTGTGATCATGTAATTGTACTCAAGTAAGAGCGATCATGTAATAGTACAGTAGTGTACTGTAATGTTCTACGTGTGCTAGCTGTAATGTGTGTTCTCTCTATCTAGCAAGTATTGTAATGTAATCGTTCTATTATAGTTGTATATGTTCTCGTCCTAGTATAGTTGTATATGTTCTCATCCTAGTATAGTTGTATATGTACTGTATTGAAATGTTCTAGAAAGTATTGACTCATGAATGAACTGACTCATTGTATGATATCGCGTTCTAGTAATGGTTCTAGTATCTTCCTGAACTACCCATATGGTAGCTTTCTAGTATTCTAAGTGGTACGTATGGACATGGATGTATACCCTTGCTACCCAAGGACATAGGATGAACTGGAAGGACCTTTTATGACTATATATGTGTACATGATATATAACTAATATTTAAACGACCTTCGGACGAATACCCAAAATCCCACCAGACCACATCTCAAGGCGCGAAAAGGAAATAGGGTGGATAGCCTTCCTAAGTCTTTTAAACATTTCTTATATAAGTATACATATAGAGGCATGCAATTTATAATATAAAAGCATAAATAAGATTTGTAAGACATTTGAAATATAAGTATTATTTTAAGAAAAGATCAACTTGGTGTCAATCTATAAAACAATTTGAAGGCATAAGTCTAATAAAACAGTTTAAGTATAAGGAAACATTTGTTTGAAACACAGTTGTAAATAAGTTTGAAAGGAAATGTACGGAGTAAGCTGTACAGTATAAAAAGGAGTTATAAACGTATAAAATGTTATAAAAAGTCATTTGAAGGAAACTATTTGGTAAAACGGCTAATGAGTAGCCAAATCATTCGATTGTTGTATATTAATCACATGTGATTGATGTAATAAGTAATATAATCCTACTTGCTAATCACATGTGATTGACATAATCAGTAGCATGATTCTACTTGTATCCCCCCCCCCCCCCCCCCCATAAAACATTTAAAAAGAGTTTAAAACATTAGTTAAGGGGTATGAACTCACCTGCGGTAAGTGACTGGAATTGAACGGACTGTTATCGTACGGAAGGATCGGACAAGTGCTTGGTGTCAAGTGGAGACTTAGACACACACAATGATCCTAATTACATATGAAAACATATGTATATAAATAATTAGTGATTATAACACTAATTATACAAGTAATAACATTTAAGCGCGAGGATAACACTTTTGGTCAAGTGCTAGGAGGCTAAAGGGTTGCAACAAAGGAGTGCAATGCCCCTAATGTGAGTTTAAGGTCAAAAGACCATATTCATTAGAGTTTACGGCCCAAGGAAGTAAGTTCCTGGCCGTAAACTCCCAACCAAGGCTTGGGATGGTACTTTCAATTACTACAACCTTAGTGGGAATTGTTTCAAGGCATATACAAGTGTTTGGGCACCATATTGACTCCTTTGGGGAGTTTACGGCCCAAAGACCCCTTTTCCCTTGGAGTTTACGGCCGTAAACTCCCTTGGGAGGGTTCTTCTTGTCCTTTCAAGTCTCCAACATTTCTAGGAACAAGTCTAGGCTTCAACCATTGGATTAAGGAAGGTTTATGGCACTAAATGGGACCATTTGATGGAGTTTACGGCCATAGAACTCTTTGGGCCGTAAACTCCCTCACACATGAGGTTCTAAGAATTTTAACTAGTCCAAAACTCATCTAGGTACTTGCCCTAAAAGTCTCTTGGCCTTAGGAAGTGTTTAGGGTGTCCTTTGACCCCTTAATAGGAGTTTACGGCCCAAGAAATACTCTTGCCGTAAACTCTTCCACACTTGAGTTTCCATGAGTTTTCTAGGTTCTAATCTTTTAGGGGTACATGCCAAAATAAAGTCTAAGCCTTAGGACAAGTTTGAAGGCACTTATGAGCACAAAACTTGGAGTTTACGGCCCAAGGAGCTTCTTGGCCGTAAACTCCCTTATAGAAATGATTTCTAAGGGTTTTGATGGCATAAATCATGAGTTTAAAGCTTCTAGGTTTTTGTTCTAAGGCTAGGGATCACAAGGCACTCATTTGTGCCCTTTACTTGGAGTTTACGGCCCAAGAGGTGTTCCTTGGCCGTAAACTCCTCAAACTACTTGGTTTTTATTTGTTTCTAGCCTCTAATGCTCATACATAAGGTCCTTAGTTAGATGCCTAACACGGAAATGGGACTAGGTGGCCTTTAGGCTTTATTTTGGAGTTTACTCCCCAAGAACGTTCTTGGGCGGTAAACTCCCGGATCTTGTGTTTTGGACATGTAAATAATGTTATTAAGCATATAACAAGTATTAAAACACATATAGGGAAGTAGACTCACAATCTGGGATGAAAACCCGAAGATCTGTGAGAGAGAAATGGGCTTTTCTCTAAATGGAATTCAACTAATGAACCAATTTGGTTCAGAATTCTATTTATAGTCCTGAGATTTTTGGCAGAAAATATTTCTATTCTCGGAATGGATTCTAATGATTCTAGGGTAATGGAATTTACAGTGTTGCACAAAATCCTAGTGCAACCACTCTCCTAATACCCCTTTTTGGTGTAAAACCCTAAAACTGCCAAACTTATATTCTAAGTCTGAATTTTCATCGTAACTGCTCTACTTCTATTGGATTGAATTGGTTTGATTAGAATGGGGAATTTCAGGTTGTCACATTCACTTCTAACTAGTTCGCTTCTGACAGGTTCGCTTCTGACTAGTTCGCTTCTAACAGGTTCGCTTCTGACAAGTTCGCTTCCTAACAGGGTTCGGCTCCTTAAGAGGGGTTTCGGGTCCTTAAGCCTATTTTACTCGTTTTTACCCCATTTTAAGCCGTTTTTGACCCGATTAAGGGTCGGGATGGCCCAAAAGACTTCAAAAAGTTACGGGAACTTTTGAGAGAGATTTGGGAGAGATTTCACCTTCTTGGAGAGATTTCTCATACAAAGAGAGATTTGGGAGAGATTTCACATTCTTAGAGAGATTTCTCATACAAAGAGAGATTTGGGAGAGATTTCACATTCTTGGAGAGATTTCTCATACAAAGAGAGATTTAGTGAAAATGATTGAGAGACGTTTCGTGTGTGACAATTTTGAGTGTCCGGCTTCGCAATGCAAGGTCTGTAAACCCCGTTAAGCCATGTTTAAGGACCTTATACACTCCCGATGAGTATGCAACATTGTTTTATCGGTTTGGTTCTTTACTTACCACAATTTTAGGTTAAGGAAATCTAGATGTACGAACTTTTCAATTTATAATCTCTCATTCGAATAGCGAGTTGTTTAGAAATTACATAACATAAACCCTAGTATACAAGGGTTAACCGAGGTGACCGGTCTGACTTGTTGACTTTATTTGACTTTGAATTGACCAGAATTTGATGGTTGTCACATATACCAACTTGTAACGACCTAAAATTATGAGGTAAAAATTTCATTTTCAATTCAACCAAAACATTACTTATATTTAAGTTAAAATTCGAGATCATTTTTCTAAATATTCAAAGGTACTTTATAAGAAAACAATTATCAGAGTACAATCCCAAAATCATCATAATGCAGAAACATGGGTGTACGCACTGCAATCACGCTGAGCCCTTCCCTTATTAACCGGAAGTACCTGAAACCATAACCATAAAAACTGTAAGCACAAAGCTTAGTGAGTTCCCCAAAATACCACATAACATACATAATAATCACATATTGGGCTCCCAACCCTTCATCTGGCTTTGCCCGACGTCGTGTCCCGCCCGGCATCAAGCCTTACTCGGTACACAGATCCGTCAGTCATCAGGACCCACCTGGAATTAGGCCTCGCTCGGTACACATCTAATCATATGAACACATGCGATAATGAAAAACACAATAGCATACCATACAATCATCGAGCCCCACCCAACATCGGGCCTTGCTCGGTAAGAATAAAAACACATACTGATAATTGGCATACAATTACTCATTAGGCCCCGCCTGGAATTGGTTAACATCACATAACACATGAAAGAGTCACACAAACACCTAGCATTCTAACATATAAACCATGGGCCGGTATTGGTGCCTTCTTTGACGAACCAAATTTGCATACGTTAAAGATGCTAACCTCTGTTAGATGAACAATTATTTCATAGGATTATTTAGGGTTAAGGTTATATAATGAAATAAACTAAAAAAATTATAATATTTAATATATAAAAGATTTACAAAAAACATAAGAGGAAATAATTCAAATTAAACAGCTGTGTAGAAAAAAATAAGGCACGTATAATTTATTGAAAAGTTTGTGTATGATGTACATGTTGGATTAATGTCTAAGTCCATAACTATAATTGGTAAGACTTGACCTGACCCGGCATGGTCCATTTGGGTTGCATGGCATCATGCATTTGGATAGACTATAATAAGAGAAATAAGGCACTTATGGTTATTAATATATTATAAGTTATAGTATATTAATAATAAGAATAATAAGATTATTTAATTAGTATTGATCAAGAATTAATCTAGGATTAATTAAGTGATCAAAAGAAGACTAATTAAATATATGGCTTGATTGTACAAATCATCCATACTTATATAGTGGGCTAATGCTCCATGGATTATCTAGTTGGGCTAAAACCCATATGATGCTCCATGGATGCTCCATGGTGTTTTTGTACCCATGGATCATGGAAATGAAAGGCCATGTCAATTAAGGTTTACATGGTATAACCCTAACTATATAAGCATCTTATTCTTGACCAAAATCGGCCACTAGAGAGAGTAAGAAGGGCTAGCCGATTTTCATGAAGTGTAGAATTCTCTCAAATTATTCCAAGTGTATTTGGTGTTGTGTGAACCATTTGAGGTGTCACACTTGGGGCACTAGGCACTCAAGCTTCATGAAGACTTTCTACATCAAAGAGGTATGTATTCTATCTTGTTACATTCATTATTTTGTATGCTAGATTAGGATAATACCTTGGAAAGTTCTTATTTGCATGTATAATAGAGAAAACATAGATCCAAGGTATTTAGGGTTGCATGTACACTTAGGAGTGTTAGAATGCTCATAACCCAACAGTGGTATCAGAGCCTAGGCTTGTTTTCTTGTTATACTTGCAAAAGGAGCTGGAAAATCGAGTTTTGATGTTGTCTTCTCAGCAGACTCGCCGAGTCCATGAATGGACTCGCCGAGTCCAAGGCAAAAAAACATCCAACTCGTCGATTTGGTTCGTGCACTCAATGAGTTGGACCCCCAAACAACATAAATTCGACTTCTTTGGCTGGAATTGGACTAGGAACATTACCCTAAGATGTTTTTGGACTTATAAACTTGTTTTTAATGTGGTAATGTTCATGCTAATCCAATTTCAAAGATAATTGTCAATAGATTCATGTTTTGTATTAGTTTAAGGTTTAGACTAATTACATGAAAATGTTTGATTTGAATTATCTTGTTCTTATGAGTTGCTTAGATTAATAGAAAATTTGAGTGAAATAGTTGTTTTCAATCCAAATTAATCTAAGAGTTGATTCTAAAATGTGTTTTTGTAACTTGTCCTCAAGTTATATGAAAATTCACATTTAAGTTTCATAAAACTCATAAAAGTTGGCAAAGGTTACAAAAATGAAGAGTCTAGTTCTAATTAAATGGTTTTATGACTCCATAACTTGTCCTCAAGATATGGAGGACCAAGAGTCTCTTCATTAAATAACAAATAAGTAAATAAAAGTGTAACCTTAATTAATTCCATAAGTTATAAAATAAAGAAAAATTAATTCTTTTATTAGTTTAAAGTCTTCCATAACTTGTCCTCAAGTTATGGAACTTGAAGACATTTTGGATTAAAACTACTTTAAACACATAAGTTATGGAATTAATTAGTTTTGAATAGTTTCAAAACTTACCCTCAAGTTTTGGAATTTGTAAAGTTTTCTCTTATGAATACTTTAATTCCAAGTTATCCCTTAGAATTTTAAAAGTTAAAATTCAACCCTTATACTTTATAATTTTATAAGTTAATAATATATATATATATATATATATATATATATATATATATATATATGTATGTATGCATGTATGTATGTATAAGAGTAAAGTCAGTCTTACCGCTAGTACGCCTCATTCACGAAGCCAGTCTATAAGGTGGGTATAAGGTTGTTGCCTATAAAACGGCAACTTAATGGGTGTCCACTCTCACCCACCGCTTGCTTGACTGGTGGAGGGTCGTTAGCCGAACGGGTTTGACAGGACTATAATTCTCCCTTCATTAAAAGTATTAATGATAAATACTAAGTAACTAAACTCTTAATAATACCCAATCTTAGTTACTTAGGAAAATGTGAATAAGGTGCTAATCCATAAAATTACACTTTGCACTTTATTTAAGACGGTTAGTGGAGTGTGTGTGGTTAACTGGCACACTAACTCATATTTAACAAGGTAGGCAAAGGGTAACTTAATGTTTATCATAGTATCGATGGAGCGTGTGTCGTTAACCGGCACATCGATTGAGGGGTAAACACTTAAGGGTACCAAGTAATTTGCATGGTTACTTCACACCTTGTTTTGTGATCCTCGGCATCCCAGTCACAAAACTTGAAGGGCACACTCGAGATTGAAACATGCCATTGAACAGTTCAATGAATCTCAAAGATCTAGGAGTTTCAAAACCAATTAAAACCTAATAATACATTTCGTTTATCTTGGTGGAAATTGGTGAATCGTCATTCACCTACCTTCAAATATTTTATAACTTGGATTACAGCATCCCTCTTCTAAGTTATAAAATAGTTTGTTGGGTCCTAGCCTTAATATTTCAGATTGAGTGTCATATTAAGGACTTTAGATCAACTATCTTGAATATCTCCCAGAACATGTCTGGTTTAGACATTTATGATCTTCCCAAATCTCTTGAAACAAGCTTTCCTAAATGAAGATGATGTCCCTTGGAAATCATACTTCTTTCACCCCTCAAACTATTCTCCCTAACCCACAAGTTCAAAGTCACTTAAGCCCTATTGGCAAGGCAAGGTCTAGGTGTGATCACATCTTGGAGATATAGTCACATATTGACAAGCCGGGAGAGAAGGGTGTCAAAGTCTGGAGAAAGTTGGTGGTTCAACTACTTTCTAAGTCACATAGTGAGATCCTTTGGAACACCTATGAAACAGACTATGACAAGACACTTAATGATCTTATCTATTTGCTAAGATCAACTTCTTAAAACTTTATGGACATTGACAATGATAACATTGGATATCTAGTAAAGCTCTCTCTTCCTAGTGGAAAGGGATCGGCTATAGTCAACTCGGTTGACCAAATGGTAAAGAGAAAAGCTAAGTCTGTGATAGTCCCGTGTACCATTATCAAAGGGTCCATATGTTTATTGCCAAAGGAAGGGTCATTAGTTGCGAAGCTGCCAAATTTATGTAAGGATGTTAAAGTCAATAAGTTTGACTCTACTTCAGGTACAGTCCACTATCTAACTCTGCTAAGTTTCTATTCTGAGATTATTGATACATGATGTGACTGGTTCACATGGTGATGTTTTAAGAATCAAAGAAAAGTGAAGAAACTTAAAGAAGGAATATGCTGAATCTGATCGCGTAGATGGATTTCTATCGCGTAGTTTGAAGATCGGATTCTTGAGCTACTTCTTAGGAGTTATGAGATGTTTCTTAGGAATAGATAACAACAAGTTTTTCATATGGATTGTAAGGATAAGTTTTTCTGCTAAGTTTTTAAAATAAAAGGAAAAATGATGATTTTATTTATTTTAAAATATCCTTACAATGGCATTTGAGGAAAAATTGTTGCTTATATGATTCCATTAAAAGCAAGAGTGGAAATATGAAATTGATTCCTTCATTTGTGGTAATGTCTAAATTTACCAAATAAGGAAAGATTCTCATCACCCATGTTACAATTGGACCGGAACTTAGAATCATGCAAGTTGTATAACATGATGAATGAGAACTTTAAAGTATTGGAAAATTAAGACTAATTACTTGTTCACATGGATGTGTGAGTCAAGTAAAGGACTAAGGGATCGAGTACACATTCTTGTGCACTGGTCAAGTCCACCACAAAAGATCAATAAGATTATTCGTCATAATTTACTAAAGTTCAGTAAATATGGTTATACTTACAATCTTAAGTGTAATTCTGAGACATTGGAAAAAGGTTCCAATGTAAGGCAGAGCGAATAAGAAGAATCAAATTAGGCAGAAGGATAGAAGTTTCTCAAATCTGAAAAGATGGGAGAGTACTTTCGTATCAGTTTTTATGATCATCTTAATGATTTAGAGACCTTATCATAATTCATCCTCTAAGTGCTTTCTTATAGCTAAGAAGAGGAACTATGAATTGTTGAAGTGGTTAAATCAAGAAGATGAGTCATACTTCATTCCAATACAAGTCTTGGAGTTATACTCTAAAATTGTAACTTGAGTGACATGTCTTAAAGAAGGTTTAAAACACTTGTCAAATGTAAGAGTAAAAGTTTTCTAGTCTTGTACATTTGAAATTGGTAAGTTGTGATGTTTTGGATAAAACAAAGACCAACTAAGGCCAACTGTGTGAAGTGTTTGTCTTGATTAGAATCCGCACTATCTCTTGGATGTTTGACAAAGGAGTCTTATAGGTCAAGAGGACAGTGGGAGTCTTAAAGGTCTTGAAAGTCTCAAGAACTAATCAAGAATAAAACCTAAAGTTCTTCACTAGCACACAACTTAAGGTTTATAACCTATCGTGTTGACATATTATGTGCCCATTCCAATTAAAGTTGGCTTTGCATATGAGTTCTTAGAGTTCTCAATTGGTTGCACAACAACTTGGAAGCAATGGCAGGCCCTTGAGCTGCCAGGTGGCAAGAAATTAAGATTGAGTTTAGTCCATATGAGTTTGGATTTGTCATTATCCTTGTCTTCTGACTATGGTTTTGATAATTCACATGGATAAGAACACATACGCCATTAAATCTAAGTGTCATAAGGTTTCTCTCCGATTCATGAAAATGATGGTAAGGAAACACTTTTACTAAGTAGATTTTAGCTAGATAGCAATTGTGATATTTGCATTCTCAAAGTCGTTAGTGGAGCATGTGTGGTTTATCGGCACACTAACCTGGACTTGTGAGAAGTGGAAAAAAGGTCTAACCATTATGATTACGGAATCCCTCTTTATAATTGTTTAGACACACAAGTGTGCTATCTAAGGGAAGGTGTATGTTTTTAATAAAGTTTTATCAAAACAATCTAGTATTAGAAATCTGAACTTTGGTAAGAAAGTCAGCTGATTTCTGAGTACATGTCAAAGCTAGTGGGAGCATAAGTGTTATGCTAATAATCATCATGTTAGTGGGAGCATGATAATTATGATAAGTATTGCAAGTTAGCAATGTTAATTATAGAAAACAAAAGGTTTCAATTGGGAAAAAGTTGTTTTGCTATAATTAAGGGAGAGGAAATTATACTTCATCTCAAATCTATAAGCTTAGATCGTGAGACTTTAATCATTTAGTCAAGGAAATATATATGAATTTCCTTGACTAAATGATTAAAGCCTCACGATCTAAGCTTATAGATTTGAGATGAAGTATAATTTCCTCTCCCTTAATTATAACAAAACAACTATTTCCCAATTGAAACCTTGTGAGGCTTTAATCATTTAGTCAAGGAAATATATATGAATTTCATGTTGGAATGGCTCAACATAAGAAAATTCTGTATATGGGTCCATTATTTGTGTTCTTAAATTCGATTATGATTACGGAATCCCTTTTCATAATCTGAACTTGGCAAATAGAAATGGAAATGTTATAGCAAAAGACTGGTTTAGTCTTTATGTGAGACATCATGAATCGTGTCCCATATGCTTCGGATATAGGATCGATTACATGTTCTATATTCATCCTTTCTAAAATTTTCCAAATGCCTGGGGCATTAAGAAGGGAAAAGGTTTAGAACTGGATATGACTAAAAGGATTAAACAATTGTCAAGGACAATCTAAGGTTTAACAAAGATTGGTTGCTCAAGGACAGTTGGAAGTATAGTGATAATTATGGAAGGACCATATTGACATAATCTGTAAGGAGGCAACTCTTGTTCAGAAGTGATAAGTCAAAATGGAATCTGGAAAGGTTTCAAAGTTAGAATTTTCAATCTGTGTAAGATTAAGGAAACTTAATGCAAGAAGGATGTTTCCAAGGAGTTGATCTCCTTTGGAATGCTCTGTAATGGTTGTTGTCAAGTCTTTATGACTTTGTGCATAATCATTACAAGAGGACCAATGCATATAAGTTTAGAATCTAACAGATTTCAGCAAATGGAATGAATTTGGAATTCTTGCATTTGCAGTAAGGATTTGGGACTGTAAACAGAGGATCATTGGAGTTATGTTCAATTGATCTAGTTCACAAAGTGAAGATCATAGACAAACATAGTATGCATACTTGGTGTATGGCATGACTAGTGTTTAGAAAACATAGTGTACATGCTTGGAGCATAGGACAACTATTGTTTTAAATTCAAGAATAAAGTTGATAGTTGAAACAGTATACAATGAATAATGTGTAATCATATGGTGATAAATAAAAGGTGTTTTATTTATGTTCATAGGTTTTGATACCATATTGGATTCAATTATTATTGTGTTTCACTTTGCATGTTTTGACTTCCCGAATAAACTAGGTTATTCTTCCGGAATGAGTAAGTTATTCAAACTATCCACAGTTGGTCATATGTTGGAAGTAGATATGAATTAAGACTGTCATGGGTTGGCTTGTAGAGGTCTAAGGTATTGGACAAAGGGCTACAACACTCATGAGTGTTCATAAGTTCTGAGTATTGGATCCAACCCGCGCTCATTGGAATCACTTCATGGATTTTATCATGAGTGATCATGAGACGATAATATCTTATATTCTTTAAGCCTAGAGATATGAGTTGTTACTATGAGTTGGTTGTACATTGATTGCACGAAAACGCATTCGGTAACTCGGTGCTATAAAACCTGCCTTTGTGTATGATTCAACAAGTAGTAGAAAAAGCCATATGAGTCGAAGTTTATCCATTCCTTTTACCTTCAGGATAAAAACGATATCTGTGGGCCCCTCGATGATTTGCTGATGACAAATGGAAGTTCTCGGCCGGGCCAGGACTTATTTGATTTGTTCAATTAGTCAGTCATCATAAATCGGAAATTGGGAAACAACAAATGGACAGAGAGAATGATTATAATCCATGTCTCAGTCCATACAATATCTAGAATGGAGGAATATATGATCCCTTATCTAATGGACAAGTCACTGACAAAGGTCAGAGTTCATCTACAGGGTTAAAGTTCGACAGAAGCTTTTGAGAGCTACGATTGCCAGTTGGTTCCTGAAGTCATACGCAATATTAGTTGTAGACTTATCCAAGTGGGAGACTGTTGGATTAATATCTAAGTCCATAACTATAATTGGTAAGACTTGACCCGACCCGGCATGGTCCATTTGGGTTGCATGGCATCATGCATTTGGATAGACTATAATAAGAGAAATAAGGCACTTATGGTTATTAATATATTATAAGTTCTAGTATATTAATAATAAGAATAATAAGATTATTTAATTAGTATTGATCAAGAATTAATCTAGGATTAATTAAGTGATCAAAAGAAGACTAATTAAATATATGGGTTGATTGTACAAATCATCCATACTTATATAGTGGGCTAATGCTCCATGGATTATCTAGTTGGGCTAAAACCCATATGATGCTCCATGGATGCTCCATGGTGTTTTTGTACCCATGGATCATGGAAATGAAAGGCCATGTCAATTAGGGTTTACATGGTGTAACCCTAACTATATAAGCATCTTATTCTTGACCAAAACCGGCCACTAGAGAGAGTAAGAAAGGGCTAGCCGATTTTCATGAAGTGTAGAATTCTCTCAAGTTATTCCAAGTGTATTTGGTGTTGTGTGAACCATTTGAGGTGTCACACTTGGGGCACTAGGCACTCAAGCTTCATGAAAACTTTCTACATCAAAGAGGTATGTATTCTATCTTGTTACATTATTTTGTATACTAGATTAGGATAATACCTTGGAAAGTTCTTATTTGCATGTATAATAGAGAAAACATAGATCCAAGGTATTTAGGGTTGCACGTACACTTAGGAGTGTTAGAATGCTCATAACCCAACAGTACATGGGTTAAAATGTTAATAAAACAGACTTAAATTGTTATGTTTTCTAGGGTTGGGTAGGGAGTGTGAAAAAAACAAAAATTGAGGAATTTGTTTGCAAAATCATCCATGACCCCATCAGCTTGGATCGACGAGATTTCTCTAATACATCAGTTTCTTCTCATGGGCCTATTACGTCTTTGTTTTGCGTCGAGCAAGGGAAACCAAATTGAAGGTAAACAGTCCTTGAGAAGCTCGATCTATTATGCTCCCCCGCATTCATTTCCTAGGCTTTCACGTACAAAGAATCGATCTTTGTTCCTTGGACAGCAATCGACAGTTAATTGAAAAAAAAAAAAAAAAAGAACGATCGCATGAGGGATATGCAACGAGAGATTAAGGGTGCATCAATCGATTCCATGTGAGGTGTGTGCGAGGGTGTTCCATCGGCAGTGAAGGAAACAAAATAAAAAGGAAATCGATCAGAGGGAGGAAAAGGGAAGGACCAATTGTGAGGAAGGAGTGGGGAAATTGGCTGCTACGAGCATTGATCATTCCAACCGGTAAGTCCTTGATTTTTCCATTTATTGTGTTCACGCTTCAAGTTCTAGCAATTGGATTGGAAATTTCATGTTGAATTGCTTCCATTGGTGTTATTGGTCTTGTTTTCTTTCAATTCAAATCCCACGATTTCCTTGCGGGTTCGATTGTGGTTGGATAATTGATCAACCAATCTTGGTTAAGTTCATGAGTCTCCATGCCCATGTATTCTTGTTACAACTACTTGATGAAATAGTGAAATCATTAGTCAAATTGCTTCCTTTCTGTGATATGCTTCTTCTCTTTTGAATCTCCAATCTTGTAGTTTTATTTATATGATCTTTCTGTATAAAAGACTATGTTTTGAGCCATCCTAAAGGTCTTAATATGAGGCTTAATGGTGGAGAAAACTCAAGCCCTAATGATGTAAAAGTTTATCTACATATAACAAAATATAAAATTTTGGTTGAATGTTAATAGATAAATTATTGTGTTTTTATTCTGCCAATAATCTATTTAAGACCAATTCCCACTTGATAAATGATTGTATCTAAGTCATATTTAGGCAATGTGAATTGTTTTTGATTTCCATGTTAACATAAAAATTAAAAAGATAAATATCATCTCACAAATCAACTAATAATTTCTTTAAAAAAACTAGATATTTAGGTTAATGTAAAATGTAACTGAAAATGAATAATATTTATCTACATATAACAAAGTATAAAAATTTGTTTGAATGTTAATAGATAAATGATTATGCTTTTGTTCTGCCTATAATCTATTTAAGACCAATTTCCATTTGATAAAACTTGATAAAATTGTGTATCCTAGTCCGATCTGTTTTTTTTGTTCATGTGTATGACTCCTTGTTATGGTAAGTAAGTGTAATCATGTGTATAAAGCTTAATTTTACAAAGATCTCCACAAGGATAAAAAAGTGACAAAATATCATGAGACCTTCTTACACTTGTATCTCATGCAGTCGAACTAATACCAGAGAAATTAGAGTTGTATTGATTCATCTCATTCAAATTAAAATCATTTTCTTTTTTATAAAGTGCAAATCTAATATATTTTTGCTTATTGCCCTGTTTAAAGAAAATGACAAAAATAGCCGATATCTTTAATGACTTTTTTCTAAATAGCTAAAAAAGCCAACAAAATAGTAGGTAATTAAGAGAACTACGGTTCCGGTCCAACTGAATTTAAGGACCTACGGTTTGAGGCCTTTGGGTTACAGTTTGGAGGTCTATCTACAATTTGACGGCTCATTAGCCCAAACTATATAATGTTGAAAAATTTCAATTAGATCATTTTTCATTATTTGAAGTCAAAGAATGTTCTTAATGACGACTCCGAACAACAACTAAGTAATGCTTGTATTCTTCGGAATTTTTTTGGTTTTTTGTTGTTTACTATGAAATCAAATAACATTAGGTATATTTTTTTTTAACTAAAATAAAAAAAATAAAAAAAAAAAATACCGAAACTGTAGGTGATGTATTCCGCATAGGGTGTACAAGCTTTAATGCATAAATTGTGCACTAAGTTTTTTTACATTGTAGGTGACCATGTCACCTATAGTTTTCGTATAACTTTTTTTTTTATTTCACTTTGCATAGTGATATAATTGAATGTAAAGGTTGTTTATTCGGGTGTGATTTCGTATTTTGATATAAAAAATAGTTGAATATCAAGAACGAAACAATAGATATTCGAACAAAATCATAGTTAACCGAATGAAACAATAATTATTCTTAAGAAACAATAGTTTTTTTTTAAGAAAATAGTAGATAGCAGGTACCTACAGTTTGAGATACCTTATACTATACATAGCATACCATAGGTGACTAACTCAAGGAAATCCTAAAAAGTAGCTAACAATCAAATGAGATAAACACTAGTTCTTTTAAACTTAAAAACAAGATATTTGTAAATACTAAAACTCATCTAAACTCGGAATGGCCTGGGTCCATTTGGATTGGTCGGATCTCCACACTAACTGGGGCCATCTGCATGATCACCCCCTCTTCGAAAGAACTCATCCTCGAGTCAAATAGGTCGTCTTCATCAGGGACAAAAGGTGTCAAAATCAACAACATTAAACGTAGCAGAGACGTTATAATGACTTGATAACTCAAAATTATAAGCATTATTATTAATATGTTCCAAAATCAGAAATGAACCATCAGCACAGGGTTGAAGCGTTCCCGCATGATCCATTGGAAACATGTCTTTACCAAAATGAATCAACACCAAATACCCATCTTTGAACACAACCCTCTTCCTGTATACATTAGCTCGCCTCTGGTAGATGAGGTTATTGTTAACAATTTGATCTTGTACTTTTTGATGAATTGCCTTTATTTGAGCTGATCTCTCCTCACCCTCGGCAGTAAAGTGCTCGGTGGTAGACAAAGGTGTGAGGTCCAACATAGTGAATGATTTCTGCCCATAAAAGATGAAGAAAGGGCTCTTACCCATGGACTTATGAGATGACTGATTATAGACAAACTCAGCTTATGGGAGGATGGTTACAAAGACGATTCGTAAGACTACGGTTCATGGCTTCTGTTTGATCATCGCTCCGTGGGTGATGGGCACTACTAAAATGAAGTTGCGAACCCATACACTATTATAACGTCCTCCAAAAATGTTCGATAAACTTGACATCATGGTTTGATGTTAGGGACTTAGGAACACTATGTAACCAAATAATTTTTGCACAAACTTGGTTGGCATCATACTTCTTAGCACACAGGAGAAATTGGGTCATTGTTTAGAACCAATCAACAACAACCATAATTGAATCCTTTTGACGTTGAGTATGTGGAAGACCCACAACAAAATCAAGACTTATGTCTTCCCACAGACCCTGTGGAACTGGAAGAGGTGTGTATAACCCTGCATTAGAATGGTAAGTCTTAACAATGTGACAAATCCGACACTGATTCACAATGTTTGTAACATCAAAAACCGTCTTGGGCCAAAAAACCCTCTCTTGTACCAGCTGAAGTGTTTCATTCCTTCTAAAATGACCAGCAAGCGCTCCATTGTGGATCTCCAATATAATTGCATCCAATAAGGAGCACTTTGGGACACATAGCTTATGGTTTTTGTAACACTCGATTCCAGGTATTTTAAACTTTGGCCCTTGGTATGGAAATTGTTTGCAAAATTGGTCCTATATGGCATTAAATGGAAAATCAAGGGATGTGTGAGTATGTTGTGCGTACGTGTTCAGGGTTTGGACCCTAAACAACCTTATGGCTGAAGGTTCTCTCATTACCAGCCTCCATTGCCTCTTTGAGACTCATTTCAAAACCCTAACTCATTTTTAATCCTTGTGTGTGTGTTTATGTGGTATTTGGTGAAACTTGAAGAAGAAGAAGCTTGGTGAAGGAGCCTTAATCAAGTTGGAGCTTGTAGATCCAGAGTTTACTCACATTTCGTAGCTTCATAGAGGTATAAAGTCTTGACCCTTGTTATTATATGCTTAGATCCAGATCTAATGATGTTTTGGGCATATTTTGGATCCATGAATGAGTTCTGGTGAGTAAATGTCAATCCAGACATTTTGAGTTGCTCGTCTTGATGTTTCTGAGGTTCCTAGTTCATAAAGGTTGCATCTTATTGGTTGTAAATCAACCGTGCATGAGTTAATGACCATTTGGTGAAAGTAGAATGCTAAATCTTGGGTTTAGGCGTGGGCCATGGTTTATTAGGCCTAGAGAAAGAAGGGTAAAAGGATTTTTTTACCCCTTTGTAAGGGGGAATTGGGATTTCATCTTGTAGTTGTGGTTATTACCCTAGTTATTCATGAGAGTTAGTTTTGAATGTGTTCAATTGTGGAGCCACTATAGCAACAACCTGTAAGTGTGTGTTTGTGTGTCAGTTATTGAGTCACTTTGTTTGTTGGGTCGAAGTCACCAATGTCGTCCCTTAGATTATCTTTACTAGAATGCTAACTCTCTTTGTGACTCTTGAATGTATTGTATGTCTATGTATGTATGTTTGTGTATCATCTTGTAGTTGTGGTTATTACCCTGATTATTCATGAGATTTAGTTTTGAATGTGTTCAACTGTGGAGCCGCTATAGCAACAACCTGTAAGTGTGTGTTTGTGTATCATTTGATTAAGTCACTATGTTTGTTGGGTTGAAGTCACCAATGTCGTCCCTTAGATTATCGTTGCTAGAATGCTAACTCTCTTTGTGACTCTTGAATGTATCGTATGTCTATGTATGTATGTTGGGTGAGGCCCAATGCCAGGTGGGGCCTGATGAGTGTGTTGGGCGGGGCCCATCACATGTTACCGATATATATATATATATATATATATATATATATATATATATATATATATATATATATATATATATATATATATATATATATACCGTGCGGGGCCTGATGTATGTATGCGTGTATGGTATGTGGTATGTTAGGAAACTCACTCATCTTTGTGCTTACAGTTTTCAGTTTATGTTTCAGGTACTTCCAGTTCCAAAGGGAAAGACTTAGGATGATCTCATTGCATACATTATTATTTTCCACTCTATTTAAATATGTTGTATTTTGGATGATTGTTGGCATACCCTGATTTCCTTTTCGGTTTCTATAAACATGTTTGGTTGATGGTTTTATTAATACAATAACAAAAATTTTTGTTGTAAATTTTGGGACGTTAGAGGTTGGTATCAGAGCCTTGGTTTGAGGTATTCGGGCATACTCTCGGGTGTGTATGAACTCAAACTGAGGGTTTGGTAGATTTTTCATAAAAATAAATATTTTATTAAAGGATTTTCTAATAAAAGAATGGGGTGCGGTGCATGCAATCGACCGAGCTCAAGTAAGTTTTCCCAAAATATCGATACATGTTCTCTGTGATATGCATTGAATTGTAAACTTGTGAATGCATGCTAGATTAAGGATAAGGATATGCGCAGGAGTACATGATAGAATGCTATGAGAGATGGATTTGTATGCCTACTGTATGATCTTGTAGACTTGCATGCTAGTGCTAATCAGTTAGTTGATAGGATGGCATGTTTAGGTTATGCTTTGATTCAGATTACTCAATGTTCGAATGTTGCTTGCATTTTGCTTTTAGGACTTCTCATTAATATTAGTTAACTATTAAGTGAATACGATAAGTTACATATTATTAAGATTAGATGATTCTAGAAGGTTAGGTTTAACCCTATTGCGTAACTCTTGTTTGATTCCATTCGTTTTGATGAAACCTTTCGGGTAATTTTGAGAAATTGCCATTTTTGGCCCCTTTTTCCATATTTTCTTCATTTTGACTTTCCCCGAAGCCCCGGTATCAATTTTAGCACCCGAAACACGCCCCGAGACCCCCGAGAAGCCCGAAAATTTTATCTTTTCGGTTTTGAAGCCCTACCTTCGCAGAGCCCGGTTTTCAATTAAGCTCCCGGTTTTCAACATAGAAAGTCATATTTAAAGCCGAAGTGCTGTCCAAATTACTATTTTAACCCCCGGTTAACTTAAGGTGAGTTCAATATATAGGAAAAATTCTATGTTATGTGATATATGTGCTATGTGCTTCTTAGTGTTATTATTCTGAGCCGTGTTAATTTATTCGCTATGTTTATAGCAAATATAATACCTTTGACCATGTGATCAATGAAAGGACTTAGATTCACATTGGTACTGGTACGTAGCCTCTGGCCATGTAGTGCATGTCTCCGTAAGAAAATGACTTCTATTCTATGGCATTGGCAGAAAGTTAGATAGGAATGGTATGTAGCCTCCGACCATGTAGAGCATGACTCCGTAAGGGAATGAACTCTATTCTATGGTATTGGCAAATTGTTAAACAGGGCATGAAAACCTTAAATCTACCGAAATGCTAAACAGGGCGTGAAAACTTGATATCTATCATATTGATAATCAGAAATTATACGTCCTCTGTTCCATTTGGGCCAAAGCTTTATTGATGCATATCAAGTATTGAAATCGTTATGTCTCATTGAAAAGTATATCTTTGAATAAAGTCTTTGATTGATATGAACGTTTGTCACATAATTTCACATATGTCTTGTTGTTCCTCTTTGCTTTTGCCACATTGAAGTATATATAAGGCATAAGATTATATTGTATCTATTTATTGAATTCACTAAGCGTTATCGCTTATTCCTCTCAATGTTTAACAATTACAGGTGATGAGTATCCAATATAGTTTTATACTGCTGAAAGATTTAGAATAGTTAATACTATTTCTCTGTATTTTAATGTTCATGTATGTACATGAATAGTAGATTCTTGGGTAGACATGAAATGTAATAAAACTTAGTCGGTTTGTATCCAATCCTTTGTAATCACTTTATCAATATAAAATATTGTTTTATAAATATGCATGTAGCATGTTTTGAGGAAGTAACTTAAGAATAATATTAGAATAGTATGAAAGTTTGAGTCTTTCATAAATACGAAAGTTGGGGTCTTTCAATCATGGTATCAGAGCAATGGTTTAAATGAACTAAATATCACGGATTGATATTTAGACTTAAACTGTTGGAAGCTCAATATATGAGTTGATTCATAATAAGTATATGGATACAAACCATAGGAAATATTTAAGTGGGGGATTGGGTAGTGATAAACCCTAGTATTTTAAAATATTAAGTTACTTCATAATTTTAAGAAAATTAGTTTAAGTAAACTAGAAATTTTAAGAATTTCTAAACTTAAACAAGAATTATTAAGTAAAGATGATACGATATATTTTAGGTTGAATACCTAATGGAGGGAAGCACTAGAATATTAAGAGGAGATATGCCTTATATTCTATTATGTGCTAAATGATAAATGAATATAGAGAAGAAATATGCCTTATATTCTATTATGTGAGAAAGCTTAAGGTCTGTTGCCGACCATGGTTTAGAAAATGTTAAGAATTTTCATAATAGAATTTTTCGGAGTGATAAAGAGACTTATGATAGTTGACATCGATAAGTTTATAAATAAACGATCGCGAGATATCGTAAAATAATAAATATGAATTGTTATCGTGTCACACCCCCAAACCGGAACGACGGAAACGTTCGGGGGCGGATGATTTCATGTGGTAACATAACAAATGAATACGTAGTAAAGAAAGCAATACAACCATCATATATATAATTGAAAGTTTACATTTTAAAAGAGTACATGTTCAAAATCAATTACAATATGATGTCCAAAATATGAAATTAAACTGGCGTCGCAGCGTCCCTTCTTCAAAACCTGGTTGTTACCTGTAATTACTGAATCCCTGGGACATACAAGTAGTTTTGAAAGAGTAGATCAGCATTTAAGCTGGTGAGTTTCATAAGTATTTAATGACAATGTTTGTATGAAATGAAATGTTTTTGTTCTTTGTTTGCTAGTTACTAGAAAATCCTATATTTTCTACTAGTATAAATGTAGCCTTCTTTCAGGACAAATGTTTGTTTCTAGTAAATGTATGTACGTATAAAATTTCCAATACGTCTGAAAAACCCCGTAAATCATTGTGTTTTTAATACTCTATGTGAGTTTTATAACCATACTGTAACAGCCCGGATCCCCAGGTATCTTCATTTCATATATTTTTGGCATTTTGTGAGGGGACTCGGCGAGTTGGAGGTCGAACTCGCCGAGTCGGGTCGCGATTTTGGGCGGGGGTTCGCGTCCGGACTCGACGAGTCCAAGGGATGGACTCGGCGAGTTCGTGCTGTTTAATGAAACCCTAATTTCCCGGCCCTAAGCCCTATTTAAAGGACCTTATGGCCCTCATATGCGGCCACCTTGAACCCTAAGAGCCCCCATACGTCTGTGAGCCCTTGTGAGAGTGTTTGGAGGCTTTTTGTTCATTATTTTGTGGGATATTGCAAGGAAAGGAGGGAGAGGATCAAGCTTGAAGAGTTGGGGAGCTTGGATATGTTGCTACTTCACCAAGGGAGTCTTCTTGAGGTAATTTTCAGAGCCAAACTTCGTGTTTTGTGTTGATGTGCCAAATCTAGGGTTTCTTCTTGCATTTCTTGGCTTGAATTAGAAGTATGAGAGGTCCCATGGAGATATGGAACCTAGATCTGGACTTTAGCAGGTCCAGGAGACCCCTTATGACAAGCTTTATGTCCATTCTTTTGAGTTAGAAGCTAAACTTGCCATATTAGAGGTTGTTTCTTCAAAATAAGCCTTGTATGCATTGCATGGCAACCAAGACCGAGACTTTACGTGACAAATAAGCTTGGGAAGGCTAGATCTATGTATGTATGGAACGGATCTAACCGCAAAAGCCAGTTTTAGCTGGTGCATGGCATGGACTCGCCGAGTCTGAAGAACAGACTCGACGAGTCGCTTGAAGATTGTCCTTGAGACCATCCTGTGTGTAGTCCGGACCGAGTTGAGGGCGACTCAGTGAGTCGCAGAGAGTTGGAAAGGTTTTGACAGGTGGACCGAGTCAGGTTGGGACTCGCCGAGTTGACCTTCGACTCGGCGAGTTGAGTCGCGGTGGCCCTGTGATTCAGGCCCAGGGGGAACTCGTCGAGTCGGGGGAGTACTCGACGAGTTAAAAGGGAAAAACCTTGATAGTTGATTAAAATGCGTAGACTCGTCGAGTCACTAGTGTGCACTCGCCGAGTCCAGTCCAAATTGATTAAAGACGATTGACCAAGTCAACCTGTGTTGACTTGATAAGGATGGCCCACCTTTGTGGTACAAGTAATAATTATAGATTTATAATATCATAGGAGGATTGCAGCTCGAGGGTTCGAGCTCGAGTGATTTCAGGATTCACGATTAGCGACTTAGCGAGGCGTACGAGGTGAGTTTTCTCACTATACTGTACCCAGAAGGGTTTTGACTGTGTGACCGGAAGGTCGAATATGATATGACATATATGCGTTATGTGTGTTAAGTTATTTGTTATATGTGCCATGTATGATATGCTTGATTTGGGCCGAAAGGCAACATGATATGGGCCGGAAGGCGTGGTCATATGGACTGTAAGGTTGACGTGGGTAGGACCGGAAGGTTTACCCAGTCGGGACGGAAGTCCCCTGAGACACAAGGACCGGAAGGTCAAGGCCTGGAAAGGCGTATGTGCGTATGTTGTATTTTGGGGAACTCACTAAGCTTTATGCTTACAGTTGTGTATTATGTGTTTCAGGTACTAGTGAGGACCGTGGGAAGGCGCCAGCGTGACCGTACACACACTAGGGGAAACTATTTTGTTATCTTTTGTTATGTAATCGGTTGTGACTACATTGTTACTTTGGAATCTAAACTTATTACTCATGTTTTGATGGTTGTAAAAATGAAAATTTTTGGTTGGAAATTTTATGACGTTACACATACTATTGACAAGGAATGCCTATACACAACGTTCTTCAGGCGTTGGAATGTTCTGACGTTTGTCACCCCAAATGGTGGACTGTTGCTAACAGTTGGGGTACGGGTTGTCAAGCCCGTATAGATGTATACACAAACACCATGGTCCCCCTCCAAGGGATTCTGGTATATAATACAGGACTTGAAATGTGTACTCGAACGTACGTGAAGTTAATGTCTCACAAAACTTAGTATAAAACATATTTACGGGTGAAAACGTTCGTTCGTTATTGTATATGAAAGTAGCTTCTTGAAATAGTATTTCCATGTATGTAAAAAGTTCATAGTATTCTCGTAAAACTATACCTATTATAGTTTCCTAAACGTGTGTTTCGTTTGTATAATAAACCCTTAGTGAAAATGTTCACTTGTTATGAAAAGTGCAGTTTTTGTAGTGCCAAAACCGACACACAGAAATGTAGTATAAGCAAGTATCTGATTTATATAAATACATAAATCGTTTCTCATTTCAAAAGATAAAATGTTGTCGTGGTATAATTTGCATATGAGAGTTTCCCTTGAATAGTTTCAAATCACATATGATTCCTTTGATAAAACGCATAAAGTGAAAGTTTATATAACACACAATAATAATCGAGTGTTTTACTTGTATTCCCCCCCTTAAAAGCATGTAAAAGTACTCATAAAACATTTAAAAGTGTGAATTATAGGGGTATGAACTCACTTGTAAGATTGAAGGTTGCGGGATGAAAATCGGACAGAATTTCTGCTTGAGAAGTGGATTTCCTCGGGATTCTCGGGAATCTCGGGAGCACAAACGACCTTCGGGACTTCGAGGTAGCACGGGCATGGAAAACGAGGCAAGAACGTAAGATAAATGAGAGAAATGGTGTGATTTTCCCGGAACCCTCGCATCTCTATTTATAGGGGGCTGAGAGGCCTCGGTACGCGGGGCGTACTCGTGCGTCATGCATGACCGAGTCCTCGACTGCCTCGGCTCCGGATGGGACGGGACGGGCAGGCTCGCATAGGGGCGACGTGGACGAACCGAGGCCAAGGCCTCGAGTACGCGGGGCGTACACGTGTACGCGGCGCGTAACTCGGATGGACCCGGTGACTCACCCTTCGGATAATACCGATTTTTGAATTAAATTTATATATTAATTATTTAGAAAACTTCAAAAATTCATATCTTCTTCATACGAACTCCGTTTTCGACGTTCTTTATATCCCTGCGAAGGTGAGACCATACTCTACAACTTTCGTTTAGATCCCGTCGGCAAATTCCGAAATTATTTTTATTATTTATTTTTAAAAGGACGCGGTAAGAAAATTTATTTAGAAATTCATAACTTCTTTATCTGACGTTGGTTTTTGCCAGACTTTTTACCGCTAAAATACCATTGTTGAGACCTTCGATTCTCGTTTTGGTCATTCCGGCCAAAAGTCGCTCGATCTCTAATTCGAGTTTTTAGCCGTCTGCCGTTAAGCCGAACTTGAAAAATTCCTAACTTTCTTCTACGAAGTCGGACTTGAGCGTTCTTTTTACGTACGATCACGGTTTAATGACATCTAACATAATATGTAATTTAATTAGTGATTTGTGGATATTTTGTTTTCGAAGTAAATTTTATTACAACTAATGTGGTTACAATACTTGAGTTTTTAGGTCGTTTACATGTAGTTGAAATATCGGGTTGTCACATATCGTAATAAGTGTATAAATACCAATAGAGTGGTAATATACATTTACAGTATGTTTGATATATAATAACATCTTTTGAAGAAAGATGTGCATTTGAAACACGTTTGGACAAGATAAATGTGTTGGTACAAATCCACGAAGTTGTTCTACCGTTGTTCAGATTGAAGCAGTGATTGTTTAGAGAGTAGGAAGAACCGAAGATGGCGATCAATACTTCGATAGTATCTCAATTTATGTGGTACAAGATTAGAAGAATTAAATGAAGATCAAAAGAAAGGCTAATGAAGTTTTCAGACTCAATAGGCCAAGACTTTGTGATGTAGTATGTAGTTCGAGTAGTAACCCTATAAAATATGTTCAGACTTAGTATTTAATAATACTAAGTGATGATTGACTTCTATCCCATCCTTATAGAAGTTCCATTGTGTGTTAAGCCGACTTTAACATACAAGATTGGGATGGTGAATTGAGTCATATAATTGTAAATGGTTAAGCAACTTACTTTTTTAAGTTAGGTAGAATGCTTAATTGAAGAATAAATACACCCATAGTATTATACAAGAAGAGATGTTGTAGTCAGGAATGATAGAGAACCAAGTTGAAGCTAGTAAAGCTTGCTGAGATGCAGCTAAGATGCAAACTTCTTAGGATAGACTCTTATGAGGTAGACTTAGACTTACTCAGATACAAGAATAACGATGTCAAGGAAGAATAATGAAATGAACAAAAGTGCATGATGGATTACATGAGTTAGAAGATGGTGCAAGTAGTAGAAGATCGTTTGTCTCCATACTGCTAAAGTAAAATTTTGAATAATGTGTCTTGTAGAGTAGACACTACTCAAGAAAGAACTAATATGAAGAAATGGAAGTAAAATTTCTATCGATCTATAGAAAAGTATTAGGATATATTCGAGCATATGCATGAGAAGAATCCTAAAAAGCGAGTATAGGTAATCTAATATATGTTTGATAGAAACGTGAAAACCCTAGTTGAGTCTAGGAGAAACTGTTGTATGAACACATTCATGTATAATAAGTTGCTTTGTGAAAACTTTTGAATGGTGACTTGGGAATTGCGAGACAATACTTGGGACGAGTATGAGTAGGTGTGAATAGTAGTAGAGGCCTATACTACTGGAAGCACAGGACTCACACTTGGATCAGGAAAAGTCACAAGGTTACCAAGAAGCTAGTAAATGATTCCATTTTATTCATGTGTGTCGTTACCTTCGATTCAGTAATGACTAAGAAGACAAGTATTGTTCAACTCTTAAAGAATCGAGTCCGATTAGTACAAATCCGGTAAAGGAGTTAATTGGTTCAGAGAACCATGTCTTATATAGTGACAAAACTTCAATAGGAATACTAAAGAAGTAAATGTTCTAGATACTCGATAGAAATATAACAATCTTCATTAAAGAATTGAGCAATCATTAGCCAGAGATGTGACTTGCTATCTGGTGTTACTGGCCACAAGAAATGTATCCGCCCTACTCTTACTAGTCAAATGGTGGGGAGTCAAGTTGTCGTTCAACAATCAAAGAATACTCCGACTAAAAAGGAGGAGGTGTCAAAAGCTAAAAGATGTGTATATCCAAAAGCATGAATTAGAGATACGTGATGCTATTCTTTCTATTCTTAAGCATCCACGTGTTCTATCATCTCGATTTATTCGATCTGATTCTAATACAAGAGTTTGGATCGTTATGTGTCTTGTGCGAGATAAAATCAAAGGTCATTAGAATATAACCATTCGAGTTGTTGTTATAGCAAAAGTAAAGACCTTATCTTGGGTTTAGTCTATAAACCAAGAAGGAGCAGGAGTCTGTAATGAGAATTGAGTTCTAACTCAAAGATTAGGATCGAATGTTCAATAGAGAATGAAGAGCAGGTGCAAATTTGAACACCGCCAGTAATTAGGAAATTTGAAGAATTTGACAATCGTTTGGCAAACTAAAAGTTAAATATCGTACATTTTAGATTACCACAAAGGAAGTAAGTTAAAACTTGAATGTTGTGACTAGTAATTTTCTCGTAAACTCTAGATCTACTCACATCTTTTTTGATTTCAATGCCTCAGATTCTTTCGTGCCTTATAAATTCGCATATTCTTTTCAAATTGCTTGTTACACAATTGTCCAATAATTTCATATAGATAACATAGGAAATATATCATTACTTGCTGATAAAGCCTATAGAGTCAGTGTTATAGGAATTGAAAGTTCTAATCTTCCTACTAACCTAATTCCTATCTTTGATATTATTATTGACATGGATTGGTTGTTAAAGAACCACGCAGATCTCTTGTGCTACAAAGAGAAGATATATATCCTTATCGAAAGGGAAGATTTTATTAATGTCTATGGTGAAAATAATAAATTTCTTTCTTAAAAACTCGTAAATTATGTCGAAGGGATATTCTACTTATCCGGCTTATACAGTTAATACCTTGAAAGAGGAGAAGAAAATTGTGAATGATAACCTTTGGATAATCATCGACCGGTTGATAAAGAGTACATACATTCTCGCCACACGTGAAATGACTCCATTGGAGAAATACGCGTAAGTTACTTAGACGAAATTGTGGCAAGTCATGGTGCGCCACTATAGATTATTTCCGACTGTGATACTCGTTTCACTCCTCACTTTTGGGTGAGAATGAAGCATGAATTAGGATCTTGAGTTGCCTTTAGTACAACTTATCATCCTCAGACAAATGGTTAAAAGAAGAGACAGCAATCCAAACAGTAGAAAATATACTGAAGGTATATAAAGTACGGTATGAGCGTAAATGTCATACTCAAATATGTTGGCGTGACGTAAGACGGAAGATCTTTGGAGGATCTAAAATGATTCAAGACATCACTGACAAGATACAAATTTTCCGAGAAAGAATAAAAGTGGCCTAGGATCGATAAACTCCCTATGCAGAAAAGAGGAGATGACCCGTAGAATTCCGGGTGGATGATTTAGTAATACTTAAAGTATTTCATGAAAAGGCATACTACTTTGGAAGAAAGAACGGTTGGTAAGCAAGCATACTGCTTGGAATTTCCTAAAGATTTGACAAATATTCATGAAGTGTTTCATGTGAGCTATCTATGTAAAGGTTTAAGCATATATGATGAAATGGTTCTATTATCAGAGGTGAAACTGGATAGTAAATTAAGTAGAAGAGATCGTAAATGAAAGAACGACTAATCTACATAATAAAGAAGTAGAGTTGGTGATTTTCAAGTAGAAACACCATCAAGGCCCAAATTATACTTGGGGAAAATAAGAATAAGATAAGAGCGAAGTATCCCCATTTGTTTTAATCGTTATAATTCCATGGACGAAATCCTCAAAAGGTGGAGGTATTTGTAACATACAAGTTCTGAAATTGTGTATTGTTATTATTAAAAGTGAATAAAATTGAGTGTTGAGTTCTAACAAGATGGTTTTTACTAGAAATGAAGTAAACTATGTTTACAATCACTCAGAAAATATTGGAAGTCTTATGAGATCCCAATTAAAAGCCAAATAGTGAAATTTAGCAAAAATATAAAATTTGAAATCCGACTTGTAGGCGAAAACCTCGTTGAAATCCGAGTTATAACGAAGACGTTATGACCAACCGAAGATCTGCGACAAAACCGGTACGGCGCCGAATGACGTAGAAAGTGAGTTTTTGGTAAACTACTTTTTAGCCTTAGTGATATAAATGAAAGTCGTAGTATTCATTAAACCGAGAAATTCGATAAAAAGAACGCTAAAATCTGACTTCGTATGAGGAAGTTATGATTTTTCGAAGTTTCAACTTAGCAGTAAACAGCTAAAATCTCGAATTCTAGATCGAGCGATATTTGACCGATACATCCTAAACGAGAATCGAAGGTCTCGTCATTTGTAGTACAACTGTAAGAAGTCTGGCGAAAACAGATATCGGATGAAGAAATTATGAATTTTTAACGTATTTTCCTGTCCCGTTCTGTTAAAAATAATAATATTAAAAATAAATTCAAAATTAGCCAATGAAGTATAAACGAAAGTTGTAGAGCATAATTTTAGCTACGCGTGCATATAAAGAACGTCAAAAAAGGAGCTCGAAAGTTATGGATTTTAGAAGTTCGGGGCTTAATTACCGAGAAATCTCGCATGAATAGTAACATACACGTCACCTCACACGAAGTTGCTGCGTCACTGAGGTTGTGGCCCAATCTGAGAAGCAACGCGTGTCGGACTGTGATAGGACCGAAGGGAGGTACAACCGAAGCCTTCTGAGTGTCGCATATGTGGCGTGTCCGAGGTGAGTCATGTCTAGCCTACGAGCTGCTGACGCTTCGGTCCGTCTCACCCCTCCGAACCTCGCACCTAGCCACCTCGCAGGTGCGACATCTGGCCACCGAACCTTGCTCCGACTGCTGCGTGGTCTTCGCTGCGGCGGCCACCTGCCTCTCCGAATCCGAGCCTCTCGCCTATAAATAGGAGGCACGCGAGCCTTCTCGGGTAATTTTGATAAATTGCCATTTTTGGCCCCTTTTTTCCATATTTTCTTCTATTTGACTTTCCCCGAAAGCACGATATCAATTTTAGCATCCGAAACACACCCCGAGACCCCCGAGAAGCCCGAAAGTTTTATCTTTTTGGTTTTGAATCCCTACCTTCGTAGAGCCCGATTTTCAATTAAGCTCTCGGTTTTCAACATAGAAAGTCATATTTAAAGCCGAAGTGTTGTCCAAATTACTATTTTAACCCCGGTTAACTTAAGGTGAGTTCAATATATAGGAACAATTGTATGTTATGTGTTATATATGCTATGTGCTTCTCAGTGTTATTATTCTGAGTTATTTTCCCATGTTATTTTATTTGCTATGTTTATAGCAAATATAATACCTTTAACCATGTGATCAGTGAAAGAACTTAGATTCACATTGGTACTGGGACATAGCCTCTGGCCATGTAGTGCATGTCTCCGTAAGAGAATAACTTCTATTCTATGGCATTGGCAGAAAGTTAGATAGGAATGGTATGTAGCCTCCGACCATGTAGAGCATGACTCCGTAAGGGAATGAACTATATTCTATGGTATTGGCAAATTGTTAAACAAGGCGTGAAAACCTGTAATCTACCGAAATGCTAAACAGGGCGTGAAAACTTGATATCTATCATATTGATAATCAGAAATTATACGTCCTCTGTGCCATTTGGGCCAAAGCTTTATTGATGCATATCAAGTATTGAAATCGTTATGTCTCATTGAAAAGTATATCTTTTAATAAAGTCTTTGACTGATATGAACACTTGTCACATGATTTCACATATGTCTTGTTGTTCCTCTTTATTTTTGCCACATTGAAGAATATATAAGGCATAAGATTATATTGTATCTATTTATTGAATTCACTAAGCGTTATTGCTTATTCCTCTCAATGTTTAACAATTGCAGGTGATGAGTATCCAATATGGTTTTATACTGCTGAAAGATTTATAAATAGTTAATACTATTTCTCTGTATTTTACTGTTCATGTATGTATATGAATAGTAGATTCCTGGGTAGACATGAAATTTAATAAAACTTAGTCGGTTTGTATCCAATCCTTTGTAATCACTTTATCAACATATAATACTGTTTTATAAATATGCATGTAGCATGTTTTGAGGAAGTAACTTATGAATAATATTAGAATAGTATGAAAGTTTGAGTCTTACATAAATACGAAAGTTGAGGTCTTTCATAAACTATACCGATTATAGTTTGCATGTATAACGTAGTGAATAGCGTATCCGTAAAAACTATGCAATTTTAGTGAAAGCATCCCTTATGATCAACATAGTACAAAAGGGAAATAAAGCATGAAATTTGCATAATTTTTATGTATATTCCTGAAAACATTTATGTTTAGCTTATAAGAAAAACATTTATGTTTAGCTTGTATTCCCTCCCTGAAAACCTTAAAAATAATGAAAAATGTGGAGGTATGAACTCATAGCTGGTGCGTGAAATCGTTGACTGAAATGAAGATCCTCGGGTTGTTGCACGTGACACTTAACGAAATCCTATTGTCAAATAAATACATATATGCATCTAAATTAGCGATTTCGATGAATAAAGTGTTGGAAAATACTTGAATTTGGCTGGGGAATGTTACCGAGACTTGTTTAATTTCGATGAATGTTTGTTTCTGATGAAAATCGTAGAGATATGCAAAATACTACTTCATGTGACTAGCTAAAGCTAATCATGAAGTATACATATTTAAATCTAAAACCGTAGCATAAATGATTTGGTTTTGAAAACCCTGGCTCGGCCAGTATCGATAGTGTGTTTAGTTCTATTTGGTATAAATAGAACTATTGAAGAAAACTAGATTGGTAAACTATCGGTGATTTATACGTAATGTGAGTCGTATAACCATGCTTGATATGACTAGTGACCTTTCCAACGTTCTTCAGGCGTTGATGTTAAATAACATTTGTACATCTCAGGCGTGCCAGCCTAACTGTAGATAGCAGTCCAGATGTGGGATTGTCAGCCCCAAATAGATCTATTCACAAATCTCACGTTGTCCCTCTAGGAGACTCTGGTTATACATTGGTAGGATTTATCCATGTACACCTAAGGGTACAGTAGTGAAGTAGCGCCTCACAGTATCGTACAATCTAGTTTACAAGTGATGCAGTAACGTTCTACCATAGTGAGAATCTGAAGGTATACCGCGTATAGTGATAAGTTACAGTTATGAAAATCATGATAAAACAGTGATATAAACTGTAAACGGTTTCTGTTCCAGTGCATATGTTTAGTAGATATGTTTCTATGCTTGATAAATTTTTAGAGAAATCCCAAACTATACCGATTATAGTTTTCATGTATAACGTAGTGAATAACGAATCCGTAAAAACTATGCAATTTTTGTGAAAACGTCCCTTATGATCAACATAGTACAAAAAGGAAATAAAGCATGAAATTTGAATAAGTTTTATGTATATTCCTGAAAACATTTACGTTTAGCTTATAAGAAAAACATTTATGTTTAGCTTGTATTTCCCCCTAAAAACCATAAAAATACGGAAACATGTAGCGGTATGAATTAACAGTTGGTGCGTGAAATCATTGACTGAAATGAAGATCCTCGAGTTGTTGCACGTGACACTTAACGAAATCCTATTGTCAAATAAATACATATATGCATCTAAATTAGAGATTTCGATGAATAAAGTGTTGGAAAATACTTGAATTTGGTTGAGGAATGTTACCGAGACTTGTTTGATTTCGATGAATGTTCGTTTCTGAAAATCGTAGAGATATGCAAAATACTACTTCATGTGACTAGCTAAAGCTAATCATGAAGTATACGAATTTAAATCTAAAACCGTAGCATAAATGATTCGGTTTTGAAAACACTGGCTCGACTGTATGCATAGTGTTTTTAGTTCTAGTTGGTATAAATAGAATTACTGAAGAAAACCAGGTTGGTAAACTATCTGTGATTTATACATAATGTGAGTCGTATAACCATGCTTGATATGACTAGTGACGTTTCCAACGTTCTTCAGGCGTTGATGTAAAATGACATTTGTACATCTCAGGCGTGCCCGCCTAACTGTAGCTAGCTGTCCAGATGTGGGATTGTCAGTCCCGAATAGATCTATTCACAAATCTCACGCTCTCCCTCTAGGAGACTCTGGTTATACATTGGTAGGATCTATCCATGTACACCTAAGGGTACAGTAGTGAAGTAGCGCCTCACAGTATCGTACAATCTAGTTTACAAGTGATGCAGTAATGTTCTACCATAGTGAGAATCTGAAGGTATACCGCGTATAGTGATAAGTTACAGTTATGAAAATAATGATAACACAGTGATATAAACTGTAAACGGTTTCTGTTCCAGTGCATATGTTTAGTAGAGAAGTTTCTATGCTTGATAAATTTTTAGAGAAATCCCAAACTATACCAATTATAGTTTGCATGTATAACGTAGTGAATAACGGATCCGTAAAAACTATGCGATTTTAGTGAAAACGTCCCTTATGATCAACATATACAAAAAGAAAATAAAGCATGAAATTTGAATAAGTTTTATGTATATTCCTGAAAACATTTACGCTTAGCTTATAAGAAAAACATTTATGTTTAGCTTGTATTCCCCCCTGAAAACCTTAAAAATACGGAAAAATGTAGCGGTATGAATTCACAGTTGGTGCGTGAAATCATTGACTGAAATGAAGATCCTCGAGTTGTTGCACGTGACACTTAACGAAATCCTATTGTCAAATAAATACATATATATGCATATAAATTAGCGATTTCGATGAATAAAGTGTTGGAAAATACTTGAATTTGGTTGAGGAATGTTACCGAGACTTGTTTGATTTCGATGAATGTTCGCTTCTGAAAAATCGTAGAGATATGCAAAATACTACTTCATGTGACTAGCTAAAGCTAATCATGAAGTATACGTATTTAAATCTAAAACCGTAGCATAAATGATTTGGGTTTTGAAAACCCTGGCTCGGCCAGTATGCATAGTGTTTTTAGTTCTATTTTGTATAAATAGAACTACTGAAGAAAACCAGGTTGGTAAACTATCGGTGATTTATACATAATGTGAGTCGTATAACCATGCTTGATATGACTAGTGACGTTTCCAACGTTCTTCAGGCGTTTATGTTAAATAACATTTGTACATCTCAGGCGTGCCTGCCTAACTGTAGCTAGCAGTCCAAATGTGGGATTGTCAGTCCCGAATAGATCTATTCACAAATCTCACGTTGTCGCTCTAGGAGACTCTGGTTATACATTGGTAGGATTTATCCATGTACACCTAAGGGTACAGTAGTGAAGTAGCGCCTCACAGTATCGTACAATCTAGTTTACAAGTGATGCAGTAACGTTCTACCATAGTGAGAATCTGAAGGTATACCGCGTATAGTGATAAGTTACAGTTATGAAAATCATGATAAAACAGTGATATAAAGTGTAAACGGTTTCAGTTCCAGTGCATATGTTTAGTAGAGAAGTTTCTATGCTTGATAAATTTTTAGAGAAATCCCAAACTATACTGATTATAGTTTGCATGTATAACGTAGTGAATAACGGATCCGTAAAAACTATGCGATTTTAGTGAAAATGTCCCTTATGATCAACATAGTACAAAAAGGAAATAAAGCATGAAATTTGAAGAAGTTTTATGTATATTCCTGAAAACATTTACGCTTAGCTTATAAGAAAAACATTTATGTTTAGCTTGTATTCCCCCTGAAAACCTTAAAAATACGCAAAAATGTAGCGCTATGAATTCACAGCTGGTGCGTGAAATCATTGACTGAAATGAAGATCTTCGAGTTTTTGCACGTGACACTTTACGAAATCCTATTGTCAAATAAATACACAGATGCATCTAAATTAGTGGTTTCGATGAATAAAGTGGTTGAAAATAATTGAATTTGGTTGAGGAAGGTTACCGAGACTTGTTTGATTTCGTTGAATGTTTGTTTCTGAAAATCGTAGAGATATGCAAAATACTACTTCATGTGACTAGCTAAAGCAAATCATGATGTATATGTATTTAAATCTAAAACCGTAGCATAAATGATTTGGGTTTTGAAAACCCTGGCTCGGCCAGTAAACATAGTATTTTCAGTTTTATTTTGTATAAATAGAACTACTGAAGAAAACTATCGGTGATTTATACATAATGTGAGTCGTATAACCATGCTTGATATGACTAGTGACCTTTTCAACGTTCTTCAGGCGTTGGTGTTAAATAACATTTGTACATCTCAGGCGTGCCTGCCTAACTGTAGCTAGCAGTCCAGATGTGGGATTGTCAGTCCCGAATAGATCTATTCACAAATCTTACGCTGTCCCTCTAGGAGACTCTGGTTATACATTGGTAAGATTTATCCATGTACACCTAAGGGTACAGTAGTGAAGTAGCGCCTCACAGTATCGTACAATCTAGTTTACAAGTGATGCAGTAATGTTCTACCATAGTGAGAATCTAAAGGTATACCACGTATAGTGATAAGTTACAGTTATGAAAATCATGATAAAACAGTGATATAAACTGTAAACGGTTTCTGTTCAAGTGCATATGTTTAGTAGATATGTTTCTATGCTTGATAAATTTTTAGAGAAATCCCAAACTATACCGATTATAGTTTTCATGTATAACGTAGTGAATAACGGATCCGTAAAAACTATGCAATTTTTGTGAAAACGTCCCTTATGATCAACATAGTACAAAAAGGAAATAAAGCATGAAATTTGAATAAGTTTTATGTATATTCCTGAAAACATTTACGTTTAGCTTATAAGAAAAACATTTATGTTTAGCTTGTATTCCCCCCTGAAAACCATAAAAATACGGAAACATGTAGCGGTATGAATTAACAGTTGGTGCGTGAAATCATTGACTGAAATGAAGATCCTCGAGTTGTTGCACGTGACACTTAATGAAATCCTATTGTCAAATAAATACATATATGCATCTAAATTAGCGATTTCGATGAATAAAGTGTTGGAAAATACTTGAACTTGGTTGAGGAATGTTACCGAGACTTGTTTGATTTCGATGAATGTTCGCTTCTGAAAAATCGTAGAGATATGCAAAATACTACTTCATGTGACTAGCTAAAGCTAATCATGAAGTATACGTATTTAAATCTAAAACCGTAGCATAAATGATTTGGGTTTTGAAAACCCTGGCTCGGCCAGTATGCATAGTGTTTTTAGTTCTATTTTGTATAAATAGAACTACTGAAGAAATCCAGGTTGGTAAACTATCGGTGATTTATACATAATGTGAGTCGTATAACCATGCTTGATATGACTAGTGACGTTTCCAACGTTCTTCAGGCGTTTATGTTAAATAACACTTGTACATCTCAGGCGTGCCTGCCTAACTGTAGCTAGCAGTCCAAATGTGGGATTGTCAGTCCCGAATAGATCTATTCACAAATCTCACGCTCTCCCTCTAGGAGACTCTGGTTATACATTGGTAGGATTCATCCATGTACACCTAAGGGTACAGTAGTGAAGTAGCGCCTCACAGTATCGTACAATCTAGTTTACAAGTGATGCAGTAACGTTCTACCATAGTGAGAATCTGAAGGTATACCGCGTATAGTGATAAGTTACAGTTATGAAAATCATGATAAAACAGTGATATAAAGTGTAAACGGTTTCAGTTCCAGTGCATATGTTTAGTAGAGAAGTTTCTATGCTTGATAAATTTTTAGAGAAATCCCAAACTATACCAATTATAGTTTGCATGTATAACGTAGTGAATAACGGATCCGTAAAAACTATGCGATTTTAGTGCAAACGTCCCTTATGATCAACATATACAAAAAGGAAATAAAGCATGAAATTTGAATAAGTTTTATGTATATTCCTGAAAACATTTACGCTTAGCTTATAAGAAAAACATTTATGTTTAGCTTGTATTCCCCCCTGAAAACCTTAAAAATACAGAAAAATGTAGTGGTATGAATTCACAGTTGGTGCGTGAAATCATTGACTGAAATGAAGATCCTCGAGTTGTTGCACGTGACACTTAACGAAATCCTATTGTCAAATAAATACATATATATGCATCTAAATTAGCGATTTCGATGAATAAAGTGTTGGAAAATACTTGAATTTGGTTGAGGAATGTTACCGAGACTTGTTTGATTTCGATGAATGTTCGCTTCTGAAAAATCGTAGAGATATGCAAAATACTACTTCATGTGACTAGCTAAAGCTAATCATGAATTATACGTATTTAAATCTAAAACTGTAGCATAAATGATTTGGGTTTTGAAAACCCTGGCTCGGCCAGTATGCATAGTGTTTTTAGTTCTATTTTGTATAAATAGAACTACTGAAGAAAACCATGTTGGTAAACTATCGGTGATTTATACATAATGTGAGTCGTATAACCATGCTTGATATGACTAGTGACGTTTCCAATGTTCTTCAGGCGTTGATGTTAAATAACATTTGTACATCTCAGGCGTGCCTGCCTAACTGTAGCTAGCAGTCCAGATGTGGGATTGTCAGTCCCGAATAGATCTATTCACAAATCTCACGCTGTCCCTCTAGGAGACTCTGGTTATACATTGGTAGGATTTATCCATGTACACCTAAGGGTACAGTAGTGAAGTAGCGCCTCACAGTATCGTACAATCTAGTTTACAAGTGATGCAGTAACGTTCTACCATAGTGAGAATCTGAAGGTATACCCCGTATAGTGATAAGTTACAGTTATGAAAATCATGATAAAACAGTGATATAAACTGTAAACGGTTTCTGTTCCAGTGCATATGTTTAGTAGATAAGTTTCTATGCTTGATAAATTTTTAGAGAAATCCCAAACTATACCGATTATAGTTTGCATGTATAACGTAGTGAATAACGGATCCGTAAAAACTATGCAATTTTAGTGAAAACGTCCCTTATGATCAACATAGTACAAAAAGGAAATAAAGCATGAAATTTGAATAAGTTTTATGTATATTCCTGAAAACATTTACGTTTAGCTTATAAGAAAAACATTTATGTGTAGCTTGTATTCCCCCCTGAAATCCATAAAAATACGGAAACATGTAGCAGTATCAAATCACAGTTGGTGCGTGAAATCATTGACTGAAATGAAGATCCTCAAGTTGTTGCACGTGACACTTAACGAAATCCTATTGTCAAATAAATACATATATGCATCTAAATTAGCGATTTCGATGAATAAAGTGTTGGAAAATACTTGAATTTTGTTGAGGAATGTTACCGAGACTTGTTTGATTTCGATGAATGTTCGTTTCTGAAAATCGTAGAGATATGCAAAATACTACTTCATGTTACTAGCTAAAGCTAATCATGAAGTATTCGTATTTAAATCTAAAACCGTAGCATAAATGATTCGGTTTTGAAAACCCTGGCTCAGATACTATGCATAGTGTTTTTAGTTCTATTTGGTATAAATAGAACTACTGAAGAAAACCATGTTGGTAAACCATCGGTGATTTATACATAATGTGAGTCGTATAACCATGCTTGATATGACTAGTGACCTTTCCAACGTTCTTCAGGCGTTGATGTAAAATGACATGTGTACATCTCAGTCGTGCCCGCCTAACTGTAGCTAGCAGTCCAGATGTGGGATTGTCAGTCCCGAATAGATCTATCCACAAATCTCACGCTCTCCCTCTAGAAGACTCTGGTTATACATTGGTAGGATTTATCCATGTACACCTAAGGGTACAATAGTGAAGTAGTGCCTCACAGTATCGTACAATCTAGTTTACAAGTGATGCAGTAGCATTCTACCGTAGTGAGAATCTGAATGTATACCGCGTATAGTGATAAGTTACAGTTATGAAAATCATGATAAAACAGTGATATAAACTGTAAACGGTTTCAGTTCCAGTGCATATGTTTAGTAGAGAAGTTTCTATGCTTGATAAATTTTTAGAGAAATCCCAAACTATACTGATTATAGTTTGCATGTATAACGTAGTGAATAACGGATCCGTGAAAACTTTGCGATTTTAGTGAAAACGTCCCTTATGATCAACATAGTACAAAAGGGAAATAAAGCATGAAATTTGAATAAGTTTTATCTATATTCCTGAAAACATTTATGTTTAGCTTATAAGAAAAACATTTATGTTTAGCTAGTATTCCCCCCTGTAAACCTTAAAAATACGGAAAAATGTAGGGGTATGAACTCACAGCTGGTGCGTGAAATCGTTGACTGAAATGAAGATCGTTGAGTTGTTGCACATGACACTTAACGAAATCCTATTGTCAAATAAATACATATATGCATCTAAATTAGCGATTTCGATGAATAAAGTGTCGGAAAATACTTGAATTTGGTGGAGGAATGTTACCGAGACTTGTTTGAATCGAAGGAATGAGTTTACAGCCTTAGAACTCGAGGTTATGGTTTCTGAAGATGGGTTTACGGTTTCTGAAATGAGTTTACGGTTTCAGCAGGAGGCTGAGTTTACGGTTTCAGCAGGAGTCTAAGTTTACGATCGTGATCCTCTTTAGACCAAAAATGTTGATTTTTGAGATTTTCATGTTCATGCGCGATTTTTGTTTCTAACTCGTAAACAATTTATTTAATCATAATTAGATTATTTTATTAAACCAAAATTTTGATGGAAAGTTAATGGATTTGAAATTTATTAAAGGAAATGCATAACAGAAAACGGAAAAAGTTTCGGGTTGTCACATCATCTCCCCGTTAGAGGCAATTCCATCCCGAAATTCGAACCTAGAATACAAATCATGGATTAGGAAAGAGATGTGGATACTTCTGTTTCATCTGATCTTTGCGCTCCCACGTGAATTCGGGTCCTCGCTTGGCATTTCAGCGAGCCTTCACTATCGGGATGCGACTTTGCTTCGTTCGCTTGATCTCTCTGTCCATGATTTTGACTGGTTCTTCTACGAAGTTGAGGTTCTTGTTGATTTCAATCTTATCGATAGGAAACACAAGTGTCTCATCGGACCGAAACTTCTTTAGGTTCGATACATGGAAAACTGGATGAATTTTGCTGAGCTCTCACGGTAATTGAAGTATGTATGCTACGGGACCGATCCTAGCAACGATCTCGAATGGTCCTATGTACCTTGGGTTTAACTTTCCATGCTTTCCGAAGTGTATCATGCCTTTCCAGGGTGAGAGCTTAAGAAGGACGCGATCACCAACCTGGAACTGCAAGGGGTTACGTCTCTTATCGGCATAGCTCTTTTGTCTATCTCGTGAGGCTTTTAATCGTTCCCGGATTTGTACAATCTTCTCAGTTGTCTCCCGGATGATTTCAGGACCAGTGACAGTATTGTCGGGGATTTGACCCTTGGCTAGCTGTGTGTCACCCACCTCAGCCCTGCACAGAGGGGATCTGCACTTGCGGCCATAGAGAGCTTCAAACGGCGCAACCTTGATGTTGGTATGGTAGCTATTGTTGTAGGAAAATTCAACCAAAGGAAGATGAGTGTCCCGTCACGCGCCGAATTCAATGACGGAGGTTCTCAACATATCTTCCAAGGTCTGAGTTTTTCTCTCACTCTGTCCATCAGTTTGCGGATGATAAGCCGTGCTCATATCCAATTTAATCCTAGAGCCTTTTGCAAGGACTGCCAGAACATTGATGTAAATCTGTTGTCTCGATCGGAGATCATGGATGCAGGTACACCATGAAGGCGAACTATTTCTTGAAGGTAGATCTGTGTGAGTCTCTCCATCTTGAAGCTTTTTTTGATTGGCAGGAAGTGGGCGGACTTCATCAACCGATCGAAAATTACCCAGATGGCATCGTTCCCACTCGGAGATCTGGATAACTTGGTGATAAAATCCATGGTTATCCTTTCCCACTTCCACTCAGGTATTTCTGGCTGCTGAATTAGACCTGAGGGCTTTTGATATTCGACCTTCACCTTGGCGCAAATCAGGCACTTGCCCACGAAGGTAGAAATCTCTACTTTCATGTTTGGCCACCAATAGAGTTGTTTGAGATCCAAATACATCTTATCTGAACCTGGGTGAACGGAGTATTTAGTCTTGTACGCCTCATTCATGACAACCTCTCCGTAACCATCGAACTTTGGGGTCCAGATTTGGTTCATGAAATAGTAGACTCCGTCTCCTTTGACCTCTAATTTCTTGTCCATTCCCTGCAAAGCTTCATCCCTCACGTTCTGGGGTTTTAAGGCTTCCCACTGAGCCTCTCTGATCTGCGCGGACAGGTGGGAATGGATGGTCATTGTTAGTGCCTTCACCTTACACCATGAATACTCCTTTCGACTGAGAGCGTCTGCTACCACATTGGCCTTGCCGGGATGGTAGCGAATTTCGCACTCGTAGTCACTGAGTAGCTCGACCCATTGTTGTTGTCTCATGTTTAACTCCTTCTAATTAAAGATGCGATGTAAGCTCTTATGGTCGGTAAAGATAGTGCACTTGGTTCCATAGAGATAGTGTCTCCAAATCTTTAATGCAAAGACCGCTGCTCCCAACTCCAAATCATGAGTTGTGTAATCGACCTCATGTGTTTTCAACTGCCTCGAGGCATAGGCGATAAATTTCCCTCGTGCAATAGACCACGAAGCCTTTCGTCCCTTCGAACAGGGACAAGATAGGTGCGCTGCACAGGGCCTGCTTCAATGTTTGAAACGCAGCGTCTTGCTTGACTCCCCAACTGAAGGTTACACCCTTTTGTGTCAGGGTAGTTAAAGGCTTAGCAATTCTGGAGAAGTTTTGGATGAACCTGCGATAATAGCCTGTGAGACCCAAGAATTGCCGGATTTCTGTGGGTGTCTTTGGTGCAGACCGGTTCTCAATAGCTTTGATTTTAGAAGGGTCCACGTGTATGCCTTCTTTGTTAATCATGTGACCAAGGAAATTCACCCTCCTGATCCAGAACTCACATTTCGAAAATTTTGTGTATAGCTTTTCCGCCCTTAATGTTTCCAACACCTGCGTCAAGTGTTGTTTATGATCATCTTCACTCCGCGAATAGAAAAGTATATCGTCGATGAACACAATCACGAACTTGTCTAAGAAAGGGTGGCACACCCGATTCATCAGGTCCATGAATGTTGCTGGTGCGTTAGTCAGACCAAAGGGAATTACTACAAACTCGTAGTGTCCATAGCGAGTTCGGAATTCTGTCTTGGGCACATCATTCTTGTGAACTCGCAACTGATGGTACACTAATCTTAAATCAATCTTTGAGAAATAACTGGCTCCCTGAAGTTGGTTGAAGAGATCATTGATTCTAGGTAAAGGATATCGGTTCTTGATGGTCAGCTCATTCAGCTCTCGGTAGTCAATGCACATCCGAAAGGATCCATCCTTCTTTTTCACAAATAATATCGTAGCTCCCCAGGGTGAGGAACTCGGCCTTATGAATCCTTTGTTGATCAGCTCATTGAGCTAACTGGATAATTCTTGTATCTCTACTGGCACTAGACGGTATGGAGATTTAGCTACAGGAGTAGCTCTGGGGATCAAGTCGATACAGAACTCGACTTGGCGTTCAGGAGGGATTCCAGGGAGGTCTTCAGGGAAGACATCAGGAAAGTTACAGACTTTAGGGATGCTCTCGAGGTCTCTAACCTTTCGAGATTCGTCGACAACATGAGCTAGGAATGCATGACATTCCTTCCGCAGATACTTCTGAGCTTGGATGCACGAGATGTTACGGAGGTTCGAACTGAGCTTATCACCATAAATCATAAGGGTTTCACCAGAAGGAGGATTGAGGCGGATAGCTTTCTCGAAGCAAAGAATATCAGCATGATTGGAACTCAACCAGTCCATGCCGATAATGATGTCGACACTCTTGATGGACACAAGCATAAGATCGATAGGAAAAGAATAATTGCCTACGGTAAGATTACAGCCTATCAATATGTCGTTAGTGCTCTCCTTCTTTCCGTTAGACATCTCGACGATAAATGTTTTGGTTAGAGGTTCGGTTTTATGTTTGATTAGATTTTTGAATGATGGACTAACAAAACTCCTCTCCGCATCAGAATCGAAGAGAATGCATGCATAAGAGTTGTCAATGAGGTACGTACCCGTAACAATGGTTGGATCAGTAACTGCTTCATTCTGGCCCATAGCCAAAACTCTCCCTGTATTTCCACCAGTTGTTGCCTTGGGACAGTTTCTCCTAAAGTGCCCAACCTCTCCACATCTATAACAAGTTTGACCAGTGCCTGCTCTCGGAGCCTGGTTGGTTAGTTGGGTCGGTGTCTTGCAGTATCGAACTGTGTGTCCCTTTTTCCCACAGTTATTGCAGATCAATTCACGACAGAGCCTGTGATGATGGAAGTTGCATTTGTTGCACAGGGGTAGTTTTCCAGCATAACCACCTCTAGGGAATTGGGTGGTTAGAACAGCAATGGGAGCAGTAGCAGCATGAACTGCTACTATTTGTTGTTTCTTGGAGGGCTCCTGCGAAGACTGTTGGTGGTTGTCGAGGCCAACACAAATAATAACCCTAAATATTACACACTAAAATAGTGTATAGTGGTAAAGGGATCGAATCCATGGAGATTGGTTCAATTTGATAACTCTATGAAAAATCTCTTTGTAAAATACTTGGAATATGACAATAAATTAAAAATGGGGGTTTTGATGTTTTGAAATACTTGAAACAAACTAGAATTAACTATGATTTAAATAGACAATTGCAACAAAAATAAGAATTTGATGTAAAATCAATAAGGGAAAGATGGTTGACTTAAAGTTTTCTCACTTTGACTTTTGATGAACATATCATTAGAATCCAATGGTGCAATACTTTGATTTAAATCCTCAATTTGGCTATAGTAATCCAAGGAGCTTGAGATTACCTAGACTTTTCTTAATTGTTGAAATGGCTAGAGAAGCTCATAACAATTTCCTTAGTCAAAGTCACTAATTCCAAATAGCATGTAATTAGTGAAAGTCAACTAGCATTAAGAACCAAAAAGTCACCAAATCCAAGAGGGGTCAAATGCTTTCACCACCATGTTGGAGGAAATGTTTTTATGATTGTGTGAAGCAAAAACAACACAAAAATCATTTGTTGCTTGCTAATTTGAGGATCCTTTACTTAATCAAGAAATTAGCCAACTAATCACCACAAACACATTTAAACTCATGAACTAAAACATACAAGTAATGATAAGATGTTAAAACACAAAACATTCCCATAAAGATTCAAGAACATGTTCATGGATTCTTCAACATTCAACAAAAGTTCAAAGGATTAACCAAAAGTCAACCAAGATTAGCTTAGCCAAGCATGGCTAAACCCAAAGAAACAAAGTTAGAGAAAATTGTACCAAACATTAAGCAAGAATCAAGAGGTAAAAATATGATGTTCTTCAAGGGTTCTTGGCCTTCAAAAGTCTTCAAAACTCCAGAGAGAATCTTCAAATATCGGATGTCCAAGAGTATGCAAAAGATGGGCACCAACCTTCCTCAAATAGCTCAAAAGAAGAATTTCCGAAACTGCCCCTGCAGGAGGTTGCGCGACCCGCGTGCTCTTGCGCGGGTGTGTTGCGTGGGTGGTCCCTGGATGTAGCATCTTTGAGGTTTTGGGCCTCCATAGCTTAGCCCACTTGACCCAGGTCGAATCCAGTCACCTCCTAGCCCATTTTCTTCAAGTTTTTCTTCATTTTAAGCCCAATTTGACCTCTCTAAGTCCTCCAAAGCTCGTGAACTCGCCCGATTAATAATATACGTACGCTTGAATATTCCCCTGCATCTTGCAAATTTAAAGTTTATTTCTCTCCAAGTCTTCAAATAATCATTAAGATCACTCTATGCATCATCTCCACTACCCATCAAGCCCAACGTCATTTTTGTCTACCAAATCTCATCGCCTCCTATACATCCCGAACACTCCCGCTCCGCTAGACCCGAAAACCTGCAATTATGCTCACAAGATTCGAGAGTACCCGAAATAGTCATAAAATAACAAAAAGGAAAATATGCATGGAAATTATCTAAATTATGAATGAAATATGCTACAATAAACTATAAAAAGAAGTAAATAAAATGAAGCGATCAACTGCCCCTTTCGCTTACTGCAAGACTTCTTCTTCTTCCCACCGCTATCCTTTTGGGGTTCAGGGATAGTTGTCACTTCATCCAGGTTGATTCCATGATCGATCAGAGTCTGTGCCAGATCCTTGGCACTTTCAAATGTAGTCAGCCTAGCAGCCAATACATTTCCTTTGGTGGGTTGCGTCAGTACCTAGATGTACCTCACGATTTTCTTGCTTTCCGGGGTGACCATTCCCGAACAGAGAAGTGTCAGATCACAGAACCTAGCAGTGTAAGCAACGATGTCAGAACCCTTCATCTTCAAGTTCCAGAGTTCGTGTTCCAACTTTTGCACTTTGCCCCTCGGGCAGTACTCCGCTAGCATGAGCTCCTTAATCCTTTCCCAACCCATGGCATTAGACACTGGCAGGGTTAGGGTTTTGACTCGACCATTCCACCAGGTCAAGGCTCTGTCGGTGAAGGTGCAAGCGGCGAACTTCACCTTGTTGGATTCAGAACAGACGCAAATTTCGAAGATGGATTCTATCTTCTCGAACCACCGTGTCAGGGCGATGACACCTCCATTTCCATCGAATGACTTGGGTTTTGCAGTCATGAAGTCTTTGTAGGAACACTCTTTCTGATGTCCCTGACTTCCATCTTGTCTCTGTGGGTCGGTTCCACCTCCAGCTCCTCCAGCGTTTACTTGTGCCATTGTTGCTGTGACATCCCCAAAATCTCGGCCAGAAAAGACCGATTTTCATTTATGCTTTTAAATAAATTCAGAGTAAATCCTTTTGATTTGAAAGAGTTGCGGAATTTGTTCCCAAAAACAAAACATGATAAAACAATGTTTACCAAAGCATTTCATAAAAGAAATGTATTTTTCATTATATAATCAAAACTCGGGGTGTCATGTTCCGATATAGATCAAAAAGCATAAACGATAACATTACAAGTCATTCAACAAATATTTACATATACAGACTTGTAAACAAAACAACTTGATGGTTCATCCATCTTACGCCCTTGTGCCACTTCCTGTAATACAAATAAAACTGAGTGGGTCAGGCTTGGGAGCCTGGTGAGCATATAGGGTTTTCAACCCACAATAAATAATTAAATTAATTATTATCAACCAATAATAACCCAGTTACCCATTCCCGTTATTCTCACTTTACGTCCCTAAAATAACTAACACAAGGGACCTAATCTAAGAATATTTTCATCGGGGTGACAACACATGCTGCGGGGTTTCCTCAGCAATATAAGTCAAATAAGGCAACCATGAGGGGGATGGAATACAACGAATGAACACCCAAGTTCATTAACACCTACAACTTATGAGCCTGCTAGCGTTCCACTGGACTGTCTAGAAAAGTCCGTGGTCGTCATCTAAATTCCACTAGATGAATGGATCAAAACAACAACGAGGCCTCTCATCTGTTTATTACACACCAACTATCTACCCATGTTCTACCCAACATATTAGTAGATAAAAACATACATTTTTATACATATTTTCAAAACTTGTATAGCATGTTTGATCAATACATTTTCCATATAACAGATGAGGCACACACACATAACACGTATTTCATATAGAAATAATCAGATCTGTAAGATAGAAGAAAGTGAATATACATTCACACACATAACAACAAAATATACACATAACAAGTATCTCGTATAAAATACTTCATAGTTATACGTTAGGAGAAAGTAACAACGCATTCACACGTATAAACGATAATAAACTTAATACACTCAAACCATACTTGTATTATTATTGCGTTTATGAAAGGTAGTATACACTCACTTGATCAGAAGATGATCGGACAGCACTACGACTTGCAGAAGTCGTAATCCTCAGCAGATCTGGAAGATCTCTACGAAAATCGAACTTCTCGCGGGGGCAGAGCTTCGGCTCGGAAACCGCACTTCTCGGGATCTTCGGGATCTCGGGACTCGCTTCGGGACTCGGGAATATTACCGGGGCTTCGGGATGGCTTCGGGGGTAAAAACGCAGAGCTTCGGCACAAAAACGAGAGGAAATTAGCAAATAAACCCGGACCCCTCGCATCCTATTTACAGGAGGCTGGAACTCCTCGTACGCGGGGCGTACGTGCCTCAGAAACGTAAGCGCATGCATCATCCGAAGTGTAGACACTCTTCGGAGTACGCGGGGCGTACTCACTTACGCGACGTGTAAGTCGGATCGGACTGCTGACTCCCCCTTCGGATAATGCCGGATTTTTGATTTAAAAATAAATACAAATTATTTATCAAACTTCGGAAATTCATATCTTCTTCATACGAACTCCGTTTTCGACGTTCTTTATATCCACGGAAAGGTGAGACTACGCTCTACAACTTTCGTTTAGACTCCATCGGCTAATTTTGAATTTATTTTTATTATTTATTTTTAATAGGCCGGGATAGAAATTTTCGTTATAAATTCATAACTTCTTCGTTTGACGTCCGTTCTCGCCGAACTTTTTATCGCTTTGATACTAACAACGAGATCTTCGATTCTCGTTTAGATCACTAAGGCTAAATATCACTTTAATGTAAATCTCACTTTTTACGTTATCCAGCGTTGCCGATTCTGTCGCGAAACTTTGACAGGTCATAACTTCCTCGTTATAACTCGGATTTCGGCATTCTTTATATCTCTGGAAACCTTGTTTCAACTACTACAACATTATAAAGATATCAAGTTTAATTTACACTTAAATTTTGACACTTATTTTTATTCTTAATTAATCAAACCACATAATTAAGCAATTAAGCACAAAACACATAATACTCAAATAACACAATCTTATTATTTCAAAATGGGTTACAAAGGTTAACCTAGACCATTACATTGCTAAAAATGGCAAGCCTGGAAACACAGGCGTTACAGCTGCAGTCACGGCGGCGGTAACTACTGCCTGGAACATGACAGGGTCGAACTGAGGAGGTGGTGGTGGCGGCGGAGTGTCGTTGTTCCTTTTGATGGGTCTTGGTCTGGGAGGCATCTTATTCTAGAAACAATCAGGAAGAAGAGGATGGTAAGTCCTCGAGATATGTAAAAGAACAAAATATATCTCATCCTGATAATGAAAGTATTCTACCGAACGATAAACATAGAAATGTTGCTAACACAAACAAGTTATCACTTAAGGAAAGAGAGGTAGCAATACTTAGATTGAATCTGCATACTAAGTTTGGCTCTAGCGAAAATACTCCTATAGTATTTTATGTAAGAAGATTTTGATAAGTTTTAGGCCTGCTGTAGCACCACAGTCACCCCCAACACATGTTGGTCATGTCTTGGCTGAATATAGTTGATCAGGTTATATTCACCCTAGACATTATTACATGACTGCCCAGGTTTAACCACAGCATTCCAGCATCCCAATACTTTTGTTCAGTTCTACTAGCGACACGAGTCCTGTTATGTATGCATGCTCGTATACTTCTTATTAAAATACTTATATTTTGAAAGTATACTTTTAGCGTAGAGCGCTTAGGCCCCTTAGTGTTTATAGTTGTATACCACGTAAGGTTCGGTATACTTTTTCGCTATATACATGGGCTCTTATACCAATCTGTCACACCCCGAAACCATTGGCGGAAACATTCCGGGGCGGAAGACGTAATGTATAGCATCACAACCAATGAATAACAGCAATCATAGCAACACAACCATTACAGGGAATATTTGAGTAAAAACATTTACATCAATTTTGAAACTTAGTTTGAATTACATCCAATAGTTTTGCATTGTAAAAACTTAAAAACTCTTAATGCTTCAACTCCTCGAAAATCCAGCAAGCACCAGTCTACAGATTTCCTGAGAATACAAGCAGTTTGAAAAATATCAGCATAAAGCCGGTGAGTTCATAAGCAGTAATTTGTAATGAAAAATTATTGATGAGCGAGCAAAAATGATTATGTAGTTTCAAGAAAATCCGTTATTTTCTTTAGTGAAAAACGTAGTGTGATCGATTTCGTATACAACCATGAATGTTCGTTTCTGAAAATCGTAGAGATATGCAAAATACTACTTCATGTAACTAGCTAAAGCTAAACATGAAGTATACGGATTTAAATCTAAAACCGTAGCATAAATGATTCGGATTTGAAAACCCTGGCTCGGCCAGTATGCATAGTGTGTTTAGCTCTATTTGGTATAAATAGAACTACTGAAGAAAACCAGGTTGGTAAACTATTGGTGATTTATACATAATGTGAGTCATATAACCATGCTTGATATGACTAGTGACCTTTCCAACGTTCTTCAGGCGTTAATGTTAAATGACATTTGTACATCTCAGGCGTGCCCGCCTAACTGTAGCCAGCAGTCCAGATGTGGGATTGTCAGTCCCGAATAGATATATTCACAAATCTCACGCTCTCCCTCTAGAAGACTCTAGTTATACACTGGTAGGATTTATCCGTGTACACCTAAGGGTACAGTAGTGAAGTAGCGCCTCACAGTATCGTACAATCCAGTTTACAAGTGATGTAGTAGCATTCTACCGTAGTGAGAATCTAAATGTATACTGCATATAGTGATAAGTTACAGTTATGAAAATCATGATAAAACAGTCATATAAACTGTAAACGGTTTCTGTTCTAGTGCATATGTTTAGTAGAGAAGTTTCTATGCTTGATAAGTTTTTAGAGAAATCCCAAACTATAGCGATTATAGTTTGCATGTATAACGCAGTGAATAGTGTATCCGTAAATACTCTGGAATTTTAGTGAAAACATCCCTTATTGTAATAGCCCGGATCCCCAGGTATCTTTACTTTCATATTTTTGATATTCTGTGAGGGGACTCGGCGAGTTGGAGGTCGAACTCGTCGAGTCGGGTCGCGGTTTTGGGCGGAGGTTCGCGTCCGGACTCGGCGAGTCCGCGCTGTTTAATGAAACCCTCATTTCTCAGTCCTAAACCCTATTTAAAGGACCTTATGGCCTTCATTTGCGGCCACCTTGAACCCTAAGTGCACCCATACGACTGTGAGCCCTTGTGAGTGTGATAAGAGGCCATTTGTTCATCATTTTGTGTATTATTGCAAGAAAGGAGGGAGAAGATCAAGCTTGAAGAGTTGGGGAGCTTGGATCTGCTTCTATTTCATCAAGGGAACCTTCTTGAGGTAACTTTCAGAGCTAAACTTCGTATTTTGGGTTGATGTGTCAAATCTAGGGTTTCTTCTTGCCTTATTTGGCTTAAATTGGAAGTATGAAAGGTCCCATGGAGATATGGAACCTAGATCTGGACCTTAGCAGGTCCAGGAGACCCCATATGACAAGCTTTATGTCCATTCTTTTGAGTTAGAAGCTAGGGTTGCTATATTAGAGGTTATTTCTCCAAAATGAGCCTTGTATGCGTTGCATGGCGTCCAAGACTAAGACTTTACGTGATAAATAAGCTTGGGAAGGCCAGATCTATGTGTGTATGGAACGGATCTAACCGCAAAAGCCAGTTTTAGCTGATGCATGGCATGGACTCGCCGAGTCTGAAGAACAGACTCGACGAGTCGCTTGAAGATTGTCCTTGAGACCACCCAGTGTGTAGTCCTGCCGAGTTGTGGGTGACTCAGTGATTCGCAGAGAGTTAGAAAGGTTTTGACAGGTGGACCGAGTCAAGTTGGGACTCGCCGAGTTATCCTTGCGACTCGGCGAGTTGCGTCGTGGTGGCCCCGTGATTCAGGCCCAGGTGGAACTCATCGAGTCGAGGGAGTACTCGACGAGTCAAAGGGAAAATCCTTGCGAGTTGGTTAAAACGCGTAGACTCACCGAGTCACTATAGTGCACTCGCCGAGTCCGGTCCAATTGACCAAAGACTGTTGACCAAGTCAACCTGTGTTGACTTGATATGGATGGTCAACCTTAGTGGTACAAGTAATAATTATAGATTCATGATATCATAGGAGGATTACAGCTCGGGGGTTCGAGCACGAGTGATTCCAGGGTTCACGATTAGCGAGGCATATGAGGTGAGTCTTCTAACTATACTGTACCCGGAAGGGTTTGACTGTGTGACCGGAAGGTCGAATATGATATGAGATATATGTCTTATGTGTGATAAGTTATTCGTTTTATGTGCCATGTATGATATGCTTGATTTGGGCCGGAAGGCAACATGTTATGGGCCGGAAGGCGTGGTCATATGGACCGTAAGGTTGACGTGGGTAGGACCGGAAGGTTTACCCAGTCGGGACGGAAGTCCCCTGAGACACATGGACCAGAAGGTCAAGGCCTGGAAAGGCGTACGTGCGTAGGTTGTATTTTGGGGAACTCACTAAGCATTTATGCTTACAGTGGTTGTGTTGTGTGTTTCAGGTACTAGCGAGGACCGTGGGAAGGCGCCGACGTGATCGTACACACACTCGGGGAAACCATTTTGTAATCTTTTGTTATGTAATCGGTCGTGACTAAATTGTTACATTGGAACCTAAACTTATTACTCAATGTTTTGATGATTGTAAAAATGAAAAATTTTTGGTTTCGGAATTTATGACGTTACAAGTTGGTATCAGAGCCTTGGTTTGGGGGATTCGGGTACACCTTCGAGCGTAACTGAACTCAAACCGGGGATTTGAGAAAATTTTAATTAATAAATCAATAAAATTTTGATAAGTGATTTTGAGACAACCAAAGAAGAAAGAGTGTGTACGATCAGCCAGCGCCCGAACGGTAAAATCCCCAAAATACTCTTATAATATGTGATATGAGATATGATATGATATGATACGCATGCTAGTAGACTAGGTATACATATTAGGACTAGAGTGGCCTGATTTTGTGATGCCTTAGTCTATGGAAACCTGCTTCTATGAGGTGCTTGAGAGCAAGTTGGGGCCCCGATCTATTGGTCCTTTCCGTATGATCGCGAGGGTGGGCCGGGTAGCCTACCGTTTAGACTTGCCAGCAGAGTTGGGATAGATTCACGACACTTTCCATGTGTCGCAGTTGAGGAAGTGTCTAGCCAACGAATCGGCGGTGGTTCCATTAGGGGATATTCAGGTGGATGCAAGCCTGAATTATGCTGAAAGACCAGTAGCCATCAGAGATCGGAAGATCAAGGTTTTGAGGAACAAGGAGGTACCCCTGGTATTGGTTCAGTGGCAGCATCGGAAGGGATCAGAGATGACCTGGGAGCCGGAACGTGAGATGCGGGAGCAGCATCTGGAGCTATTTGCCTAGAGGGACTTCGAGGGCGAAGTATTATTCTAGTGGGGGAGAATTGTAACAGCCCGGATCCCCAAGTATCTTTACTTTCATATTTTTGATATTCTGTGAGGGGACTCGGCGAGTTGGAGGTCGAACTCGCCGAGTCAAGTCGCGGTTTTGGGCGGAGGTTCGCGTCCGGACTCGGCGAGTCCAAGGGATGGACTCGGCGAGTCCGCGCTGTTTAATGAAACCCTCATTTCCTGGTCCTAAGCCCTATTTAAAGGACCTTATGGCCTTCATTTGCGGCCACCTTGAACCCTAAGTGCACCCATACAACTGTGAGCCCTTGTGAGTGTGATAAGAGGCCATTTGTTCATCATTTTGTGTATTATTGCAAGAAAGGAAGGAGAAGATCAAGCTTGAAGAGTTGGGGAGCTTGGATATGCTTCTATTTCATCAAGGGAACTTTCTTGAGGTAACTTTCAGAGATAAACTTCGTATTTTGGGTTGATGTGTCAAATCTAGGGTTTCTTCTTGCCTTATTTGGCTTAAATTGGAAGTATGAAAGGTCCCATGGAGATATGGAACCTAGATCTGGACCTTAGCAAGTCCAGGAGACCCCATATGACAAGCTTTATGTCCATTCTTTTGAGTTAGAAGCTAGGGTTTCCATATTAGAGGTTATTTCTCCAAAATCAGCCTTGTATGCATTGCATGGCGACCAAGACTGAGACTTTACGTGATAAATAAGCTTGGGAAGGCCAGATCTATGTGTGTATGGAACGGATCTGACCGCAAAACCCAGTTTTAGCTGATGCATGGCATGGACTCGCCGAGTCTGAAGAACAGACTCGACGAGTCGCTTGAAGATTGTCCTTGAGACCACCCAGTGTGTAGTCCTGCCGAGTTGTGGGTGACTCAGTGAGTCGCAGAGAGTTAGAAAGGTTTTGACAGGTGGACCGAGTCAAGTTGGGACTCGCCGAGTTGTCCTTGCAACTCGGCGAGTTGAGTCGCGGTGGCCCCGTGATTCAGGCCCAGGTGGAACTCGTCGAGTCGGGGGAGTACTCGACGAGTCAAAGGGAAAATCCTTGCGAGTTGGTTAAAACGCATAGACTCGCCGAGTCACTATAGTGCACTCGCCGAGTTCGGTCCAATTGACCAAGGACTGTTGACCAAGTCAACCTGTGTTGACTTGATATGGATGGTCAACCTTAGTGGTACAAGTAATAATTATAGATTCATGATATCATAGGAGGATTACAGCTTGGGGGTTCAAGCACGAGTGATTCCAGGGTTCACGATTAGCGAGGCATACGAGGTGAGTCTTCTCACTATACTGTACCCGGAAGGGTTTGACTGTGTGACCGGAAGGTCGAATATGATATGAGATATATGTCTTATGTGTGATAAGTTATTTGTTATATGTGCCATGTATGATATGCTTGATTTGGGCCGGAAGGCAACATGCTATGGGCCGGAAGGTGTGGTCATATGGACCGTAAGGTTGGCGTGGGTAGGACCGAAAGGTTTACCCAGTCGGGACGGAAGTCCCCTGAGACACATGGACCGGAAGGTCAAGGCCTGGAAAGGCGTACGTGCGTAGGTTGTATTTTAGGGAACTCACTAAGCATTTATGCTTACAGTGGTTGTGTTGTGTGTTTCAGGTACTAGCGAGGACCGTGGGAAGGCGCCGACGTGATCGTACACACGCTCGGGGAAACCATTTTGTAATCTTTTGTTATGTAATCAGTCGTGACTAAATTGTTACATTGGAACCTAAACTTATTACTCAATGTTTTGATGATTGTAAAAATGAAAAAATTTTGGTTTCGGAATTTATGACGTTACACTTATGATCAACATAGTACAAAAGGGAAATAAAGCATGAAATTTGCATAAGTTTTATGTATATTTCTGAAAACATTTATGTTTAGCTTATAAGAAAAACATTTATGTTTAGCAAGTATTCCCCCCTGAAAACCTTAAAAATACGGAAAAATGTAGTGGTATGAACTCACAGCTGGTGCGTGAAAGCGTTGACTGAAATGAAGATCGTTGAGTTGTTGCACATGACACTTAACGAAATCCTATTGTCAAATAAATACATATATGCATCTAAATTAGCGATTTCGATGAATAAAGTGTCGGAAAATACTTGAATTTGGTGGAGGAATGTTACCGAGACTTGTTTGAATCGAAGGAATGAGTTTACAGCCTTAGAACTCGAGTTTATGGTCTCTGAATATGGGTTTACGGTTTCTGAAATGAGTTTACGGTTTCAGCAGGTGGCTGAGTTTACGGCCGTAAACTCAGGAACTGAGTTTACGGTCTTTGAAGCTCGAACCGTAAACTAGGAAAATGAGGTTTTGAATGCTGATTTCGATGCGAGGTGTGATTCCAGACGCTCCAAAGTGCTCCAAAAGGTGTTTTTCGATGTTTCCCGGAGCTTAAATATGATTTAAGGAGTTTACGGTTGAAGAACCTTTGAGAGAGGAGGAGAGAATGCGGCCAGAAAAATGACCCAATGAAGTCGGAGGCATCGTATTTATAGGGGTGAGGTGAAGGGTCCACTCGTCACTTACCTTAAACAGTGTTTACGGTCTTAAACAAGTGTACGGTTGTAAAGCTAGTATACGGTCGTAATCCCCTTTAGACCAAAAATGTTGATTTTCGAGATTTTCAGGTTCATGCGCGATTTTTGTTTCTGACTCGTAAACAATTTATTTAAGCATAACTAGATTATTTTATTAAACCAAAATTTTGACGGAAAGTTAACGGATCTAAAATTTCATTAACGGAAATGCATAACAGAAAACGGAAAAAGTTTCAGGTTGTCACAACACCTGATATTGTTCACATCAAGTACGTTGTCATAGGTTACATAAATCCAAAGTATTAATAGTACGATGAGTGATGTTACACAAAATAAATCCATACACACTTGAAAATCCTCCTACCGAACGATTACCTGAGAATACAAGTTATTTTGAAAACGGTCAACATATATAATGTTGGTGAGTTCATAAGTATGTTTGAATAAAAGTCTTTGTGTCTTTTGTAAACCCAGAAAATCCGATATTTTCTATAACATGTCTGAAAAATGATGTGAAAATAGAGTATAGATGCATGTGTGAATTTCATAGTAGTAACATATAAGAATGCAGTTTTAGATTTCTTTGTATTCTTTTTGTTGTAAGTGGTAACTGAATAATAGTATCTCCCCAGAAAATCTGATATTTTCTGAATTATAAAAATGCGTAATCCTCTCACCGTAGAAATGTTTTGTATCATTATGACTTACGAGTTTTTAATTTTCCGTAATGTCTAAAGAGGAATGGATCTATATATGAGTTGTTATAACCATACATGATAGTGACTGATTTGCCTGTCTTGGCATTTTTTTTTTCAAATGTCGGATTTTCGCTCAAGGTTTTGTCACCCAAGACTGGCCTAGTCTAACTGTAGCAAACAGCTCAAGTGTGAGGGAGTCACCCCCGTATAGATCAATACACAAACTCTCGCTCTCCCTCCAGGAGACTCTGATGATAACTACAAGTTATGGTCATACAGTCGGTGGTGTCAACCGACACGTCTCACTAAATCCCATTTGTTTCCACGTGAATTTGTATGACGTTATATGTATTTAGAACTTCGAACACTAGATGATGTATGAAATGAAAAGATAAGGCCCAACAAACATGAAGAAAAGGCAACAATGGCCTATTAGACGTGTAAGTTATTTTCCGGCTAAATTAACATTTAAATGGACCACTCAGGCCCAATAACATGTAAATGCTAAATTAGGCCAATTTAGCATGTAATATGGGTCACTTAGGCCCAATAGACATGTGATGAATACATTGAGCCTAATAAACATGTAAATGGACCAAAAAGGCCCAATAATCGCGCAATTGTTGTATTTCGTTTGTTCATTATAATATAATTTGTTATGTCGAAATTCTATAATTTGAACTTGTTTTTAATAAAACTTGCGCTTAAAACCTCTTAAAAACTAATTTCAGACATTTAAAGGCTTATTTCGCAAAAATGTCATTTTTGGTCTATTTTAGTTAAAAATAACATTTTAGCCAATTAATTTATAAAAGTTCAATATGTTCGGCCCAAATGTTTAATAATTGACAGATTTGACCCAAAAATACATGTGTTGGCGTTTTCAGCCCATTTTCGCAGAAAATTACATTTTGACCCATTTTCCGTGAATTTTACATTTTCAGCTCAAATTCCAAAAACTTTGCGTTTTTAGCCCAATTTAGAAATAAATGTTATTTTCACCCCTAAATTCGATTTATTTACATTTATGGCTCAAACTTTGATCAAATGGTATTTTCAACTCCAAAACTTTTATTTTTCGCAAATTTGGGTCCAAAACCGTGAGGCCCAAATATTAATCCTATTAGGCTAAAATTTACACTTTTGGCCCTTTGAAAAGTTAGGCTATCATAAAAACCCATTTTTATTAAAGAGTGACCTGTTTGATCCTTATAAAACTGTAGATGTCACTTTTTGCCCTTATCTTTTGTTTTCTTGACAAATATGACCCTTAACAAGATTTTTGCTTTAAATTTTCATATCTTAAATATATGAACACTTTTAACTTGATAATATGATGTATAAGGTGTCTTAGTTCATCTATTTTTACAATGTTGTTTAAGATGTCGAGATGTGTTAAGATCTAACACATTTTTACAAAATAAACTAAGAAATCACACATGACATGCATAAAACACATAGATCTACACATTTTACTTGTATTCTCCCCAAAAATCATGTAAAAACAGGAAAAAAAAGGTATGAACTCACCTTTGCTTTGATATTTCGGTTTTGAAGAAGAAATGAAGAGATTTTTGGTCCTAGCAACACCTTGGAGTAGTTTTCGGACTTGGATGATTTCTAGGGAGTTAGATCAAGAAAAATTGTTTAGAAGGAGTGTTCTAATATAAAAATGAAGTTATGAAACTTAGATATATAAGAACTTACCAAGAAATGATGATTTTTGGTGGTGAAACCCTCTTGAGATACACTCTAATTCTCGAAAATTTAGAGGAAAGGGGGGGAGTTATTGAATGAGTTTATGAAAGTGTTTGAAAAGATGAAGGTTGGTGTGATGGAGCTTGGCCGATACCATTAAGAAGAGAGGGAAGAAAGGGATTTTTCATGATGGATAATGAGGTTCTTGATACGTTTGATTATCTATTTATTTGCTAGATATAATGTGTTGCCATCCCCTTATTTCATCATCCCATCATTGTTTTTATTGTTTTTTTACATATAGGCCAAAAATGGGCCAAATGAAGTGAAAGAAAATAGCATTAGGCTCAATCTCTTGGCTTGTTCGAATTCATGAGGCCAATAGAGAAAATTTTCAACCTATTGGGCCTTTAGGGTAGTTCACGGCCCAAATGGCATAAAAGAATGGGTTTTATGGTCCATTAAAGTTAATTGGAATTACTTATGGCCCAACAAGGCCCAATATAGGTAAACTAATCCATTTTAGGCCCATATGGTCCAAAATGTTAAATGTCATGAATATGGGTCCATTTTGAACCCAATTAGTGTTTGTAGGCCCAAGATAGTCAACTTGGATACTTATTGGTCCATTAGGCCCAATAAGAATGTCGTAGGCCATAATAGACTTGAACCGGAATATTTAGAGTTTCAAACTCTTTGTTGAACATGAGAGATGTATTTGAATGAGCATTTAGTGATATCCACTTAGAGTACACGCTTTACTATAGTTGAATGATTACATGAGAATAGAATTTTCCTAGCTAAAATGCTAGTTGTGACATCATCTCCCCTTCCCCCCCCCCCCCCCCCCCCCCCCGTTAGAGGGAATTTCGTCCTAAAATTCTTTTGAAAACTAGGATTATGAAGGAAAGAATAAGTGAGGGTAATTTTGCTTCATCTGATTTTCGCGTTCCCATGTGAATTCCGGTCCACGCCTGGCGTTCCATCGAACCTTCACAATCAGACTGCGGCTTTGCTTTGTACGTTTAACTTCCCTATCCAATATCTCAACTGGTTCATCGACGAACAGGAGATGCTCGTTGATCTCGGTCTCTTCTATATGAATGACAAGAGTTTCATCTGATAGGCACTTTTTTAGATTTGAGATGTGAAACACTGGGTGTATGTTGTTGAGCTCGGCAGGTTGCTGCAGCTTGTAAGCCACTGGACCAATCCGGGAAAGAATCTCGAACGGTCCAATGTATCGCAGGTTCAATTTTCCCTGTTTCCCAAAGCGAATCATTCCCTTCCTAGGAGAGACCTTTAATAACATACAATCCCCGACTAGAAATTCTAATGGCTTTCGCTGCTTGTCAGCATAGCTCTTTTGTCAGTCTCGCGATGCTTGAACTCGAGATTTGATTTCGATTATCTTTTCGGTCGTTTCACAGATGATTTCGGGTCCGGTAGGAGCACTGGCTGGCGATTTCCCTTTTGCTAGCTGGGTATCACCCACCTCGGCCCAGCACAGAGGCGATCTGCATTTACGACCATAGAGAGCCTCGAAGGGAAGCAACATATGAAGCTCTCGATGGATGTGACCAGGAGAACTTATCATGGGAGTTGTTCAAGACTCGTGTGCTAGAGAAGTATTGTCCTCTAGATATGAAGAGAAGATTGTAAAAGGAATTCCTCGAGCTTAAACAAGGAGGAATGACTGTGAATGAGTATGAAACTCAGTTTAATCAAAGAGCAAGGTTTGCTATGAAGTATATTCCAACTGAAGATGAGAAATTTCAGTTATTCATGGAGGGACTACGACACGAAATCCATGATTTCGTTGTCAATCAGGATGTTCTGTCATTCGATAAAGCTGTTGAGTATGCTCGAAGGCGTGAGCATGACTTAGAAATACGTGGTGTCACTCTTACTGTTCCAAAGCATCCACGTACTGAAAAGAACTACTCCTGCTTCCATAATTCTACCAGCTCAATCTATTCGAAATGATCCTAGCAAGCAAGCACAATCTCATAGTGCTTTTCGTGGCCGCGTTAGGTCACAATCTTTTTCTATTCAATCGCCTTCATGTCGCATCTGTGGAAGGAATCATCCAGGTCAATGCAAAATAGACAAGGAATCCATTATCTGTTATGGGTGTGGAGAAACAGGTCATATAAATCCATCTTACCCAAGGAAGGATGTGACTTGTTATGCATGTGATATTACTGGCCACAAGAAACCTTTTTGCCCTACTCTTACCAGCCAAGTGACGGGAAGTCAAGCTTCTGTTCAACAACCAGCGAGAAGTCAAGTCCCTGTCCGACAACCGAAGAGTACTCCAGCTAAAAAGGAGGAGGTGCCAAAAGCTAAGCGTCATGCATTCCAGATTACCGCAGAGGAAGCACGTGAGGACCCGAATGTCGTGACGGGTACATTTCTTGTCAACTCTAGACATGCTCACATCTTATTTGATTCTGGTGCCTCGGATTCTTTCGTATCTTATGAATTTGCGCATTCTTTTCAAACTGTTTGCTATGCACTCGTGCAACCATTTCATGTAGATACTGCAGGAAGTACATTACTTGCTGATAAAATCTATAGGGATTATGTCATGGAAATTAAAGGCTATAATTTTCTTGCTAACCTAATCCCTATCTCCTTGCCCAATTTCGATATTATTCTCGGCATGGATTGGTTGTCAAAGAACCATGCAGAACTCTTGTGTTATGAAAAGATGGTACTCATTCCTATTGAAGGGGAAGATCTTATTCATGTCTACGGTGAATAAAGGATCTTCAAAATAATCTCTTTCCTCAAAGCTCGTAAATTTATATCGAAAGGTTGTCCTATCTATATGGCCTATACAGTTGACATCTCAAGAAAGGAGAATAAAAATGTAAATGATATTCCCATTGTTAATGAATATCCCGATGTTTTCCCCGATGATCTGCCTGGACTTCCTCCGGACAAACAAGTAGAATTTTGAATTGACCTTGTGCCGGTGCTGCTCCGATTGCAAAGACTCCTTATCGTATTGCGCCAGCTGAGATGAAAGAAATGATGATCCAACTGCAGGAATTACTTGATAAAGGCTTTATTCGACTGAGTACCTCTCCCTGGGGTGCTCCAGTATTGTTTGTCAAGAAGAAGGACGGATCGATGTGAATGTGCATTGATTATCATGAGCTGAATAAGGTGACTATCAAGAACAAGTACCCACTACCTCGCATCAACGATTTATTCGATCAACTTCAGGGTGTTAGCTATTTCTCGGAGATTGATTTGAGATATGGCTATCATCAGTTGAAAGTACAAGAGCAAGATGTACCGAAGATTGCTTTTCGTACTCGTTATGGGCATTTCGAATTCCTTGTCATGCCATTCGGTTTGACAAATGCTCCTGCCGTATTCATGGATATGATGAATCGAGTGTGTCGCCCAATGCTCGATAAGTCTGTCATCGTATTCATTGACTATATTCTAATCTATTCCAAGTCTGAAGCCGATCATGTCTTTCATATTCGTGAAATCTTAGAGCTTCTTCGAAAGGAGAAACTTTATGCTAAATTCTCGAAATGTGAATTTTGGCTTCGTCAAGTTCAATTTATCGGCCATATTATTTCTAGTGACGGTGTATCAGTAGATCCTATCAAAATCGAAGCCATTCAAAATTGGGAAGGGCCCCATAATGCTTCCGAAATTCGAAGTTTCTTAGGTCTCGCGGGATATTACCGGAAATTCATTCAAGACTTTTCTCGTATAGCCGTACCTCTCACAAGTCTTACACGGAAGGAAGTGAAGTTCGAATGGGGTGAAGCTCAAGAAAAAGCTTTCTCAACTCTAAAAGATCTTTTGACTTATGCTCCCATCTTATCACTCCCAAAAGGTGATGATGATTTCTCCGTGTATAGCGATGCTTCAAGATTGGGACTCGGTTGTGTGTTGATGCAGCATGGTAAAGTGATAGCCTACGCCTCAAGACAACTGAAAGATTATGAAAAGAATTATCCCACCCATGATCTTGAACTCATTGCAGTAGTATTTGCCCTAAAACTTTGGAGACATTACCTTTTTTGTACGAAATGCCAATTATTTACCGACCACAAGAGTCTCAAGTATATATTCAGTCAGCAAACTCTAAATATGAGACAACAACGAGCCATGGAGCTGATCAAGGACTATGATTGTGAAATCATGTACCATCCTGGAAAGGCTAATGTGGTTGTAGATGCACTTAGTAGGAAAGTTTATCGTAATAGTATGTGTTATACTATTACTCACACTATGGTGAAATTCACTATTCTTTATGAACTAGAGAAATGGCAAGTTGAAGCCTTAAAGCCAGAAAATGTGAAGAAGGAATGAATGGTACATTATGCTGATGTTTTACTTGATGATCCACGAGGATTAAAAGTATTTAAGAATCGGCTATGGATTCCAAAGATTGGTGGATTAAGATAGAATATTTTAGATGAAGCTCATAAGTCTAAGGTATCAATACATCCTGGTACAAGTAAAATGTACTATGATGTAAGAGCTGATTATTGGTGGCCTGGATTAAAGAGAGACATTGGAAGATATGTACAGGAATGCTTAGTATGCTTACAAGTCAAAACAGAGCACCAAAAGCCTTATGGAACCCCAGAAAGTCTTAGTGTTCTTGTATAGAAGTGGGAAGAACTGTCCATGGATTTTATTACCAATTTGCCAAAGATTGCTAGATGGTATGATAGCATTTGAGTAATCGTCGACCGCCTGACTAAGAGTGCACATTTTCTTGCCATGCGTGAAACGGATCCAATGGAGAAATACGCACAAGTATACTTGGATGAAATTGTTGTAAGACATGGTGTGCCAATAAAGATCATTTCCGATCGCGATACTCGCTTCACTTCTCACTTTTGGGCAAGTATGCAACGCGAATTGGGATCTCGAGTTGCTCTCAGCACCGCTTATCATCCCCAGACAGATGGTCAGACGGAGAGAACAATCCAAACAGTAGAAGATATGCTTCGTGCATGGGTTTTGGAGTTCGGTGGTAACTGGGATAAATACTTACCGCTTGTCGAATTTTCGTATAATAACAGTTACCACACTTCAATCAAAATGCCACCATATGAAGCATTATATGGTCGCAAATGCCATACGCCGTTATGTTGGCGCGATGTAGGACAGAAGATCCTTAGAGGCCCTGAAATGATTCAAGACACCACCGACAAGATTCAAATCGTACGAGAAAGAATGAAAGCGGCCCAGGATCGACAGAAGTCCTATACGGAAAAGAGAATACGACCTATATAATTCCAAGTGGGTGATTTCGTGATGCTGAAGGTATCCCCATGGAAAAGGCCTTATGCGATTTGGGAAGAAAGGAAAGTTGAGTCCTAGATTTGTTGGTCCTTTCAAAATCATCCAGAGAATTGGAAAGCAAGCATACCGCTTAGAATCGCCTGAAGATTTGGCAGGTATTCATGATGTGTTTCATGTAAGTTATCTGCGCAAATGCTTGAGCATCTACGATGAGACAGTTCCATTATCTGAGGTGAAATTGGATAATAAGTTAAGATATGTTGAAGAGTCTGAGGAAATCGTAAATGAAAGAACAACTAAGCTACGCAATAAAGAAGTAGAATTGGTGCTTATCAAGTGGAAACACCATCGTGGCCCAAACTATACTTGGGAGAATAAGAATGAGATAAAAGCAAAATATCCCCATTTATTTTAATCGATGTAATTTCGGGGACGAAATCCTCAAAAGGATGAGGTATTTGTAACATACACGTTTTGAAATCGTGTTTTGTAATGAATAAAATTGTGAAATACTATGTGAAATTGAGTGTTGAGTTCTAACAGATGGTTTTCACTAGAAATGAAGTAAAATTATGGTTAGAATCACTCAGAAAATATTGGAAGTCTTATGAGATTCCAATTAAAAGCCAAATAGTGAAATTTAGCGAAAATAAAAAATTTTAAATAATTAAAATTTTATTATTTGATGTTGTAGAGAATCTCGTTAGAAACTTGTAGGCGAAAACCTCGTCGAAATCCGAGTTATAACGAAGAAGTTATGACCAACCAAAGATCCGTGACAAAACTGGTACGGCGCTGAATGACGTAAAAAGTGAGTTTTTGATAAACTATTTTTTATCCTTATTAATCTAAATGAAAGTTGTAGTATTCGTTAAACCGAGAAATTCGATAAAAAGAACGCCAAAATCTAACTTCGTATGAGGAAGTTATGATTTTTCGAAGTTTCAACTTAGCAACAGACAACTAAAAACTTGAATTTTAGATCGAGCGATATTTGACCGATACATCATAAATGAGAATCGAAGGTCTCGTCATTTGTAGTACAACGGTAAAAAGTCTAACGAAAACGGATGTCGGATGAAGAAGTTATGAATTTTTTACGGATTTTCCTGTCCTGGTCTGTTAAAAAAATAATAATAATAAAAATAAAGTCAAAATTAGCCAACTAATTCTAAAATAAAGTTGTAGAGCGTAGTTTTAGCTACGCGTGCATATAAAGAACGTCAAAAATGGAGCTCGTATGCGAAAGTTATGGATTTTAGAAGTTCGGGGCCCGAAAACCGAGAAAACTCGCATGAACAGTGTTCGGACACGTCACCTCGCACGAAGCAGCAGCATCACCGGAGACGTGGCCATTCTGAGAAGCAACGCGTGTCGCATGCTGATTCGACCGAAGTGCGAACCAATCAACTTCCGACGCGCCTCGCTGCGGTTTCCGAACCTCGCTCCTCCACGTCTTGCCTACCCGCCTCGCATCCAAGCCACCGAGCTGCTTCGTCATCACAGTGTGTTCGAGCCTCACACCGCCAGCTCCCCTCCTCTCGCTTCGTGGCCTTCGCTCTAGCAGCCACGTGCTCACTTCTCCTAGCTCCGGATCCAATCCCCTCGCCTATAAAAGGGAGGCCTGCAAGCCTTCCCGGGTAATTTTGAGAATTTGTCATTTTTCACCCCTAATTTCATATATTCACTATTTTGACTTTTCCCGAAGCCCCGGTATCAATTTTAACACCCGAAACACGTCCCGATACCCCCGAGAAGCCCAAAAATTTTATCTTTTCGGTTTTGAAGCCCTACCTTTGCAGAGTCTGGTTTTCAATTAAGCACCTGATTTTCAACATAGAAAGTCATATTTAAAGCCGAAGTGCTGCCCAAATTACTATTTTAACCCTCAGTTAACTTAAGGTGAGTTCAACATATAGGAACAATTGTATGTTTTATGTTATATGTGTTATGTGCTTTTCAGTGTTATTATTCTGAGTTATTTTCCCGTGTGATTTTATTCGCTATGTTTATAGCAATTGTAATACCTTTGACCATGTGATCAGTGAAAGGACTTAGATTCACATTGGTACTGGTACGTAGCCTCTGGCCATGTAGATCATGTCTCCGTAAGAGAATGACTTCTATACTATGGCATTGGTAAATGGTTAGACATGACTATAAGCCTGAAATCTAACAAGAAGTTAATCAGAAATATGCATGTCTTCTATGCCATTTGGGCCAAAGTCTTATTGATGTATATCAAGAATTAAAAAGTATATCTTTGAATAAAGTCTTTGATTAATATGAACGCTTGTCACATGATCTCACATACATCTTGTTGTTCCTCTTTGTTTTTGCCACATTGAAGTATATATATGGCATAACGTTATATTGTATCTATTTTTGAACTCACTAAGCGTCACCACTTACTCTATCAATGTTTAACAATTGCAGGTGATAAGTAACTAGTATGTTCACATACTATTGAAAGATTTAGAATAGTTTGTAATAGTACTTTTGTACTACAGTTTATGTTTGTATAAATTACAATATCCTGGGTAGTTATGTAATATATATAACACTTTGTAATAGACGGTTTGTATCCAATAGTTTGTAATTCCCTTTATCAATGTAAAATATTGCTTTTATGAATATGCAAATACCATGTTTTGGAGTAATGATATTGTGAAGTATAAAAGTTTGGGTCTTTCAATAATACGAAAGTTGAGGTCTTTCACATTGGGTATGTTTCATACCGCATTTGTGGTTAGTGTCGTCTCCCAAAAGGTTTTTAACCATCACCATCACCGAAAAAACCAATGTCTAATTCGGTTTCTTCTCCTCATTCTTGTTGTTTCAATTCTAAGTCTCGGACTCGTTGTTGCAACCGTGCAATTTCCGCAACATCACGTGGATCTCATACGTTGGACTCGTTGGCTCTATCAGCATATATGCGTCTTTATGGGGTTATTTTCGGTGTCCTTATTGATTGGCAGCTATTGCGATTTGTGAGCTCTGATACCAACTGATGCAGTTTCTATGGCAATTCAATTGAAAAAAAAAAACTACAGAGAATTCCTAAGAAATGTACATTTATTCAATAAAAAAACTCTTCTCACAAAGCATTTATCGTGACCAAATAAAAACCCAAAGAAAATCCAAAAAAGTATCTAACAACCAAACGAGAAAAACATTGTTCTTTTAAACTTAAAAGCAAGATGATTATAAAAAGTAAAATTCGTCTAAACCTGGAATGGTCGGGGTCCATTCAATGGGTCAGATGGCCATATGCATTAATTTTTCTTTGTTAATTTTGGCTAAGGGCTATTTTTTTGCTATTAAATAATAATTCATTAAGAATATTGACTATCTTTTGTCACTTTCTCTTTTATTTATATTGTTTTTTTATATAGAAAGTTTCTTTGAAATTTGTTTGGCTATTAAATAATAATTCATTAAGAATATTGACTATCTTGTGTCACTTTCTCTTTTATTTATATTGTTTTTTGATATAGAAAGTTTCTTTGAAATTTGGGTGTATGTGTGTTGTGCGGTATGGTACAGTTTGAACCATAGTTTCATAATTAAAAACCATAAATACGTCGTATAGTGTGGTTTAGTGTGGTTTGACCGAATAACAAACTGCAAACTGCATCGTAAATATATAATCCACATTTGCACTGCAATGTTGCCAATTTATATTGTATATGCGGTTGGTCTACACCTTAGTTAATCATTTTAGGCTAAAATAACATAGAAAAATACGATAAAAACCATGCTATTAGATTCAACTCCATAGAACTTTAAATTGAGATCGTGTCTACTTTTCCTTAACCTCATATTCTTACTCGCTTACTATACAAATAAATATATAGAGAATATAAAAACAAGTTGCTGGTTTGCCCGAGAGGTTAAGGGGGAAGACTTAAGATCTTCTGCACATAAGTGCGCATGGGTTCGAACCCCATAGCCAGCATATATTTTTATCGTTTCGTTCACTGCCCATTATTATCACTTGTTTATAAATATACCCTTTACAGTTTGTATTTTCCAATTAGGTCACTGTAATTTCAAAAAATTGTTCATTAAAATCGTTTAATTTCCTATTTTGGGACTAATTCAACGTTGTATCTTCATCTTTTGCTTAAAAAACGTTCCATGGATTGAAAATCAAAACTATCTCGAACCATTATTATAAATAATAAAGTTTTGTCATAGATTTTATTTTTATTTTTATTAAATACACAAAAAACATCTATACTAATAAATAAAACCCATTTTCTATCACATATCATGTCCTCATTGATTTGGACACATGGCATTTTAATAGATTTTTTAAAATTTACTTATTTCCACATGTAATTTTCTGATTTGTTCACATATCACAACTGATTTCGGTTACAATATTGAGAGAAATAAATGTTTCCTTGAAGAATAATTGATATATTTATAATGTAATAAATGTCATAATTAATGAGAGTTCTAAAATTGATATTGATATTAAATATTTATTTTAAATTGAAAGTTTAAATATTGATATTAAATTTTTATTTTTAATAAACTCATGTAGTACACGGGTCTCTTACCTAGTATATTATAAAGGTAAAACAGTAATTTCGAATGAATAATTATAATATAACAAAGCATATATTGGGATACAAAGGAAAAAACATGATAAATATAAGGGTAAATTGTACAAAAGTTATTATGTTTTTACAAAAAAAATCGATTTTGGCTTTGTATTATTTTTGTTACAATATAGTTATTAAGTCTTTTTTTTTTTTAAATTTTGCCTATTTGACTGGTCAACCCAATTACCCTCTGACTTGGCATAGTACGAGTCAGTTTTTGGTGATATGACACGATGATATTATATTATTTTGTTATGTGATGCTGATGTGACATTGTGACATATCAAATTTTAAAAAATGATACAAAAGACACTAAAGGAGTGTTTCACCAAAAAAAATTATTAGTTATTAGCTTGGATAGTAGAGAACATGATTTAGAAGAGTTATAGTTACATAAATTTTAGAGATGACTCTGAGTCATAGTCCAAATGAATATTCATTTTGAGTTGAAGCACTAAAGGTTTCATATAAGAGACGATGGTCGATTCGACAATGGCGGTAAGACTACATTAGTGCAAGTGAAGTATCCAATGAGCGTATCTGGACTAGAAAACTTCATAGTTAACCTTGGATTTGTTTTGAGTAACAAATTGTCATTACAAACATTCTGTGAAAGTGCAATCATATTGATTAAGTATTCTTGAGATCAAAGAATGTTAATGCATAGAAGGAGGAAATTCTACTACATCCAAGAAAAAAGGTTGAGGATGGAGATCTAGTTGTGAAGTGAATATTTTTTCGATGATTCGTTGACAATAGTGATGACCAAATGAAAACATGATATGCATGTTAAAGTACATTGGCATGAAAAATGTTGACAAGTTTAGTTGTTAAGTCGATTACACCAAAACATTTGTAACGTCCCAAAAATCAGAGTAAAATTTTCAATTTTTCAAAACTAATCCAAAAACCATAATTGTTTACAAATCATTGTTTCCAAGAGTAAAAATCAAATCAGAGTATCCTAGAAATCCAACATCATAAAGATCAGAAAGATGTGCATGATCACGCACTTGCTTTTCCACGATCGTCTGAAGTACCTGAAACAATAAACTGAAACTATAAGCCAAAACTTAGTGAGTTCCCCCAAAGTACCACCACACAAACATATAACAACATGCATATTGGGTCTACAACTAACAGACTGGATTACCCCTGAGTCCACAACATGAGTTTGGCTTGCCTCCCATCCCACAGCTCATGTCAGGCTTACTCCTGAGCCTACATCATAAGTCTAGCTTGCCTTCCGGCCCACAACTCATTTTTGGCTTACTCCCGAGCCCACAACATAAATCTGGCTTGCCTTATGGCTGGCTTGATCCCAAGGTTGTTGTCTTCCACACAAAGTTGTATTGCCTTAACCTAACCACACTATGTTGTCACACCCCCGAACCAGATGGCGGAAGCGTCCGAGGGCTATTGTGACTCAATTGAATATCATCACAATGATTATACATGAATCATAACATCATTCGTCACCATGCATTGAAAAATTACAACAAATATTGTTTACATTCAGTACATTGTCTTGAACATTACATTTCCATAAATTAAACCGTTCGATACTATTTTAAACAAAACACCAAGACATCACTGGATACCTATTCTTCGATTTACCTGTAACCTGAGTATACAAGTATTTTGAAAAACGTCAACATATGAAATGTTGGTGAGTTCATAAGTCATGTTTGAAAAATAATGATTTTTGTGTAGTTTGAAAACCCAAAAAATCCGATATTTTCTGAAAAGAGTATTGTTTATAAAAAGTGTGGAGATCTGTAGTATGCTTGTCGATTTTTGTAAATGTATATAATTGTTAAACCTTGTATACATCACATAGATAAAAGTGTTGAACTTCCCGGGAAAACCCGATGTTTTCCTCGTACATAAAATTTCGTGTCTTGTTTATTGTTATACCGATTCGACGATTGTTTCCGATAATTCCAGGTGACATTGGATTAATTATGGGTTGTGAGTTGTTATAATCACGCATTAACGAAAATGACTAGTTTATAACTACCAATTACAAACGATCCTTTTGGCGTCATCCGTAAGGCTCACTTAATCCAACCACCCTAACTTCTCATAGCCCCACAACGGAGGAGAAAAAAGGGTACGAAGCCCTCGTTATTTCCATAAGTCGTTCAAGGCTATCGTGAATGCGGAAGGCACTAGGACCGACTCGCATTTGACTTCTCGACCTTGCTAGCAGTACCAATGGGCCCTTGGGGCCCAACAGCACAATAAAGTTATTGAAAGTCCCTTTACATGGATTTAGGTCATAGAAGGCTCAATAACATGTAAGCGTGTTCCCTTCGGGCCCAAAGATCATGTTATTGGGCTAGCTAAGCCCAACAAGCACGATTTGAAACTTTCAAGCCCAAAGATTGAATATTGACTTCTCGTGAATTTCGCGTGTTTATTAAAGTACTTATTGTTTATTAATTTTTGATTCGTTATTGATTCGAGACCGAATCAATTCGTTTGATAACGATATTGGTGTTGAAAGCGTATTTGTTATTACGTTCGTCGGTAGTCGTGGTACTCGTATTTTATCTTAATGGATTTATTGTTTTTTTTTTACATAAGATTTTACCTTTTTATGACCCTTCTTGGATAAAATTTAGACTTTTAACCCTTTATATAAAAGAATTTCCATTTTAGTCCTTAAACCATTTTTCTTGACACTTTAGTATCAAAACTTATTAAGAAGACATTTTCAGCCTAGATTTACTTGATAAACAGCTTAAGTCCTTCAAAAATGATTTTCTCTCGGTTGGAACCCTTATTTTCGCAACTTTACAGTTTTGGCCCAAAATGGAAAAAATTTGCATTTTTGATCCCTTTTGACTTTGAAAACATTTTGACCCTTGAATTAGTTTTATTACACTAGTAGTCCCCTGTTTTACAGAAATTTGCAGTTTCAGCCCCTCTATTTCATAATTTTCGCAATTTGGGGCTTATTGGGCCGAAAAGCCCATTTTTAGCCCATTAGGTTCAAAATTTACATTTTAAGCCCCTCAAAAGTGTTGATTTTCAGAAATTTTTTATTAGAAACTGTTTGGACTCTTTCCAACCTCCAGAAATTTTCATTTTGCGTTTTGGGCCCTTAGATTTTGTATTCTTGACAATTTGAGCCCAAAAATGGGTTTTATGTCCAAAAATGTTCATCCTAACCAAATAAATTATTTTTCTTGACTTTATTAGTGTAAAATGGTATAAGTTATGTTTATTTCATTCCTCATGTTGTAGATCTTGGTTTTTAGGTATTTTTGGCTAGCATATTCATCACATAACACATAAAATCATACATACAAGCATAAAAATCACACAAGGCATACATTTACTCATAGATCTACACATTTGCTTGTATTCTCCCCCATAAAAACTCATAAAAACCGAAAAAGAGGGGGTATGAAGCTCACCTTGGGTGTGGTTTCGGTTTTGGAAGGAAAAATGAGAAGAAATTCAGCCTTAGCTACCTTCCTTGGAAGATTTCGAACTTGGATGATTCTAAGGTGCTAAATCATAAGTTTGAATGGATTAAGAGGTGATTCTTGAATGGAATGAAATAACTAGCTTATGGATCTAACATCAACTTACCTTAGATGATGTGTTTGTGGGAAAAATCTCCTTGAAGCTTCCTAATTTTCGAACACTTGGAGAGGAGTGGAAAGAGTTTCTTTTGAGAGAGTTGAGTGAAGTGTGTGTGTATGTGTGTGTTTTGGGTTCGGCCGAGAATCAAGAAGAAAGGAGAGAAGAGAGAAGTGTGAAAGGATGGTGCATGGAAGTATGAGTCCTTTTGCATGGAAGTCCCTTGAATAATTGTGAGGTGGCACACACAAAGTCAACTCTTCCTTCCCTTGGGCTTAGGTCGAGAATGGGAGGGAAAGAGGAGATTTTTGGGCTTTTTGCCCTTAAGCCCATATTATAGTTAAGCTAGATGATGCTTGACTCAAATAAATCAAAGTGTAGTTTTTATGACCTATTAGGGCTAAATTAGGTAAATTATGCCCCAAAATGGTTCATGTAATTAATTCATTTCATTTTAGGCCCAATATGGCCCAAAGTATTGAAATACATGGAAGTGGGTCCAACTAGAGTCCATTTAAGAGTTCTAAGCCCAAGATGGTCAAATTGGAAGCTTATTGGTCCATTGGGCCCAATAAGAAATTCCTAGTCCAAAATGGACTTAAACAAGAACTCATAGGGTTTCCAATTGCTTGTTGACTACTTGAAATGTTTGCATGGGGGGTTTGTTTGTAATTTTGTTGTCATAGAGTATGCATCATACATGCTCTAATGTCTTTGATTCACAATTTGACTTAAGTGTTGTAGTTACAAGGCACAAAAATTTCTAGTTGTGACATATGTCGACATATACATAACAGATAGCATTTATCCAATAAACAGTTAATAATATAACCAGTCAACAAACTAACATGCAGATCTACATATCATTATCGCATAACAACATCCTACATAACAGGACTTAGATCTAACAAATCAATACAACGTAACAACATCTTCTAAACCAGGATACGTGACCCAATGGGCCGACATTGGTGCCTTCGACCCATAATTACAGTGAGGAAAATCCACCTCTCAGTCCGGAAAGATAGTTGAACATGACACTGCTCATATAAGCTCTACAAGTCACCTATACATCAAATAAGGACTAATCTCAACTGCAACTCAAAATACCCAAATGTCATTAGGTCAAACTTGGTCAAATCCTCATCAAAGTCAAAAGTAAAAGAAGTCAATTCAGCTGACTACGCCCAGCGTACTAAGCTTGTACGCACGGCGTACAAGGATCTTGACCAAATATGGGTTGTTGACCACGTATGCGCAATGTACCATGGCGTACGCCCAACGTATGTTCCAGCCACCTTTTCCTTCTACGAAGAGCTTACTCCTTTAAGCCCCTTTCGTCCAAACTACAGATCTAATCCCAAAATAACATCTTAAGTCATAAAGTTTCCAGCTTTATGACTTTGCATGGCTAAGAAGTGCTCAACACTAAAAACCCAAACTTCTTAACTCATTAAGATATTATAACCCATGCCTGGAAGGAAACTAATTACCAAGCTTTCATTTTTAAGACCTTAGACACTCCAAAATGTCTAAAATGGCAATCCATTAGGTCTAGAGCATGTCATACTCAAGAACTTCATTGTTTGGGGACAAAAGCAAATAATAACATCATACAAGCTAGATCTAACCAAATGAGCATCAAGGTATAAACTTTATACCTTCTAGACATGGAGGAGGGTGCAAAACTTCCATATCCAAGGTTGCTCCAAGCTTCCAAGATGTTCTTATTTCCTTCTCTTTCATCTAAGAACACCAAAACACACATTAATGGCTTAAGGATGCTAAAAATGGATTAGGGTTAGCTAGGGTCGAATATGGAGGTAGAGGCTAAATAATGAAGAGGTATCAATGAGTTAAGGATATTTAAATAGGGTCCAAACCCTAAAAATTAGGGTTTGCCCCCTGACCACGTACGCCCAGCGTACTCATGCATCCCCCACTTTTCATTTAAGTGACATTTGTGACCAATTTGCAAGCAATTCTCATATCGATGGTCAAAATGTAAAATGCTTGGAAATCAAGATGTTACAATTCTCCCCCACTTGAATCAGACTTCGTCCTCGAAGTCTGGTGTCGAAAATCACTCAAGGTAGTGCTCTCGCATATCTTCCTCGGGTTACCAAGTCCATTCGGAACCCTTCCGGTGTTGCCACTGGACCTTAACTAAAGATACCACCATGTTGCTCAAATCCTTTGTCTTCATATCTAAGATCACCACTGGTCTCTCAATATAATTCAGGTGATCATCGGCATGAATATCATCCAAAGGAACAACCGTTAATCATCAGCCACATACTTTCAAAGATGAGAAACGTGGAAGGTGTTGTGAATCTGACTGAACTCCTCAGGAAAATCCAACCAACAAGCTACCCTGACAATCACTCAAAACGGCCCGATATATCGGGGCCCCAACTTTCCCCTCTTCCTAAAGTGTATTACACTCTTCCAGGGTGGTACCGTTAACAATACTATATCACCGACCTGGAATCCCCAAATCGGATCGACATCTGGCAACATAGCTCTTCTGTCGAATCTAAGTTATCTGCAACCTCATCCTATTCACTAATGTTGTAGCCTCCCCTTGAAAACAAAGGCGACTCCCAACAAGAGTCTCAGCTACATAACCGTAATAGTGGTACACGAACAACGTCAACATATTCCACAACTCCTTTTAAACATTTCGAAATCTAGGCATCTTATAAAGAAAACTTGAGAGACCATTCAGAAACCCACAACCCGCCAACAACAACCCAATAATTTGAGAATACTCATTTGCAACGACTATGTTTCTCTCCCTGACTCAAAAACCCAACTTCCAGTGAGGACCATGCAACTGGGGAACTCTCAAAACTACAACCATAAACCAAACCCATCAGTGTACCCCCGGAATCGAGAACCCATCAGTTCTAAACTTTAGAAATCATGCTCTAGGACTGATGATCATCTATTTGTCGTACCTAATCCTAGTCCCTAACTAGGAGCAACACCAAAACATGCGGAGAGAATACTCAAAACATGTCGATCGCTAATTTCGCCTAAATTCCAAATTCCATAAATTATGTAGGAAACCTTATATATACACTTGACTTCCCGAAAATTTATCACCAAATCGCTACTCCCACGAGTATAAAGATGGTCAATCCAAGTATCTCACATCGTACCTGAATCCTTCATCAAGCTAGGTGTATCCCCACCTAAAAAAACACTCGATACATTTACGACGAACTTAATGACTCGATATTTCAGAATCGATACCCAAATTTTGTAACCCAACTCCTAATAATTAGCCTGCAAACAAACGAGGTTCATAATACAAACACCCCGCGAGAGACTTCTAATGCATAACTATTACTTCCAACAACCTTTAGCTACCCACATGATCCAACCAGCTGGTCATTGAGTCTTTCAGCTCCCAACAATGCACTAACACCTAAATATGCCAAGAAGACTAACTATACGAGACCTAAGAGTTGTTGGGTTATGAGCATTCTAACACTCCTAAGTGTACATGCAACCCTAAATACCTTGGATCTATGTTTTCTCTATTATACATGCAAATATGAACATCCAAGGTATTATCCTAATCTAGCATACAAAACTATCAATATAACAAGATAGAATACATACCTCTTTGATGGTGCTTGTCTTCATGAAGCTTGAGTGCCTAGTGTCCCAAGTGTGACACCTCAAATGGTTCACAATCATCAAAACACTTAGAATAACTTAGAGAGAATTCTACACTTCATGAAATCGGCTAGCCCTCTTCAAGAATAATACTAGTCTCTCTAGTGGCCGATTTTCCTCAAGAATAAGATGCTTATATAGTTATACAATTAGGGTAAACCCTAATTGTCATGACTTTCCATTTCCTTGGATCCATGGGTTCAAATACACCATGGAGCATCCATGGAGCATCATATAGGTTTTGGCCCAACTAGATAATCCATGGAGCATTAGCCTACTATACAAGTATGGATTATTTACACAATCAACCCACATATTTAATTAGTCTTCTTTTGATCACTCAATTAATGCTAGATTAATTCTTGATCAATACTAATTAAATAATCTCATTATTCTTATTATTAATATACTAGAACTTATAGTATATTAATAACCATAAGTGTCTTATTTCTCTCATTTAGTCTATCCAAGTGCATGATGGTATGCAACCCAAATGGACCATGCCGGGTCGGGTCAAGTCTTACCAATTATAGTTATGGACTTAGACATTAATCCAACAAGAGCCTCATTCAAATAACTATTGGGTCTCACTGATATGAATCATATAACCACTGGTTCACGATACATCATTACACCTTCTAACCACTAAATGATAAGTTCACAGTACTATGTCGATCTTCTCGTCATCCCATCAATGACCTGAAGACATATGACCATCAGTACAAGGTCCTAAAGATACCCAACCATTAATCCACTGAATTGTAGGGAGCTAATCAACATCCTTCTCACTATTAACCAAACACAAATATGGGTCACACCCCTCTATCACGCACCATTCATTTCACAGTACAGGCTGCTACCAATGTAAAATCAAATGAAAACATGGTTACACACAACCAGATAATGAGATAGGTGGTTGCACTCTTGTTCCAATACAAGGGCTACAACCAATCAAGATCTACAAAAATTACGAACCTCAACCGCTAATAGAAGTATCTTCATGTATGTCCCAAACAGATCTACCAATACACAACTATCTTGATAAAACTTCCAAAGTTACCATAAATGCTGCCAAAACCCAGGTCAAGTCAATCCAGATACCAACCCCATCGATATGATATGCCAAAATTGGATTCTGTGTAGATCCAAAGTCAATCTTGAAAACTAAACAACGCTGACCTAACATCCGACCTTCCCATAACCAAGGATATTTTCCAAAATCGAGCCTGCTATGAACAATAATTCCATAACCAACCATCGAGGGTACCCATACCCAGAAACCAAAATGTACAATGTATATATGTTGAAAATAGATTGATGCGTCCATTGAACTCCAACTGATACAGCTCGAAACTCCCGAAGAACCTCTGCTATTGACGATGAACAAAAAGACTAACGATCGAGAGTGCATACACTACTAGACAAAGCCCACGAGGAACCATACATACCAAACCCTGACCAATCAGCAACTGCCCATCCTAGACTATAAATACTAATCTATATACAAGCTGATAAGTCCTTCAACGATCGATACTCAACCTAAGCGACCTAAATGCCTCTTGACATATTCCTTGACGTTTCCAAAGGAAACCACTCTCTACAACGAGATCCTTGTCCAACAGCTTCTTGCCTCAGATATGACTCTTGCGTTCATGAACACATACATCTGATGGTAAAATACTTTGCACCCCTGTTTTGACCAAATCCTAAACCAAAGTTTCGCATACCCGAACTGCAAAAATCTATGACCCATTCTTCTGAAACATAATTCAAACAGATTGATGATTCCCTATGCAGAATATCCAGCTCTCCCCCACTTAGGGTTCAAACTACTACCAACTAACATTGCAAACAGGTTAAAACTCAAATTGGCTCACCTAGATACATAACATCCCTGACCCTTGGAATGTATAACACAACGCAAGATTATCTTCTAGATAAGGACCAAGAAAACTCAAAGAGATTCCGAATCTTAGATTGAGACCTCGCTCCCCACTCATGGTTGCCTCTAACATCAAGAATTCCATGCATATGCACAAGCAAAAACACCAAGTTCCTATCTAGAAACAAATGGATTACTACACTTCTCGCCTGTAAATCCCAACCGTCAACTCATCTCAGGAAAGCAGACCCTTGATCTCATCTCAAAGTAACCATACCACTGATGGGTTTTGGTCATAAGACATCCTATGTGCTCATACAAACCCTAAAGCTTGGATCTAGGTAGAACTATTGTACATGCTTTGAATCCAAGACTATAAACCCTAATACTAGCATATGGAAATCGATATTAACATATAATTAGGTTTAAGATATTACCTTGATTGTTATGTAGCAATAACAATCCTAATTCATCTTTGAATTGACTTTGGAAGGCTTAGAGTCACAAGTTTCACTCCTCTAACGGCTTACAAACACCAAGAGCAAATGGAGAAGTTATAAAGAGAGAGGAGAGGTATAAGAATTAGTCTCTAGGACCTCTTGGGAAGGGATACCCGAATTCATGAGCCTTAGGGGGTTTATATAGGTGTAAAGATTAGGGTTTTAGTCCTTATCCTTATCTAGTTGCTTGCCCACCAAGTAACCATAAGATAAGTCTTAGAAACCCTTATCCTAGTCGAATTCTAAGGCCTTATCACCTTAGATTCGTCCAACCCATTAATAAGATAATCCTTACCTTATTTTGTAACTATCACATAATTACAATTCAGCCCCTCTAGTTTAATTAATTACACTTGATCACAAAATTAATTCCTAATTAATTATTGACCAATATTAATTAAACAAATATGATTTCTCCTTTAATATATTATTCTTATAACATATTAATAAATCATAATAACCTCTCTCTCTATTTATTTCTCCAATCAAGTTGCTTTGGTGAAGGCAACCCAAAAGGACCATGCACCATCGGGTCAAGTACATACCAAAATAGTTATGGACTTAGACACTAATCCAACAACCACAAGGATCCTCTTGTATATTCCCACACTTCCATATTGCCGCCAAATACCGCAACTATATAGCCTCATGCTGGGTCTGCAACCTAACTCTAAAAATCACATGTCTGCTCTCTCTCTCTCTCTCTCTCTCTCTCTCTCTCTCTCTCTCTCTTTTTCTCCTCTGAACATGGAATTTGGAAGAACATAGCCTCTTTCAAAGATAGTGACATCCCAATACATCTGCCAATCACTCATCCTCCGAATGCAATCCTCGAGCTGATCATAACAATCACTTCTTTCTTGAGTCCTGTGACTCAACTAGCACTATCATCGAGCGAGGCCCTCGTGACCTCAAAATCAAATAACTCATCTAGGTTTGCACCATTCAAACCTAATCTAACGTGGCCACTAAATCCTAAACAACCACCAGACTCATCTTCAGACGGAACAAGCATATCCAAAAGATCTATAGTTACAAAAACATTTTCATGACTCATGGTACCAACCATACCATCTACCCTCAACCAACTCCTTAGGATCCTCATGACTTCCCTTGATTCGAGTATGGATCCTATGTTTCTAGTAGTACTGGCCCAATACTACCTTCCGCACATATCCATACTTTCCTCAATAATCATCTCGAATCCTCTAAGCTACCTCCTCATAATGATACTACCAAAATCTGCTAAACAACGCACCATGCGTACTACAATACTTCCTTGGCTATCCTAGGATCCACACATCACCCTGCCATCAACTGCCGAAAGACCCATATTAGTGTTAGTTACCTCCTCAACCCTATAACGGTTGGACTCAAAAAAGAGTTGTGCAATAGGGTCAAATCTTTCACTCAAAGATTATTTAACCTTTGCAGCATGTGACTTATCACATTTATTTAGTAGTTAACTCACACCCAAAAGGGTCCTACTAATCATCAAGTAAGAAAAATTCGAGCATAAAATCTCTATAGAAAATAAGGCATCATAATCCAGGAAATTCTATCATGCAATTCCAGAAGATCCCTACCATATAGCTAGTATCCAGTTCTATCACAATCATCAATAGCAAATAACAGTGTGGATAACTTGGGGTATACTTTCTTGCTTCGACTAATCGTACACATATCGTCCTTCCTTGTTTACTTTTGAAAACATTTTTTTCAAATCATTTTGAAAACTTATACATATCCTTAGTTTGGGTCTAGATTCACACCAATTCTCATCCAATTCTCTCAAACCAGAGCTCTGATACCAACTTGTAACATCCCAAAAATCAAAGTAAAATTTTCAAATTTTCAAAACCAATTCAAAAACCATAATTGTTTACAAATCAGTGTTTCCAAGTGTAATAATCAAATCAGAGTATCCCATAAATCCAAAATCATAAAGATCAGGAGGATATGCACGATCACACCCTTGCTTTCCCACGATCATCTGAAGTAAATGAAACATTAAACTGAAATTGTAAGATAAAGCTTAGTGAATTCCCCTAAAGTACCACCACACAAACATATAACAACATGCATGCTAGGTCCACAACTAACAAACTGGATTACCCATGAGTCCACATCATGAGTCTAGCTTGCCTTCCGGCCCACAACTCGTGTTTGGCTTACTCTCGAACCCACATCATAAGTTTGGCTTGCCTTCTGGCCCACAACACATGTATTGATTACTCCTAAGCCCACAACATGAGTTTGGCTTACCTTTTGGGCCCACAACTTATGTCTGGCTTGCTCCCAGTGTTGCTGGCTTCCATACAAAGTATTATCGCCTCAACCTAACCACACTATATCGACATATACATAATAGATAACGTATATCTAGTAAATAGTTAATCATATAACCAATCAACAAACTAATAGATAGATCTACATATCACTATCGCATAACAACATCCTATATACCAGGACTCGGTTCTAACAGATCAGTACAACATAACAATGCCACACCCCTAGCTGTCGGCAGAAACGCCGAGGTGTGCGATGTAAATATGTGATCACAACTATTGAACATACATTTAATAGTACAGATATAATCTTCTATTATTACCGAAATTGAAATTAAATTGACAATGACTATTTCTAAATCGCGACACACGCCTAATAATACGACGCTTACTAAGGTATACCAAAAATAATGGAGAGTCTTCTATGCGAACACTTTTGACCTACTAAATAACCTAAGAATACAAGTAATTTTAAGGGTCAACACAGGGTTGATGACAGTTACAGGTTTTCTGCTAGTGCAGTAATCATACTTTTAAAATGACTAAAAATAATTGCCCTTATCAGTAAAACCACATTTATCAAATGTTTTGTAGAGAACCTGTTAATGATACCTTCAAAGCCAAAAAGTATATTATTTTTAAGTAAATCCATACTTTAAAAGTTTTGTAGAAATAGAGAAACCATAAGTAAATCCATATTTAAATGTTTTATGGAGAAAGAGAAAGAGAGAGAGAGAGAGAGAGAGAGAGAGAGAGAGAGAGAGAAACCAAATCCATGGTTTGTAAAGAGAGAAACCAAATCCATGGTTTGTAGAGAGAGAAACCAAATCCATGGTTTGTAGTGCAAGAAACCAAGTCCATGGTTTGTAGTGCGAGAAGCCAAGTCCATGGTTTGTAAAGAAAAAGAGATCTAGTTAATGTTTGTAGTGAATCCTATCACCGAACTATGTAACTAAAGTACCCCATACAACGCTTCATTGGACGTCGTAGAAATAACTGTAGATAGTAATCACCCACTTCAACTTGACCATCATGGTTGTAGCTAGCAACCGCAGGAGAGGGTGTCAAACCTGTATAGATCAATACATTTGTATCTTGCTCCAAAGATTAACGGTTATAGTAGAGTGGCTATGCTAAGTGTTTATACTTAGGTAGTGAGTAATGTCTCACTATAAAAGCAATTAACTAATGTACATGAATAACCTATCCCATCTTATACATGGATAAGCATACAGGGCGTAATGTTCGAGAGTGGATAGCCCTAACTTATACGTGGATAAGTCACAAGGAAAATTGATTTACGATGAATAGAGTTTATAAAATACGAATATGTTCGACAAGTATATACGTGAAAGTGTATGCTACTTGCTTAAATAAATGGTAAATCTCATAGTGTTATATGTAAGTATGATCTTTGAATATCATTTAAGTAGTAATATTACATGGCATAATATTTGTGACGCACGATTAACCACTTATCATAACTTGTTTCGAGTAAAAATGTATGTTATTTTAACTAGTTGTAACCTTTTTCAAACAACTATAACATACGAATATATCGATTTTAATAACTAGTTTTCCTTAAACGTAATATGTTTTAACTAGTAACATTTGTAACCAAGATATGATTTTAATGAGAGTTTTGCATAAATGAGATATGTAAGCATGTGTATTCCCCCCCCCCCCCCCTCTCCCGGGAAATGTATAAAAACTTTAAAAGAGGCTGTAACCACTCACCCTTGGAGCGTGAGTTCGATTTGTTCGAAGTTGGATCATTTCTGTGAAGATTTACGCGGGGACTCGAAATTTACACTTTATTGAACTTTGAAACACTTTCGGAATTGTTTTGTAATAAGTTAAACTAAAGGGGCTATCGTGTTAAATTTTTAGAAATCATTGCGGCTGATATGGTTAAAATATACAATTGTAAGGTTGTTTTGGTCAAACCAATCAAATGAGAGGGTTGATTTCGTATTTTAAAACAAAGGAGGTACTAATTTGGTTAAGTAATACAAACAAGGAGAAAAGGGTCTCGTCTTTATCTAATTCGAGAAAGGGATTCACGAACGAAGGCAGTCAAAGAGGTCGCCCGGTGGTGGTTTAGCAAATATCGAAGACGTGAAGGGGCAACCACCAATTTCCGGTGAGCCCTTCTCTTTTCTAATGTCTCATCGCTATATGCAGCCCGGTAGAAGAAAAACAGCAACATCGGTCTTCGATCAAGGGAGCACCATCGGTGCTTTGGCTTGGCTGAAGAAGGAAGAAAAACGGAAGCGACAACAGATGGTGAGAAGGGCTACTTCGACAGCTCCTCGTTGTTTCTTCCTTTTCAATCCAACAAAAAACGCAAATGAAAGGGGAAAGGCAAATTGGAGATAGAACAATAGCAACAATCGATATTAAGGCAGATTTTTGGTAGCTTTGATCGGCAAGAAAAGAAGGAAGAAAAAGTGGGTGGGTCTCCGTCTCCATCTAATCAAGCACGAAAAAACGAATGAAAGGCAAATCGATAGAGCTCCCGTGGTTGCTGGGAAATCATGAGGAGGGGCGGAGGGACCCATTTTTTTGGAAAGTTTTGTTTCTCGGTTGCTAATTCACTCGTCAGAGTTGTGGCTTCGAACTCTGGCAGTAGGTGGAGAAGGGTAGCAGTTGGTGGGTTTTTTCCTTGCTAGTTACTTGCGATTTCTAAGGTGCTGTTTGTTTTTTCGAAGCAAAAATCCATAAAGTCTGCGGACCACTTCTGCAACCCTCTGCAGTAGACTGCAGTAGAAGAGGTGGACCAAACGTTGCAGACTGTAATAAGAAGCATGTTTGTTTTTTTTTTTAACATCTGCATGCTGCTGCAGATATTAAAAAATTAGAATAAACTTATTTTATAATCTGAAAAATAGTTTTTTAATAGCGAAAATTTAATAATGTATGACATTTCGGCAAGAATTTATGATATTTCAGCAAAAAAATAATTATATTTTAACAAAAAAATAAAGATATTTTAGTATAAAATAATGATATTTCATCAACAAATTATTATTATTCAAGATAAAAAAAATCAACAAGAATAAACAAAAAAAAAACGAAAAAAATGAAAAAAAAAAAAGTGAAATAAGATTTCAACAATATATAATCAATATTTTAGCAAGAAAAAAAAAGAGGTTGGAAAAGGTAGGAAGAGGCTAAACAAATGTTGCGCCAAGAAGAACACCCGTAAAGGTTTTTTAATCTGAATAATTCTGAAAAACAAACAGCTTGAAGATGACAAGTGATGCGTGTGTGCTGCGTCGCCCAACAATAAGTGGTCTGAAGAGTTTTTTTTTTCAAAAAGCAAACAACACCTAAGCCTCTTTGAGGTTGTTTTCGGTCTCGGGTGAGGGTTGGTTTGTGGGCTGCTTTGGTCGAAGAATAATAGAGAGGTGCAACAATCCTCTTCTTCTTTGGATTTTCTTGAGATCGAGAGAAAAAGTTCAAGAGGGAGTGAGATGAGAGGGAATGGTGAATGATGAATTTTTGGTGATCTACTAGTACTTGTATGTTAAAAAGGATCTTAGAGATTTAGAGTTGGTATATGGAAGATTTTTGATATATTTAGAAGATATATATTGAAGATTTAAGTTAAATATGCTCAGTGTATGGCAAAATCGACAGTGAGTTAGAGGGATCATAGAGAGAAGCTTCAATTTGAATGTTAGCTAACTTTCAAAAGTCAAAGTCTTTCTTTAATTTTTTTAAAGATATATTGGGTTTTAAATATGTATAATTTATATTTGTGATCTAAGTCTGATTTTTCAATTTTCGTGCTATCATATCGTCTCATGAAATTTCTTTCTGAAAATGTCTTCTTGTTGTCTCGGTCGTGGTGATTCTAGAAACATAGATGCAATTTATTTCTTTCTAAAAATGTGTACTTGTTGTCTCGGTCGTGGTAATTCCAGAAACATTGATGAAATTTAATTCTAATATACCGAACTCCATGAAATGTCGTTTAAATTTTCGTGATTAATTGGATCCGATTCGACAGATTTTACGAATATGATTTTGGCTGAGATTAAAATATCATAAAAACTAAATGAGAAATTCCGCTCTACGGGGATATGGATTTGGACAACTTCGATCATTTCGGTCATTTCGTGCTTTTTATCAATAGAAAGAATTACATAGTAATTTGGAGCGAATATAAAGACTATAACATAATAGTTTTTAAGATAATACATAGAAAAAAAAAGCTAACCGCACAACAAAATCAACGTAAATCCACTTACTCATCTATTATTACAGACACACAAAGCAAGCAAAATAGGTTAAATGCCATGTTTTTATGTCTTTATGTAGGAAGTCAAATACTACATCCAAAAAGAGTCGAATAAGATGTATACAACTACCAAAGGAAAAAAGACAAATATACTCTCATTATCATCAAATTTTTGGCGAGTCTCAATAGTCTTAGCACCTCCATTTCTTAATCCACAAAAAACATTATAGCTTTCTCTGTTCTGTTCTGTTCTGATCAATTACTCTAGATGGTGGTTCAAAGCTGAAAAAAATACACATTAAAATGAATTTAATACAACAATATGCAAACAAATTGAGTTGAATATCATTGTTCTCTTACCAACAAATATGCTATGAAAAGTATTGGAATTTATGTGCCTCATTGTTGGATCATTCGGGTTGAGCAACATGAATATAAGTTCTCTTTCAGATGCAAGCGGTTGCAGTTGACTGAAACGAAGGAGTAAATGACCATTTTAACCTTCTGTTTGTTTATATTGAATATTAATATCGTACCTGATGCACTTGAGAAGTACACATCTTTTTTTGAGAGAGCAAGCTATCATTTTCAGAAGTACACTAAACCCATCTGAATAAATAACAAAACAATCAAGAAAAAGAAGAATATTTATATCTAAGTGAATGGGGTTGGGGCGTATGCTATTGATATTGATATATAATATATAGGTGTTTATTTTCAATTTAATGTAGAATGAATTGCGGTTTAATACATAAAGTTAGGGGAAAACAAATGAATCCCACAAGTTTGACAAATTATTGATTGTTTACAGACAGTAATAAATAAGAAATGATTTTTAACGAATTGAAAATAACCCATTTGTAAATTCAATACTAATTGTTTCTTTTAATAAAAATCATATTTCATGTTTTAAGAATGTCATATTAGTGTAGTGTTTTTGTTTTATGTTTAAATCGATAATTTTTGTGAAACCAATTTTGTTGGCAAGAATAACAAACTTGACCAAAAATGTCAAAATGATCGTTTTAAATAAAAAAAAGAAGAATGAACATTGCTAATCAATTAATATAAGAAACTTAAGAAAAGAAATCCAAGAAGGCACAGTTATACACAAAACCACCATAATTTACAAATATACACATCATTTATAAACTTTTACTTTAAATTGATTCTTTTTAAATCGTGGAAGAAAACCCAAAATTATAAAATTGTTAGTAAATAACGTATCTCATGTGAAATGGTGAAAGAAAATACTATAGTAAAATTATGAAAAAGTTGTGCTTTTTTTTATCAATATGTTTTTTATATTATAAGAATACAAAAAACTTTAGCCGGTAAATATTAACCTTACTAAAGCCATAGAGAAAATGCTCACCGTGGTAGATATGATGAATTCTAGCCCTGTCGAAAATACCCGTTACCCGAATTACCCGTTCGATTTTTTCGGGTATCGGGTAAATCGGGTAACAGGTAAATTTTTCCGGGTAATCGGGTTACCCGATTTTTTTTTCGGGTAGGTAAAAGGTACATTTTTTGGGTTTCGAGTATACCCGAATTACCCAAATTATTTTAAAAATTCTTTTTTTTTTGTAGAGCTTGTACGATATAGCAGATATTTGATCACGCTTAAACTATATCATTATTGTAAAACATAAATATATTTATTATGACAATACGACACTAATAATATTAAAAATAATTTTTAAATATCATCACGTTCTTTAAAACTTAACTGTTTTCTTGATTATAGTTTTTATTGCAACTAACAAACTCATTATCTTGACAAAACTTCAGAACATGGCAAAACTTATGGCTACATTTATCTTAAACATTTTAAACTTTTAAATTAAGATCTTTAGGTATTTGTTTTTTTAACATCTTATTAGATTAGATTAAGTTGTTAAAAAATTACTTGATATCTCATGATTTATTGACTAAAAAATCTCAATGTTCAAAGCTTGAGTAACTTCGTTTATGTCTCGTTTATTTATATAAACAAGACTAATAAAGCACGACATATTTATTTTATTAAATTTATTTTCAGGTGAAATTCAAAAAAAAAATTATATATTTCGGGTAATACCCGAATTACCCAAACCCGACCCGATACCCGAATTACTCAAACCCGAATTACCCGAAGTTAGTTTGGGTAAGGTAACGGGTAATTTTTCTAACATGAAAAACCCGAATTACCCGAAACCTGAAAAAATTACCCATTCAACACCCCTAATGAAGTCTCCATGTATTATCATGCAAATCAGGAACGATAAGTTATTGAGTTGGCGGTTGCTTTGAAATAAAAACATGTGTCAAATATTACATTCAAAAAGAGTCAACTATAACCACCGTTTCTCATATGTTTAGCACATGGAAAATGTAATTGTCATAATCAAATTTGAAATTTAAAGTGTTTAGTAGTTTATTATTATCTACATGATAAATTAAATAAAAAATCAGCAAAAAGAACTTAGGACGATAAAAAATAATACATAAAATTAAAGTTGATATCGAATCTAAAGTTTCTCTCTGGCAGATTGTTTTCCATGACTAAACCATCTGAATATGCGCTAGCTCCCACTCATACTCAGCGTTCACATACAAATGATCTGAAAATATATCTTTAAACAAGTTAAATAAAATCTAGAACTTCCAATCCAAAACTTACCTATATATAAATACCAATATTTGAAGGCAAACTATAAATTGAGAAATTATTTCTTTATGTTTTTGAAAATATATTTTTAGTCTTAGGATTCAATAAAAATTCATTTATCATATTCTCAATTCAGATCTTCGAGTACTTCCAAATTAAACAAGACTGGAACAGAAAAAATGATTATAAAATTTACCAAAAACTCAATTTTAATAGTAAAATCTCAAATCTGACCGAAATGCCCTTGGTCTCTTTGATAAACAAGTTTCAACCCATTAAACAAATTAAATGTGTTGGTTCTTAAATGAATAATAATAATAATAATAACAATAATAATAATAATAATAATTGTTATAATAATAATAATAATAATAACAATAACAATAATAATAATAACAATAATAATAAGAATAATAATAATAACAATAACAATAACAATAACAATAATAATAATAACAATAATAATAATAATAACAATAAGAATAATAATAATAATAATAACAATAATAATAATAATAATAATAATGTTTACCCAAATTTACAACTTTCTTTGTTTGATAGGAATATTTTTCAAGCTTTAACATTAAATGTTAAAACACATGGTTATAATTATTTACCAGGATCGAAAGTAATATGTATATGTTATCGTATATATTTTAAACCATTAAAAACGATGAATCCTAAATTTAAGAAAGTTAATAAACCTATAAATGAAATAATTTTAATAGAAAGTAATTTCGATATGTCAAAAATTACAACTAGAAAAGCCATAAAATGGGATGAAATAAAATTTTCCCAACACTGGATTTTAGAAGATAATATACCACTCACGCCTTTAATAAATAATAATATAGAAAGTATTATACAAACTTCTGATGGGGTCGTTACTATAGAATTTAACAAGGAAATAGAATATGAACACGACCTAATAAAACGAACAAGATCGGCAAGATCTTCACATTCATACATATCACCACTAGATTATAAGGTAGAAGTCCCCTCTACTCGTGCTTCTGTTGATATCAGAAAAATAAATAATCTAAATATACATGATGATATTGTGTATGAGGCGGAGGCATCTACTCCTTCTGAAATGAATTTTACAGTTTAATGGATTTAGACGAAAAAATAGATTTTAGCCCTGGTTCTCAGGCAAGAAAAATTATTTCAGAAGAATTTTATTCAACTAAATGGACATTTTTTAAAGATTGGTTATTTAAAAATTATTCTAAAGAGGAGTTACAAGAGATACAAAATAAATTTTATGAACATTTATCCTCTATAAATCATATTATACATTTTATTCCTTGGTTTACTTATACTTTTCTACATGATATTCACAACATAGAAAGCGATTATACTCTATCAGGAGACTAGATAATAACAAGCATATTTCCACCTCAAATCCCTTTTACAATTACAAATAACAATGTTACCATAAAATTTTCAGCTTATCAAAAACTTTTGGAAGAAAAGACTCTTACTGTAGATATAAATCATATTAATAGTATGATCCAACAATTACATTTCCATAATTTATATTCTATAATAATAGGAGAACAATTAATGGATTTACATAAAAAAATAGAAAAAATAAATAGTCAGAAAGAAATAATAATACAAAAAAAAGAGAAAGAAAAACAAATAAACGCTACTATTCAACCACCACCAAATATTATTGGTTATAAATTAAAAAACTACGATTATATGCTAGATATTATACAAGAACAAATGAAAAAACTACACATTAATACCATAAATAAAGACTCGGATGATGAGTCAGACATAGATGATGCCCAAATAAATAAAATTAATAATTACGACAGTAAATTTGCTAGAAAGCCTGTCCAAAGATTATATTATTATCCAACACCAAGTCCCCAAGATGTCCTACACGAGGAACAAGAATATGAAATTAATAATAGTTACAGTGGTAAAAATGTTTATGAATGGAATCTAGATGGATATACTGAAAGACAAATATATAATATGATTCATAGAATGTTAATGTATAGCACAATTGCTAAAAATACAGGAAATAGTGATAAACAAGTAGCTAACATGCTAATTGCCGGATTCACTGGCCAACTAAAAGGCTGGTGGGACAATTATGTTGATGAAAAAACTCAACAAGCTATTCTTAATACAGTAAAAACAGAAAATGGAATAACTACTCCCAATGTGGTATACACTCTTACTTGTACCATAATAGAACATTTTACACGAAGATGGTCAGATAATTCTGAAAACATTCGTACTTACGTCCTTTCGATGGTATAAGGATACTTTTCTAAGTAGAGTTATGGAGCTTAATGATTGTAATAGTGTTTATTGGAAATCAAAATTCATAGATGGTTTGCCAAATCTTTTTGCTGAAAGAGTTAAAAACCAACTAAGAATAGATAATACAATTCCTTACGAAGATTACACATATGGAAAATTAATAGGAACTTGTATACAGGAAGGTTTGGCCCTATGTAGTGAAATAAAACTCAACCATCAAATAAAAACCCAACATCTTAATGAAAAAAGACAATTAGGAGAATTTTGTGATCAGTTCGAAATAGAAACCAGTAAAAATAAGAAGAAACAGAGAAAAGAATTTCAACAGAAAAAAAAAGATTTTATAAAAGAAAACATAACGATTTTAATAGAAAAGATAAACACATAAAAAAGAAATTTATTAAAAAAGAAAATAAAAAACCTCCTACTTGCTTTTCATGTGGAAAAACCGGTCATTATGCTAATAAATGCAGAAATAAAAAAAAAATAAAGAAACAAATTAATAATATGGATATAAGTGAGGACATAAAACTTCAATTAATAAATTTAATAGATAATTCGTCAGACGGCGAGGAAATCTCAGACAATAATTCTGATATCAATATGACAGATTATGATTCTAATTATGATTCAGATTCTGAAGAAATTGAATGTAATTGTGATAATCTAGAACAATGTTCATGTAACATGGATCATCAATTATATCTATTCCAATCTCAATTTAAAGAAGATTTAACCATAAATGTAATTAGTAATGATATTGCAGACTTATTGAAAGAAGTTAATGATCCAGAAATAAGGCAAAAAATACTAGAAAATTTAAATACAAAGGAACATAATATAAAAGAAGAAGGGATTTATTCAATGAAAAATGTACATAATATGTTAAGAGAAAGAAGAAATAAAAATTCTACTAATATACCTACCGTACAGGACTTACAAGATGAAATTCAATCTCTAAAACAGGATATATCCAAAATAAAAAATGATCAATTAATAAATAATCAAAGAATTAATAAATTAGAAAAATTACAAAATAACCAGGATGATGGTACTAGCAATAATACTGATAATAATTTTCTTCAATCAATGGAACTAGTAATATCTAGAAAATGGCATGTTACAATTAATCTATTTATTACTTACAATTATCAAAGGAATTTTGTTGCCCTAATAGACAGCGGAGCAGATCTAAATTGCATAAGAGAAGGATTAATACCTACGAAATATTTTCAAAAATCGACGCATACGTTAAGAGAAGTATCAGGTTCCAAATTAGATATTAGATATAAACTAACAGACGCAAAAATTTGTACAAAAAATGTCTGCATACCTATTAATTTCACTATAATTAAAAATATGACTAGTAATACAATGATTCTAGGAAATCCCTTTTTGGAAATGATATTACCTCTAACTATTGATAAAAATAAAATTGTAGGATCTTATAAGAATAAACCTGTTATATTAAATTTTGTCTCTGACCTTTACTCTATCTGGGTCAATGAGTTAAATTTAAAGAAAAACCAAATAAATTTTCTTAAAGAAGAAATTAGAACGGTTCAAATAGATGAACAGTTAGAACAATCTAAATTACAAGAAAAAATTAAACTTTTAACAAACCAATTTTCCTTAAACATTTGTAATGACCATCCTAATGCTTTTTGGGAAAGAAAAAAACATATAGTTATGCTTCCCTATGAGGAAGGTTTCAATGAAAAACAAATTCCTACCAAGGCAAGACCATGTCAAATGAATTTTGAATATTTGAATATATGTAAAAAAGAAATAACTTCCTTATTAGATAAAAATTTAACACAACCTTCTAAATCTCCATGGTCGTGTACCGCGTTTTATGTTAACAAACATTCAGAACAAGAAAGGGGAGTACCAAGACTTGTTATCAATTATAAGCCACTTAATAAGGTCTTAAAATGGATTAGGTATCCTATTCCTAATAAGAAGGATTTATTAGATCGTTTACATGACTCTTTAATATTCTCAAAGTTTGACTTAAAATCAGGGTATTGGCAAATTCAAATTGATATCAAGGATAGATATAAAACTGCCTTTAATGTTCCTTTTGGACAATACGAATGGAATGTTATGCCATTCGGCCTAAAAAATGCCCCTTCGGAATTTCAAAATATAATGAATGATATATTTAATCCTTATAGCAATTTTATTATTGTTTATATAGATGATATTTTAGTATTCTCAAAAAATATTCAAGAACATTTTGATCATCTGCATACTTTTGAAAAAATAATAATAAACAATGGTCTGGTAATATCACAATCTAAAATGTCTTTATTTCAAACAAAGGTAAGATTTTTGGGTCATAATATTGAAAAGGGACAAGTCATCCCTATACAAAGAAGTATAGATTTTGCTGCAAAATTCCCAGATGAAATAAAAGATGAAACTCAGCTATAAAGATTTTCAGGTAGCCTGAATTATATATCACCTTTTTATAAAGATTTATCAACCGATAGTGCAATTCTTTATGACAGGTTGAAAAAGAACCCTAGTGCTTGGACTAGTAATCATACCCAAGCGGTTAAAAGAATAAAAGACAAAGTAAAAAATCTACCATGCATAATCCTAATTGGGAAAAGATAGTGGAAACAGATGCCTCTGAAATAGGGTTTGGAGGAATTTTAAAACAAATTCACCCTAACAATAAGCATGAATTTTTAGTCAGGTTTCATTCTGGAAAGTGGACTCCTAGTCAAAAGAATTATTCTACTACTGCTAAAGAAATTTTAGCATTAGTAAAATGTATTCTTAAATTTCAAGACGATTTATATAATCAACATTTCATTATAAAAACAGATTGTCAGGCAGCTAAATTCATGTTTAATAAAGACTTCAAACATGATGTTTCTAAACAAATGTTTACCAGATGGCAAGCTACATTAGCATGTTTTGATTTTGAAATTCAATATAAAAAAGGAAGTGATAATAGTCTTCCCGTTTTTTTAACTAGAGAGTTTCTGAATGAGTTATAGCCAACTAAGACAGTTATCTCATGATATCATTAATACAAAAAATTTAATTAATAAAGCGGAAGTTGAATTAACCAACTTAACAAATGAGCCATATTTCAGGAGAACAATAATTAATTTAAGATTAATTGGTTTAAAAATTCAGCTCAAAAATCTTGAGAACAAACTTATATTACTCTTAAATTGACATTTTCAGGTAAATTTCTTATGGGTGACTCAAGATTACAAGTAAAGAATAATCTTCATTGTAAACATATCAAGGTCTTAGAATCGTTTATCAAACGAAGTAAAGAAGATAAAGATAGACTAATAACAAGAACTGACATGAAACGATATAACATTATGTTCAAATATCTTCGTAAGAAAATCTCAGAAACCACATGCTAATTTGCAGGATGAATTCCAATCGTGGAAGAGGCCATCCTTTATACAGGGGTGGTTATAGTAGAGGTCGAGGAAATCCTGCGGCTTCAAGCAGTTCTTATAGAACTGGAAATTCGTCACAAGCAAATGATCAGTCTCTTCCAATTCCTGGAAGCCCATTATATGAGGAGTTTAAAGCATTTTTAGAATCAAAAAAGGAAAATATTCCTAGTTTCGCCCAAATGATCACAGATGGTGAAACCATCAACGATAATTTTGAATATAAGGAATCATCTCATAGAGATAATATTATTATCTTAGAACATAAAGATATAATGCTTTATTTTGAAAACAATGATGACCCATGGTTTCTAATGACAAGATACTTGGATACAACAACATATGCTGGATATTCTTATAAACAAAGATTATATTATGAGAATATTTTGAAAATAACTGGATCAATTGAATTTTCTCATTTTACATCCGGAGGTAATACCAGTGTTTACAATTTTAGCAAAGCCATTATCAAAAAGATCATATCACCTGAGGAATTGGGATTAAGTACCCTTAAAGAAAAAGAGTTTATACTCCCTCCTTCGAAGACACCAATGAAATTTACATACTGGGATTATATTGAAAGCTTTCATAAAGCCTTCCTATATGAGAACCCTCAAAGAAAACATACTTGGTTCTTTAAAGTATGTGAAAAGGTTTATAACCAAAGTAAAGATATACCAAATTGGTTCAGTAATTGGTGGATCTCATATGGCCCAAGTATAGATATTCTCCCTGAGGAACCATTTAGGAGATTATATGGGGAATGGTTACCCGTCTCTCCTAGATACCAAAACCAAGCCATTCCTTTGAAATCAGAAGGGCTGGAAGCAATATCTTCCATGCATTTTTTCATGGAATTTTCTATTCCTTGGATTTGGAAATGGTCCCCACATGTGGATTATACTCCCTCCAAATTTCCTTCTCTACAAAGGTCATACTTTACCAAATTTTGGCCTAAAATGCTTCATAAAAATCCAGAAACAAAAATTCTTAATGCACAGGAAACAATTGATCATATCAATCAGCAAATTAAGAAATACCAAGACCAGAAAAAATTCTCGGAAATAGCCTCCTCGACAGAAGCAGCCCCCTCAACTTCTCAAAAGGTCAATCTAACTAAAGAAGAAATAATCAAGTCATTCAGGTTATACTGTTCTGAATTAAAAGAAAACCTTAAACGGTTTACCAAACATGAAAATGCAAAAGATGAAGGTTCAAGTGAAGATATTTCAGATAATATGTCAGTTGATAACCACAGCCAAACACAGTGTTTAGCGGGAGAATCCCAACCAGATGATGAAGAAATTCCAGAAGAAGACCTCCCCATTGATTGCACGATTGACATGATTGAGGAATCAATCACTCAAAGAAAGAATCTTTCCAAGACAAAAAGGACAGCACCACAATAGACTCAAGGTGACAAGTGGATGGACCAAAATAAAAGAGGATGATATTCTTCAAAAATTATTGAAGACAAAGAATAATATTCGTCAGATATTATTAAAGCAAGGGAATCAAACAAAGAGTCATTTCTACTTTTCTTAAAGCTGTTTGCCAATGATAAATGTAATAATTTAGGTTTTGTTTGTTTTTGTGGCCTCCTGATCTATTTATGTAGCCTTTCTATTATGTTTGAGACGGGCCTGGAGCCATTTCTATATTTCTCTCTTGTAATCTTATCTTGTAAGAAATCCTTCTGCAATAAATAGTTTGAAATAAATTTGGAGTATCAAAGTTTTACTACAAGACAATATTGGATTCACCTTTCTGGTTAGTCTACTTCCTTATACTTCATTTTATTTGTAAGCCTAATGCAAGGCTAATTCGTTAATATCACATAGTATCCTCATGGAAGCAGTATTATGATCAGCAAATCATATAATAATAATAATAATAATAATAATAATAATAATAATAATAATAATAATAATAATAATAGAAAAGAGACCTTTTTCTGCTTGATAGCATCTCGTGCTTGATACTTTTCTCCATCTTCTCTTCCTGCTTTAATCAAAGCCTTCCTTTCCTCCTTTGTCATCTTTTTTTCTTATGTTAGCTTATATATATATATATATATATATATATATATATATATATATATATATATATATATATATATATAATCAGTCCAGTTGCATGCTGTATCTCTGTTCCAAATACAGTACTGCAACATATTTAGCATTTGATTACAAGATTTCAATCAATTATATACCAATAAAATGCCATCGAATCCAATAAACTGTTATGAAATCCGGTTGTGAAATCATAAACTACATGTGAACCCAAGAGAAGAAAAAACGGGAAAATGAGTAAGACATTTCATCGAATACCTGGTGGCCACAACTTTATCCCCAACTGATTCTGCCTTGACGCCGATATCCAAGGAGAATAATGACTTTTGTAAAAAAGATTCACATCTAAGAAAACTGAAAATGGTTAAAATCATCAACCTGTAATAACAAAACTGGAGAAGAGAAAGATGGTACCTAAAGGTATAGATAAATAGAAGATGATGAGAAGTAGAATAGGCGATGGAATATTTGGCACAAAAAAGAACCCTAAGGTTTTGTAAGTGTTTCGTAGCTGAGATTCACGTTGCGATAACTACAGATCTATGGGAGATGACGTCGCAGATGAAGCACCAGTGGCGGTCTTCGCTCTCCATCTCTGCTTGGGGGCTCCCCTCGTTCTTCGGTGTGATGAGTTGGTTTCCTCCTAGGGCAGTGCCGATGACCACTGTCACAACAATCGCTCCATGTCAGGTAAATGATGGAGGTATCAAGTGACTAAAGCACAAATGGTGGATTTTTAATCAACGCAAAATCCCAGACTGAGAAAGGGTCGAGAGGAGAAGAATAATCGAGATGAAACTATAAACCCAGACGAAGAGTTGAGCGGAAGAATCTTCTGAATAAGCGTAAGTGAAGATATTTGATAAAGAGGCGGTGGGTAGGATCCGGAAGCGGATAAATCCAATGATGAACAACACATGTATAAAAGAATGTAATCCCATAAAATGTTCGGATACAAAAACCAAACCGAAATTACAACTAAATGATAATGAGGGGATCATTTCCGCCAACCCCTTAGGAAGTTTACTGTTCCGGGTGCACAACTTTAATATATATATATATATATATATATATATATATATATATATATATATATATATATATATATATATATATATATATATATATATATAATAGAATTAAATAATAGACCATCATCTGAGTTCAAAAATGTTCTCAAAAACAATTTACGAGGTTCGTAGCTAGTCCAAATGAAGCAGTGTATGGTGTGTTTCAGGAAATGCATATAAATACTTATTTTTATAATTTGAAAGAGGCGTAACATCTTCATACGATCTCCGTTTTGGACGCTCTTTATATCCACGAAATCAAGGAACATAATCTATTTATATTTATTTCCATAGCTCTCAAGTATACTTAATACAAAATTTTAATTTTAACATCACAAATAAATTTAATTTTTGGTTATTTTCGATTCGATCTCCAACGATGGATGGTTTGAGTAGTTTGAGATATTCCAAAATTAATTATGAATATAATATCTTTAATATACATTATAAAGATAAAAATACACACAATTGGTCCTTAATACATAGTGGTTCACTGTGGTTTGACTGTCGAATTCTAACTAATTTTTATCAGTTGTTACAAACAACATCCTCTAAACCAGGATACATAACCCATTGGGCTAGCATTGGTGCTTTTGACCCACAACTACAGTGAGGAAAACCCACCTCTTAGTCTGGAAAGATAGCTGAATAGGACACTACTCCGAATATCATGTCTACAAGTCACCTATACATCAAATAGTGACCAATCTCAACTACAACTCAAAATAACCAAAATACCCTTAGGTCAAACTTGGTTAAATCTTGGTCAAAGTCAAAAGTCAAAGAAGTCAACTGAGTCAACTTATCTGAGTATGCCCAACGTACTCAGCTTGTACACACGGTGTACAAGAATCTTGACCAACTACGGGCTGTTGACCACGTACGCGCAGCGTACCATAGGGTACGCCCATCATACGTGTCAGCCAACTTTTCCTTCTACTCTGAACTTAATCCCTTAAGCCCCTTTCATCCAAAATCCAGATCTAGTCCCAAAATAACAACTTAAGTCATAAAGTTTCCATCTTTATAAGTTATGACTTTTCATGGTTAAGAAGTGCTCAATACTAAAAAACCCTAACTTCTTAACTCATTAAGACATTATAACCCATGCATGGAAGGAAACTAATAACCAAGATTGCCTTTTTATGGCCTTAGACACTCCAAAACATTTGAAAAGACAATCAACTAGGTCTAGAGCATGACATACTCAAGAACTTCATTGTTTGGGGACAAAATAACATAATAACATGATACAAGCTAGATCTAACCAAATAACCATCAAGGTATAAACTTTATACCTTCTGGAGATGGAGAAGGGTGTAAAACATCTAGATACAAGGTTGTTCCAAGCTTCCAAGATGTTCTCCTTTCCTTCTCCTTTCTCTAAGAACACCAAAACACACACTAATGGTTCAAGGATGCTCAAAAATGGATTAGGGTTAGCTAGGGTCCAATATGGAGGTGGAGGCTAAAGAATGAAGAGGTATCAATGAGTTAAGGATGTTTAAATAGGGCCCAACAGCTAAAAATTAGGGTTTGCCCTTGACCACGTACGCCTAACGTACTCAACGTATGCCTAACGTACTTAGTAGCCCCCACCTTTCATTTAAGTGCCATTTGTGAGCAATCTGCAAGCAATTCTCATACCAAGGGTCAAAATGTAAAATATTTGGAAATCGAGATGTTGTAACGTTTATACAATAGATAAATCTATAGTTGTTATGGTGATTAAATAATAAGGAATTATTTATATTCAAAAAGTATGATGTCATAGAACTATTAGTTTGTTATTATGTTTCCTTTTGTGTGTTACTTCCTAACTATTAATTTATTTGAAATGCTAGAGTCAGTTACACTTCTGGGAGTAGGTATTGATTTAAGACTATCATGACTTGATTGTAGATTGTCCATAGGAATTGTCCATTGCATATGGATTGTTGCAATATTCATGAGTTCTTGAAAATAGGGATTTTAAGTATTGGTTAAACCTACACTTATATATTACTTCATGGATTCAATCACGAGTAATTATAAGACAATAATATCATCTATTTTAAAACAATGATATATAAGTCATATTTTGCAAATCAGTTGTGCATTGGTTTACTCCAACACATTTCGTAATTGGGTGTTATAAGTATATGTCCATGTATGATATGATGAGTGAAATGTATGATTATATAGTTCAAGTTTATTCTTTCCTTTTTTCATAACATGAAAAGCGATATCTTTGGGCCCTTTGATGAGTTGTTGCCTGATATATGTATATTTAACTATATAATTCATACATATTTCTAATACTTTTAGCTACTATTATGTTTATTTTGGAATAAAAGATACTTATTATGTTTTAAATATGTTTTGTAGTCGCAAAGACTTGCTCGGGACAAAAAGGAAGCATACGAGGAGCCGGAAGCAGGAAACGAGAGCTAAAACAAAAAAAGAAGTAAAGTAGATTGAAGACCATGTCATGGTGATCTCTAACATGACGTGGTGAACGGAATATTTGTGACCAATAAGATGACATAACAGATACGGGTTTAACTCGAAGACCACGTCGTGGTGGCGGTCAACCACGGCGTGGTGTACCGATTTTGACAATTATAAAATCCCAAACATTAGGTTGAAGTGAGAGTCATGCAATCGGTTTTTCTGAGGTGAATGTTGACCAAAACCTTTAGAAACCTAGAAAAATATCGAAAGTCAAGTGAAGTTTAAGGATTAAAGAAGATTTAGAAGACATTCAACATTGATCTAGTTGGTTTGCTTTTCATACCTAGGTCTAGCTTATTTTACATGGATCTATTGTGTTTTTCTGTTATAATGAGAAGCTAAATACCTTTTACTTATGTTTGGTGAAGATGAACTTGATCCATATATGTTGATTTCGATTATTGGATGATTATATTTGATTTTACTTGTGTTTGATATATAAACCCTAGCATGTTTATTTCTAATTTATATTACTTATAAATCAGATTTTGTGTAATAATTGATCATATTAATTGCATGAATCTATCTCCTAATTGTTTATGATCTTTAAATAATTAGAACTAGGATTAATCACATCTTAGATTAATTAATGAAAGCTAGTAACTTTAATTGTGTTAGAGAACATAATTAATATTAATTAGTGCTTGGTTGCTTAACTTAATCATAGGAAAGTAACTACTATCATTCATAGTCCAATTGAGTTTAATATCAAATTGGTTTTTAACTTATGCATGATGATTGTTTGTTAATTCATAAATTGGTAGGCCTACATATTTGATCATAATAGCTAGAAAATTGGTAATCAGTATAATATATCCATTAGAAATCAACCATAGGAGAAAGTGAAATCGGATCTAGGCAGAAGTGTTCTTTTAATTCTTGAAGTTGACTTATTTTTTTTCTTAATTGCTAGTTGATAGTTTAAGTTCTTCTGATCTTGAAAAATCAGTAAACCCCCCCCCCCCCCCCAACCATAGGTTGTTTTTTAGTATAATCAGAAGTAGTTAATTTATTTAATTGAATTTTGTTCCCTGTGATCAACACCCGACTTACCTGAACTACACTATAATCTGACTCGGTGCACTGCCTATAGTTGCATAGTCAGTAAGAGTCTGTTAGGTTAAAAATTTAAGACTAGTAGATACTTTTGTGCCCATCATTGCCGACATCTGAAGTGCTTGGCCAAGCCCGAACTAAATTGATGTGTTCGACTAGTAGTCTGAATTAGTTGTTGTAAATCGGAAATCGAGAAATAGAATTCTGGATCATGAGATAGATTCTAATCGATGTCTCATGTCCATACGATATCTTGTAGAACGAAGGGATAACTGATCACATATCTTAGGACCAACGTCTAATCAGAGTTTCGAAGTGTCTTTGGAAAACACTCTTACTGGCTATTCGGAGTTGTACTTGTAATCTTAGTTTGCGACTTATCCACGTGGGAGACTGTTGGATTAAGGTGTCTAAGGTCCTAAGTAAATTGATATAATGTTGATGAATAAAAGTAAAGTCCTTTTTAGGTTGCCCTCATAACCATAAAATGGCATGAATTAATTAAAGGAAATAGATAAATGATTTATTAATATATTATATGATTAATATATTAATTATAAATAATAATAATTAATTAAGATAATTATAATTAATTTGGAATTAAGTATGGGTTAATTATAATTAATTAAAGGTACAAGGGCAGAAGATCTAGAATCCTCTTATGTGTGGATGGTTTTAAGAGGCTCTTGATAGAGCTTCTAGAAATCTCCAAATGATAAAAAGAAACCAGATAATCACTGATTGAAATATTATTGTTTTAAGTATAAATCTAGGGTTTCTGGGATTATCAGGCAGCTATATAAAGGGGCATACCCCTTGTGATTTTTGGCCTAACCTTAACCATAAAGATAATTCAAAAAATTCTTTATTCTATCCCCTCTCTCCTTTAATACTAGGGTTTCCTGAGTTTTAGGTGTGAACTATTAGAGTCGTCCATACTTTTGGAGCTATTTTTTCAAGGAGACTACAAAAGGTATTTGATTAGCTTGTTTCAAATCAAGCAAGAGGTATATGGTTCTATTCATGAATTTGATTCATATGGTTTATAGTTTTGTTGCAATGTCAACTTGCTTGTCCCTTTCAAATGACCCTATAAGTTCATTAGTAAGGGAAACACCATATAACTTTTTTATTTTTCCTAACCTAAGAGACTTCATCCTTACGGGCTGACAAGTGATCTAACGAAGTTGTTTCATCATCGTCATTATCACTTGTATTATTTTTAGAATTGTCATATTCATTTTCACTCTCACCATACATCGTATTCAACCATAGGGTCTACCTCTCCAAGAGATTTGTTGGGTTTTAGGCATAAGAACAATCATATGTGCTCATACAAACCCTAATGCTTGGATCTAGGTTTCTCTATTATACATGCAATGAATCCAAGACTTGCAAACCCTAATCTAGCATACATAATTTCGAAATTAGCTAATAACATCATATCTAGATGCTTACCTCTTCAAATAGTGGCTTGAATCTTCTTCTCTTGAGCTTGGAGTCACAATTGTAACTGCTCTAATGGATCACAAAAACCATAAGAAGAAGTCAACTTTTAGAGAGGAGGGAGGATGCTACTTTTCAGCCCTATGGTTTCTCTTGGAAGCAAGTGCGAAAATTGAAGCATTGGGGTCTTATTTATAGTGCAAGTTGCTAGGGTTTCAGTCTAAACCCTAATGGATAACTTAGCCACCAAGCAGCCCAAGGAACCTTCTGGAATAACGCCCTTGGACGAAAATATGATGATCTTTCATCATAATTTCGTTCCCCCCTTAGTCCATTAGGTTTCCCAGCCCAAAACTCAACTATTACACATTTGACAGTTTATGCCCCTTTATTTAATTAATATCTTTTAGTCACCAAACTAATTCCTAATTAATATATAACCAATACTAATTAAATAAATATGATTGCTCCTTTAATATATTATTCTTATAATATATTAATAAACCATAGTATCCTCTCTCTCTCTCTCTCTCTCCTCAAATTACTTTGTCAAGTTGCTTCGGTGAAGGCAACCCAAAAGGACCATGCACAACCGGGTCAAGTACATACCAAATATGGTTACGGACTTAGACACTAATCCAAAAGTCTCCTACTTGGATAAGTCTAGTAACTATATCTCATATATGACTTCAGAATCCGATCAGCAACCGTAGCTCTTATACGCCTCTGTCAACTCTGATCAAAACTAGTCCTTCAGATAAGGGATCATACAATCCTCCGTTCTAGATATCATGCTGTCAATACTTATTGTCCAGCATTTGTTTCTCGATCTCTGATTTGTTCGACATAGAATTTAGTTGAACACATCAACTTCATCCTGACCAGGTCCGGCACATAAGTCAAATCTGTCACACCCCCGAACCAGACGGCGGAAACGTCCGGGGGCTGTCGTGACTCAATTGAATACCATAACATTGAATATATATGAAACATAACAACATTCGTCACCATTCATCAACATAGTACAACCAGTAGTGTTTACATATCATACATTGTTTAAACATTACATTCCCCAAAAATTAATTTGTTCAATTCATACAAAAATAAACCGCAACCGTCACTAGATATGATTTCCCTTGATTCACTGGCTCCCTGAGAATACAAGTATTTTGAAAAACGTCAACATATGAAATGTTGGTGAGTTCATAAGTAGTGTTTGAAATCGAATGTTTGTATTGTTTGAAGAACCACCAGAAAATCCGATATTTTCTGAAAAGATAGGTTTTCGAAAACGTTTGTGAAGATCCATAGGTATGCTTGTTCGTTTCTATACTTGTAAAAAAATGTTCATTGAAAATGTATGCATTTCAAATCAGTTCGTATTGAAAACCCTAGGAAAACCCGATGTTCTCCTAGTTCCTTGAATTACGTGATGTTACATTGAAACCATTGCATAGCGTATAGTGTCAGTCCCAGGCGACGTTGGAAGGTTTTCGAGCAGGATTATTTACTACAAACCCGCGTTACACAAACGCCCAGTTTATAGTTATACTAACGACTCCGAAGGCGTCGTCAGTACTAATCGCATTATCCAATCGCCCTGACTAGGTGTAGTCCCACATCCGAAGAGAAAGAGATCACGAAGACCCCGGTAACTCCATTAGCCGGTTGGGGATAAAATGTACGAGGGGTCCCCGACCCGCCTCGCATGAAATGTAGACTTTACTAGCAATACCAAAGGACCCTTGGGGACCGGTGGTATACAAGCCATTGAAAGTCCATTTATGTTGTGTCGGATCGGTAAAACCCAACACACCGTAAAAAAAATGTCTTCGGGCCTTAAGATCAGGTCATTGGGCTATCTAGGCTCAACGAACAAGATTTTACACTTGTGGGGCCCAAAGATGGTGCGTAGACGTCTGTGCACACTCGCATGTATATGTATTACCAAACGTTACTTGCATGAATCGTAGTGTCGTAGTGTTAGCAGTTGTAGATTTCTATTGGCTCGAGACCGAGCCAATTCGTTTAACAACGACTTTTGGGTATTGTAATGTATTGTATTTCGTCGATAGTCGCGGTGCAATTATTTGATCAAATTGTGTACATTGAACTAGCCTTGAAATATTCCTGTTTTCAGCCCCTCATTATTTGTAAAATTTACATTTTCAACCCTTTTTATTAAATACTTCCCGGTTTGGTCCTTAAACTATTTTTCTTGACATTTTAACACCAAAAATTATTGAAATTAATATTTTTCAGCATATTTTTCATAGAAAACAGTTTAAGTCCTTGAAAATGCAGTTTTCTCGGTTTTAATCCCTTCTTTTCGCAACTTTGACAATTTTGGCCCAAATTGGAAAATTTTTGCAACTTTGGTCCTTTTTAAATTTAAAAAGCATTTTAAACCTTTGAAAAGGATTTGGAACACTTATAGTCTGCTGTTTTACAGAAAGTTACAGTTTTGGCCCTCCAAAACAGAAAAATTCGCATAATGGGCCTTATTGGGCCGAAATTTTCATTTTTAGCCCATTAAGCTTGGAATTTATGTTTTTAATCCCCTAAATGAGTATATTTCCAGAAATTTATTTATGGAAACTGTTTTGGCACACTTCATCCATCAGAATCTGTGAAATGTCAATTTGGGCCCTTATTTTTGCATTTTTCACATTTTAGGCCCAAAATTTGTGTTTTTAACCCAAAGAAAATTATTACTAAACCACTTAGCCATTTTTCTTGAAATACTTTGTGTTTAGAAATATATTTGAAGCTAAAATCATTTAACACAAGATATATCTCGGTTTTGATGGGTTTTAATGCTAGATCCAACATAAAAACACATAAAAGCATACATATAAGCATGGAAATCATACAAGGCATACAAAACACATATAGATCTACACTTTCACTTGTATTCCCCCCCCCCCCCCCCCCCCACAAAACTCATAAAAACAGAAAATAGGGGATATGAAGCTCACCTTGGGGTGTTGATTCGGTTTTGCAAGGAAAAATGGAAGGAAAATGAAGTGTTTTTGGCCTTAGCTCCCTTTGATGAAGATCTTGAGTTTTGAGATGGTTCTAGGATGCAAGATCACGATTTTTGCATAGATTAGGAAAGGATTTTTGATAACAAAAGAATTTAAACCATAGATCTATGCATAATCTTACCTTAGATGAAGAATTTTGTGGAGATTTCCTCTTGAATGCTTCCTAGAACTCGAGATTTTTGAATGGAGAGGGAGAGTTGTTCTTGAGTGATCTAGAGAGGATTTGAGAGATTTTTGTGTGTGTGTGTGGGTGTATGGCCGAGAGTGAGAGAGAGGAAGGAGTGAGATGATTTTTGAAGTGATACTTGCATGGGAAAAGGAAATATCTTGCATGGAGATCCTATGGACAATAATGAGGTGGCATACTTAAGTCAACTCTTCCTTATCTTCTTGGATTTGGGCCTTTGGGCCGAGAATGTGAAGGGAAAAAGGAAAAATTTGGGCTTTTGCCCCTAAGCCCACTATTAGAGTTAATCTTAGGTGTGTTTTAAGCTTAAAAGAATGTTGTAGGATTTTTTATTTTTATTTTTATTGGACTAGTTTAGGTTATTCATGGCTCAAAGCTCTTAATTCATTTCATTCTAGGCCCAATATGGCCCAAAATGTTAAAATAAATAAGTGTGGGTCCAATTAGAGCCCAATTAGGGTTCTAAACCCATGATAGTCTAATTGGAAGCTTATTGGTCCATTTGGATCCAATAATGAAGTTCTAGTCCAAGGTGTACCTAAACAAAAACTTTTAGGGTTTCCAATTGTTTGACGACTATTTGTAGTACTTGTATGATGTGTTTGATTGAAGTTTTTGATTCACATTAACTTGAATGTATGGATTACATAGCTCAAAATTTTCAGTTGTGACATCATCCCCCCGTTAGAGGGAATTTCGTCCCGAAATTCTGTTTGAAAGCTAGATTTGAGAATGCTAGAATAGGTGAGGGTACTTCTGCTTCATTTGATCTTCGCGTTCCCACGTGAATTCTGGCCCACGCTTTGCGTTCCACCGTACCTTCACGATCGGGATGCGACTCTGCTTAGTACGCTTCACCTCCCTGTCCATGATTTCGATTGGCTCTTCGACGAACAGGAGATTCTCATTGATTTCGATTTCGTCAAGAGGAATGACTAGGGTTTCATCTGACAGGCACTTTTTCAGATTAGAAACATGGAACACGGGGTGTACACCGTTTAGCTCTGCGGGTAGTTGTAGTCTGTATGCTACTGGACCTATTCGGGCGACGATTTCGAAAGGTCCAATGTATCGCGGGTTCAGCTTTCCCCGTTTTCCGAAACGTATAACCCCTTTCCAGGGTGAGACCTTCAACAATACTCGATCACCGACCTGGAATTCTAAGGGCTTTCGCCGTTTATCAGCGTAGCTCTTTTGCCGGTCACGCGATGCCTGTAATCGAGCTTTGATCTGGACAATCTTTTTTGTGGTCTCGCGAATGATTTCCGGTCCCGTTAATGCCCTGTTTGACGTATGTGTTCTTGCTAGCTGGGTGTCACCTACTTCAGCCCAACATAACGGTGATCTACATTTACGCCCGTACAGTGCTTCGAAAGGGGCCACCTTAATGCTCGAATGATAACTATTGTTATATGAAAACTCGATCAACGGTAGGTGGGTATCCCAAGACTTTCCGAAGTCTATCACACATGCACGAAGCATGTCCTCAAGCGTCTGAATGGTTCGTTCGCTTTGATCGTCCGTTTGTGGGTGATACGCGGTGCTCATATCAAGATGAGTTCCCATGGCCTTGTGGAGCGACTGCCAAAAGCGTGACGTGAACCTACTGTCCCTATCCGAGATGATAGATTTTGGCACTCCATGAAGTCTTACAATCTCTCGTAGGTACAAACGCGTCAGCCTCTCCATCTTGTAGGACTCTTTGATGGGCAGGAAATGGGCAGATTTCGTCAGTCGGTCGATTATTACCCATATGGTGTCCAATCCGTCCGACGTCTTGGGCAGCTTGGTCACGAAGTCCATAGAAATCCCCTCCCATTTCCACTCAGGGATTGCCGGTTGCTGTAACAATCCGGAAGGTTTCTGGTATTCCACTTTTACATTGGCACACGTAAGGCACTTACTAACATAAGTTGCGATTTCCGCCTTCATGTTAGGCCACCAATAGTGCTGCTTAATGTCCAAATACATCTTGTCCGAACCAGGATGAATGGAGTATCGTGTCTTGTGGGCTTCCTTCATAACGATCTCCCTGAATCCTCCGATCTTTGGAACCCAAATATGGTTCATGAAGTAGTATACCCCATTCTCTTTGACTTCCAGGTTCTTCTCCATTCCGCGTAATGCCTCGCTAGTTCTATTTTCCGTTTTCATAGCCTCTGCCTGGACTGATGCAATTTGAGCGGTCAGATGAGACTGAATGGTTATCGAGTGCATTTTCGTACGGCGATTTGTGTACTCCTTCCGACTTAACGCGTCAGCTACCACGTTGGCCTTGCCTGGATGGTACTTGATCTCGCATTCGTAGTCGTTTAACAACTCCACCCATCTTCGTTGTCTCATGTTCAGCTCCTTCTGATTCAAGATGTGCTGGAGGCTCTTGTGGTCTGTGAAGATGGTGCACTTTGTACCGTACAGGTAGTGCCTCCAAATTTTTAGGGCGAAGACCACGGCTCCCAGTTCTAGGTCATGGGTTGTGTAATTTACTTCGTGCGTCTTTAGTTGACGGGACGCATATGCTATCACTCTTCCACGTTGCATGAGAACGCAACCTAAACCTTGATTTGACGCGTCACAGTAAACTACAAAATCTTCCGTTCCTTCGGGTAGAGATAGTACAGGAGCGCTACAAAGAGCTTGCTTCAAGGCTCGAAACGCAGTCTCTTGTCGGTCTGTCCACTTGAATGGCACACTCTTTTGCGTAAGCAAGGTAAGTGGCTTGGCGATTTTAGAGAAGTTTTGGATGAATCTCCTATAGTAGCCTGCTAGGCCTAAGAACTGACGAATTTCTTTGGGCGTAGTCGGAGTTGCCCATCCTTCCACAGCTTTGACCTTAGAGGGATCCACATGAATTCCATCTTGGCTAACTACGTGACCGAGAAAATTCACGCTCCGTAGCCAAAACTCACACTTAGAGAGTTTGGCGTAAAGCCTTTCCGATCGCAGCGTCTCTAGGACTTGTCGGAGATGTTGGCCATGCTCCTCTTTGCTTCGAGAATAGACGAGGATGTCATCGATAAACACAATGACGAAGTTGTCCAAGAACGGTCGACAGATTCGGTTCATTAGGTCCATAAATGCGGCGGGTGCATTTGTTAGACCGAAGGGCATTACGACGAATTCATAATGTCCATAGCGGGTTCGGAAAGCGGTTTTAGGAATATCTTCTTCTCGGACCTTGAGTTGATGGTATCCGGACCGTAGATCTATTTTAGAAAAATAGCTAGCTCCTTGGAGCTGGTCGAATAGATCATCGATTCGTGGGAGTGGGTAGCGGTTTTTAACAGTGAGTTTATTCAACTCTCTGTAATCGATGCACATTCTGAAAGATCCGTCCTTCTTTTTGACAAAGAGCACCGGAGCTCCCCACGGCGAGTAGCTAGGTCGGATAAATCCCTTGTCCAGAAGCTCACTGAGTTGGCTGGACAATTCCTGCATTTCAGCAGGTGCCAATCGATATGGTGATTTAGCGAGGGGAGTTGCTCCTGGGACGAGGTCGATTCGGAACTCAACCTGTCTCTCTGGGGGTACTCCTGGAAGATCTTCAGGAAACACGTCCGAGAATTCACACGCTACCGGAATGTCTTGGATGTTAATTTCTTCTTTAGCCTTGTCCACTATGTGGGCCAAGAACGCTAAGTTGTTCTTTCGCAGATGTTTTTGTGCTTTGATGCACGAGATAAGACGAAGACTCGTGCTAGGTTTGTCTCCGTAAATTACTAGGGTTTCGTGATTCGGGAGACGAAGGCGAACGGCCTTCTCGTGGCACATAATCTCAGCATGGTGGGGGCTTAACCAATCCATGCCGATAATCACATCGAAACTCCTAATTGACACTGGCATCAGATCTATTCGTAAGACGTGTTGGTTAAGGGTTAGGGTACATCCGATGTAGATCTCCCTAGTGGATTCGGTTTTCCCATTGGCCATTTCCACCGTATAGGTTTCATTTAGCTTCTGGGGTTGTTGTTTTAATAAATGTTTAAACTTCTCGCTTACGAAACTTCGCTCCGCTCCGGTATCAAATAAGATGCATGCATAGGCGTGGTTTAGGAGGAACGTACCGGTCACAACTGCGGGGTCCTGAACTGCATCACTCTGACCCATAGTCAGCATTCTTCCTGCTCCTCTGTTTCCTGAGTTGTTGTTGTTGTTAGGGCAGTCTCGACGGAAATGTCCCATCCTTCCACACCCGAAACAGGTGTGGCTAGGCCCTGCGTTGTTGCCGCCGGCATTGGTGTTGTTGGTATTGCGGTGGTTGTTGTTGTTGTTCTGGTTGTTTCCCTGACTCTGGTTCTGAGAAGGATAAGTCCTGCAGAACCTTGCAGTGTGTCCCCTTCGGTTGCAACTGGTGCAATGGAACTCCCTACATTCTCCTTGGTGATGGAAACCGCCCTTGTTGCATTTGGGATGATTACCGGAATAGGGTTTTGAAGTATTTGAAGCAGCTGAGGCTGGAGCATGTGATGTGACTGGTACCGGCGCAGTGACAGCGTGAACTGCCACCGTTTGCTGCTTTTTAGAGGTCTCGGGACCCTGACGCCCCTTCCTCTTGTTGTTCCATCCTTTCTTACCATTACTCTCCTTCTTCTTCTCAGTCTCTACCGGTTTCTCGCCCGTTTTGTGGTTATGATCGTATAGCCTCTTTGCCAATCTCTTCGCACTGTCAAAAGTTTCAGGGTTCGCAGCTATCACATTCCCTTGAATGGGGGATGTCAGTCCCCAAATGAATTGTTCAATCTTCTTTCCCTCTGATGTGATCATACCCGGGCACAACAGAGATAGTTCGCTGAATCTCGATATGTAAGCATCGATGTTCCCATTCTGCACCGTGAGATTCCATAGTTCCTACTCCATCTTCTGTATTTCGCCTCGGGGGCAGTACTCAGCCGTCAACATCTCTTTCATTTCTGCCCAGGGAATAGAGTTGGCGACAGGAAGTGTCATAGCTTCTACATGACCATTCCACCAAGTAAGTGCTTGGTCCACAAAAGTGCAGGCCGCGAACTTCACTTTCATCTGCTCGGGGCACTCGCATATCTCGAATACCGACTCTACCTTCTCGATCCATCGCTTCAGGGCGATCACTCCTCCGGTACCGTTGAAAGTTTGGGGTTTAGCGTTCGCAAAATCCTTGTAGGTGCATGTTTTAGTGAGTCCTTGGTTCGTCCCGTTGTTCGAACTTCCGGATCCTTGCCCGTTACCTCCTCCGTTGTTCCCTCGGTGAAGTTGTGCCATAGCTGCTGTGACTGCAGCAGACACGGCTGCCTGGAAAGCAGTGGAGTCAACTTCCGGCGGGGTTGGTTCGGGATTTCCGCGAGTAGCTGGGCGAGGCATCTTTCTGTCATGAAACGGAAAGATGTTGAGTGTACGTGGTTTCTGTGAGGTGGCGACTCTACTAACTAGGTGTATGGTACGAACCTAAACGTTACTATCATCAAGCATACAATCATAACGTCTCAGCACATAACAACTGAGAATATCATAGCAAAACACACAAAAGTTTATTAATATTATCCGCATTTAGTACAAGAAAATTTGCTCGTAGGAGCATACATAAGTAACACTAATCCGACAGCATAACGGCTCCATGAGTAGTGTAGTCACTTAAACATAGAGCCGGAGTACATAACATAGTTCCTAATAACCTACTATGATAAATCTATTCCTAACCGCGTTGAGCTGCGTCAGGAGGGGGTGCCGAAGTCACATGCCGAAATGTTGCGCCAGTAACTGCGCCATCTCTACCATGTCTCCAATAACCTCATCCCTCTCATGCTCTGTTCGCACCGCCCGAGCTTCCATAGCATACAGCTGTTGTCGCAGTGCGACGACCTCAGCTTCGAGGGAACGGTTCTCTCTTGGGGGGTTCACTGGTGGAGCGGGGTGATCGGGTTGTGCTACGTCCTCATATGGCGGGATGGGGTCCTGGTCCCCAGCCTGACCTTCCTCGTCGTCACTGTCGATTCCTCCAAACTCGTAGTCAGTGTCTACGTATTCGTCGGGTCCGACATCGTGTGCTTCACCTGGATTCTCTCTTGGCTCATCCACAAGCATCCCGTGAGCTACTAAGGCCTGATGATACTGGATACCCTGCTGCTCCTCCTCAGGCTCCTCCTCCTCCTCTAGCCACCCGTTGTTTCCCTGATTAGGGAAGTAGGGGTCTCCCGGGTGATGAAAGCCGGCCATGTTGTCTGCGCGAGTACGTAAATATGCTACATTATCCTAGGTTGCTATGTCTATCATACATACTAGGCAAACATTCTCTTTTGGGGTGATAAAAGGTATAGTGTTAGGTGCCCTGGCTATCCCGATCTCATCAAGACGTGTGTTAATTTTACCTTGGAGAGAATGTAGTTGATCAGGCTACATTCACTCCTTGGTATCACTAAGAACAGTCCCGAATTAACCGAGATACCAGTATTATTGTGTTTGATTCGACGTTAGGTTCTTATCCCTAATGCATGCAAGTGTGTTTTATTTACTTGTGTTGTTCAGAGTTATGTTAGTCCCTCTTTTTGGTTTATAGTTGCATATCAATGTATGGCTCGACATGCTAGTTCACTATAAACAAAGCTCTGATACCAACCTGTCACACCCCCGAACCAGACGGCGGAAACGTCCGGGGGCTGTCGTGACTCAATTGAATACCATAACATTGAATATATATGAAACATAACAACATTCGTCACCATTCATCAACATAGTACAACCAGTAGTGTTTACATATCATACATTGTTTAAACATTACATTCCCCAAAAATTAATTTGTTCAATTCATACAAAAATAAACCGCAACCGTCACTGGATATGATTTCCCTTGATTCACTGGCTCCCTGAGAATACAAGTATTTTGAAAAACGTCAACATATGAAATGTTGGTGAGTTCATAAGTAGTGTTTGAAATCGAATGTTTGTATTGTTTGAAGAACCACCAGAAAATCCGATATTTTCTGAAAAGATAGGTTTTCGAAAACGTTTGTGAAGATCCATAGGTATGCTTGTTCGTTTCTATACTTGTAAAAAAATGTTCATTGAAAATGTATGCATTTCAAATCAGTTCGTATTGAAAACCCTAGGAAAACCCGATGTTCTCCTAGTTCCTTGAATTACGTGATGTTACATTGAAACCATTGCATAGCGTATAGTGTCAGTCCCAGGCGACGTTGGAAGGTTTTCGAGCAGGATTATTTACTACAAACCCGCGTTACACAAACGCCCAGTTTATAGTTATACTAACGACTCCGAAGGCGTCGTCAGTACTAATCGCGTTATCCAATCGCCCTGACTAGGTGTAGTCCCACATCCGAAGAGAAAGAGATCACGAAGACCCCGGTAACTCCATTAGCCGGTTGGGGATAAAATGTACGAGGGGTCCCCGACCCGCCTCGCATGAAATGTAGATTTTACTAGCAATACCAAAGGACCCTTGGGGACCGGTGGTATACAAGCCATTGAAAGTCCATTTACGTTGTGTCGGATCGGTAAAACCCAACACACCGTAAAAAAAATGTCTTCGGGCCTTAAGATCAGGTCATTGGGCTAGCTAGGCTCAACGAACAAGATTTTACACTTGTGGGGCCCAAAGATGGTGCGTAGACATCTGTGCACACTCGCATGTATATGTATTACCAAACGTTACTTGCATGAATCGTAGTGTCGTAGTGTTAGCAGTTGTAGATTTCTATTGGCTCGAGACCGAGCCAATTCGTTTAACAACGACTTTTGGGTATTATAATGTATTGTATTTCGTCGATAGTCGCGGTGCAATTATTTGATCAAATTGTGTACATTGAACTAGCCTTGAAATATTCCTGTTTTCAGCCCCTCATTATTTGTAAAATTTACATTTTCAACCCTTTTTATTAAATACTTCCCGGTTTGGTCCTTAAACTATTTTTCTTGACATTTTAACACCAAAAATTATTGAAATTAATATTTTTCAGCATATTTTTCATAGAAAACAGTTTAAGTCCTTGAAAATGCAGTTTTCTCAGTTTTAATCCCTTCTTTTCGCAACTTTGACAATTTTGGCCCAAATTGGAAAATTTTTGCAACTTTGGTCCTTTTTAAATTTAAAAAGCATTTTAAACCTTTGAAAAGGATTTGGAACACTTATAGTCTGCTGTTTTACAGAAAGTTACAGTTTTGGCCCTCCAAAACAGAAAAATTCGCATAATGGGCCTTATTGGGCCGAAATTTTCATTTTTAGCCCATTAAGCTTGGAATTTATGTTTTTAATCCCCTAAATGAGTATATTTCCAGAAATTTATTTATGGAAACTGTTTTGGCACACTTCATCCATCAGAATCTGTGAAATGTCAATTTGGGCCCTTATTTTTGCATTTTTCACATTTTAGGCCCAAAATTTGTGTTTTTAACCCAAAGAAAATTATTACTAAACCACTTAGCCATTTTTCTTGAAATACTTTGTGTTTAGAAATATATTTGAAGCTAAAATCATTTAACACAAGATATATCTCGGTTTTGATGGGTTTTAATGCTAGATCCAACATAAAAACACATAAAAGCATACATATAAGCATGGAAATCATACAAGGCATACAAAACACATATAGATCTACACTTTCACTTGTATTCCCCCCCCCCCCACAAAACTCATAAAAACAGAAAATAGGGGGTATGAAGCTCACCTTGGGGTGTTGATTCGGTTTTGCAAGGAAAAATGGAAGGAAAATGAAGTGTTTTTGGCCTTAGCTCCCTTTGATGAAGATCTCGAGTTTTGAGATGGTTCTAGGATGCAAGATCACGATTTTTGCATAGATTAGGAAAGGATTTTTGATAACAAAAGAATTTAAACCATAGATCTATGCATAATCTTACCTTAGATGAAGAATTTTGTGGAGATTTCCTCTTGAATGCTTCCTAGAACTCGAGATTTTTGAGTGGAGAGGGAGAGTTGTTCTTGAGTGATCTAGAGAGGATTTGAGAGATTTTTGTGTGTGTGTGTGGGTGTATGGCCGAGAGTGAGAGAGAGGAAGGAGTGAGATGATTTTTGAAGTGATACTTGCATGGGAAAAGGAAATATCTTGCATGGAGATCCTATGGACAATAATGAGGTGGCATACTTAAGTCAACTCTTCCTTATCTTCTTGGATTTGGGCCTTTGGGCCGAGAATGTGAAGGGAAAAAGGAAAAATTTGGGCTTTTGCCCCTAAGCCCACTATTAGAGTTAATCTTAGGTGTGTTTTAAGCTTAAAAGAATGTTGTAGGATTTTTTATTTTTATTTTTATTGGACTAGTTTAGGTTATTCATGGCTCAAAGCTCTTAATTCATTTCATTCTAGGCCCAATATGGCCCAAAATGTTAAAATAAATAAGTGTGGGTCCAATTAGAGCCCAATTAGGGTTCTAAACCCATGATAGTCTAATTGGAAGCTTATTGGTCCATTTGGATCCAATAATGAAGTTCTAGTCCAAGGTGTACCTAAACAAAAACTTTTAGGGTTTCCAATTGTTTGACGACTATTTGTAGTACTTGTATGATGTGTTTGATTGAAGTTTTTGATTCACATTAACTTGAATGTATGGATTACATAGCTCAAAATTTTCAGTTGTGACAAAATCAAATCATCGAGTAGCCAGATATCGCTCTGACCCTTTTAGAATAAGAGGAACAGGAAAACTTTGACTTATATGCTTTTATCACTCACCAGCTAAGTCATACACAACAATTCATTTTATAACATCAAGTTACCGATGCGTTTTCACATTATCAATGTACAATCAACTAGCAAACAATAACCATATCTCTAGGTTCAAAGATCATATGATATTATCATCTTGCGATCACTCGTTATAAAAGTAGTGATACCAGCAAGCGCGGGTTTATTCCAATGCTCAAATCATATTCATAAGCACTCATGAACTTTGTATCAAACCTTTGTTATGTCCAAAACCTTTTAGACAATCTACAAACAAATTCATGACACTCTTCATTCACATCTACTTCCAAAATATGAACGACTGTGGACTGTTCAAACAATCTTATTATTCAGGAAGTCAAAACATGCAAAATTGAAACAATAGATAAATAACCAACACAAGATAGTAGCTTTACTCATAAATAACACAACTTTATTTATTCATCAAATGTCAAGTACAAATTATCTATTACATGTTTCTTATATATCCAATCCAAACTTATATCGTCCTTCAGCCCAATGCTCCTAGTGTGCTGCAAGTGTTTGACCCTACTCAATCCCTTCGTAAGGGGATCTGCTGGGTTTTCTTCTGACGATACCCACTTCACAACGAGGAGTCCCTCTTCTACCCGATGTCTGATAAAGTGGTATTTTCTATCGATATGTCGAGATCTGCCATGATCTCTCGGTTCCTTGGTTAAGGCAACCACTCCTCCATTATCACATAAAATTTCCATTAGCTCCTTTATGGATGGCACAACTCCAAGGTCTCCAATGAAGTTCTTCAACCATATAGCCTCCTTTGATGCTTCACTCGCCGTAATGTACTCCGATTCGCACGTCGAATCAGCTATGGTTTCCTGCTTGGAACTTTTCTAAGTTACTATTCCTCCATTAAGGGTAAAGACCCTACCCAACTATGATCGGTAATTATCCCGATCCGTTTGAAAACTAGCATCACTGTACCCTCGTACCCATAAGTCATCACTCCCACCGAGGACTAGAAACCATTCCTTGGTCCTTCGTAGGTACTTAAGAATATTCTTAACTACAATCCAATGAGCTCTACTAGGGTTCCCTTGATATCTGCTGACCATGCTCAAAGTGAAGGCCACATCAGGGCGAGTAAAAGTCATAGCGTACATGATAGAACTGACTGCGGAAGCTTAAGGTACTCGGCTCATATTAGTTATCTCTGCCTTTGTACTTGGGTTCTGAGTCTTACTCAGCTTAGTATTGCTTTGGATTGGCAACTCCCCTTTCTTTGAATTTTCCATACTAAAACGCTTTAGTACCTTATCCAAGTATGTATCCTGACTGAGTCCTATTAGTCTCTTTTCCCTGTTTCTCACTATCCTTATTCCCAAAATATAAGCAGCCTCTCCGAGGTCCTTCATAGCGAAACACTTCCCAAACCAGAATTTGACCTCCTGCAAGGTTGGGACGTCATTTCCTATGAGTAGTATGTCATCAACATACAATACGAGGAAGCTCACTATACTCCCACTGGATTTGACATATACACAAGATTCATCTTCGCTTCGCAAAAAGCCAAACTCTTTGACTTTCTCGTCAAAACAAAGATTCCATCTGTGAGACGCTTGTTTCAATCCATAAATGGATTTCTCAAGCTTGCACACTCTATTTGGATACTTCGCATCGACAAAATCCTATGGATGATTCATGTAAACATCCTCAGCCAACTTTCCATTAAGAAAAACGGTTTTCACGTCCATCTGCCATACTTCATAATCATGAAACGCAGCTATTGCGAGCATTACCCTAATAGACTTTATCTTCGCAACTGGTGAGAAGGTCTCATCATAGTCAACTCCAAGAGTTTTAGTAAAGCCCTTCGCGACCACTCGCACTTTATAAGTGTGCACATTCCCATCTATGGTCGTCTTCTTCTTGAAGATCCACTTGCACCCGACTGTCTTACGACCCGACACATTTTCAACCAACTTCCAAACTTGGTTATCGTACATGGACTGAATCTCGCTGTCCATCGCCTCTTTCCATTTAGTAGACTCCGAGCCTGCCATGACTTCCTTGTAGTTGTTAGGTTCGTCCAAATTTATTAGTGTTTCATCACTGATAAACATATCCCCTTCAGTAGGAATATGAAAACCATAAAAATAGGGTTGAACACTAACCCTACTGGAACGTCTAAGAGGTAAGGACTCATCAATTGGTTCAACCGGAGTTTCCTCATCGAGTTGAGTGCCAGTGTAAGAGGTTCCTTCATTGCTTTTCTCTTGAATCTATTCAAGATCAATTTGCCTCCCACTATCCTCTTGACTTATCAGTTCCTTTTCTCGGAAAACTCATCTTCTAGCAATGAAGACAACATTGTCACTCGGTCTATAGAAGAGATAGCCAAAAGACTTCTGTGGGCAGCTGATGAAATAACACTTCTCACTATGAGGCCCGAGATTATCATGAGTCTCTCATCTTACGAAAGCCTCGCAACCCCAAACCTTGATATGTGCCAACGAGGGAGCTTTCCCTGTCTACATCTCGTGAGGTGTCTTGGTAACCTTCTTGGTGGGAACTAAGTTAAGGATATGGGCAGCGGTCTCTAAGGCATACCCCCAGAAAGATATTGGTAACGAAGCCCGACTCATCATGGAACGAACCATGTCCAACAAGGTTCGATTACGTCTCTCAGCCACACCATTTAATTATGGCGTTCTCGGAGGCGTCAATTGCGAAACAATTCCGCATTCCCTTAGATAGTCGTGAAACTCAAGACTCAGGTACTCTCCTCCTCGGTCTGACCGAAGCATCTTGATTTTCCTGCCCAGCTGATTCTCCACTTCATTCTTAAACTCTTTGAACTTTTCAAAGGTTTCTGACTTAGATTAAGTAGATATATCCATATCTGCTATAATCATCCGTAAAAGTCACGTAGAAGCGGCAAGCATCCCTTGTGGTGGATCTAAAGGGCCCACACACATCGGTGTGTATGAGATCCAATAGACCCTCACCCCTTTCACAAGTTCCAGTAAAGGGTGACTTGTTATCTTCCTAAGTAAACAAGATTCACACATGTCATCGTCCCTAAGGTCGAATGACTCCAACACTCCATCTTTTTGGAGTTGGGCTATGCGTTTCTTCTTGACATGGCCAAGGCGACAATGCCACAAGCATGCTTTGTCTAGACTATTAGACAAATCAATATTCAACACATCATTTCCTAAATTATCAACAACCAACACAGATTGATAAATCCCATTACAAATGCATTGAAATAAAAGACACCATTCAAATAAACATTAATAGAACCATTATTATTATCAAATGAGTATCTAAAACCTTGTCTAAACAATCTATGAAATGAAATGATGTTCCTTGCCATATCTGGCGAATAGAAAAAAGTATGTAAATCTAACCCTAATCCATTACTCAACACTCAAGAATAAACTCTGACTCTGGTCACAGGCGACAATCTTCTGTTTCCCATAATCAAGTTTATCTTGCCATGTTCCACCTCCCTACTTCTTCTTAGGCCCTGCAAATCAGAAAAAATGTGGAAACCACATCCTGTATCAAGAACCCATGAAGTAGCAAATGATGAATTGTTAGATTTAATAGAATACATACTTGAAAAGGTAGGCTTTATCTTCCCATCCTTTATGTCTTGTAGATACTTAGGGCAACTTCTTTTCCAGTGGCCCTTCTCGTGGCAGCAGTAGCACTCTGCTTCTTTGGGGTCGGAAGAGGGTTTGACTGAACCAGATTTGGTTCCACTAGAAGGGGAACCATCATGGGGCTTACCCTTTTGGTGGCTCTTACTTAGGGCCTTCCTCTTTTTACCCTTTCCTTGACCAATTTCCAACACGGGAGAAGCCACAGTACAGGATGATGCAATAGATTTTTCCTTGAGGTTGCTCTCAACAGTCCCTAGGAGTCCTTGGAGTTTGTTCAAGGTGACCTCTTCCTTATTCATATGGTAGGTCATCCTAAATTAGTTGGAGCACAAGGGAAAGGAGTGGAGAAGGATGTTGATAGCCAAATCTTCCCCAAAGTTAACACTTAACTTGAAAAGACAATAAACAAACCTCTGCATCTTCTGCAAATGCGAGGTTAGGGACTCTCCACTCCCCATCTTAATGGTGATCATGTTGGTGATGATCTCATAGTGTTCTTGCATTGCGCTTTGGTGGTACCTCTCCAGAAAATCTTGATGCATTTCATACAGAGACATGTCCTCATAGGACTTTTGGAGTTCAAGATTCATAGTGGCCAGCATAATGCAATGAACTTTCGTTGCATCACGCTCGTGGGCCTCAAAGACGGCCAATTCTTCGGGAATAACGACTTCTAGATTGATCTTTTCAATCTTCTCGTCGAGGACATATTCTTTGTCCCCGTAACGAGCAATCATGCGAATGTATCTCATCTATTCGTTGAAATTCGATCCATCAAATGTCACCTTTTGACATAGGCTCATTAGCGAGAATGAGCCAGGAGCAGCGTTGTTTGCGTTTGCATTAGACATCTGAAAATAGAAAGGAATAAAGTTTGATTAGAATTGAATCCCCAATTAAACACCCAAATGAGAAATTAGGGCTAGGATCCAACAACAGTATTTACAACTTAGAAAGGGATGACGTACTCTATAATTAAATAATTTAAAGGTAAGTGAATGACGATTCACTAATTTTCAACACGAAAAACGAAAAAGAGATGAAGTTTTAAACGTATTTGAAAACTCCTAGATCTTTGAGATTCATTGAACTTTTCAATGGCATGTTTAAATCTTGATATTTACTTCAAATTTGCGACTGGGATGCCGAGGATCGCAAACAAGTTGTGAATAACCATGCGAATCAACATGGTGCACTCAATGTCTCTATCACCTAATCAATGTGCCGATTAGCCACGCACGCTCAATTGATCTATGACAAACATCAAGCCACCCTTTGCCACCAATGTCAATCCCAAATTAGTGTTCCGGTTAACCACGCATGCTCCACTAATGTTTGACAAGGGTACAAAGTGTAATTCCATGGAATAGCATCATTTTCACATTTTACCCTAAAGTAACTAAGATTTCGAATTTGTAAAAACATGTTAGTTACTTTGTAATATTCATTATACTTATAATGAGGAATTAAGTGCCATATCCTATCCATTTGGCTAACGACCCTCCACTAATCAAGCAAGTGGTGGGTGTGAGTGTACACCCATTAAACGCCATTTTATAGGCAACAACCTTATACCCACTGTGACATCCCCAAAATCTCGGCCTGGAAAAAGACCGATTTTCATTTATGCTTTTAAAATAATTTCAGAGTAAATCCTTTTGATTTGAAAGAGTTGCGGAATTTGTTCCCAAAAACAAAACATGATAAAACAATGTTTACCAAAGCATTTCATAAAAGAAATGTATTTTCATTAATAATCAAAAATCGGGGTGTCATGTTCCGATACAGACCAATAAGCATAAACGATAACATTACAAGTCATTTAACAAATATATACATATACAGACTTGCAAACAAAACAACTTGATGGTTCATCCATCTTATGCCCTTGCGGCACTTCCTGTAATACAAATAAAACTGAGTGGGTCAGGCTTGGGAGCCTGGTGAGCATATAGGGTTTTCAACCCACAATAAATAATTAAATTTATTATTATCAACCAACAATAACCCAATTACCCATTCCCGTTATTCTCACTTTATGTCCCTAAAATAACTAACACAAGGGACCTAGTCTAAGAATATTTCATCGGGGTGACAACACATGCTTCGGGGGTTCCTCAGCAATATAAGTCAAATAAGGCAACCATGAGGGGGATGGAATACAACGAATGAACACCCAAGTTCATTAACACCTACAGGTTATGAGCCTGCTAGCGTTCCACTGGACTGTCTAGAAAAGCTCGTGGTCGTCATCTAAATTCCGCTAGATGACTGGATCAAAACAACATCGAGGCCTTTCATCTATTTATTACACACCAACTATCTACCCATGCTCTACCCAACATATTAGTAGATAAAAATATATATTTTTATACATAGTTTAAAACCTGCATAGCATTCTCATTCAATACATATTCCAAAACAACAGATGAGACACATACACATAACACGTATTTCATAGAGAACAAATCATATCTATGAGATAGATGAAAGTGAATATACCTTCACGCATATAACAACAAAATATACAAATAACACGTATTTTATATTAAATACTTGATAATTATGCGTTAGAAGAAAGTAACAACACATTCACACATATAAATAACAATATACTTAATACACTCAAATCATACTTGTATTATTATCGTGTTTATGAAAGGTAGTATACACTCACTTGATCAGAAGATGATCGGACAGCACTACGGCTCGTAGGAGTAGTATTTCTCAGCAGATCTGGAAGATCTCTAAAAAAATCGAACTTCTCACGGGCAGAGCTTCGGCTTGGGAACCGCACTTCTCGGGATCTTCGGGATCTCGGGACTTGCTTCGGGACTCAGGAATGATAACGGGGCTTCAGGGGTAAATATCGCTTTAACGTAAATTTCACTTTTTACCGCTTTGATACTAACAACGAGATCTTCGATTCTCGTTTAGATCACTAAGACTAAATATCGCTCTAACGTAAATTTCACTTTTTACGTCATTCAACGTTGCCGGTTCTGTCGCGAAACTTCGACAGGTCATAACTTCCTCGTTATAACTCGGATTTCGGCATTCTTTATATCTTCGGAAACCTTGTTTCAACTACTACAACATTATCTAAAGATATCAAGTTTATTTTACTCTTAAATGTTGACGCTTATTTTTATTCTTAATTAATCAAACCACATAATTAAGCAATTAAGCACAAAACACATAATACTCAAATAATACACTTCTATTATTTCAAAACGGGTTACAAAGGTTAACCTAGACTATTACATTGCTAAAAATGGCAAGCCCAGAAACACAGACGTTACACCCACCTTATAGATCGGCTTCGTGAATGAGGCCTACTAGCGATAAGACTAGCTTATTCATATATATATATATATATATATATATATATATATATATATATATATATATATATATATATATATATATATATATATATATATCTTATAACAAATAAAGTATAAGGTTGATTTTAAACTTGTAAAAATCTAAGGGTTGAAATTTAAAACTTTTCAATTATTAAACTTTTAATCAAAGAATTTAAATTTCAAAACATGAGGACAAGTTTTGAACTTTTCAAAATCCAAGGGATCAAATAACAAATTATATAAATCAAACAATTAATTTAGTGATTATCTATATTTGACCTAATCCAATTTCTTGCAATAAAAGTTACCAAATTAATACAAATAATAAATTTTAATCATATAAGGAATTTATTATCTAATAAATTGGTAATTATCTTGTGTTTTGGCAAGGATAATCTTCCAATAACAATAAAATTCGAATCTCATCAGTTAAATACATATAAGGCAATTATCCTTCATCAAAACAACAAGAAAATCCGAAAATTCCTCTGTCTGATGCTCTGACTCGCTGAGTCACTCACTGGACTCGCCAAGTTGGGTTGACTCGCCGAGTCAGTTCGAACAGAAGGCATGAAAATGTTTTTCAACAGACATTCAATCAAAGCATCACATACAATTGAAACCAATCAAGGCTTTGATACCATTGTTGGGTTTTAGGCATAAGAACAATCCTATGTGCTCATACAAACCCTAATGCTTGGATCTAGGTTTCTCTATTATACATGCAATGAATCCAAGACTTGAAAACCCTAATCTAGAATACATAATTTCGAAATTAGCTAATAACATCATATCTAGATGCTTACCTCTTCAAATAGTGGCTTGAATCTTCTTCTCTTGAGCTTAGAGTCACAATTGTAACTCCTCTAATGGATCACAAACACCACAAGCAAGAAGGCAACTTTTAGAGAGGAGGGAAGATGCTAATTTTCGGCCTTAGGGTTTCTCTTGGAAGCAAGTGTGAAAATTGAAGCCTTGGGGTCTTATTTATAGTGCAAGCTGCTAGGGTTTCAATCTAAACCCAAATGGATAACTTAGCCACCAAGCAACCCAAGGAGCCTTCTGGAATAAGGCCCTTGGATGAAAATATGATGATCTTTCATCATAATTTCGTTCCCCCTTAGTACATTAGGTTTCCCAGCCCAAAACTCAACTATCACACATTTGACAGTTTATGCCCCTTTATTTAATTAATCTCTTTTAGTCACCAAATTAATTCCTAATTAATATATGACCAATACTAGTTAAATAAATATGATTTCTCCTTTAATATATTATTCTTATAATATATTAATAAACCATAATATCCTCTCTATATCCTCAAATTACCTTGTCAAGTTGCTTCAGTGAAGGCAACCCAAAAAGACCATGCACAACCGGGTCAAGTACATACCAAATATAGTTACAGACTCAAACACTAATCCAACAAGATCTTCATCATGGTGACACACACACACACACACACACACATATATATATATATATATATATATATATATATATATATATATGTATACACACACACACACCCATAAGCAACAAAATGTTTAAAATCAACATCATATTTGAGTATTTTTAAACCCGTTATGTAATTCTTTTCCAGGAACAACATAATATACACATGAGCACATCATTATTGTTCCCTTCTTCATAAGATCAAAAAACTATGTGTATTCCATGCTGGTGAAATTAATATTCTCAAGGGTTAATGTCTCCCCACCTTCATAATAACTAAATGGCCCAAACACGAACAAACCTTTGTAGTTTATCTCAAAGGAAACAATGTTGTTGATGAAGAAGATGTCATTATGTTAAAAGAATAAAAAAAAACCTTTTTAATAACAACTATATGTATATATATATAAAAACTATATCTATGTATAATTGAAGTAAATATATATATGTATGCTTCAACCAAACCCTATGAACGTAAGGATGGTTGGTAATCCAACACAATCCATCAAAACACGACAAAATTACACAAATTGATCACAATTAAAGACTATATATACCTTAGGTTCACTTTATACAAGGTAATCAAGCATAATTTTACTCCTGTAGCACATCTTTGCAATTTTTCATTTTGATTTGTAAATTGTTTCTTGAAGGTACCGATTTGAAAACTTGCAGATTATTTGAAGTAGTTGGATTAGGATAACGATGAGTTTGATTGTGGTTATATGAGTACGGTTATCATTATGAACCTTATCATGTTCCCGCTTCTGTTGATCATAGAGTCGATCTTTCCTTTGAATATTGATGTGTTATTTGTGAGTCCATGTTAGATCATTTGATGTCTGAGTCGTATCCTTTGATGGTCGAGTTCTTATTTGTTAGTCCACATTAGATGCTAGTTGATATCCACATAAGTAAAAGTTTTTAAAAGAATAAATTGATAATTGGTTACCGGTAAAATGTTGTTAGGGAAATTGTCAGAAAAATCATAATATTTTTAGAAAAATTTCATTTTAATCATAACTTTTTTTTGAACAGAAAAGTCTTGATTATTTCATTTTAGACGATAATATGTCATTTCCTGTTAAAAGAAAAAAAATAATTTTTTTGTTAATTTGAACCAAAATAAAATAATCAGGACTTTTCTGTTCAAAAATAATTTTTAGAATTAAAATGAATTTTTTTCGAACGTTGTTATAATGTTTCTTAGGCCTTAAATATGGGCCGAACTAAAATTTAGTACTGGAGCAGCGAAAATGACGAACTCATCTTAATGGGCTGGACTTATTGGATCCACATGAACCGGGTCAGAACTCCGAACCCATCGAGAGTCGGATTTTAAGTTATAGTGTTGTTCAAGAAATCACTCCTTCAAATACTCTGATTTGAGTTTTCTCTCTGCTGAATCAACGTATTAACAATCTGGTCTTTTCTTTCCGATTTAAAGGTATGATCTCGACTTAGTTCTTCGACTCTATTTACTCTTCAATTTAGCCAGACAGATTGCTGTATGCATTTTCTTTGATCTCGCTCAGAATCAGGTCTTCATAATCTAGGGTTTGTTACGAGTTGTACATTTTGTTGTTAAAAAAAACCACTCCTTCAAAACTGATATCATCGATTTAGCAACGCAATTGGTCGGGCTTGAGTGACGGATTCGTTAACCCATTAGAAAAATCGAAGGAATCTGGAGCAGCGGGAGAAGATGTTGAGGAAGATGTACGCAGATCAGTCCATCTTCTACACAATAGGAAACGTATTTTCCTTAGGTTTGTTTAGATGTTGTGCAGCGAAAAAAGATAAAGGGGAGGGGGTTTAGTTATACTGCAAATCATGTAGCTTCCAGAAGTCTAAAAGAAAACGACCTTAGATATATGTACCCCAGAAGTCTTTCATCCATTAGCCTATTAAATCAAAGAGAAACAACACCTTAGTCTCTACAGATTTCATTTATCAATTCAGCACTTTATCCATACAGTTGAGGAGAGCATGAAATTTGTGTATAGAGATTGTGAACTAGAAACCTTACTGATGAATTTTGATGTGTTTAGGTGGAAATCATGAAGCTCGACTTTAGTGGACTAGAATCAAGTGCACCACTCTATGGAGGAAGTGACGACTTGCTTTCTGATGGGTTTTCAGATGCCCCTTCATTTGACCTTCCAGTTACATCAGACGTGAGTTTCTTCACAATTCTTGCCTTTTTCTTTTTTAACCTTTCTGCTAGATATTAAGTGAATGTATTTATTGCTAAAAACACAACATCAAATCCTTTGTTTCAGTTTGATGGATTTCAGAAGAATTCTATCCAAATGGTAAAACCAGCAAAGGGAACAACCACTTTGGCTTTTATTTTCAAGGAGGGTGTGATGGTTGCTGCAGATTCCCGAGCTAGCATGGGAGGCTATATATGTATGCACTTCTTCTTCTTCTTCGAGATATCATGCTGTTTTTATTCATTTAAAATTTTATCTTTACTTGATCAATGATTAATTATGACTCGTGATTTGAAAGAGCATTTACTAGTCTAATATGCTCTTTTAATTTTGTTTTTTTTCAGCATCTCAATCTGTGAAAAAAATCATTGAAATTAATCCGTATATGCTGGGTACAATGGCTGGAGGAGCTGCAGATTGTCAGTTTTGGCACAGAAATTTAGGCATTAAGGCATATCCTACTTTCATTTCTTTATATCAAAATCACCTTTTTTATTTATCCATTTGAATTATTCTAAGCAATATTAATTTATTTATTTATTTATTTAAACTTCAGTGTCGTCTGCATGAATTGGCAAACAAGAGAAGGATTTCAGTGACAGGCGCTTCAAAGATGCTCGCCAACATTCTCTATTCTTACCGTGGCATGGGTTTGTCTGTTGGGACAATGATTGCAGGATGGGATGAAAAGGTCTCTCTCTCTCTATATATATATATTAAAAACGAGGGGCAAAATAGTCATTTTACATGTACGTTACTTTATTTTTGTAGGGCCCTGGTCTGTATTATGTCGACAGCGAAGGCGGACGCCTCAAGGGAACAAAATTCTCCGTTGGGTCTGGTTCACCGTATGCTTACGGTGTACTTGATAGCGGGTGAGTACCCCCCCCCCCCCCCCCCCCCCCTGAAAGAAAAAATATAAAAATTAATTAATAAATTCCATTACCTAATTGTATTCCTTTTGTGAAATTTAGGTATCGATATGATATGTCAATTGAGGAAGCTGCTGAGCTGGCGAGAAGATCCATTTATCATGCTACGTTCCGTGATGGAGCTAGTGGTGGTGTTGCCAGCGGTACTCTCTCTCTCTCTAGATTTTTTCTTCTTATTTCATTTGGGTTTTATATTTTTATATATTTATATGGATGATTTGAAAAAATTGGTGTTATTGTTGGTAGTGTATCATGTGGGGCCGACTGGATGGACAAAGCTATCGGGTGATGATGTTGGGGAGCTTCACTACTCTTACTATCCGGTTGAACCTGCAATTGTTGAACAGGAAATGACTGAAGCTGTAGCTGCTTGAGTTGGTATTTTGTTATTAAAAAAATGTTAAAGTTGAATGTATTTTCTTATGATTTCACAAGTTTAAGATGACATTTAAGTGTTTTTTTTATTTCTTGTTTACTAGATTTGAGACTTTTTTCTTGTTTCTTTATCTCAAATATTTGGTCTCTGTTTTTGCTATAAAATTATAAACTTTTAGCATAGGGTGTGGATGCCGAATGCGAAATGGCAAAATTCATATGCGAAAAAATAAATTTTCGATCATTTTGCATCGGTTGTCGGCTAAATGATACTTTTCATATGTGAAATGGTCATTAAACATTTCAATTAAGCTTTAATTGAGGCAGTAAAATACTTTGAGATGTCTAGGTTTTAGTTATTAAACTAAAATGAAATAAAATTTGTACACATGTTAATATGAATATAACTTTTCTTAGGTTGGGGAGCTATTATTGTTTATATAAATGTTTTACGTTTGAACTTTTTAACGAGTTGCGCAAAATTAACGAAACAATTAACTCAATAAAAATTATAAACATAGAACCCAATAAAATAGAAGTCATCCAAAATGAAAAGACATAATTGTGCTGAAGTTGTTAGGGACATACCGAAAGGCTTTGGCGATGTGCTGGCATTTCTCTAATACCGGATGCGATTTAAACGCCGATTTACTTTGAAAGATGATATAATTTTTTTACTCTAATTTGTCAAATGACAATCTGCCCTATAGTAAGACCTGTCGATTTACTAGAAAAAATATTTACCAAGTAATAGTAATCTGAGAAATATTTACCAAATAATAATAAAATTATATAAAAAAAGGTTTGTGTTAGCGAAATTAAATTGTTTTCTATCTTTTATTTTTAAAAATATTTCTACTTAAACTATGATAAATGTCATATTTTTTACTATCTTATTAAGAGTATATTACAAATAAAATCAAATTGAATGATGGAAAGATGACACTATCATAATTTTTTAATGGATATGAATATTTGTAAACGGATGCATATTAATTTCTCTTTTATTAAAGAAATCAATAAATAAATGATGCCCCAACATTTTTGCGTCAACCTTTTATTTCATTTATTTATTTATTTATTTCTCATCTCCATCGTCTTCACCGTTTTCTCTGCCGGAAAAGTTTTTCTCCTCTATTAAATCTTAACTTTTGCCTGATAAAATCTGTGCCTTACTAGCCTGGATACTACACGTTTTCAGTGCAAGCATCAACACTATTTCATCTTAGCTTTCGGGAATGGTGTCAATAACACAATCAGATCCGCCGCAACTGATATCCAAATTAGCATAAGTAGCACAAGAATACTTCCATTTGCAATCTTAACATAGTCACTCAACTTCATCATATGATTAACGATCACATTCTCTGGTAATTTAATATTGTTCAATGTTAGAAATCCATCCGATGGACATAAAAGAGGTTTCCGCTGAAGAAGAGGAAGGAGGGGGGCGGCTAGCAGAGAGAAAAAGAAAAGTTTGATGGAGGATGTTTTCACTTACAAGTTACAAACTGTCACCAAAGTTCTCAGTTGACAAATGACCCTTATCTCCCTCCCATCCACTTCTTCATCATCGCATCTGTTTCTACAAACAGGTGACCATCAATTGCCATCTCCAACTTCGACTTCCTATTCCTATCCCCAATAGATACTCTTTCAATCTCATTTAAACCAACAGTGAAAAAGAGGGAGAAAAGGAGATTCTTCCATCTTGCTTGAAGAGATAACTAAAAAATCGCACAATTCGAAGCAGAAAACCTCCAAATCCTCCCACACATGCGCCCCTCGACCTCCGTCAATATCTAAACCACCATTGGTCGAAACCCTTTGATAAAACCAAAATCAAATCCAATTTTTTGTGTGTGGTCACCGTATATACTTAACAATGATAATTAACTGCCGGTTGTAGGAGTTGCGGTTGATGGAGATAAAAAGGGGATGTGACGGGTGTTGATCGGTGATGGTAGCGGTGGTGGATATAGAAAAAATGCAGAGAGGATGAAGTAGTGCATATAGCCACCAAGGAGACAGGTGACGAAGCTTAGGGCAATTTGGTAAATGCAATATGGGTTCGTTTTTAGTGTTTTTAATTGGTAATAACAAGAATCGTTCTCATACAAATATCAAAATAAGCGTCTAATCTTTATTTTTCAAAAATTAACTTGACTCGTCTCTTATTTGGTCTAATCTTTATTTTTCAAAAGTCTAATCTTTATTTTTCAAAAATTAACTTGACTCGTCTCTTATTTGGTTAAAATTGCACGCCTCATCCCTTATTAATTTATCCCTCAATCTGCACATTTTGCGAGATTTGAAAAAAACTATCTTGCTCTTGTTTATTTTCTTTTGGTTGTTTTCTTTTTCTATTAATTATAATATATGAAATATGAAGTGCCCTCATCCTTACACACCCTACCCCCATCTACCATGTTTCTCTATCTTCATCTCAAAATCTCACCTCACATGATCGAACCAATGGAGTTGTATAATCTCCCTGACGAGCACTCTCTCTGCGATCATCTCCAACCCATATTCGTCGGGAACAACCTCCGTTTTACACTCCCACCACCCCTCACCTTTACCCTTACCTCACCCACTCGACCTGCTCTCTTCCGCCTTCCTCTAATCCTACTCCTTCCATCATTTCCGACTACCCCAATTTGCATCTTCCACCTTCGGTTCCCAAATTTGAATCATGTAACCTAAATGGTTATAGAAATCAAGAATGAGAGTGAGATGGGACGAGAAGAAGAGAGGTGGCGGAGGAGGAAAGGAAGCAACATAACTGTTGCTGGTGGTGGTGGTTTTATTCACCTGTTTTGTTCACCCGATCTAGTTAGTTGTTCTCAATCGATCCACCGTCTAGGGTTTTAGACTGAGCTCCACCATTGCCATCATTCACAGATCGTCTCCTGTACACCCGCATCACCATCGTCATCTGTTCGCCGCCTAGGGTCGAAACCCTATATCTGAGGTGGTGCTCTTCTGCAAAAGAGATGAGTGAGAAGAATCCCGAGGATGCAAGTATGAGATCGGAAGATATGCAATAGAAGAGGAGAGTGAAATAAAGACTAAAGTTGGTCGGTGATCACCTCTGTTTGAAACCGAAGATTTATTGTAGTCGGTCGGTGTGGATGGTGAAGGTGGATAATGGATATGAGATGTACCGACGAAGAAAAAGAAAGGGAGGAGGGGAATGAGTTATCAAATGTGTTAGGCCTATTTCTTTTGTAAAAAGAAAATAATAATAATTTTTTATAATAAATAAATAAATAAATAACAAATACATAGAAAATAAATAAATAAGGGAAAATAAATAAATAAGGGTAAAGATGTTTTTTTTTTTTATGTACGGAGGGAAGGATCGTGTAAGTTTTAAATTAACAAGGGATAGTCCGAGTTAATTTTTAAAAATAAGGTCTAAATATGTGTTTTGGCACTTGCACGTAACTAAATTTGAATTTACGATTGATTGGTAAATAAAAATTCTAATTACGATTTGGTTAAAAACTCTAATAAATAAATAAATAACAAATACATAGAAAATAAATAAATAAGGGTAAAGATGGTTTTTTTTTATGTACGGAGGGAAGGATCGTGTAAGTTTTAAATTAACAAGGGATAGTCCGAGTTAATTTTTAAAAATAAGGTCTAAACATGTGTTTTGGCACTTGCACGAGGGACGATCCGTGTAATTTACTCAAAACATTATGTTTTTAAGTAACTAAATTTGAATTTACAATTGATTGGTAAATAAAAATTCTAATTATGATTTGGTTAAAAACTCTAATACTATGGGGAGTGGTAACACTCCTAACACCTTACCACATGAGCTTTCTGAATGTCACCTCGTTTTTCTCAATTTAACATCTAGTCTTAGCATTTTGTAACGTCCCAAAAACAGTAATAAAATTTTTCATTGAAACTTAATCAAATCATCCACCAAATGTTTCAAATTCCAAAACCAAACCATAATATTCAAAACATTAGAGTACAATTATTCAATTTGTAGAAATGATGAGGGAAGATGCTGTGCCATGACGCCGGGTGTAGCGCCCGTAGATCTGGGCTAGTTAATTTAGAGACAATAAGCATCAAAAATGAGTTATTGATGAAATATTATTTAGAAGGAGTAATCTTAACCAAGTGTTAGTATATGTTACAAGGGTTCTGTACATATAAAGAACGCTGAAATCCGAGTTATAACGAAGATGTTATGGTCCGTCGAAGTTTTACAGCAAAACCGGCACGACACCGGGAGACGTAATTAGTGAATTTACGATAGAGGACTTTTTGGCCTTAGTGATCTAAAAAAAAGTTGTAGTATACATTAAACCGAGAACATACAAAAAAAGAACGCCCAAATCTGACTTCGTATGAGGAAGTTATGAATTTTCTAAGATTTGGCTTAGCAGTGCATAGCCCGAAACTCGAATTTTGGATCGAGCGGTTTTTGGCCTACGCGACCTAAATGAGAATTGAAGATCTCATTAATAGGAACTTAACGGTAAAAAGACAGACGGAAACAAAGTCCGTATATAGAAGACGGAGGTCGTATGTGAAAGTTACGGATTTTAGAATTCAGAAGTGTGTTGTGCGAAAATGAGTGATGTGGCCTTTTTTTCTCCCAAAGTCTTGCCACCAGAAGGACATGTGGCACCAATTTTAGCCATATTTCACTCTATAAATAGAACCTCTCCACATTCATTTTTTTTTTTCACACCTTTCACATTCTTTCTTCTCTTTACTTTCTCTCTAGAACCTCTCTCTAGCCCCGAAACCCCCCGAAAAGCCTAGGGAACCTCCCTGGCACAAGACGGAAGCGTCAGAGTGCTCGACGACTCCGAGAAGAAGAGATTTTCGGCTTGGGAACGCTGCTCCAAGCAAAGCCCGGTTTTCTATAAAACCCGCTTTAAGTGAGCTACGCCTACGCTATTTTTAATATAGCTTTTATTTAATTATAGTAACGTTATTAGGAACTTATAATAAGTACTTGGGCTATTATTATGGGTTATATAAGTATTGTTTAACACTTATATAATAGTAATAATAGCTAGACTATTAATTAGTCTCGGTGAATAATAGATTAAACTCTAGTGGTAATAATACTAGGTTTCGTCGAAGAAAATTATTTTTAAGAAGTGAATCGTTGTCTGAGTTCGGAATCACCACCTTTTCAAGTGAGTGCATGGTCCCTTTCATCTTACACATAGATATGAAGTATTTATATAAACTACGTGCTATGTGTGCATATTATCTGTATACTTGCTATCTATGCTGCATGAACGATTTTATACAAGTTTTATATGATTTAAACTGTAAATGTATTTATATCTACATAATATGTTGGGTAAAACATGGGTAGATGAAATATGAGTTGGATGATGAGTTGAGAGGTGATATAGACCATGAGGTAAGGGTGAGAAGTGGACGATGTGAGAAGCCTTGTTCCCAAATGTTGGCCCCGTCATCTAGCAAAGTATGGATGACAACCACAGACTATTCTAGACAGTCCAGTGGAACACTAACAGGCTCGCAACCTGTAGGTGTTGTGAACGATGTGTTCACCGATGTACTCTAAAAACCCATTGACATGTATTGCGAGTGGACTCTTGAAAATGATACTGTCAATAAACGATATAACCCTAGCAGCTGTGCTCGAAGGACAATACTGGCAGCTGCGCCTCATATAGAATATCACAATTATGGCAGTTGTGCCTAAGTGATAGAACTAGCAGATGTGCTTGACAACTGTGTCATTGACAACGATGGACTTCGTACCTATTCCTTAGGATAATCCTTAGGAATGAATGAACAAGAAATAACTGATTCTTAGGGTAGATCCTTAAGATTAAAGAAGATAATGGGGATGGGTAATTGGGTTAACTGTTTGATGATTAAACATAATAATTATTTTATTGTGGGTTGAAAACCCTATGTACTCACCAGGTTTCCCAACCTGACCCACTCAGTTTATTTATAATACATGTGTTGATATGAAGTCACATTACACTGAGAGATTAAGGAGATATAAATCACTAGCGATAATGAATATAAGTTCTGTTTATGCTTATGTTTCAGTATTGACGATGACACCCCAAATGTTTTAAAATGAATAAAAATACTTTTCTACAGAAATGCTTTGATAACGTATTTATCATGTTTTACTGGGAACAAATTCCGCAACATTTTTATTATTAAAAGAGGTACTCTGATTTCTATAAAGCATAAACAAAATCGGTCTTTTCTGGCCGAGAAAATGGTGATGTCACACCGGGCCCTTCTCTTTCGAATCGAAAGAACCTGAAACCATAAACATAAACTGTAAGCAAGCTTAGTGAGTTCCCCAAAGTACCACATAGCAAACATACAAATATAGGCCCCGTACTGGGGTATATTTCAACCCAATAATATTAAACTTATAATGCCGAGGGCCAGATCTCGGTCTTACATACAAATGTTGTGGACCACCCCATGGTATTTCCTTGTAATGCTGAGGGCCAAATCCTGGTCTTACATACAAGGGCCATGGGCCACCCCCATGGTATTTCTTGTAAGTATCATATTATTGGGTTGAAATATACCCCAAGGCGGGGCCCATATTTGTATGTTTGGTATGTGGTACTTTGGGGAACTCAGTAAACTTTGTACTTATAGTTTATGTTTATGGTTTCAGATACTTTCGATGTAACATCCATAAAATTCATAAAAATTTTAAACTTTTTCAAACATCCAAAAACCACAATTTATTACAAATTGTTTTCAAAATAGTTTGTCATCAGAGTAATCTCAGAAATCATAACATAAAATACGAGGAGGTGTACGATCAAGCTTTGCCTTTCCACGATCATCAGAGGTACCTAAAAAATAATCCAAAACTATAAGCCCAAAACTTAGTAAGTTCCCCCAAAATACCTGCACCATACAAACCAGAACAATATCATAAACAAACAGTATGCATACAGAGCCTTTAGCCTGAATGGATCGCTTACAGAACCTTCAGTATGATTGGACCGCCTCGCCGGGCCTTCAACCTATCTGGACCATTCTCTAGGCCTTCGGTTGACTAGTATGCTCGGCTGGGCCTTCAGTCTATCCGGGCCACCCTGGGCCTGTTATCCTTCAGCACATAGCAGGACCGCCTCAACCTACCTGCCATTACATAACATCACATAAATATCAAATGCTAGCTAGCATATACGATAATCACACACGCCAAATCGATCATCAATCATAACATTATCCTATATACTAGGACATAGATCTAACATATCACTACATATAACATCATATAATAAACCAGGATACAATCCAAAGGGCCGACATTGGTGCCTTCGACCCTGTTAGTTTAGTGAGGAGAACTCACCGCTGAACCTGCGAAAGCTAACTCCAAAATCTCAGCTTCGGACTCAACATCCTATAACCACCATATGACCGTTCTATTAAAACCTCTAAATACCCAAAATGCCCTCCAAGTCAAACTTGGTCAACCATTGCCAAAGTCAAAGTCAACGGCCAAGGTCAATAGCCAAGATCAACAATCCATGTTGACCCAACTCGTCGAGTGCATCTATCGACTCGTCGGGTTCCTTCAGTTTTCCAGAAAACGAGAAAAACCTGAACCAACTAGCAAAGTTGTTAGAACAATTTGCTGAGTTTCTATAGTGCTCAAAGGAACAGGGAAAAGTCCGAGCCAACTTATCCAGTCCTTCGGGCAACTCTTCGAGTTTCTCCTAGTCTTAAAGCACTCACCCAATTCCTAAGCAGATATAGTGCCACAAACCATAGATCTGGTCCCTTAGAACTGAAATACGACGTAAAGTTGCTAACTTTACGTCCATGCATGACATCAAGAAGCTAAAACACTAAAATCAAGCTTATTAAGGGACTTAGAGCATGAAGGAGGTCGAAGACTTGATAAAGCTGGAGACTTTAAGTCCATGGAGGCCATGAGAAATCCACATTTGAAGTCATAACTACATAACATGCTGAAATCCCAAAATGGGTTAATAATGGCCATAAACTTTCAAATGATGAGATCTAGCAAAGGGATGGTCAAGGTATCGACTTTATACCTCAGAATGATTGCAACAACAAAGAAAATCTTGGATCTAAAGCCTTCCTATGAATCAATCCACTTCAAGCTTCAAGTTCCTTCCAAAAGAGCACCAAAAAATCACACTCCAAGCTCACACACACTCAAAATGAGAGATGAGGCGCAAATTCGGGTTTCTCTGGACTGAGGGGACGATAAGAGAGGTCATCCATGAGTTTTAAGTTCTTTATATTGGGTGCAAAACCCTAAAATTTAGGGTTGCATAAGCAACCGTCAACTCGTCGACTTTTTCTTAACAACTCGTCGAGTTGAGAGCTTCCAACTCGCCGGGTCTAAGGCCATCAACTCGACTAGTTCCAAAGAAGAATTTGTCTTTTAAGCAATAAATCTCATACCTGAGAGTCGTGATGTTACAACTCCCCCCCACTTGAACTAGGCTTCATCCTTGAAGCCTGCTGCGGTGAACAAATACGGATAATGCTCTCGCATCTCAGCCTCCAGCTCCCAGGTTCACTAAGATCCTTTCCGATGCTGCCACTGTACCTTTACTAAAGGTATCTCCTTGTTCCTCATATTCTTTACCTTCTTTTGTAGAACCGCCACTGGCCTCTCAACATAATTCAGGCGCTCATCAACCTGAATGTCATCCAATGAAACCACTGCATCCTCGTCCAACACACACTTCCGAAACTACGAAACATGAAAAGTGCTATGAATCTGACTGAGTTCTTTGCAAGATCCAATCTGTAAGAAACCCTACCAACCCTGGAAATAACCTAGAATGGTCCAATAAATCAGGGACCTAATCTTCCCTTCTTCCTGAAGCGGATCACACCCTTTCATGATGAGACCTTCAGTAACACCAAGTCACCGGCCTCAAACTCGAACTTAGATCGACGCCAGTCGGTGTAACTCTTCTGTCGACTCTAAGTAGTCTGCAACCGCTGCCTGATCTGTTGAATCATCTCGGTAGTCTGCAGAACCACCTCAATCCGACCCATCACCTTGTGACCAACCTCGGCTCAACAGACTAGGGTACGACATTTCTGCCCATACAATAGTTCAAAAAGCGGAGCACCAATATCGGAGTGGAAGTTGTTGTTATAGGAGAACTCTGCAAGAAGTAGGTAGGATTCCCAACTCCCACCAAAATTAATAACACATGCACACAACATATCCTCGAGAGTCTGAATGGTCCGCTCACTCGGGCCGTCGCTCTGTGGATGATACGTTGTACTGAAATGCAACCTCGTGCCTAGTTCCTCATGTAACTTCTGCCAAAAACAAGAGGTGAACCGAACATCACAGTCCGAAACAATAGAGAATGGAACCACATGGCGAGCAACGATCTCGCGAATATACACATCGGCCAACTTCTCGACCGACGAGCTCTCCCGAATTGCCAGAAAATGGGCACTTGTAACACTGTAAATTTCCAAAACAATTTTTCGCATTTATAAAAACACAATTCATTTGTAAATCATAAAAACATCATTGTTTAATATTCAATTTATAACATATAAAAATCCCAAGATCTCATATCATAAAAATCCCGTGTGTGTACTGATCAAGCCGGCGCCTTCTCGCGATCCTCACTAGTACCTGAAACACATAACACAAAACACTGTAAGCACAAAGCTTAGTGAGTTCCCCAAAATACCACATATAACACATATTAGCCACTCGAGGCTATAACTCTGTGGGTCCGTGCACCCAAAACTCTGTGAACCCTCAGGTTCCAACTCTGCAAGCATGCACAGCATAAATCACATAGAAGAATGCAGTGCAACAAACAATATATATAAAACACTGTATCACATAACTCTATTTACCTACTCAAGGTAAAGTATAGTGAGAAGACTCACCTCGCGTATCTCGGTAACTCGTAAATCCCTGAAATCACAAGTGCTCGATCTACCGAGCTATAATCCTCCTATAACACAATACATCTCTAATTAACACTTTCCTAACTAAGGTTGACTAACCCTATCAAGTCAATACCGGTCAACTCTGGTCAATGGTCAACGGTCAATCCCAACTTGCCGAGTCTGGCGTGGACTCGCCGAGTCTCTATGGGGACCCGATTCTTCTGAGTCCCTTCCGACTCACCGAGTCACTCACCCAAACTCAACCCTTGGTTCGAAATCCCTGAACAACCCACGCCAACTCGTTGAGTCTGCCAATGTACTCGGCGGGTGCATCCAATGCATAACCCCAAACGACCTTTTGAGGTCAGATCTGTTCCACTAACTCATAGATCCAGTCCTTCCAAGCTTATTTATCATGTAAAGTTCATGTCTTGGCGCTCATATCACACCTAATGACTCATAAATGGTGTTTTGACCTCAAGCACAAAGATCCCAAACCAAAACCTCCATGGACTCATAAAAAGCTTGGACAAAGGGACACTCTGGACCTCCAAGGGTCCAGATCCAGAACCTAACTTGCTTAAGGGACCAAAGGAGCACTAGATCTAGCCACAAAAGGGCTCAATAAGCCCTAAATCAACATGAACATCACCTCAACAGAAAATGGTTCGAAAATAGTACCTCAAATGTGATGTTCTGGACCTCAGATCTTCAGGAAGTTAACCCTCTTGCTTCTTCTTGGCTAAAGCTTCCTTTCCCTTGCTAGACAACACCTCCAAGGTTGATAATGGCTCCTTCTCTCACTCCAAACGCTCAAGTGCACTAGGGTTTCGCTCTGGGGGATGGTGAGCACAATTGACGGCCATAAGGCCCTTTAAATAGGCCCTAAACCCGAGAAATTAGGGTTTCATTAAACAACGCGGACTCGCCGGGTCCACTAATGAGACTCGTCAAGTCCGGTCATTAATCCGGATGAGAAATCGCGTCTCTACTCGGCGAGTTCACGCACCAACTCGCCGAGTTCTTCCACAAAACTCAAAATAAAATGAATAAATATAATACCTGAAATTCCGGATGTTACAATTCTCCCCCACTTGAATCTGAATTCGCCCTCATAGTCCCATCCCTAAAATAGCTCCGGATGCTGCACACGCATCTCACGCTCCGGTTCCCAAGTAAGCTCCGACCCTTTCCGATGCTGCCACTGGACCTGTACCAGAGGCACCTCCTTGTTCCTCAGAGCCTTGATCTTCCGATCCATAATCGCAACTGGTCTCTCCGCGTAGTTTAGGCTCGCATCTACCTGAATGTCCTCTAACGGCACTACCACAGACTCGTCGGCTATAGACTACCTTAACTAAGACACATGGAAGGTATTATGAATCCGCTCCAATTCCACAGGTAGCTCTAAGCAATACGCTACCTTGCCCACCCTTGCGATTACTCTGAACGGCCCGATATACTGGGGCCCTAGCTTGCCCCTCTTCCTGAATCGAAGCACTCCTTTCCAAGGAGATACCTTCAGGAGAACATAGTCACCGACCTGGAACTCAAGCTCGGATTGTCATCTATCCGCATAACTCTTCTGGCGGCTCTGAGCGGTCAACAATCTCTGTCTGACCCGCTGTATCTGCTCTGTCGTCTGCAGCACAATCTCTGTACTTCCCATCACATGCTGCCCTACTTCTCCCTATCAAATGGGGGTCCGACACCTTCTTCCATACAACAGCTCAAAGGGCGGCATACCAATGCTCGAATGATGGCTGTTGTTGTAGGAAAACTCCGCTAAGGGCAAATACGTGTCCCAGCTTCCGCCAAAGTCTAGCACACATGCTCGAAGCATGTCCTCGAGCGTCTGAATCGTCCGCTCACTCTGTCCATCAGTTTGCGGGTGGTATTCGGTACTAAAATGTAACCTCGTACCCAACTCTTCATGGAATTTCTTCCAAAATCTGGAAGTGAAACGCACATCTCGATCTGAGACAATCGAGATTGGCACCCCAGGTCGCGATACCACTTCTCTCACGTACAATTATTCCAACCTCTCAGTAGAAGAGCTCTCACTAATGGCAAGGAAGTGAGCGCTCTTCGTCAACCTGTCCACAATCACCCAAATTGCATCGACACCCCTAGCAGTCCTCGGCAACTTGGTGATAAAATCCATGGTGATCTGTTCCCACTTCCACTTGGGAACCTCCAATGGCTGCAACTTGCCATGCGGACGCTGGTGCTCAGCCTAAACCTTGCGACAGGTTAAGCACCTCTCAACGAACCATGCTACATCTTTCTTCATACAGGGCCACCAATACTCCTTTTTAAGATCTAGAAACATCTTAGTGGCTACGGGATGGATCGAGAATCTCGATTTATGTGCCTCCTCCATCAAGATGGTACGCGTTCCTCCAACAAACGGTACCCAAATCCGACCCTGGAATGTCATAAGCCCTCTGCTATCGATCACGAACTCCATCACCTGCCTGATAACTTGCTCTCTTTTGCGGTTCTCGGGTCTCACTGCCTCAGCCTGAGCCCCTCTGATGGTGTCCAATACCGGAGTCATCACTGTAAATCTCATATAAATATCCTGAATCAGGGCGCTCTCTGCTCTACTACTCAGGGCGTCGGCCACCACATTAGCCTTGTCCGGGTGGTATAGGATCTCGCAATCATAATCCTTCACCACGTCCAACCATCTCCTCTGATGCATGTTCAGATTCTGCTGATCCAGTAAATACTTCAAACTCTTGTGATCCGTGTATATCATACACCGAACCCCATACTGGTAATGGTACCAAATCTTGAAGGCGAACACCACAGCCCCCAACTCTAGATCGTGGATGGGATATCTTGCCTCATGGGGCTTCAGCTGCCTCGATGCATATGCGATCACATGCCCCCTCTGCATCAACACCGCGCCCAACCTAGATATCGATGTGTCACAATACACCACGAAGTCCTCCAACCCCTCTGGAAGAGTCAACACCGGGGCTTCGCATAATCTCTGGCGAAGAGTCTCAAATGAGGCCTGCTGCTCTAGGCCCCAGCTGAACACCACACCCTTCCAGGTCAATCTGGTGAGAGGAACAACAATCTTAGAGAAATCCCTAATGAACCTCCGATAATAGCCGGCCAACCCTAGAAAACTCCTGATCTCAGACGGAGATTTCGGCACCTCCCAACTCATTACCGCCTCGATCTTGGCCGGATCGACCAAAATCCCCTCTTGGTTAACAAGGTGACCAAGGAACTGCACCTCTCGTAACCAAAAATCGCACTTAGAGAATTTGGCGTAAAGCCTCTCCGATCTCAGCATGCTGAGGATCTCCCGCAAATGCTCCTCATGCTGCTCCCGGGACTTTGAATACACCAAAATGTCGTCAATGAACACAATCACTGAACGATCCAACATCGGTCTGCATACCCTGTTCATGAGATCCATGAATGCTGCAGGTACATTTGTGAGCCCGAATGGCATCACCACGAACTCGTAATGCCCATAACAAGTCCTGAACGCAGTCTTCTGAATATCCTCCTCGCGCACCCTCATCTGATGATATCCAGATCTCAGATCAATCTTGGAAAACCAAGATGCTCCCTGCAGCTGATCGAACAAATCGTTGATCCTTGGCAAAGGATAACGGTTCTTGACCGTTAACTTATTCAGCTCCCGATAATCTATGCACATTAGGTGCGAACCATCCTTTTTCTTCACGAACAGGATCAGTAACTCCTCAGGGAAAACATCCGGGAATTCACACACTATCGGGACCTCCTCAACCGCACTCAGTCTCCCTGCACCAACCCTCGTATCCAACACATACGCTATAAAACCACTACAGCCCTGCTGTAGACTTTGCCTCGCTCTAGCAGCTGAACAAAACGCTGAATCGGGACGGGTACCCTCACCATACACAGTAAGAACTCCCCCACTTAGGTCTCGTATAGTCACCAGTTGTCGCTTGCAGTCGATAACTGCTCCAAATTGGTCAACCAATCCATGCCTATGATGACACAGATGTCCCCCATCGCAATCGGGACCAAATCAATAGGTAACTCTACACCGAAAATCTCGAGTACACATCCTCGAATCACCTCCGTGGCATATACTGCTCTCTCGTCGGCGATGGAAACTCTCAGAGGTCGACTCATTGCCTCTCGACTAATGCTGATGTGCCGACTGAAAGCCAACGATACAAAAGATCGACTCGCACCCGAGTCAAATAACACCAAAGCAGGTACAGAATTCACAAGGAAAGTACCTACGCATATCATAATATAAGCATATAATTTTAAACATTAAATAATTACATGAAAGAGTACGTACCAGCCACGACATCGGGCGCTGCATGGACCTCCTCTGTGGTCAACTGGAAGGCTCTTCGTCGTGCCTGCGGTACTTCGACCTTCACTGGTCGGCTCTCAGTAGCTCTGATAGCAGTAGGGGCAGATCCCTGTGGTGCTCCCTGGGTAGTCCCTCGCAACAACGGACACTCTGCCTTTCGGTGTCCGGTCTGGTTGCAGTGAAAGCATACTACAAACCCCTTTGGGAAGTCCTTGGCCATATGCCTTTCCTTGCCACACTTATAGCAAGATCCCGCTCTACAAACCCGATCATGACCCTTGCCGCACTTCCCACAAGTGCGGCCCTTCTGGCTCCCTGCTCTGGGATCAGCGGGCTTGGCCCGCTTGGCTGTTGGCTGAGACTGTGCCAGTCGCCGATCCCTCCCCTGAGACTCTGCCTCCTCCCTTGCCTGAGTCTCTAGCTCGATCTCCCTCTTCCGTGCATTTGCCTGAAGCTCGGTAAATTTCTGGTACGAGGAGTTCGCCACGAACTCCTGAATATCCCTCCGCAAAATACTCAAATAACGGCTCATACGTGCCTGCTCAGATGACACGTGCTTAGGGCAGAACATCGCCCTCTCATGAAACATCCTGGTGATGACCGTAACAGACTTTGTACCCTGCTTGAGGGTCAAAAACTCCTGTGCCAATCGATCCCGTTCCACCGGAGGAACGTACTCATCACGAAACATGGTGGTGAACCTCTCCCAGGTCACCGCAGCAAGCTCTGTAGGAGAATAGTATGTTGTCGTGAACTTCCACCAGTCCTTCACCCCCAGGCAAAGCTGGTTTAGCGCAAATCGAACCCTCAAGTGCTCCGGGCACGAGCATGTGTAGAAACATCCCTCAATGTCAGACACCCATCTCATCGCTACAATCGGATCCTGCGTCCCATCAAACTCTGGTGGCTTTGTGTTGCTGAACTCTCGGAACAGTAACGCATCACCACCCTACGGCCTCGCAGCAACAACAGTTGCGGTGGCCGCTGCAACATCAGCCTCAGAAAGAGCAGCATAACGCTCATCAAAAGTCTCAATCAACGTGGTCTTAATAGACCCGAACATCTCTGGTATCTCTGCCCTGATGGCCGCAGCCACCTCCTCATGGATGATCCGGCGGATCTCCTCATCACTAGCCCCACTACTCTCTGGCATAAGACGTGTCCTCACCATGATCTACCTCTGAAATACAACATACGATATATTAGAAATTCACTCGAGTATACTCGCACTCGATAACTCATCCCTCCTTGATCCCTGGCATCCCAAAGATTCTTACTTGGACTGTACGCCGCCCCAGTGTTTTCAGTAGTAGGGGCCCAATACTACTGTCTGCACCGTATCAGTATACACCCCAAGTCCTCCTCTTCGGATCCCAAATCCCAAGTACTCTACTATGTATAATCCACTCTCTATAGACCTCTCATAGCTCCTCACTGCTACCTACTCACTCTTAAGCATCTCATAGCAGCTCACTTTCCCCTAGGCTAAGGCATCACAAATCAGGCCACCCTAGTCCTAATAGGAATACCTAGCCCATTCTAGCAAGAGAATACATCATATCAATCTCATCAACATATAACATAAGGGTATTTTGGGAAATCACCGTTCGGGCGCTGACTGATCGTACACACGTCTTTGCTCTGTGTTGCTCTAAAAATCTTTTACTTCTGTTAGAAAACTTGGTTCTCTTTTGAAAATATTTGCCAAATCCTCAGTTTGACTTCAAATACTCCCGAAGGTGTACCCGAATCCCTCAAACCAAGGCTCTGATACCAACTTGTAACACCGTAAATTTCCAAAACAATTTTTTGCATTTATAAAAACATAATTCATTTGTAAATCATAAAAACATCATTGTTTGATACTCAATTTATAACATATAAAAATCCAAAGATCTCATATCATAAAAATCCCGTGTGTGTACTGATCAAGCCGGCGCCTTCCCGCGATCCTCACTAGTACCTGAAACACATAACACAAAACACTGTAAGCACAAAGCTTAGTGAATTCCCCAAAATAACACATATAACACATATTAGCCACTCGAGGCTATAACTCTGTGGGTCCGTGCACCCAAAACTCTGTGAACCCTTAGGTTCCAACTCTGCAAGCATGCACAACATAAATCACATAGAATAATGCAGTGCAACAAACAATATATATAAAACACTGTATCACATAACTCTATTTACCTAATCATGGTGAAGTATAGTAAGAAGACTCACCTCGCGTATCTCGGTAACTCGTAAATCCCTGAAATCACTAGTGATCGATCTCCTGAGCTATAGTCCTCCTATAACACAATACATCTCTAATTAACACTTTCCCAACTAAGGATGACTAACCCTATTAAGTTAACACCGGTCAACTCTAGTCAATGGTCAACGGTCAATCCCAACTCACCGAGTCTGGCGTGGACTCGCCGAGTCTCTATGGTGACCCAATTCCTCTGAGTCCCTTCCGACTCACCGAGCCACTCACCCAACTCGGTTACTCAACCCCTGGTTCGAAGTCCCTGAACAACCCGCACCAACTCGTCGAGTCTGCTAATGGACTCGGCAAGTGCATCCCATGCACAACCCCAAACGACCTTCTGAGGTCAGATCTGTTCCACTAACTCATAGATCCAGTCCTTCCAAGCTTATTTATCATGTAAAGTTCATGTCTCGGCGCTCATATCACACCTAATGACTCATAAATGGTGTTTTGACCTCAAGCACAAAGATCCCAAACCAAAACCTCCATGGACTCATAAAAAGCTTGGACAAAGGGACATTATGGACCTCCAAGGGTCTAGATCCAGAACCTAACCCGCTTAAGGGACCAAAGGAGCACTAGATCTAGCCACAAAAGGGCTCAATAAGCCCTAAATCAACATGAACATCACCTCAACAGAAAATGGTTCGAAAATAGTACCTCAAATGTGATGTTCTGGACCTCAGATCTTCAGGAAGTTAACCCTCTTGCTTCTTCTTGGCTAAAGCTTCCTTTCCCTTGCTAGACAACACCTCCAAGGTTGATAATGGCTCCTTCTCTCACTCCAAACGCTCAAGTGCACTAGGGTTTCGCTCTGGGGGCTGGTGAGCACAATTGACGGCCATAAGGCACTTTAAATAGGCCCCAAACCCGAGAAATTAGGGTTTCATTAACCAGCGCGGACTCGCCGAGTCCACCAATGAGACTCGTCGAGTCTGGTCATTAATCCGGATGAGAAATCGTGTCTCTACTCGGCGAGTCCACGCACCAACTCGCCGAGTTCTTCCACAAAACTCAAAATAAAATGAATAAATATAATACCTGAAATTCCGGATGTTACAGCACTCTTGGTAAATCGATCCACGATGACCCAGATAATATTCAAAACCTTTGCCGTCTTCAGCAACATGGTGATAAAATCCATCGATATCTGCTCCTATTTCCACGTGGGAACCTCTAAACGCTGCACCTTTCCATGTGGCCTCTAATGCTCGGCCTTGACCATGCTGCATGTCAAACACCTTTCAACATACCAGGTGATCTCTCTCTTCATGCATGCCCACTAATAGCTCAATCTCAGATCCCAATACATCTTGGTGGCCCCCGGATGAATAGAAAACGAGACTTATGAGCCTCTTCCAATACAATCTGTCTAGCCCCACCAGGCTTAGGAACCCATACCCGACCGCAACGGGTCAACAATCCATGACTGTCAGGCATAAATATGGTAATCTCACCCCTGATCCTCTCAATTTTCCAATTCACCTCTCGAACACCCTCAATCTGAGCCTCCCTAATCAAACCCACAAGTGGAGAATCCCCATATATCCTCATGCACATCATCAGAACAGAAGATCCATCCGAGTTGTGGCTTAGGGCATCCGCCACCACATTCTCTTTACCCGAATGGTAAAGGATCTTGCAGTCGTAATCCTTGACTACGTCCAGCCACCTGCGCTGCCTCATGTTCAGGTTCGGTTGATCCATAATATGCCTCAAACTCTTGTGATCTGTGTAGATAGTATAATGGACCTCATAAAGGTAATGCCTCCAAATATTGAGAGCGAAAAGCACCGCTCCCAACTCAAGATCGTATGTAGGGTACCTTGTCTCATGCGACTTCAGCTTTCGTGAAGCATAAGTTATCACTCATCCTCTATGCATGAGGACTGCTCCCAAGCCGGTGATGGATACATCACAAAAGAATACAAAATCCTCAAGTCCCTCCAGGAGGGTCAAAACTAGAGCCTCGCAAATTCTTTGATGAAGAGTCTTGAATGCTGACTACTACTCAGGGCCACATCAGAAATCCACCCCCTTCCTTGTCAGACGAGTGAGGGGTACCACAATCTTGGAAAAGTCCCGAATAAATCTCCGGTAGTACCCTGCCAACCCCAAGAAACTCCTGATATCCGAAGGAGACTTCAGAACCTCCCACTGCATCACCGCCTCGATTTTGGCCGAATCGACCAAAATCCCATCTTGGTTAACAAGATGTCCAAGGAATTGAACCTATCACAACCAAAACTCACACTTTGAGAACTTAGCATAAAACCTTTTTCGCCGCAACACCCCATAAGCTCGCGAAGATGCTCCTCATGCTGCTCCTTGGTTTTGGAATAGACCAAGATATCATCAATGAATACAATAACTGAGCGATCGCCATCTACCTGCATACCCGATTCATCAGATCCATGAACACCACCGGTGCATTGGTGAGCCCAAAGGGTATCACCACGAACTCATAATGCCCATAACGAGTCTAGACCGTGGTCTTCTCCACGTCCTCCTCCCTCACCCTGACCTGATGGTACCTAGACCTCAGGTCGATCTTGGAGAACCAAGATTCTCCCTACAACTGATCAAAAACATCATCAATACGAGGAAGAGGATACCGGTTCTTCACCGTTAACTTGTTCAACTCCCTATAATTGATGCACATCCGGTGCGAACCATCACTCTTCTTGAAATAAAGAATCGACGCTCCCAACGGAGAACTGCTCGGACGGATGAACTACTTGCCTAGCAGCTCCTACAGTTGAGATGACAACTCCTACATCTCAGGTGGTGCCAATCAGTACAGTGCCTTGGCAATAGGAGTCGTACCTGACACAAGTTCAATCCGGAACTTGACCTGCCTCTCAGGAGGCACTCCGAGTAATTCCTCAGGAAACACATTAGTGAACTCCCTGAAGACTGGAACATCTGAAATTGAAACCTGATCCATGATCTGCGTATCCACCACATACACCAAATAACTCGCGCACCCATGCTGAATATACTGCCGAGCCCTGGCTTCCAAACAAAATCCTGAACCCTGCCTGGTGCCCTCTCCATTAATAACCAGTTCTCCCCCACTTGGGGTTCGAACTACCACACGTTGACCCTTGCAATCTATCATAGCACTAAATTGACTCAGCCAACCCAAACCCACGATCACACAGACATCCCCCATAGGACTCATAATCAAATCGATCAGAAAGGATACCCCGAAGATCTCTAAAATACATCCCTGATAAACCGAAGAAGCAGGAACCCCGTGTTCGTTGGTGATAGAAACTCGCAACAGATACTCCAAATCCCCTGTGGGCAAAGCGAACTCCCTACTGAAGGACCGATAAAAAAAGACCGACTCGCACCCAAGTCAAATAACATTAAATCTGGCAAGGAGTTCACTAGGAACATACCTTAAAGGTATAAACATATAAGCATAAAACAATCATAATCAAAAGATAAGAGATAGGAAAGTATTGGTCACGACGTTTGGTGCTGCCCTGGCCTCCTCGGCAGTGAGCTAAAAAGTGCGACCCCAAGCCCTCGGAGGCTCCGCCCTGCCCTGACCCCTGTAAGTGATCCTGAATGTAGCTGGCATGGACGACTTCCCCGGCTTAGAGGCAAGCAACGGAAAGTTGGTCCTCATATGGCCAATCTGATCACAGTAGTAGCAAATCCTCATACTCTGAACCAGGGCTAACTGGTGGCAATCCCTCGAGAAGTGCCCTTCCTTGCCATATTTGTGGCACACACCACCAGATCGACAAGCTTCGGCATGTACCTTCCCACACTTTCTATAAGTGCGGCCTCGCTGACCTCTAGACCTAGAATCAGTGGCCTTGAGCCGCATCGGCACCGACTGCAACTATTCTGGGGCCTGCCTCTACTCCCTCAACTGAAACTCAATCTCCAGTTCACGCCACCTGGCGGCCTCCTGTAACTCCAACAAAGTATCACACCACTAAGTAGAAACAAATTCTCTAATGTCCGTCTTGAGCATGCTCAGATAATGAGTCACCTGAGCCTGCTTTAAAGCAAACTCAGGGCAAAACATCTCCCTGAACTGATCCCATGATACCGCACCCTCTGCTCGTCAGAATATGATCATGTAACAAGTCTCCACCAATCCTTCGCTCCGGACCTCATAAGGTTTAGAGCACACCTGACCTTCTGGTCAGCAAGACATAAAAATGTGAATAAACACCCCTCCACATCAGATAGCCACCTTATGGCCACAATTGGATCCTAAACTCCATCAAAATTCGAGGGCTTTGTATTATTGAAGTCCCGATACTGAAAAGGCCGACCTGACTCAGCACCTGCAGCCGCCATGGCTAGGGAGGCTACAGCAACAGCCGTCTCAATAATGGCTACGTAGTGGTTATCAAAGAACTCCATCATCGTGGTCTTGATAGACCCGGGCATCTCCGAAATCTGGCCGCGGACAATAGTAACCACCTCCTCACAAATGATCTCCTTGACACGGTCCTCTATCAATGCTGGCCCATCCTGACTGCCAGTCCTCGATCCCGAACCTGATCAAGTATCAAATTGTCTTGTAACTACCATACTGAAAATACCCCAGGAAGATATCAGATAAGTCACATACATGTAACGCCTGTATTTATGGGCTTGCCATTTATAGCAATGTAATAGTCTAGCTTAACCTTTGTAACCCGTTTTGGAATAATAGAAGTGTATTATTTGAGTATTATGTGTTTTGTGCTTAATTGCTTAATTATGTGGTTTGATTAATTAAGAATAAAAATAAGCATCAAAATTTAGGTTTAAAATGAACTTGATATCTTTAGATAATGTTGTAGTAGTTGAAACAAGGTTCCTGGAGATATAAAGAATGCCGAAATCCGAGTTATAACGAAGAAGTTATGACCTGTCGAAGTTTCGCGACAGAACTGACAACGCTGAATGACGTAAAAAGTGAAATTTACGTTAGAGCGATAGTTAGCCTTAGTGATCTAAACAAGAATCTAAGATCTCGTTGTTAGTATCGAAGCGATAAAAAGTTAGGCGAGAACGGACGTCAAACGAAGAAGTTATGAATTTATAACGAAATTTTCTATCCCGGCCTATTAAAAATAAATAATAAAAATAAAGTCAAAATTTTCCGACGGAGTCTAAACGGAAGTTGTAGAGCGTAGTCTCACCTTCGCGTGGATATAAAGAACGTCGAAAACGGAGTTCGTATGAACAAGATATGGATTTCCGAAGTTTATTAAATAATTTGTATTTAAATTTAATCTTTAATTCCGGCCTTATCCGAAGGGGAGTCACTGATCTGATCCGAGGTATGCCCCGTGTACTCGTGTATGCCCTGTGTACGCCGAGAAGTGTCGACACTTCGGATGATGAACGCCATGACGACTTCGGAGCAGTACGCCCCGCGTAAGTGAGGCTCCCAGCCTCCTATAAATAGGATGCGAGGGCAGCCGACTCCTTTGCTATTTTTCTCTCTTCTCTCTCCCGTTTTGCATCGTTTTCCATGCCAGAAATACCCCAAAGCCCCGGTAATATTCCCGAGTCCCGAAGCAAGTCCCGAGATCCCGAAGATACCGAGAAGTGCGGTTTCCGAGCTGAAGCTCTACCTGCGAGAAGTTCGATTTTTGTAGAGATCTTCCAGATCTGCCGAGGATTACTACTTTTGCAAGTCGTAGTGCTGTCCGATCATCTTCTGATCAAATGAGTGTATACTACCTTTCATAAACACGATAATAATACAAGTATGATTTGAGTGTATTAAGTATATTGTTGTTTATATGTGTGAATGTGTTGTTACTTTCTTCTAACGCATAATTATCAAGTATTTAATATAAAATACGTGTTATGTGTATATTTTGTTGTTATATGCGTGAAGGTATATTCACTTTCATCTATCTCATAGATATGATTTGTTCTCTATGAAATACGTGTTATGTGTATGTGTCTCATCTGTTGTTTTGGAATATGTATTGAATGAGAATGCTATGCAGGTTTTAAACTATGTATAAAAATATATATTTTTATCTACTAATATGTTGGGTAGAACATGGGTAGATAGTTGGTGTGTAATAAACAGATGAGAGGCCTCGATGTTGTTTTGATCCAGTCATCTAGCGGAATTTAGATGACGACCACAGACTCTTCTAGACAGTCCCATGGAACGCTAGCAGGCTCATAACCTGTAGGTTTTAATGAACTTGGGTGTTCATTCGCTGTATTTCATCCCCCTCATGGTTGCCTTATTTGACTTATATGATGGGTTTTGAGCATTCTAACACTTCCTAAGTGTACATGCAACCCTAATAACCTTGAATCCATGTTTTCTCTATATACATGCAAATTTCTTTTTCAAGGTTATTTCCTAACTAGCATGGCATGGGGATTACATAAAACATAAAACTAGTAGAAATACATACCTTGTTGTTGCTTGGATTCCTTCAAGACTTTGTGAGCCTAGCACCCCAAATGTTGTGCCTCAAATGCTTCACAACACCACAAAACTTGGAATAACTTGAGAGAATACTTGTAGCACTCAAAATCGGTTATGCCCTCTCTAGTAACCTCTTCGTTTCTCATGACCCATAATTAGTCCGATTTTACTAGCCAAAGGGTTCCTTTTATAGTGGTGTCACAATTAGGGTTTCATTAAGAAGACCCATAATTATCATGACTCTTCGTTTCTCATGACCCATGGGTTTGTAACTCCCATGGACTATCCATGGAGCTCCAAATGGTTACATCCATAACCCATAAACCATGGATCATTAATCCACCATAAAAGAATTTATGATTGTCATAATCAACCCTTACATATTTAATTAGTTTCACTTTGATCACCAAATTAATACTAGATTAATACTTGATCAAATACTAATTAAATAATACTATTATTAATATATTAGAACTTATAATATATTAATAATCATAAGTACCTTATTCTCTCATTTAGTCTATCCAAGTATTGCAATGCCATGCAACCCAAATGGACCATGCCGGGTCGGGTCAAGTTCATACCAAATAAAGTTATGGACTTAGACACTATATCCAACATTATATTGCTGAGGAACCCCCGAAGCATGTGTTGTTACCCCGATGAAATATTCTTAGACTAGGTCCCTGTTGTTAGTTATTTTAGGGACATAAAGTGAGAATAACGGGAATGGGTAATTGGGTTATTGTTGGTTGATAATAATTAATTTAATTATTTATTTTGGGTTGAAAACCCTATATGCTCACCAGGCTCCCAAGCCTGACCCACTCAGTTTTATTTGTATTACAGGAAGTGGCGCAAGGGTGTAAGATGGATGAACCATCAAGTTGTTTTGTTTACAAGTCTGTATATGTATATATTTGTTGAATGACTTGTAATGTTATCATTTATGCTTATTGGTCTGTATCGGAACATGACACCCCGAGTTTTGATTATATAATGAAAATACATTTCATTTATGAAATGCTTTGGTAAATGTTGTTTTATCATGTTTTGTTTTTGGGAACAAATTCCGCAACTCTTTCAAATCAAAAGGATGTACTCTGAAATTATTTTAAAAGCATAAATGAAAATCGGTCTTTTCTGGCCGAGATTTTGGGGATGTCACAATACATAATGGGGAACCAACTCCTAAAGAAGCCCTAGGGGTTGTGACTTCCTCGCTATGCATACGAGTCTTGTGCTTTCAGTAGTATGGGCCCATACTACCTTCCACACCTACCCATTTTTGTCTCGAGGATCATCACAACACTCTAAAAATACTAATAAGCATAATCGAACGCACAGTCCTCACTTCTAGAGGAAACTAAACATCTCATGACTGGACGACTGAACTCACATAACTCAACCATGAAACTTCCACTAACCCTGCAACACTCATGTATGCTAGCCATATATAACACTGGACCCTATAGACATTCAAATATCTGATCCTACCCTAAGCCCTTCATTAAACAAGAACAGGAAATACGGCCAAGCCAAACATTCTCAAGCTATAAGATCTTAGTTATATATATCCGTGATGCATATACTAAGCAACTACTCTAATGATGTCAATTTCATAAAAGAAAGGTCCTAGGCTATCATACATCATATAATCAGGCAATCCTATCTTGCAATTCCTGAAGATCCCTAGCCTATCACTAGCCTACTATTCTAACATATCACAATATTAAATAATAACATGGTATTTTGGGGTCTACTTACAGGCTCTGGCTATGCGTACACTTGCATAAAACCTTTTGAAAATAATTTTAAAAATATTTTCCTTAGTTTGTGACTAGATTCACACCAGTGTTCCTCTAATTCACTCAACCCAAGGCTCTGATACCAACTTGTAACATCCATTTTAAACTTTTTCAAACATCCAAAAATCACCATTTACTACAAATTGTTTCAAAATAGTTTGTCATCAGAGTAATCCCATAAATCATAACATAAAATATGAGGAGGTGCACGATCAAGCCTTTGGCTTTCTACAATCATCAGAGGTACCTGAAACATAATCCAAAATTGTAAGCCTAAAGCTTAGTGAGATCCCCCAAAATACCAGAACAATATCATAAACAAACAGTATGCATACAGAGCCTTCAGCCTGACTGGATCTGTAACGCCTGATTCTTGGTATGCATTTAATTATAATTTATTCATTTTTGAAGAGCTACTCGATGAGTTGGGAGCCCAAGACTTGTCGAGTAGAAACAAGATTGGATGCGAGATTTAAGTTGCCTACTCGACGAGTTGAGAGCCTCGACTCAACGAGTAGGGCTGTCTTTCGGGGTTTTGCACCCTATTTAAGCATCTTAATCCCCACATTATGGCCTCATTTCTAGCCTCCAAGTTCCAAACGCTAATGTAACATCCAAAATTATGGTATGTCTTAAAACCCTAAGGATTTATAATATTTGCATAAATGGTCCCTTAAGTATGATGGGGGTACTTAAGTGTACGCTTAGTGTACTGCATGGAAGTGGTCGCGGAGGAATCAGGGTACGCTGGGCGTACCTTGAGTTACGCGGGGTGTATGTGCCAGAGTCGCAAAACCCTAAATTTCCGGACTTGAGGCCTATTTAAGCAACATGAAGTCCCTTGGACTAAACCCTAGAGAGCCTCCACAGCCTTAGAACGTCCATATACTCCCAGAAACCTTGTGAGTTCATTCTTGAGCCTTAAAGAGTGCATTTGTGGTCATTTTGTGGGTATTTCAAGAAGAAGGGGTGGTCAAGCAAGATTGGATCAAGTGAGTGCTTCAAGATCCTGCACCAAAATCATCTTGCAAAGCATGTGGAGGTAAAAAGCTTGCATCTTTCCTTTCTAATCTTGAGATCTAGCTAGGGTTTTGGTAGTTTGTCCCTTTAATGAACTTTGGACCTCTTTTGTTGAGTTAAGCCTTCCCTTTTGATATGAAAGTCATATCTGAGGTCTCCTAGTCATTTAGAAGTATAAAAATTGAAGCTTGATGAGAGATTTGACCTCTTGCATGGGTAAAAGACCCTGGAAAGGTCTTAATGGAGTAGTTGGGTGTGTATGAAACATGCAAGGGCATAAAGTTGCCAACTTTATGCCTCAGGACATCTTTTCAGACTTAGATCTAGCTTTTGGACATGAAGGATTCGAGCATTAAGCACTTAATGGAAATAGTGATTAAAATGGTTGTACGTTGGGCGTAACTGGCTGTACGCAGCGTGTAGTCCCTAGACCTTCAGTACGTTGCGCGTACCAGGGTGGTATGCTGGGCGTACGCAGCTCAGTTTGGACCTATGCTGTTTTGGGCCTTTGGGCCTCATTTGGTTGTTGGGCTTGATTGGATTCTGTGAGTTAGAGGCCTTTTCATCTGATTGGGTCGTGGACTTATCGCTTGGGCCTTATTGGGCCAATGGGGCCTATTAAGGATATTGGACTTGGACTTTGGGGCCCATTTGCAAGAAAAGGGTAATTGGGCGTTGGGGGTAGACTTATTGGTTGGGCCTTATTGGGCCAATGGGGCCTATTAAGGATATTGGACTTGGACTTTGGGGCCCATTTGCAAGAAAAGGGTAATTGGGCCTTGGGGGTAGACTTATCGGTTGGGCCTTTACTTGGGTAATTTAAGGCCCTATCATTGATTCTATTATTATTGTTGTTATTTAGCTGGGAGGCTGCGAATTATTAGGAGGGCAGTATTCGTATTCATCGGATGGAGGTGAGTCTTCTCACCATACCTATGGGTCTACGGCACCAAGGCCGACCCATTATGTGAACATGTTATGTTTGTGTGTTATTCATTTATGAATTGATATGTTATATGATATTATGTTGGTATGGAAGACCCCCGGGGGGAGCCTGTGACATTGGATATAAGACCATATGGGGTAGCCCATGACATTCCTAGGTAAAGATCATATGGGGTAGCCCATGAGATTCTTGCTGAATCGTATTGCATGGCTTTTGTGGCGTGATTATAGCTTTATTAGCTATCAGGATATGTGTATGTGGATGTGTGTGGTATGTTCTGGGAAAATCACTAAGCATTTCGCTTACAAGTTGTTGATTTGTTTCAGGTACTTCTTAGCCCAAGGGCAAGGGCAAGGCGTGATGATGTGGCGAGCACTCTATCTCTCTTTTTGTGTGTTTGGGAACCTCTGATGTTTTAAAAAGGGAAAATAATGATGTAATGAAAGTTGGTTTGAAAACTAATATTTTGGGAACTTATGGTTTATGAGATTGGCTTGATTAACTAAAAATGGCAAATTTTCTTTGTAAAAATTGGGTTGTTACACCTAATCCACAAAACCTTAGAGCCTTGTGTGAGCTTGTGATCCATTTTGAGTGAACTTTCTACAATTTCAAGCAAAGGGTATAATTATATAATTATATTACATCATTTTCATTATTATTCTGACCAAGGGAATAATTACATATATAAACGTTTTCAGTACAAAAACACGTAAATTCGTTTAACAACTTTGTGAGACATAGTCTTCACGATACACTACAAAGTACAAAAGAAAGTCCTGTTTTATAACCAGAGTCTCCTAGAGAGAGAGTGCGATACTTGTGTATACATCTATATGGGACTAATAATCCCACACCTAAACAGTTAGCTACAGTTAGACCGGTAGGTCTGGGGTGACAAATGTCATAACATTCCGACGCCTGAAGAATGTCATGACAGGTCAACATTGGTCAGTAGTACGGTTATAAGAACTCACATAAAGCAATAACGACTCTTTTAGTTTACGTATAAGCATTTCTTCAAACGGTTTTATATACATGATTAAAACTGTGTAATACTATTTGAGTATGGAAAATACTTATTCATCACGGTCTTGGTATATTTAAGAAAACAATACTTTTTATGGAAAATATAGGATTTTTTGGTAAGACAAACACTATTAGTTTACAAAGAGAGGTTTACATATTACAAACACTTATGAACTCACCAAATAAATTGTTGAGACTCTTTTCAAACAACTTGTATTCTCAAGAAATCAGTAAAGTAGGTAACCACTGGCTTTTAAAGATCAGATGCTAAGGCGTCTAAACAAGTCTTTTAACAACATATTATAATTGTCTTTTGAAACATGTAGCGCATACAAATGGTGTAACTATTTCAATTATATATATGCTGGTTATGTTGCATTGATCATTTATATTCAACTGTTTCCGCCATCCTGGTTTGGGGTGTGACAGCTTTACCCTTAAAAGTGCATTTCCAGTATATAGATGAAGTAGGGAGTTTGGATATGAAGGGTAGGAGCTTAATTTGTTAGGATGGCTCAATCAGACTGGGGAACTCGACGAGTTCAGAGAGGGACTCGACAAGTTGAGTCGTTTTGTCCCGATTCAGTTTAAGGTAGAACTCGACGAGTATGTGAAGGGACTCGACGAGTTGATTTGCCAAATCACAACTATGAGTAGCCAGAGAACTCAGCGAGTCAGGGGGATGACTCGATGAGTTGGATCGCGATTTTAGGGTTTTTGATTTGTAGAACTTGGCGAGGTGATGAGCCAACTCGGCGATTTGAGTCAACCTAGAGCGTTGACTTTGACCAGAATGTTGACTTTGACCAAGGGCAAAATGGTCATTTTATCCTAAGAAGGATTATCAGATTTTGACTAGGTGTTATTGTGATAATGATAGTCGGGGAGTCATTGGAGCAGCCGTCAGAGATTCCTCACCATGAGATTTCATAGTCATCTTTGCAAGATGAGTTTCCTTTAATAGGAATGGGTCGAAGGTACCAACGCCAGCCTGTGTAGAGTAGCTAAGTGTAGGTTGGGCCCGTATATTAGAATTATTTATGATTGTTAGCTAAGTGTGGGTAGGGCCCGTATCTTAGTATTATCTGAGTATGTTTATGAATTGGTAGATTATGGTATTCTTTTTGTCTGTGTGATTCTTGTATCTATGTTTAGGTAGCGGGGTGTGGGTGGGGTCCGTATCCTCTGGATAGCAGAGTGTGGGTGAGGCCCGTATCTCCTAGTTAGCAGAGTGTGGGCAAGGTCTGTATCTTTGAGATAGCTGAGTGTAGGTGAGGCCCGTAACTCATAGTTCACCGAGTGTGGGCGGGGGCCTGTATCTCCTTAAGTGTGGGCGAGACCCGTATCTCCTAGCTGTATGTTATATGATATGTGTATGGTATGTGGTAGTTTGGGGAGACTCACTAAGCTTCGTGATTATAGTTTTCAACTTTCGTTTCAGGTACTTCCACTAGCAAAGGGAAGAGCTCGGGATGACTACGTTGCACACACCACAATGTTTTAGCCTGGGAGGATTTACTCTGATGTTTTGATATATGATTTGGATACAGTGTTTTGACATGATATTTTGAGATAATAGCACTTATGTTTTTATGTGATTATTGGATTACTATGATTTTATAATGATTTAAAACGAAATTTTTGGACTATAATTTTGGGATGTTTGAAGTTGGTATCAGAGCCTTGGTTTGAGGGATTCGAGCGCAATCTCGGGTTTGTCTGAACTCAAACTAAGGAATTGGTATGAAAATTTTCAAAAGAAAATCATTTTTGTAAAAAGAACTTTCAAAAGAGAAAAGAATTTTGAAAAGAGAAAAGGGTGTGGTGCATGAAATCAGCCGAGCTCAAGTAAGTACTCCCAAATTACCCATACAAGTTTATGTTATGTTGTGTTATGAGAACTGCATGCTAGATTAGGGCTAAGGATCTAGGAATGATGCCTTATGTGCCTGCTATATGTATATCAGCTTTATGAACTACATGCTAGTACAAATTAGTTAGTGATATGATGGCCTGAATAGAATATGCTTGATTATGTTACTCAATGCTCGAATGTTGCTTGCTTTGTGATTTTAGGAGTTCCAGTTATCTTTTACTAGCTAGTAAACTAATATGTTAAGTTACATATTGCGAGGGCTAAATAATTTAAGAAGGTTAGGTCTAGCTCTATTTCGCAGTTCTTGTTTGAGTCCAACCGTTGTAGGATAGGATCTCTCATTCGAAGAATTATCTAGTCTTAGTGTGTTGAGAGAAAAACTTGAGACACACTTGAACAAACGGTAGAACAAGTATAATTGCGGAATAGTTTATCTCATAGGATCTAAAAGCTCAACAATAATAATAAGTTAGAGTTATATAATTAGAGAGTTAGGTGCGGAAATGTACGGAAATATAAATGACAACATGTATTATATAAAGTATACACATAAGTTGATTCTTAACAAGGAATGCATTCAGACCAAGTTAGTAAGTGAGATCAAACATAGTGATTAAGTCAAGAATGACTTACTCCGAAGAGAGATAATATTCAATTATATTCTAGTGAGCTTTGAGAGTAAGAAGGAGATGAGAGTAATAACACAAGATATGAGATTCAAGATGCGTAGTGTTATCTGATATATTGAATAAGAAAGATTGAGCTCTATTTATAGAGACTCAAATATTACATTTGTTCAACTACCTTAGCGTAGACATGCAAGGCATACTAGACAAAAGAGAGTATTCTAAGAAAATCAGATAAAGAGCTAAACTAAGAAAGCTAGATAGTGAACTGCGGATGATGATGAATTCGGATGGGGTTGCTGAACAGAGTTGACTACGAATTTTGGAAGGCTGCGGTAGACAAAGTTTAAGAGGGTCACTTTTATGATTCAACAATTTCCCCCTAAGTGACATCTTCAACTTTTCTTCAGTTATCGAGTTTTAGGAACTTAATGAGAATCCACCAGAACTTTCTGATATTCTCTAACCAGGTGATTCTTCTTAATATTTTGAACTTGACTTTGGACGTTGTGTGTTTCGACTTTTGAATTGCGGTTCGACAAACTTCAAGTTGCTTCCTTGTGAGACGATTCATGACAGTCATAGGAATGAAATATTTGGTTTCATTGAGATTTCGTTTGAAAATGAATCCAATATCTGGGAAGTTTGTTGCACTCAGAGATCTTTCTTGATAACCTTTAGTAAGCATCGGTGCAGGTTCAAGTGGTGGTAGATCGAACGTTTTGTCAAGGGTAGGGTGAATGTCTGCATCAATCTTTGCGAAGTCACAGACAATTTACCTTAGAAATGTGCATGTCCTCTCAAATGCTATCTTCATCTTTGGATACTTTTCAGTTTTGTTTTGGAACACCTTTTCTATCAGGAAGACTTCTTCTGGATTCATGCATGGGAAGTCAGCTTGGGTGCGGACGTAGTCTTGATTCCTTCATGTAAGAGTATATTGGATAAAGTCAGCTTTCATGAATTTTCCGGGCTTAAAGTTATTGACTGCGGATGGTCTATCATTAGACCAGATTTTCTATATTGAAGAAGCATGTTTAGTATGGAATCGATTGAGTCTTTTGAATTCCATGGGCAGTCTCTTGTGATCAGGTAAGTTGCTGTCAAACTGCTCAAATACAGTGAAGTATTTTGCATTGGGGGAGATTGGAACATCCCAGTAACCGTCAAGTGGGGGTTCAACAAAAGTAAGATAGGGTTTATAGTTATCATCCAACAATCTTCAGTGGGGATTGACCCAAGAATTGACCAAGGATTCATCCATGGTGATGTCGAATCTGTTTTCTCTCCAAACTAGCTCAACAAATTTAGCTGCTTTCCAGTCGGCTTTCTTTTGTTTTGTTGCGGGAGAATCATTGGAATGTTCGGATGACATGTTGGATGCTAAGTTCTTGAAGTGGGGAGGAGTCACAGGTCGCTCAGGAGAAGGATTAGATTCTTGAATGATTTCTTGTTGCGGTGGCGACTGATGTTGCGGTGGTGACTGATGGCTTGGATGCTTGTGGTGAAGGTTAAGGAGATGGAATGTTTTCAAGAGTAGTTTTGGTATGTTGGTGAGAGATGTGATATCCCCTAATTTCATGGCTAGAAAAGACCGATTTTATTTATGCTTTTAAAAATAAAATCAGAGAAATCTTTTTAAAAGATGTTGCGGAACTGGTCCCCAAAACAAAATATGATAAAAGTTTATCAAAACCTTCTTTAAGAAATGTATAGTTTCATTTCATATCAAAACCTCGGGATGTCATGTTCCGATACAAATCAAAAGCATAAACAAGAAATTATAAGCGTTTCAACATTTATTTACAACTAGTGGCCTATAATCCAAAATCTCTCATCATCCTCCGACTATGCTCGGGGTCCACTACCTGTAACATAAAAAGCTTAGTCGGTCAGGCTTGGGAGCCTGGTGAGCATATAGGATTTTCAACCCACAATAATAATAAACTTAATAAGTTCATTAGTCAACAATAACCCTAATTACCCGTTCCCGTTCTCCTCACTTTACGTCCCTAAACACTTATCACAAGGGACCCAACCTAAAGAATATCATCGGGATGGACACTACTGCTAAGGGGTTTCCTCAGCCATACATGTCCAAAAGGCAACCATGAGGGAGATGGAGTACAGCGAATGAACACTCATAGTTCATTACGCCTACATGTTGCGGGCCTACCAGTGTTCCATAGGACTGTCTAGAAAGTCTGTGGTCGTAACAACATAAATTTTAAAACAAAATTTTCATTTTTGAAAACGTCAAAAACCATCGTTTAATATTCCAAATTCAAACGTGAACAATGTTATCATAACAAAATACATCCCATGATCATAAAAACAGTTCCTCCGTCAGTGTGTACAATGAGGCGGGTGCCTTCCCATGGTCCTCGCTAGTACCTGAAACACATAACACAACAACTATAAGCATAAATGCTTAGCGAGTTCCCCAAAATACTACTTACGCACATACGCCTTTCCAAGCCCTGACCTTCCGGTCCATGTGTCTCAGGGGACTTCCGTCCCGACTCGGTAAACCTTCTGGTCCTACCTGCGTCAACCTTACGGTCCACATCACAACGCCTTCCGGCCCATAACATATACGCCTTAAGGCCCATAACATAATGCCTTCCGGCCCATATCAAACATATCATACATAGCACATATAAACGATTAACTTATCATATACAATGCATATAACTCATAACATATCCGACCTTCCGGTCACATAATGAAAACCCTTCCAGGTACAGTATAGTGAGAAAACTCACCTCGTGGAAAGTCTAGAATCTCGTATACTTGCTATCTCCGAATCCAAACGACGACTCTACCTCGCCTAAACATAATAAATATCATTTTCATTATTAAAGACTTCCACAACTAGACTTTACCCCTTATCATCATTCCTCCGAGGGTAAAAGACCATTTTACCCTTCCTTGACTCAAAGTCTTCATGTTGACCAAAACCCTAAAAATCAACAAAAGTCAACCTTTTGAGTACGTGGGGCGTACATCGCCAACCCATGGATCGGGGTTTCCACCCAGTACGCTGCGCGTACTGGGAGTTACGCCCAACGTAACCATCAGACTTTAACATACATCATTTCTAGTCTTAATCGGTTAAGACATTACTCGAACTTCTAGATCCGGCTTTATTTATGCATCTTTACCCATAAAGTCGAAACCTTTCAGCCTTGGCATGGCTGTAAAGGCTCCTACACTCCTTAACATCATTCTATTCCAACTCAAGGTTCTAGATCTGATGCATGGTGCAACATTCACGTCCAAGATTACATTTTTATGAGTCTACAACTGAAATAGACCATAAATATGATGGATCTAAGCTTATGGAGACCATTTGCTCAAAAAGTCTCCACCTTTGGGACTAAAACCCTAGAAAATGGTACTTAAAGCATATTACAAGAACCATATGTCAAGATCCGAACTTTTTACCTTATAATGAAGCTTCAACCTTTGCAAAGCTCAGATCTACACTTAAACACCACTTCTAGCCTTCCTAATGAGCTCTTCTTCTCCTTTCTACCTTGAAATGGCACCACCAAGCTTAGAATACTCACAAATGGCCTAGGAACGAATGCACACTCTCTTTAGGGTTTCTTTCTAAGGGATGGTGGCTGAGGAGTCGAGCCACACATCCCTTTTATAGCCATCCAAAATAATTAGGGTTTTTAGGTCTGGACCGGTTACGGACAACGTAACCTTGGGTACGCCCAACGTACCCGAGGGTGAACGCATCCAAATGAAGCGCGCGAGTACGCGCAGCGTACTCCTTGTACGCCCAGCGTACTCGCCTAACATGCAAACCCTAAATGGCAACAAATCAAAGATCAAGGGATAAATAGAAGGGTACCTGGATTTCGGGCTGTTACAATTCTCCCCCACTAGAACCAGACTTCTTCCCCGAAGTCTCACACTGAAAACAATTCCGGATACTGATCCTGCATCTCAATCTCGGACTCCCATGTCAGCTCGGACCCCTTCCGATGTTGCCACTGCACTTATACCAAGGGTACTTCCTTGTTCCTCAAAACCTTAACCTTTCGATCCCTGATCGCCACTGGTCTCTCCACATAGTTCAGGCCTGCATCCACCTGAATATCATCTAATGGCACCACTACCGACTCGTCGGCAATACATTTCCTCAACTATGAGACATGAAAGGTGTTGTGGATCTGTCCCAACTCAGCAGGTAGATCCAACCGGTAGGCTACACTGCCTATCCTAGCAGTTACCCTGAAAGGTCCAATATATCGGGGTCCCAACTTGCCCCTCTTCCTGAATCGTATCACTCCTTTCCAAGGAGAGACAATTAGGAGCACAAGCTCACCAACCTGAAACTCGAGCTCGGACCGACGCCTGTCCGCATAACTCTTCTAGCGACTCTACGCGGTCAACAATCTCTGCCTGACCTGATGTATCTGCTCGGTCGTCTAAAGTACAATCTCCGTGCTACCCATCACCCGCTGCCCCACCTCTCCCCAGCAGATGGGGGTGCGACACCTCCTCCCATACAACAGCTCAAAGGGTGGCATACCAATGCTCGAATGATGGCTGTTGTTGTACAAAAACTCTGCTAAGGGTAAATAGGTGTCCCAACTCCCTCCAAAATCCAAAACACATGCTTGGAGCATATCCTCAAGCGTCTGAGTCGTCCGCTCGCTCTGTCCGTCCATCTACGGGTGGTATGCGGTACTGAAATGCAGCCTTGTACCCAACTCCTCATGAAACTTCTTCCAAAACCTGGAAGTAAATCGTACATCCTGATCTGAAACGATCAACATCAGAACTCCATGCCGTGATACCACCTCCCTGACATATAACTCTACCAACTTCTCCGTAGAAGAGCTGTCACTGATGGCTAGAAAATGAGCGCTCTTCGTCAATCTATCCACAATCACCCAAATTGCATCGACCCCCCTTGCAGTCCTTGGCAATTTGGTGATAAAATCCATGGTAATCTGTTCCCACTTCCATTCGGGAATCTCCAGCGGCTGCAATTTACCGTGCGGATGCTGGTGCTCGGCCTTAACCTGACGACAAGTCAGGCACCTCTCGACGAACCATGCAACATCCCTCTTCATACAGGGCCACCAATACTCCTTCTTAAGGTCCATATACATCTTAGTATCCCCGGGATGAATCGAGAATTTTGATCGATGCGCTTCCTCCATCAAAATAGTACGCGTACCGCCCATAAATTGTACCCAAATCCGACCCTGAAAAGTCATAAGTCCCCGTCCATCCGTAACGAATTCCGATACCTGACCGACAACCCGCTCCCTCTTCTGGTTTTCTGGTCTCGCAGCCTCAGCCTGAGGTCCGCGGATGGTGTCCAAAATCGGAGTCGTCACCGTCAACCTCATACAAATGTCTCGGATCGGGGTGCTTTCCGCCCTATGGCTCAACGCATCGGCCACTACATTAGCCTTGCCCGGGTGGTACAGGATCTCACAATCATAATCCTTCACCACATCTAACCATCTCATCTGTCGCATATTCAGATTTGGATAATCCATCAAGTACTTCAGACTCTTGTGGTCCGTGTATATGGTACACAGAACTCCATAAAGATAGTACCGCCAGATCTTGAGGGAAAACACCACAGCCCCCAATTCCAGGTCGTGGGTGGGATATCTCGACTCATGAAGCTTCAGCTGCCTCGAAGCATACGCTATAACGTGTACCCTCTGCATAAGCACCGGCCCTAATCCAGATATAGATGCATCACAGTATACCACAAAATCCTCCATCCCTTCCGGGAGTGCAAGCACCGGGGCCTCGCACAATTTCTGACGAAGGGTCTCGAATGAGGACTGCTGCTCTGGTCCCCATGAAAGTGCAACACCCTTCCGAGTCATCTTAGTAAACGGCATGGCGATCTTGGAGAAATCCTTGATAAACCTTCGATAATAGCCGGCCAATCCCAGAAAGCTCCTGATCTCAGTGGGCGATCTTGGCACTTCCCATCTCATCACCGCCTCGATCTTGGCCGGATCGACCAATATCTCTTTCTGGTTAACAAGGTGCCCTAGGAACTGGACCACTCGTAACTAGAAATCACACTTGGAGAATTTGGCATACAGCCTCTCCGATCTCAATACTCCAAGAATTTCCCTTAAATGCTCCTCATGCTGCTCCCTAGACCTCGAATATACCAAAATATCATCAATGAATACGATCACCGACCGATCCAGCATCGGCCTGCACACCCTGTTCATACGATCCATGAACGCAGCCGGGGCATTGGTGAGCCCAAAAGGCATCACCACAAACTCGTAATGTTCATAATGAGTTCTGAATGCAGTCTTCTGAATATCTTCATCCCGAACCCTCATCTGATGATTACCCGAACTCAAGTCTATCTTACAGAACCAAGACGCCCCCCTGCAATTGATCGAACAGATCATCGATCCTAGGTAACGGATACCGGTTCTTAACCATCAACTTGTGCAACTCCCGGTAATCGATACACATCCGGTGTGAACCATCCTTTTTCTTGACAAATAGAATCAGCGCTCCCCAAGGTGAGCTACTCGGTCGAATAAACCCCTTTCCCAACAACTCCTGAAGCTGCATGGATAACTCCTGCATTTCTGGTGGAGCGAGGCGATAAGGAGCCTTGGCGATGGGCGCCGCTCCCGGAACCAGATCGATACGGAAGTCCAGTTGCCTTTCCGGAGGCATACCTGGTAATTCTTCAGGGAACACATTCGAAAACTCGCATACTACTGGAACCTCGTCAACCGAAATTGGCCTCCCCGCGGCCACTCGAGTGTCCATCACATAGGCTATGAATCCACTGCAGCCCTGCTGCAAACTCTATCTCGCCCTGGCAGCCAAACAAAACGCTGACCCACATCGGGTCCTCTCGCCATACACAGTAAGCACTCCCACACTATGGTCTCGTATAGTCACCAGCTGTCTCTCGCAGTCAATGACTGCCCCAAACTTACTCAACCAGTCCATGCCCACGATGATGCAGACATCCCCCATCGCTATAGGAATCAACTCTATAGTGAACTTGACACCAAAAATCTCGAGCACACATCCTCAAATCACGTTAGTGGCGTATACCACTTTCTCATCTGCTATAGAAACCCGCAGGGGTTGACTCATCACCTCCCGATCAATACCGATGTGCTGGCTAAAAGCCAGAGATACAAAAGACCGACTCGCACCTAAGTCAAATAATACCACGACAGGTACAGAATTCACAAGAAAAGTACATACGCATATCATAATATAAGCACAATATCTCAGCATAAAAGTAAATACACGAAAGAATACATACCAGCTACGACATCGGGCACCGCGCGGACCTCCTCCGTAGTCAACTGAAAAGCTCTCTCACGAGCCTTCGAAGCCTCGTCTTTCACCGGCCGAGTCTCGGTAACCCTAGAAGTAGGCACAGATCCCTGGTGAAGCTGAGGGCACTCAGTCTTCCGATGGCCAGTCTGGTTGCAATGAAAGCAAACCATAAATCCCTTGGGATAATCCCTAGCAATGTGCCCCTCCTTGCCACACTTGTAGCAAGCACCTGATCGACACGCCCCCTCATGACCCTTGCCGCACTTTCCGCAAGTGCGGCCCTTCTGACCTCCCATCCTTGAATCGGCAGACTTGGTCCGCTTGGCTACCGGCTGGGACTGAGCCGGCCACCGATCCACCCGCTGAGACTCGGCCTCCTCCTTGGCCTGAGTCTCCAACTCGATCTCTCTCTTCCTGGCATTTGCCTGGAGCTCAGAAAAGGTCTGGTATGACGAGTTCGATACAAACTCCCGAATATCCCTCCTCAGTACACCCAAATATCGGCTCATCCAAGCCTACTCAGTGGACACCTGCTCAGGGCACAACATTGCCCTCTCATGAAACGTCCGAGTGATCACAGTAACCAAATCATTACCCTTCTTGAGGGTCAAGAACTCCTGAACCAACCGTTCCCTCTCCACCGGGGGAACATACTCATCTCTGAACATAGAAGTAAATCTCTCCCAAGTCATGGCTGAAATCTCCGCAAGAGTGAAGTTCACCGTCACGAACTTCCACCAATCCTTTGCTCCCAGGCGGAGCTGGTTCAAAGTGAACCGTACCCTCAGATGCTCCGGACATGAACAAGTGTAGAAGCATCCCTCAATATCAGCAATCCATCTCATCGCAACGATCGGATCCTGCGTCCCGTCAAACTCGTGTGGCTTCGTGTTGCTGAACTCCTGGAATAGCAACGAGTCACCTCCCTGTGGTCTGGCAGTGGCCACAGTTGCGGTAGCTGCAGCGGCTGCGACCTCAGTCACTGCGGCGTACCGCTCATTAAAAGTCTCCATCAGTGTGGTCTTGATAGACCCAAACATCTCCGAAATCTCGGCCCGGATTGCCGCAACCACCTCCTCGTGGATCATATGACGAAGCTCCTCGTCACTCACACCGCTCGTACCAGGTCTGTGGCATGGTCCAACCATAATGCCTCTGAAATACAACATAAAAATATCAGAGACTCCATCGAGCATAATCGCACTCGATAACGCAACCCTACTCGGTCTCCGATACCCAAGGGTTCTTACTTGGATTGCCCACTAACCCGGTGTCTTCAGTAGTATGGGCCTAATACTACCGACTACACCGCATCAGCATTCACTCCAAGTCCTCCTCCCCGAACCCCGGATCATGAGTACTCTATTCTTGCTATGCACTGGCTACCCACTCGATCTCAAGCATCTCATAGCAGCAGGTTCCCCTAGACTAAGGCATCACAAATCAGGCCACTCTAGTCCTAATATGAATACCTAGTATACTAGCATGCGTATCATATCATAACATATCTCATAACACATATTGTAAGGGTATTTTGGGGATTTTACCGTTCGGGCGTTGGCTGACCGTACACACTGCTTCTCCTTTGGTTGTTACGAAAATCCTTATCAAATTTTTTATTACTTTTATTAATTAAAATTTTTCCTCAAATCTCCGGTTTGAGTTCAGTTACGCCCGAAGGGGTATCCGAATCCCTCAAACCAAGGTTCTGATACCAACTTGTAACAATGTAAATTTTAAAACAAAATTTTCATTTTTGCAAACGTCATAAACCATCGTTTAATATTCCAAATTCAAACATGAACAATGTTATCATAACAAAATACATCCCATGATCATAAAAACATTTCCTCCGTCAGTGTGTACAATCACGCCGGCGCCTTCCCACGGTCCTCGCTAGTACCTGCATAACAACTGTAAGCATAAATGCTTAGTGAGTTCCCCAAAATACTAGTTACGCACATACGCCTTTCCAGGCCCTGACCTTCCGGTCCATGTGTCTCAGGGGACTTCAGTCATACCTGCGTCAACCTTACGGTCCACATCACAACGCCTTCCGACCCATAACATAATGCCTTCCGGCCCATATTAAGCATATCATACATAGCACATATAAATGATTAACTTATCATATACAATGCATATCACTCATAACATATCCGACCTTCTGGTCACACAATGAAAATCCTTCCGAGTACAGTATAGTGAGAAAACTCACCTCGTGGAAAGTCAAGAATCTCGTATACTTGCTATCTCCGAATCCCAACGACGACTCTACCTCGCCTAAACATAATAAATATCATTTTCATTATTAAAGACTTCCACAACTAGAATTTACCCCTTATCATCATTCCTCCGAGGGTAAAAGACCATTTTACCCTTCCTTGACTCAAAGTCTTCATGTTGACCAAAACCCTAAAAGCCAACAAAAGTCAACCTTTTGAGTACGCGGGGCGTACTGCTTGATGTACGCAGGGCGTACATCGCCAACCCATGGATCGGGGTTTCCACCCAGTACGCTGCGCGTACTGGGAGTTACGCCCAACGTAACCATCAGACTTTAACATACATCATTTCTAGTCTTAATCGGTTAAGACATTACTCGAACTTCTAGATCCGGCTTTATTTATGCATCTTTACCCATAAAGTCGAAACCTTTCAGCCTTGGCATGGCTGTAAAGGCTCCTACACTCCTTAACATCATTCTATTCCAACTCAAGGTTCTAGATCTGATGCATGGTGCAACATTCACGTCCAAGATTACATTTTTATGAGTCTACAACTGAAATAGACCAGAAATATGATGGATCTAAGCTTATGGAGACCATTTGCTCAAAAAGTCTCCACCTTTGGGACTATAACCCTAGAAAATGGTACTTAAAGCATATTACAATAACCATACGTCAAGATCCGAACTTTTTACCTTATAATGAAGTTTCAACCTTTGCAAAGCTCAGATCCACACTTGAACACCACTTCTAGCCTTCCCAATGAGCTCTTCTTCTCCTTTGCTACCTTGAAATGGCACCACCAAGCTTAGAATACTCACAAATGGCCTAGGAACGAATGCACACTCTCTTTAGGGTTTCTTTCTGAGGGATGGTTGCCGAGGAGTTGAGCCACACATCCCTTTTATAGCCATCCAAAATAATTAGGGTTTTTAGGTCTGGACCGGTTACGCCTAGCGTAACCTTGGGTACGCCCAACGTACCCGAGGGTGAACGCGTCCAAATGAAGCGCGCGAGTACGCGCAGCGTACTCCTTGTACGCCCAGCGTACTCGCCTAACATGAAAACCCTAAATGGCAACAAATCAAAGATGAAGGGCTAAATAGAAGGGTACCTGGATTTCGGGCTGTTACAGTGGTCGTCATCCAAACTCCGCTAGATCACTGAATCTCAAATCACATCGAGGCCTCTCATCACTTTTATTTTATCACACATCACTATCTACCCTTGTTTTACCCAACATATTTGAAGATAAAAATACATATACAGTTTAAAACTTGTATAAAACATCAATTCAACAGTCACCTCAGTTAAAAAATTAATATAATTACACGTAGCACGTATTTCATATAAAATACTTCATATCTAGGTGTAAGATGAAGGTGACTATACACTCACTTTATTTGATGATAATCGGGCAGCAATTCGTTTCCTAAAACGATCGTTTCTAATAAAACTGGGAGTTTTATTCAGAAATCGGGCTCTGCGAGGGTCGGGCTTCGAAACCGAAAGGATAAATTTTTCGGGCTTCTCAGGCACTTCGTGGAGTATTCCGGGGCTTATAATCGATACCGGGAATTTGGGGGATGTTAAGAGGAAAGAAATATGAGAAAAGGGGTGAAAATGGAAAATTTCTTAAAATTATCCAAGAAGGCTCGCAACCTTCTATTTATAGGGGGAGGCTTCTGATCGGACGGCTGAGAAGCCAGGTGGCAGTAGATTCGAAGGGGGCAGGTGGCTTCGCACGTGGGCTGCACATGCCAGGGGCTCGCTATCGCCTCCAGATTGGACCGCGGTCTAGTCCGAGGCTTCAGACATGGCTCCTCCTGCGAGACTCGAACACGTGATAAGGGACACACGTCAGACTTATAGTGGACCAATTCGGATAGCTCAGCAGCTCGGATGAATCAGCAGCTTGAATGACTCAGTAGTATTTTTGGACACGTGGCGCGTTTTGAGCGAGGGTGACGTGGCAAAAACGTGACTATGCGAATTTTCTCGGTTTTTGTGCAAAAAGTTCTAAAATTCATAACTTTCGCATATGAGCTCCGTTTTTGACGTTCTTTATATGCACGCGTAGGTAAAATTACGCTCTACAACTTTCATTTAGACTTCGTCGGGTAATTTTGACTTTAAATTTTATATTATTATTTTTAACAGACTGGGACGGGAAATCCGTTAAAAATTCATAACTTCTTAATCCGACATCCGTTTTCGTCAGACTTTTTACCGTTGTGCTACTAATGAGGAGACCTTCGATTCTTGTTTTGGTCGTGTCGGCTAAAAATACTCGATCTAGTATTCGAGTTTTTAGTTGTCTATTGTTAAGTTGAAAATTTGAAAAATTATAACTTCCTCATACGAAGTCAGATTTGGGTGTTCTTTTTATCGAACTTCTCGGTTTAACGAATACTACGACTTTCGTTTAGATCACTAAGGCTAAAAAGTAGTTTATCAAAAACTAACTTTTTACGACATTCAGCACCGTGCCGGTTTTGTCGGGAAACTTCGACAGGTCATAACTTCTTCGTTATAACTCGGATTTTGGTACTCTTTATATCCCCGAAATCCTTGTTTCGACCACTACAACTTTATGTAAAGATATCGACTTTATCTAATATTTATTTTTGATGCTCAATTTTATTCTTAATTAGTTAAACCCTAATAATTAAGCATAAAACACATAATTCACATAATATTCACATAATTCCTTTTCATTTCTTTAAAATGAGTTACAAAGGTTATCATAGACTTTAACGTCAATATTAATGCCTAGCCTAGAAACACGGGCATTACAATTCTCTCCCCCTTAAGATGGTTCCGTCCGCGGAATCACACATCAACAAACAAATGCGGGTAGCGACCCATCATGTCACTGTCCGTTTCCCAGGTGAGATTTGGCCCATTTGTATGTTTCCAACGCATAAGCACTAAATGGACCATATTGCGTCACAACTTCTTATACTTACGGTTAACGATTGCCTCAGGTTCTTCAATCAACCTCTTGTTTTCATCCTACCTTAATTCAGAAATGGGAATTATGTCGGGCACATCTCTCGTAAACTTTCTGAAGTAGCACACATGAAAGGTGTTATGAATACCCTCCAGTTCTTCTGGTAATTCTAGCCTGTAAGCTTGATTCCCAATCTTCTGAAGAACTTTGAACGGTCCAATAAACCTTGGACTCAACTTTCCTAGTTTCCTGAATCTTATAAGTCCCTTCCACGGTGAGACTTTTAGCAAAACCGAATCCCCAACTTCAAAGGTTATTGGTTGTCTTTTCTTGTCAGCATAACTCTTTTATCGATCTTGAGCAACTAACATCCTTTCCCTTATCACTTTCAACTTTTCAGCAGTTTGATGGACTATTTCAGGTCCCATAAACTGCTTTTCCCCAGCTTCCAGCCAACATGATGGCGTTCGACACTTTTCCCCATACAAAGCATGATAAGGTGCCATCTTAATGCTTGAGTGGAAACTATTATTATAGGAGAATTTTACTAGAGGTAAGTGTTCATCCTAGTTACATTGGAGTTCTAGGGTACATGCTTTCAGCATATCATCCAATGTTTGAATCGTTCATTCGCTCTGACCATCGGTTTGCGGATGGTAAGCTGTACTCAGACACAACTTGGTACCGAATTCCTCTTGTAGACTCCTCCAAAACCTTGAGGTAAAACAACTATCACGATCAGATACAATCGTTAACGGAACACTGTGAAGCCTCACAATTTCCTTCACATAAGAATTCGCAAGTTTATCCATAGACCATTTCTCTTTGGCTGCTATGAAATGCGCGCTCTTAGTGAAGCGATCAACGACTACCCAAATCATGTCGTGACTGTTCCTTGTTTTGGGCAGTTTAGTCACAAAATCCATGGTGATGTCTTCCCATTTACCCATGGGTACAGGTAAAGGTTCTAAACTCCCATACGGTTTTTGATGTTGTGCCTTAACCCTAGCACAAGTTACACACTCGGCCACATACTTAGCAACATCGAGCTTCATCATCGGCCACCAATAATAGGGCTTTAGATCCCTATACATTTTTGTACTGCTGGGATGAATCGAGTACATGGTCTTGTGAGCTTCTTCCATCAGAAGATCTCTTACTCCTCCCATCTTAAGTACACAAATCCTATCTTGGAATACCTTCAACCCTTGGTTGTTTGTACCGAATACTAACGTTTTTCCTAAACGTTCTTCCTTTCGGTCATTTTTCTCTAAAGCTTCCTCTTGAGCTTTCTATATACTTTCCACAATTGTCGAGACAACTTCAATTCTCAACGATCTTGGCCTTTTCTTTTCAAGGTTTACCTTCCGATTGAGAGCATCAGCAACAACATTTGCTTTACCAGGGTGGTAAAGTATCTCGCAGTCGTCGTCCTTGAGTAACTCTAGCCAGCGTCGTTGCCTCATGTTCAATTCCTTCCGATTAAAGAGATATTGGAGACTCTTATGATCAGTGAAAAGTTTGCATTTAGTACCATAAAGATAATGCCTCCATATCTTAAAGGCAAATACTACCACTGCCAACTCCAGATCATGAGTGTGGTAGTTCTTTCCATGCTCCTTCAATTGCCTTGATGCATACGCGATCACTTTATCCCTTTGGGTTAGAATACAACCTAACCCAACTCAGATGCATCGCTATAAACTGCGAAGTCATCAACTCCTTCAGGCAATGAAAGAATTGGTGCTTCACACAATCTCTTCTTCAAATTCTCAAAGGCTTCCTTATGCTTCTTATTCCAAGCATAAGTAGCTCTTTTGTGGGTCAAAGCTGTTAATGGAGTAGCAATCGAAGAAAAGCCTTGGATAAACCTTCAGTAATATCCAGCTAATCCTAAAAAGCTTCGAATCTCCGTAGGGATTTTTGGTTGTTCCAACTTCATCACAGCTTCAATGTTTGCTGGGTCAACCATTATTCCTTCTTGGTTAACCACATGACCTAAAAATTGGACTTCTTGAATCCAAAATTCACATTTTGAGAACTTTGCATACAACTTCTCCTTTTTCAGGACTTCTAGCACTTCACGCAGTTGCTTTTCATGCTCCTGCTTGCTTTTCGAATAAATCAAGATATCGTCTATGAATACTATCATAGATTTATCTAGGAATGGTTTACAAACCCTATTCATCAAATCCATGAAAGCTCTTGGGACATTGGTTAGTCCGCACGACATAACCAAAAATTCATGGTGTCCATATCTTGTTCTAAACGCAGTCTTTTCGATATCCTGCTCTCTCACCTTTAGTTGATGGTATCCCAACCTAAGATCGATCTTTGATAAATAGCTCGAACCCTGTAACTGGTCGAACATATCATTGATTCTCGGCAACGGGTACTTGTTCTTTATCGTCGCTTTGTTCAGCTCTCTGTAACCGATGCACATTCTCATGCTCCCGTCTTTCTTCTTTACAAATAACACAGGGGCTCCCCAGGGCGATGAACTAGGTCGAATGAAACCTTTGTCCAAAAACTCCTGAAGTTGTGTCATAAGTTCTTTCATCTCTGTTGGTGCTAATCGATACAGTGCTCTTGCTATCGGCATCGTTCCTGGTAACAAGTCGATACGAAATTCTACTTGTCGATCAGGGGGCAATCCGGGAAGATCTTCGGGAAAGACTTCTGGATAATCACACACCACCAGAATATTCTGCACCTCCTTCTCTTCCTTCTTAGCATTGATCACGAACGCTAGATATGATGTACATCCCTTGGCCAAACACTTTCTGGCTTTCATTAGGGAAATGATTCCAAAATTTACTCTGCGTTTGTCTCCATACACCATAAATGACTCTTTCCCTGGCGGGTTTACTTTTACTATCTTCTTTCTACACAATATTTCAGCATCATTGGCACTAAGCCAATCCATTCCTAAAACTATGTCGAATCCATTTAACTCGATAGGCAATAATTCCTCGTGGAACTTATTCCCATCCAAGTCAATGAGGATGTTTTTCATACGATGGCTAACATGTATAAACTTGCCACTAGCAATATCGACTAATAAAGCATTAACTAGCCTATCTATAGGCAAAGCTAGTTTTCTACCAAATTCATGCGATATAAAGGAGTAATTAGCTCCAGAATCAAACAAAATTTGGGCAAACAATTTGTTTACGAGAAAGGTACCTGAAGCGACATCGACTTCTTCTTTTGCAGCTTCAAGTGTCATCTGAAAGGCTCTCGCCTTCAGCTTTGGTGGTAGATTGGGCTTTGCTGCATCCTTCCTCTTTGGACAGTCTTTAAAAACATGCCCTACTTTATGGCACTCAAAACATACCCTCTTGTCGGACGGACACACGTTGGCATAATGCCCAGTCTTTCCACATTTGAAGCAAGTCACCTCCTCACTACATTTCGCAAAGTGCTTTTTCTTGCACTTCTCACACCATTTCACTTCACCTCCTCCTCCTCCAAACTTCTTGGAATTAGAAAATTTGCTTTTCTTGTTGGAACCTGAAGTTCCTTCAAAATTTCTCTTTTCACCAACTTCTGCTCTCTCCAGAGCCTTCTATCTGATCTGAACTTCAACATTTTTAGCAGCCCAGATGGCGTCTTTCAAAGTGGTTGCTTGCTTAACCATCAGACCAAAGTCCGCTGGTAATCCGAGGGCAAACTTGTTGACCTTAGAGAGTTCAGTTGGAACTAGATGAGGAACAAGCTTCATCTTTTCCATAAAACTAGCAGCGTATTCAGTCACGCTCATCTTTCCCTTCTTTAAATTCTGTAACTCATTATTAATTTCTAGAAGATCCTGCTCTGAGCAGTACTGCAATTTCAGTTGTACCACAAAATCTTCACAAGACATCTTACTAGCTTCTCCCTTGGGAATCGAATCAACTAGTAACTTCCACCAGCTCAACACACCAGACTTTAAAAGAGGAATTGCAAGTGCAGTCTTTTGTTTGTTGCTGCACTCACAACTTTCAAACATCGTCTCCATTTCGGAGATCCAATTCATGACTTCCACCGGTGGGACTTCCAGATAGACACGACGCTTTAGATGCCATGAAATCTTTGTATTTGCATCCACATCCATCGACTCCTCCATCCTGGTTGTTTTGTCTAACTATCGGTGGGTTGGCTTGACCAAGAGTCCCACTGTAGTTCCCCCATACTGATTGCCCTTCATTCAATATGGGCTGTTCAACAGGTATCGTAGTCTCTTCCCTATGCTGTTGTAGTAATCGCCTTGTCTCCTCCATTTGGTGATCTAACATCATCTAGATCATTGCTTGTACCCCAACCATCATCATTGGTTCAGGTGCAGCTCCTACAACAGGTACTTGCTCAACTTCTTGAGGTTGAGGCTGTTGATCCCTATTTCCGTTTGCATTTGCAGCTCCACTATGAGTTCTTACCATTACAATCTATATACCGAATAAGGTGAATTTAGGTCTTTATCCATGTTAGACATTTTAATTCTCTTATCACTCCGAAACGTTTACATGTTAGTTCTAATCTCGTAATCATACGCTTAAAATCCTACACACATAAGGTTTCCAGATCCGGTCGGCAACAAACCATAGATCCGAACAAATAATGGCACACATGGCAAACACATAGCATTTAGCACATAAGGGCATTTTAGGCATCTTTCCTAAAATTAACTAGTGCTCGTGTCTAAAATATGGTAGACACTCATCTCACAATCATCACTTAGCATTCTAAGTTTAAGTTTAGAAATCCTACAATTTCTTAGTTCGCTTAAAATGCTCTGATACCAACTGTGACATCCCCTAATTTCTCGGCCAGAAAATACCAATTTAATTTATGCTTTTTAAAATAAAATCAGAGAAATCTTTTTAAAAGATGTTGCGGAATTGGTCCCCAAAACAAAACATGATAAAAGTTTATCAAAACCTTCTTTATGAAATGTATAGTTTCATTTCATATCAAAACCTCGGGATGTCATGTTCCGATACAGATCAAAAGCATAAACAAGACATTATAAGCGTTTCAACATTTATTTACAACTACTGACCTATAATCCAAAAATCTCTGATCGTCCTCCGACTATGCTCGGGGTTCACTACCTGTAACATAAAAAGCTGAATGGGTCAGGCTTGGGAGCCTGGTGAGCATATAGGGTTTTGAACCCACAATAATAATAAACTTAATAAGTTCATTAGTGAACTAAAACCCTGATTACCATTTCCAATTATCCTCACTTTACGTCCCAAAACACTTATCACAAGGGACCTAGCCTAAAGAATATCATCGGGATGGACACTACTGCTAAGGGGTTTCCTCAGCCATACATGTCCTAAAGGCAACCATGAGGGGAATGGAGTACAACGAATGAACACTCTTAGTTCATTACACCTACATGTTGCGGGCCTGCCAGTGTTCCATTAGATTGTCTAGAAAGTCCGTGGTCATCATCCAAATTCCGCTAGATGACTGAATCTCAAATAACATCGAGGCCTCTCATCACTTTTATTTTATCACACATCACTATCTACCCATGTTTTACCCAATATATTTGTAGATAAAAATACATATACAGTTTAAAACTTGTATAAAACATCAATTCAACAGTCACCTCAGTTAAACAATTAATATAATTACACGTAGCACGTATTTCATATAAAATACTTCATATCTAGGTGTAAGATGAAGGTGACTATACACTCACTTGATTTGATGATAATCAGGCAGTAATTCGTTTCCTAAAACGATCGTTTCTAATAAAACCGAGAGTTTTATTCAGAAACTGGGCTCTACGAGGGTTGGTCTTTGAAACCGAAAAGATAAATTTTCCGGGCTTCTCAGGCACTTCGTGGATTATTCCAGGGCTTATAATCGATACCAGGGCTTTGGGGGATGTTAAGATGAAAGAAATATGAGAAAAGGGGGTGAAAATGGACAATTTCTTAAAATTATCCAAGAAGGCTCGCTGCCTTCTATTTATAGGGGGAGGCTTCTGATCGGACGGCTGGGAAGCTCCCAGGTGGCAGCAGATCCGAAGGCGGCAGGTGGCTTCGCACGTGGTGGGCTGCGCATGCGAGGGGCTCGCTCCCCTCGAGATTGGACCGCAGTCTAGTCAGAGGCTTCGGACGTGGCTCCTCCTGCGAGACTCGGACACGTGATAAGGGACACGCATCGGACTTATAGTGGACCACTTCGGATACCTTAGCAGCTCGGATGACTCAACAGCTCGAATGACTCAGCAGTATTTTTGGACACGTGGTGCGTTTTGAGCGAGGGTGACGTGGCAAAAACGTGACTATGCGAATTTTCTCGGTTTTTGTGCAAAAAGTTCTAAAATTCATAACTTTCGCATACGAGCTCCGTTTTTGACGTTCTTTATATGCACGCGTAGGTAAAATTACGCTCTACAACTTTCGTTTAGACTTCGTCGGGTAATTTTGAATTTAAATTTTATATTATTATTTTTAACAGACTGGGATGGGAAATCCGTTAAAAATTCATAACTTCTTAATCCGACATCCGTTTTCGTTAGACTTTTTAACGTTGTGCTACTAATGAGGAGACCTTCGATTCTTGTTTTGGTTGTGTCGGCTAAAAATGAATCGATCTAATATTCGAGTTTTTAGCTGTCTACTGCTAAGTTGAAACTTCGAAAAATTATAACTTCCTCATACGAAGTCAGATTTGAGTGTTCTTTTTATCGAACTTCTCGGTTTAACGAATACTACGACTTTCGTTTAGATCACTAAGGCTAAAAAGTAGTTTATCAAAAACTCACTTTTTACGACATTCAGCACCGTGCTGGTTTTGTCGCGAAACTTCGACAGGTCATAACTTCTTCGTTATAACTCGGATTTTGGTATTCTTTTTATCCCTGAAATCCTTGTTTCGACCACTACAACTTTATGTAAAGATATCGGCTTTATCTAATATTTATTTTTGATGCTCAATTTTATTCTTAATTAATTAAACCCTAATAATTAAGCATAAAACATATAATTCACATAATATTAACATAATTCCTTTTCATTTCTTCAAAATGAGTTACAAAGGTTAACCTAGACTATAACGTCAATATTAATGCCTAGCCTAGTAACACGAGCATTACAAGAGATGCGGTCTGAATGATGGTCTTCATGACTTCCCCCTCTTGAGAAATGCACAGACGGAGATTCTTCAAGCCATTGCTTAAGACCATTGACTTTAGCACACACATCCTGGAATTGAGCTTTGAGTGCATCAGCCATTTGCTGATTGTTTGGAATGGAGGTGTTGAAGTGTATTCGATGAATCTCCTTGGTAAGTTGAAGAATCTCAGGACTATGAAAGTTGGAAGATAGAGAGCGTTGAAGGTTGTTGATTGAAGATTGTAGGACCGAGATGGTGGACTCGTAGGCAGTATGGGTTTCATCTATAAACTTCTTTGAATGAGTTGACTGATCTACAATGGCTGTTTGAAGATCTGCCTTGATTGTGGATACCTTAGAGATAAGGCGCTCCGTAGTAGCCATAAAATGCTGATGATCAGTCTTACGACTTGTATCTAAAGAACAAATTCCCATTTCAACTTTCAGAGAAATTCGCTCAGCAGCTAGTCGTTCACGAGTTTCAAGTTGTTCGATCCTTTCAATAAGGGACTGCGGTCCTGGTATATCTTCAGGTTGCGGTTCAGTGGGTTTAACCTCAGTAAGAATCTGATCTACTTTGGCTTGTAGACTCATAAACTCTTTTCTCGAAACAACAATATTCCTTTTCTTATTTTTATCTTTAGGCTTGGAGGTTGATTGTTGACAACCACTCGAAGCTTCTTCCCCATCATAAATCATTAAGTCGCCATCAGAAGGGATAGGCTGATTTACCTCATTGATATCAAAGTCATCGAGCCCGAATGTATGTGCGGAGCTAAGTTCGATTGCGGTCCCATCATCTTAAGAATCTCTAATGTTTGTAGTTGGAGGGAGTTTTGATGGATCTTCACTACCAGGAGTGGTCTGAGCATTGCAGATCGTCTCATCCATTGTGGACATCCACTCATGTACTTTCAGAATTGTGGTTACGGTGTTGGCGTTGTTATTGGCATCTGCCCAATACTTTGCCACTGATTGAATCTCTTTTTGTTTTTGTTGAAGCTGCTTGGTTTATCGATCCTTTCTTGCTTGAAATGCCTTACAAAAAGTGGCATATTTCTTTTCTTCATCTTCATTGGTTGGCTTGTATGTACCCCATGAATCATTAAGATTAATTCCATCAAATCCTTGAAAACGCACCTAGGTGTCCCTCGGGTTCACAGATCCTTGCACAATTGTGCTCACCGTGCCTAAACCACATGGAAAAGATGCAAGCAGAGTAGGATTTCCTGAGCTTCCTTGGTCTCCTTGACCCGTGGCCAACTCTGGCCTCGACTCAGTTCTGGCAAGGGCGGAAGATGGAGTAGTGGAAGATGGAGTTGTGGTACTAGAAGGATTGATGGGTGTGGTTGAGGCTTGTATGTTCTGACTAGGTAGAGGCGGGGTAGGAAGGTATGGGTCAATACCTTCCGTAGCCTCTATGTGATCTGTGACATCATTAGTTTCAAGTCTAAGTGTATACAATATGTGGACTAGTAGCCGTCTAATGGGACCAAAAATAGATTGATCTTTAGAAGGATTGTAACTTTTAAGATCTCTGGTGATGAAGAGGTTGACATCGTTGCCCATGCTCAGTTCTGCATCAGCATGAAGATCTGAGATGCATAGAGACCAGAATCTTGCAAAGGTGAGCACAGTAGGATTTTCTCCTGGACTTTCCTTGGGGATGTACTACAAGAAGTCATCCTACAGAACTTGACTGTATTTAACGTCGTGGCCAGTAAAATACTCCATACTAACTCTAACAGCTTGAGGCGCATGTTATCAGTGCCTCCGGTCCTTCCAGACAAACTGTGAATCACGAAATGGCAAACAAACTGCCATACCGATGCAACCGATTATTCTTGAATTCACCTATGCCTTTCAACTTCTTTTGGTAACCCATATGGTAAAGTGCAGATAGAATGTCAGCCATGCTTGGGATGAAGAACTTTGTTGAAGGATGAACCAACAAATTGATGGCATTTAGAAAATTTTCTTTGGTCAGAATAACCAAAGAATCATTCACCAGATTTAGATGCACCTCTTTAAGGTTGTTTGAGAGGACGATCTGCAGAGAAAGCACATTTGAAAAGTGTTGATAGAGGTACCACATCTATGAAGGCATCAAAAGGACAAAACAATGGATGATTTGATAGGAATTTGATCATCAACTTGATTGAAGCATTGTAAGAAGAATGCCCATCGAACACTGCCCTAAAATTGCTTGATGCAATCGTTGGCGTTTGGTTCCTTGAAGCAGAGTTTGAACCGATTAGGTGAACAGAGGTAGATGCCTTGGAATGTTTCTTTGAGATACCCAATTTCACCATTTTTAAAAGTTTGAAAAACTTGCAGAAAAACAGGGTGCAAGAAGATGAGGACGATGAAGTTTGTCTTGAGAGTTTTCAGAAAGCGTAAAGCTTTCCTGGGGAAGAAAAAGAAGGTTTTATAGTGGCGGATTTTAAACTTTATTGATTTTACCCTAAGACGAATCGGATAAAGGTAAAAAAAACGTTTGGGTTTTTTTTATTTAGATTAGGAGAAGCAATCCTAGCCACTGATGATTTAATTTAAAAGATTTATTTTATTGTTTTTTTTAAAATTTTCCGAAAGAGGTTGCATTTAATGAAATGTCAGTCCCTATAACCTCACGTCTGAAGAACGTGTGGTGAGGGGGTTAGTCCGTTGTAAAAAGGAGGAAGATGTAACGAATTTGATGTTTTTGGGGTAATAGGAAGAGACAGTTTAATGAAAAAGATTTCTTAACTTTTTTTTATGGAAAACTATTCTTTTTGTCATCATACCCAAAATAGGTTTAACACAAAGTTTATTTGAAAAGTTGAACTTGATAGTGATATGCTACACAAAGAATGTTTTTTAGAATGTTTTTCTTATTTAATGAAGGATCATTAAATAGCACACAATGTTTCAAGAATTTATGAAGTAGTTGAGAAATTAATCAATGTGATCACGGATTAAGACTTCATTACAGATGGATCTTTTATCATTGCGGATGGATGGTTAGATGACTGCAATAGAAGAACTGAAGAGAGCACTTGGACAACATTAGTAACAACTAACACTAAGGACCATTGAAAGATAGATATAATATATAGTTGCAGTACATGTGGGATACTGCGGTAAATAGAATATACTGCGGTACATAGGATATACGAAAACTATCTATCATTAATAAATTCAATTAGGACCGCAACAGAGACCAAGGATGGTCTGCGGTACCTATTAATTCAAAAATAATTGTGGGTCCGGATTCATCATTCCTAACATTTGTAAGAAACTGTTGAGTTTGGTAGAGTCAAGTGCTTTAATGAATACATCAACAATCTCTTCATAAGTATTAACAAAAATTAGCTCAATGTTACCTTTCAGAATGTGGTCTTTGATGAAGTTATATCATAGTTCAATATGCTTCGTCTTAGAGTGATGAATAGGATTATGAGAAATCACTATAGCACTCTTGGAGTCACAATAAATTTGTATCCGCAGCATTCTGTATCCGTAGTCCATAAGTTGTGTTTACATCCATAAGACTTGTGAACAACAACTGGTTGCAGCCACATATTCAGCTTCTGCGGTAGACAGTGACACACAACTTTGTTTTCTTGATAACCAGCTGACGAGTCTTCCACCTAAAAATTGACATCCACTGGAGGTACTTTCTTAATCTAGTCTGCATCCAGAATGATCCGGATCAGTGAATGCTTGAAGGCTGAAGTCATTTCCTGCGGGGTACCATAAACCAAGAGTCTTGATGCCCATTAAGTATCTTAGAATCTGCTTGGCTGCGGTCATGTGTGGTAGTTTTGGATCAGCCTAGTACGTTGCGCAAACACCTGTTGCAAAGACAATATCAGGTCTGCTTGCGGTGAGGTACAACAACGAACCAATTATTCCTCGATAAGTTTTGTGATCTATGGATTCACCGGTAGGATCAGCGGAGATTTTATGTCCAAAGGCCATTGGGACCTTTGCTGAGGAACAGTTGTCCATTGAGTATTTCTTTAGCAGTTCTGTTTGGTTGTCAAACCAACAAATAATGGGATAAAATATAACAATAAAACTCAAATCACTGCTACTTCATACACTAAAGATAGTATAGAGTAAGCAGGGTCGATCCACAAGAATACGGGACTTCTTATTTAGCCATATTCTCACACATCATACAAACAATATTAAAATGGGGGATTATGTTTGAACTGGAATTAAAATTCATAAAGAAGTAATATTGAAAACTAAATTCAGTAAAAGAAATACATTTCTAATTCGGATTCCTGTACATGCATTATATTGTAGGATGTAATATGATGGTGATTCATGTTCAATCTTGGTTGGTAATTTAGATATTAACAAGCTCTAATACCAAAGTTGACAAAAGTGTTTTATTCAAAACATGTTCTTTAAATAAAACTTCTTTTAATTGATTCAATTCAAACAAGCTCTTGCATCCAATCATTAAATGGCATTAAGATCTTGCAACAATTACCAACAATATCCAACATTCCTCATAAGTTCGGGAATATGAACATCTAATATTTGATTACACTAATTTTTGATCTAATTACAACCAATTAAGTGCATGTTACTAACATCAAATCATAAAACATATACGAATTTCATAATTTGATTAACTAGATTGATAAGAACCTTAATTCATTGATCAAGTGAAAAGAGAACCAATCAAACATATAATTAAGATCAAATCAAAGATTACTAGATGATAAACATAAAATCAAATGCAAATTACAACTTAACAACAAACACTTAGGGATCCAGAATCAGAAATGATTGAGACATTAGCCACACATGTCTAAGTTAACTACAAATCTAACAAGTATGATCTTCAAATCAACTTACAAAAAGCAAATTAAAGTGTTTCCAAAGTGTTAGATGATGAAATAAACTTCCCAAAATCACCCCCTTGAAGTTCCAAGTCGAAGTCATGTTTGAATATGCCAGAAGAACATGATAAATCGAAAGTTAAGAATTCAAATTTTGATCAGATCATGTTACACAGCCCGTGTAACGTATGCCTTGCCATTACACGGTCGTGTAATGAATCTGATGTGCTAAAATACTTCCAAAGCGTAGTTGCGTAACGTATGCCTTACCAAAGCACGGGCCGTGTAATGAACTGTAAGATAATCAATCTCCAATTTTCTTCATTTCTTCAATTTAGCTCTGAAAGTTCCAAAATTTCACCGAGAGCTTCCCTTGACCATCCTAAGCATGCTCCAATCTTCAAATCACCCTGAAACATCCACAAAAATGGTGAAATATCGATAGATCCTCAATAATGTCCTTAAATGCAAAATGAATGAATATTACACTAAAAATGCAATGCAATGCTATAAATAAACATGAAATTAGCTTATGAAAAAGTGCAATTTATGCACCTAACAAATCTCCCCAGGCTTGAAACTTTTCTTGCCCTCAAGAAAACAAAACAAAAATTAACCTTGGAAGAGATGAATGCAAATGCAAATGAAGAAATGAAAACATAGAAATAAAAAGAAAGAATGCCTCAAGTTAGTTATCCCAACAACATAATCATGATTAAAGAGTTGTCAACCTATAACCCAAATACATACGAATGAACTACATTCCAAATCAGGACAGTAGAAGACTTGGAACACAAAGATTTGCCAACCACTTGGTTTAATTGCATAGAACCATAGTATAAGGCATCTCTTAGTAACTTTTACTGTCAAGGTAGGTGCATCTCAATCTATAGGGCGTGCTCACAGAAGCACTCAACTCGTGTATGCACTCATTTCATAAGATGTGTGAACTCACTCCTATCAAAGAATCTACACTCGTTATTTAAGATGGAGGGCACTCGGCGTCAGTAAGGCATATCCATTGTTCTTATTTTTCTCCCCATGCTCTTCAACAGCTTGTGGTTGCACAATCTTCATATGTTCTTCCAAAATCCGTGTCAACTCTCGACAATCCATAATAGGAGATAAATCCATAACCATATCAGGAGTGCAAAAGAAATATACAACAACAAATATACAAAATAGAGCCATATAATCATAATTGTTGGCTTCAAAATGAACTTCTAATGCTAAACAAGCCAACAAAAACAAACACAAACGAATTTCCTATGAAAATATCATCATGAAAAATCTGGAAAGGCTTGGTTCGGCTCACTTTTTTTTTTTATATTTTATTTATTTATTTTATATTTTATTTTTATTTTTTACTAGAAAGAAGCATGGATATGTACAAAGACTCAACTTAAATATTACAAAAGAAATGAAAAATAAACATAAACTAATTCTTTTTTTTTTTTGATAACTTGATAAATTGACTTTTGAAGAACTTTTTATAAATGACATATACTTGTTGAGATTTGACTTTGAAATCCGTCATTTTGATGATCTCGTAGTTTTGACTTTGGAAAACAAATTGGTTTAAAATAACGATAAACTTCTAATATTTACAACTAGAAAACTAGAATGAAAATAATAAACAACTTTAACAATTATTCTTTAGACACATTGATTTGAATTTAAAATGCAAAAAAGACTAATGTTGAAAAAGCTACATAAATCCTATTATTATTATAACTTTTTTTGTTTTTTTTTAACCAATCTTTTTGAACCAAGCAAAGATCATGTATAATTCAACAAAAAACCAATTAGTCTAAACTAAATATTACAAAACAAAACAAAATAAAACAAGCATATATACAAACGATTAACAAAATAAACTAAAAACGAAACTAGACAACCAAATGAACTTTTACGTCTCCTTATACCTTACCGATTCACACAATAACGTACTCCTGAGTATTTAAAAAAAATATCCTACATTTGATTATCACCTGCTGTGACCCGAATTATTTAAGAGGAGCTGCTTGTCATAATATACCTCAATGCACCGCTACTATGTGAATAGCAAATAAGTGTGTTCTCAATAGTTCTAAAGTTTCACAAATTAGTGATACCAAATATATAGGGTATAAGCAGACAAAACATTGAATTTGACTATGTATTACGACAAAAAGTTAAAGGCATTCTAAAGATGAGAAGAAAGAGGAGAGAAAAAAATTCATGAAATGATCATAAAAACCTAAATGAAAAAGAAAAAAAAATATTTTTGTATTTTTATTATTTTTATTTTATTTTATTTTATTTATTTTTTTACTTCAATTTTTTTTACTCATGCAATGAATTAATATGCAACTTTTGTTTTGTTTTGTTTTTTTTTAATGATACATCCTTCCCCAAGCTTAAAAAAATGCATCGTCCTCGATGCTTGGGAAGAGAGCGGGACAAATTATTGAGGAGGATCTTGAGGTGGGAATGGAGTTTAAGCACAATGCATAACCACTTTAAATGACCAACACACAATTAACACTCAATTTCACAGTTTAAGCACAAAGATTAAAGCTTTTTGACTAATAATGCAAAGTCAAAGAATTGGAAAGAGAATACCCGATTTAGAGCTCGAAACACGAAATTGGTGCTTGAAATCACTTGTAATATCTTCCACAATGCTTCCCCAAGCTTATCCTTCAAACAATTGGAAGAAATTAAAACAAAATTTTCGAACCCCAATTTCTAGGGTTCTTCCAAAAATCTGAAAATCACCATTAAAATGGTGTTTTGAAGGTGCTTGAGTGTAAGGAAGAAGAAAAGGGAATGAAAAATCATACCTTGCTTGCTGAAATCCATGGAAAATCGAAGATTTTAGGTGTATGTGTGTGTGTTCGGTCGTGTGCGATGAAGGGTAGTAAGAGGGAAGTCACGACTGGAATGAGGAAAAGAAGGAGATGAACATTTTTAAAGAAATCTCGGTTTTTTTTTTTTATTTTTTTTTAATTTTTTTTATGTACAGACCTTGTTACATGGCCCGTGTAATGGCAAGAGTAATGTTACCCGTGTAATGTTATGAGAGATGCACCTTGATTTCTCTTGTTTCCGCACTCCCTCACTTCCAGTCTTCATAAAAATTATTTTTAGACTCCCGTAATTATTCTAAGAACCTTGGAACACAAAAACTTAAAAGAAAATGTCCATACGGAAATTTTACAAATACAACCAAAATACCCCCGGGTTGTCTTCCAGTTAGCCGCCCTTGTTTTAAGTCGTTGGCTTGACCTAGCCCCTGAATGTGCTTCATTCTAAATATACGGGCCTCTCCAATACATCAACATGCATGCCATGTATATTCTTTAAAGGGTTCGGTGGAGTTTTTGCTCCCAAATCCTTTGCTTGTTCCACCGGTGGAAGGAATTTGGCTTTGGTAGTAGGTGATTCTACTTCTCTTCCATCAATCCGTATGTTTTTATCATCATTGAATTTCAAAATCTCCAGCACCTCCTCGCTTACACCGTACTCCTTTGCAAGTTCTTTGTCTTTGTTGCTGTCTAATTTTTGTGAAAAGACTAACTCCATAAAATCATGGTTAATCAAGTTTAAGCTCTTTTCAACAATTGGCTGGGTCATATTCACAAGATTAACAGATTGAACATCAAAAGGAACCTTTTTTTCTTCATGAACATTGAAGTTGATAACTTCACCATCAAATTCCATACTTAAAGTTCTATTGTAGACATCAATTTTTGTTTTAGAAGTTTTAAGGAAATGTCTACCCAAAACTATGGAACTTGAACTTGGAGAGTCATCATCTCCCATATCTAAGACATAAAAATCAGATGGGAAGACAAATTCATCGACTTGCACTAATACGTCCTCTAATACTCCCTTTGGGTGTACTAAAGACCGGTCAGCAATTTGGATGATCACACCGGTTTTGCTCAATGTTCCTACACCAATTGATTTGAAAAGAGAATATGGCAGGGCATTTACGAATGCACCTAGATCAAGCATAGCTCGAGGTACATAAAGATTCCCCAATTTTCAAGGCACGGTAAAGACACCGGGATCCTTGCACTTCGGGGGCATCCTCTTTTGCAAAACCGCGGATACATGTTCCCCAACTGTTACGACTTGATTTCCTTTTAATTTCTTTTTAGATACACAAAGATCCTTAAGGAACCTTGCATATCTAGGTACCTGCTTGATGGCCTCGAGGAGTGGAATGTTGATTTGAATTCTCTTGAACATTTGCATGATCTCATTCTCCTCCTGTTCTTTCTTCGTGCTCTTTAATATTTGCATGATCTCATTCTCCTCCCGTTCTTCCTTCTTCTTCTTCTTGATCAACCGACACTTTTGGACCATTGTAGCTCTTTCCGCCTCTCAAAGTGATGGCACACACGTTGTACCTTGGGTTCGTTTCAGTTTGGGCGGGCAACTTTCCTTGAGATTCTAGTTTGCTTACAGAAACAGCAAGCTGTGAAACTTGTTGCTCTAAGTTCTTTATACGTGCTTTTGTATCTTGTTGGAAAGTTTGGGTACTAGTTGTTGGATAAGGTGTCTAAGTCCATAACTTATTTGGTATATACTTGACCCGACCGGCATGGTCCATTTGGGTTGCATCTCATCCAAACTATTATGGATAATTTTATGAGAGTTATACACATATGTTTATTAATATATTATGAGTTATAATATATTAATATGAAGTTACGTTATTTAATTAGTTTTAGTCTTAAATTAATTATGAATTAATTTAGAGATTAAAAGGAATACTAATTAAATTATGGGCTATTTGTTTTATATAGTGTGGGCTAATACTCATTTGTTAATGGGCTAGGCTTATGTGGAAGTCCATGGATGATCCATGGAGCTTTAAACCCATGGATCCTTGGAAAAGGAAAAGACATGGGTTATTAGGGTTTCACCCTAACCATGCACACTATATAAGCATGCTTATGGAGCATGAAATGGAGGCTAAGAGAAAACTAGTGAACTAGTGTGTGTGTGCATGTGTGTGGCCGATTTTATACAAGGTGTATACTCTCTAAAAGTTTTCCAAGAGTTTGTGGTGTTTGTGATTCCATTTGAGGCATTCACACTATTGGTGCTTGGCCCTCAAACTCCTTAGAACCAAACTCACCAAAAGGTATGTAATCTCTTCTAACTCTTTTATGTTGAAATGTTCCCCATGCCATGTTAGATAGGTTATAAACCTTGGAAAATTATTATTTTGCATGTATTTAGACAAACATAGATCCAAGGTTTATTAGGGTTGCATGCACACTTAGGAAGTGTTAGATTGCTCAAAACCCAACACTAGTTGCCAAAATCTTCACTATGTCCTCTAAGGACATACTTGATGAACCTGATTGTTGAGGAGGGTGTTGTGGTTGCCTTGGCTGAAAGTTCTGTGGTGGAAAAGGTGGTCTTTGTTGGTATTGATTTGGTTGACTTGGTTGATAACTTCCCTGTTGATTTCCTCCCCAACCTTGATTGAAAATCCATCTTTAATCACCCCGTGGCTGATTGTATCATCTTTGATTTGACCCAGAAAAGTATCCCATGGCTTTTGCTTCTTCATAATCCTCATCTTGAAGTTGAGGGCACATGTCGGTTGGGTGCCCCACTTGAGTGCAAATACCACAAGGGCGGGGTGTGGGCTGCACACCCTTGTCCTTAGCAAGCATCATCACTACTTTAGTCAACTTAGATAGTTGGCTCTCAATTCTTGGAGTAGAAATTTCCTTCACTCGTCTTGGTGCATCACTGTACCATTCTTCTTCTTGAGTTGTATGCTTGGACTCTTCTGCCATGTTTTTGATAAGAACTCTGATTTCTATTGGAGTTTTATTAGCTATTTATCAACCACTTGAAGCATTAACTAATCTCCTATCCCAAGATGACATACCCTCACAAATATATTGCAACAATTGTGTCACACCCCAAAACCGGAATGGTGAAAACATTATGGGGTGGATGACGTCATGTCAAGTATCACAACATATGAAGTATAGTAATCAAAGTACAACAACCATTGCATTAATAGTAAAAGTTTTACATAAGTTACATTTCATAGAGACATTAAAGTAATACAAAAACTAGTATAGATGCAGCTCGGTTCTAGGCTGACTTCGCAAAAGCTCCTAGGTGTACTTGTCTATTGCTGACCTGAGAATACAAGTTATTTTGAAAGCGAGTATCAGCATTTTTTATAAATGCTGGTGGATTCATAAGTATTTAGTGTCATTTGTGTAAGTAAACATTTTTATTCAAAATAACTATATGAAAAGTAGTAGTTTAGACTCTACGGTGTATTAACGTCCTTTCCAGAAAATCCTATATTTTCTAACTAAAAGCAGTCTTCTACCAAGACCCGACATAGTTATGTTTTAAAGAGTAATTTTCCCCGAAATAATATCATTATCGGAAAATAGTATTTACTTTAAAAGAATAATGAGAAAATCACAAGTAAAATCATAGACTACAAGAGAATATCAAATGAATGAATGATACGCCTGACTCAGTCTAACAAAAGGAACACAGAACCTAGACAATATCAAATGAACGATACGGCTAGCAAGGTCTAAAACAAAGAAACACAGACCCCAGACAGTATCCAATGAACGATACAGATAGCAAGGTCTAAAACAAATAAACACAGACCCCAGACAGTATCCAATGAACGATACACCTAGCAAGGTCTAAAACAAAGAAACACAGACCCCAGACAGTATCAAATGAACGATACAACTAGCAAGGTCTAAAACATCCGTTAATCCTAAGTGGGTTGTCTCGAAGTACAGTGTTGATTCTCGTTACCTTAAGGCCATGAATTATAAGGTAAACATGGAGATACTCGTAACCATACTGATTGACACTAGAGTACTTGACGCCCTGCAAGCGTCGGAATAAATGTGACATTTGTCACCCCTTGGCTTGGTAGGCTGGGGACTGTAGCTAGCAGTCAGGGTGTGGGAGTGTCATTCCCGTATAGATCTATACACACAATGCCCGCTCTCCCCCAAGAGACTTTGGTTACCAACTTGACGACGGGGAGATCCATGTCTTGAAGATGTATCTCGTATTCTGAATTGTGTTAGAGGCACTGGAAGAATGATATAGACTGACGAATGAACTAAATTCTTTGGATTCTCGTACTAGAAAGAGTAAATAGAACCTCCTAACTATTCCTATAATAGTTACTAGTGTCTCTGATCTATGAACGTTTACTAGAAGGCTTCCCTTGCTACCCAAGGGAAATGAACTGGTCGATGTAAACCTTTATGTCTATACGTGTATACATGGTATATAACTAATGTTTAAACGATCTTCAGACGTATATCCGATACCCACTAGACCACATCTCAACGAGGAAAAGGAAATAGGGCGAACTAGCCTTCCTAAGTCTTTTAAACATTATTTATATAACTATACAAGTACAGACATGCATTTAACGAAGTAGAAGCCTAGAAGCATAGAATAAAACTTTGTTAAAGCCTTTGGAAAACCTTTAAAAATAAGAATTTACGACTTGATATCATTATGTAAAACAAGCTTTGAAAACCGTTCATAAACACGTCTTGAATATAATTTGATAAAAACTATATAAGTAAAGAAAACCTTTGTTTAAAACCCTGATGGTAGTGGTTTTGAAGTAAAGCATATGGCGGGAGAGACAATTTGAGAATTATTTAAACAAGTAAAGATGTTTTGGGGAAAACCATCTATAGTATTATACTTGGTAAAACAGTTGAAAGTGTGATAAATCCTTGTGCATGCGGGTTATTAATAACATATGAATGATTTGATAACTAGCATATTTTAACTTGTATCCCCCCCCATAAAATCATGTAAAAATGTTTAAAAGGTTAATTCAGGGGTATGAACTCACCTGACATTGACATTTCGGATGAATGGACAGTATAGGATGCTAAGTGTCAGGTGAGGACTTGACCACACACGCGAATCCTATTTAACATGTAATGATACATTTAAGTATCTAATTAGTCATTTAATAACTAATTAAGCAAGTAAGGATGTCTTACTACATAAAAACACTTTGCTACAAGTGCTAGAAGTACCAAGGGTTGCATATAAGGTGTGTATGGATTCACATTGGAGTTTACTCTTCAAATAATGGCCCTTATGGGTGTTTATCATTTCAAGACCACTTCCCCCGTGAGTTTACGGCTGTAAGGTCATGGTAGTGGTGTCATGGGATGTTTAAGGGTCTTATCTCACTCATAGAATCATGCTAGAGTCAAATCAAGGGCTAAGGAAGTGATTGGGGCTCAAAATGGACACAATAGGGAGTTTAAGGTCCATGGGCAACTCCTTGAGGAGTTTACGGTGGTAAACACATGAGTTTACGGTGGTAAACTCATGTTAGTCCATTTCTTTTGTGCTTTGGTGTTTCTAGGCTATGTAGGCAAGGTTCTAGTTTCTTATATGAGCATACGAAGGTGTTAAAGGCACTTAAACACCTTGGAAAGGTGTTTACGGTCTATGAAGGTGTTCTTGGAGAGTTTACTACCTTAAACACATGAGTTCACGGTTTTGGGAGACCTTCCTAAACCGTAAACTCAAGTGTTGCTCATTGGGGCATGTTTTGGTGCATCACATGAAGGATTACAAGGCTCTAGGCACGCATGGAAGCTTTTGGAGGTGTTTGAGGGGTAGTTTAACACCCAATAAGTGTTTATGGTCCTTGAAGATGGGTTTACGATCCAAGAATGTTCTTAGACTGTAAACTCATGTTTACTCCCTATTAGTTAAGATTTTGGTGTTCTAAGTCCTTTCATGTAAGCCCCTAAGTCATAACTAAGCTCCATAAGTGGCGTGGAAGGGTTTTTAGGCATTAAAACCCCATTTATGAGTGTTTACAGTCCAAGAGTGTTCTTGGACCGTAAACTCATGATCTTGAGGGTTTTGGGTAATTTAAACACGAATTTGTAAGTTAAATGAGCTAGACAACAAGTTAGGGTAGATCACTTACTAGTTTGGGACTTGAAAGAGGAGATTTTGAACCAAACCCGATTTGTAGAGAGAGAGACCCCTAAGGTGTGGAAAAGGGTTGGAATGAAACCGACTCAACCCTTATATAGGGTGGAGTTTGTGGCCTGGTTGGGGGTCCACCTGACACCAACCACGAACGGGGTTTTTCACGACTACCGTTAAACACAGAAATTTTAAAATTAGACTGCCTTATTTTTGGTTTGCTTGATGAATATTATTTAAAATATTCCAACGGGTTTAATTCCGGTCAAAAATATTTTTGGGATAAATTTGGCTAATTTTTGATGTACTTAATTTCGACGTTAAAACTAACGGAAATTTTTGGGTTGTCACATCATCCCCCCGTTAGAGGGAATTTCGTCTCGAAATTAGAGTTTAGGCAAAGAAGTTGACATGAATGATCGAGTAATGAGATGAGGGCACTTCCTATTCGAATGTTCCTCGTACTCCCAAGTGAACTCTGGTCTTCGCTTGACGTTCCAGCGAACCTTCACTAGTGGGGTGCGGATTCGTTACGCTCGCTTGATTCTTCGGTACGCAGTTTCCTACGGGTTTTTCTACAAAGTTAGGGTTCCCAATGATTGTTGTTAAGATGAGTGGTTCTATACAAGTCACGCTGGACAAATACTTTGTCCATGCTGGGGATGTGAATAGACTACGGTGGAATTTATGGAATTCCAAAAGTAGTTGTGGTCTGACAAGGGTTGGACCAATTCTTATAAAGAATCTCGGATGGTCCTAAGCTCTCGGGAAGATAGAGCTTTTTGGTTCTCAGAACATAATGTACTTCTACGGTGGGTTCATCACTGGCGTGATCACCATTTTGAAGTTCCTAACGCTCTCTCACACCGGGGGTGTAGTTCTTTGGGTTGGTTTTTAGAAAGCTCATGTCGATTTCAGATTTGTGTTTCCTACTGATTGGCTTTTGGAGGTTTTCTGGATCATCGGATGTATTGGCTACACACTGGCATGTAATTGGTTTTGTGGAACATATCTCAACTTAGTGCAAAATGGACTTGCACTTCTGATTCTTGAGGCATTTCTAACGGAGACTCTCAAAGTTAATGAGATAGGGCCTTAGCAGACGGTGGTTAGAGGGTCTTAGATTTCTTCGTCGTCTAACAGATGCTTTCACAGTATGATTCTTAACTTGGAAGGAATCACGCTCTTACTTGCTTCGCTGTTTCATGGATAGTAGCCTCTGCTCAGGCTAACTTACTCCTTAGAGATTTTCTGAAGTGTTGGACTATCTCGGGAGGTGGTTCTACTATTTCTATGTGAGATAGTATCCATGGAATACCTAGTAGTCCAATAAATCTCTAAGACATGCCCTATTCTTTAAGGCATATGTTTATTTCAGTTGCAGAAAGCGCGTGCTCTTGTATAACCCATCGACTAACACCTAGACAAGTGTCAAGTCTATAATCTCTTCGGGATCTGGGTTATAAGGCTTAACGCGAACTACTTTCGCATTTTATTCTAGTATTCTTGGCTGTGGAGGTTATCCTGTGGTTCTTGGCATTCTAGTATTCACTTCGGAGAATGTAGTCTATCGTCTACAGGGTGACGGTGACTTCTACCACGTGAGGAGGCAAAGTGTCCTAGGCACTAATCATCAGTAACGGGGTGGACCAAGTGCCTGAGTAGTGCTAGAATCTTCTGGAACTACTCCTCCATAGGTTCTAAGTTTCCTCGATCTAGGTCAAACCTAGAGAGTATAGGGTTCCCGTCACTCGGAACTCTAATCTCCTCATCCACTCTTCTCAGAATTTAACTTATCGTAGTTTCTAGGTTTTCAGGATTTCTACTAAGATGCTTAATTCGTGGGATTTAAGCATGAATGGATGGTCGTAGTCAATGTCCTTGACTCTTACGACTCAGATTTCTTTACCAATTGAGGGTGTTAGCTACTATGTTGGCTTAACCGGGATGACAACAAATTTTGGATTTGTGATCATTATAGTAGCTCAACCTGTAGTGGTTTTCCTAACTCTAGTTCCCATTCCATGGGATAGGAAGAAGGGTTTTACTATGAGGTTCATGGTAGGGCTCATACTTGGCTTAACCACTAATACTTGGTGTATGCAAGCCGTATATAATTGAGGTTGGCAGGATGTTCAGTTGTGCGACTCCACCCCAGACCCACAACCCAACGAGGAACAGGGAGTAAGGAGGAAGCACACATCTTAAATCTTTTTGATCTCAATTATATACCACCCTTATGCATATACTCAGTTATAGTAGTCAGTCCCATGAGTTCTATCCTATTGATTCACGTACCTGATTGTGAGGTGCGAAGGGTCTTTATGGGGGTTCTATGGAGTAGGTTTTGGATGGTTATCGTCTTCTGGAATGCCTATAGTGTCTTTTGCTTCGGTTCCTATCTGTCTAAGAAGGGCTTGGTTAACAGTGCGCAATACCCTACTCAGGGGTATTTCAGAAAGTTTTAGATAAGAGCGACGACCGACGGATCGCATTAGGTTTTATTATTAGGTTCTGAAGAACCTTTATTCGCCAAAATGGCTATGGTGAAAGTTCCTTTTACACAACACTAGAAATTTACACATAGTTGTATTAAGTCGAACCATGATAGATAGCGGCGTCGAAGTTGGCATGCATCGACATGAAATAGAATGATAGAGTTCTTAGCGTCTTGGGTTTCGTCCCGTGTATCACTATCGCGGATACTTGGACTGATAGAGTCGATACGAAACTGTAGAGGGTCCTAAGTGTTTCAGAATAGTGTACCTTTCATGAATGCATTCTCACGAGGCCTCTCTATACTTGCCTAGTATACACCAGTCATGTATAATTAAGGTGGGGAGGACTGTTGACTAAGCGACTCCGCCATAAATCCACAACCAAACGAGGAAAAGGAAATGAGGCGGCATCACTCACTCGAGGTCTATCCATCTTAATTATACCTGGCCTTAACGTTTATACCGAGCCATTATAGCTTTGCCTGCTGAAATTTTTAGTTTTACAACAGTGTTGCGACTTTTAACAGAGTTACAGTATTAGATTTACTACAAGATTAATGCTGTGAACTAGGTGTATTACGAAAGCAAGTATATGCAGTACGAGGGTCCCTTTACTGTCGGGATCTCGCAAAAGATCCGACTCTGGTCGCACTAGTTCTACACAGCTTACGAGTCTGATACAATAAACTCTTAGAATACTTAACGAGGGTCTGGAGTAGTTTCTCCTGCATCAGTGATCCTTAGTATCATCTCGTCTGCGCCAGAGTTCTTTATTATCGGACAGTCCTTTTTGAGGTGTCCCATCTCGCTGCACTGGTGACATGTCTGGTTTGTAGTAGTATTGGTGTTGGGAGTGAGGTGCTTAGTCATAGTTACGTGGACACGGGTGCCCTCCTCGTTCCTCCACTTTGCAAACTTCCCTTTAAAGAGTCCGACTTTAACCCCATCTTTGTGTGTGGTGTTGGTCCCGATGCTAGGGACTTGTGAAATGGGTCGTGCTGGTGCTGAAGGGGCCGGGGTTGTTGGATAAGGTGTCTAAGTCCATAACTACTTCTGGTATGTACTTGACCCGACCCGGCATGGTCCATTTGGGTTGCATGGCATCATGCAATTGGATAGACTAAATGAGAGAAATAACACTTGGAGATTATTAATATATTATAAGTTCTAATATATTAATAATATTATTTGATTAGTTTGATCAAGAATTAATTTAGAATTAATTATGTGATCAAAAAGATAACTAATTAAATATATGGGTTGATTATGTAAATCATCCATATCTTGTATAGTGGGCTAAAAGGCTCCATGGACTATCAAGTTGGGTTCCACCCATAGGATGCTCCATGGGAGTTACAAACCCATGGGTCATGGAAATGAAGAGTCATGACACATTAGGGTTTAACCCTAGATGTGTCAACACTATATAAGTAACATGTTCTCCACCTAAAATCGGCTACACTAAGAAACAAGAGGGCTTGGCTGATTTTGAGAAGTGTGTGTTCTCTCATAAGTTCTTCCAAGAGCATTTGGTGTTGTGTGAAGCATTTGAGGCATCACACTTGGGGTGCTAGGCTCACAAGGTTTCAAGGAACACAAACAACAACAAGGTAAGTTATTCTATCTATACTTTAAATTAAAATTGTTCCCCATGTATGCTAGATAGGAATATAACCTTGGAATTCAACTTTGCATGATAATTAGACAAACATAGATCCAAGGTCGACTGATTGCAGAATTTCGGCGAGTAGGGTCGACTGATTGCAGAATTTCGATTCAGTTGCTGGAAATGAATTAGAAACATTACCCTAAACTGTTTTGGTAATTGAAAACTTGTTTTTGGTGGTGTAATGTCTTTGCTAATTCATTTACAACAACTAGTTATCAAAATTACAAAGTTTTAAATGTAATTTTTGATTGTGTTCATATTCATGTTCTTGTTCTTATGATGTTTTAGATGATCATAGGAATTATTTGTAACCAATGTGGTAGATTAATTCTTGATCATAATGTGTTTTAATGGAGTCCATAACTTGTCCTCAAGTTATGGAAAACCAAGAGTCACACTTGAGTTAAAACCATTAAAACAAATAGAAGAGTTAGAAAAATGAAGAGTCTTCATTTTATTACTCTATTAAACTCATAAGTTACAAGAAATGAAAAGTTTTGAAAGTTACAAAACTTGCCCTCAAGTTTTGGAACAAGTAAAGTTAAGTTAAAACTTTAAGTTCCAACCCCTAGAATTTTAAAAGTTAAAATTCAACCCTTATACTTATATTATGATGATTTAATAATTATATATATATGTATAAGAATAAAGTCGTCTTACCGCTAGTACGCCTCATTCACGAAGCCGGTCTATAAGGTGGGTATAAGGTTGTTGCCTATAAAATGGTGACTTAATGGGTGTTTACTCTCACCCACCGCTTGCTTCACTGGTGGAGGGTCGTTAGCCGAACGGGTAAGACAAGGACTTATAAATTCTCATTCAAAGTATGATGAATATTATAAAGTAACTAAAATATTTTATTAAATTCCCAATCTTAGTTACTTTAGGAAAATGTGAATAAGGTGCTAATCCATGAAATTACACTTTACACTTTGTCTAAGTCGTTGGTGGAGTGTGTGTGGTTAACCGGCACACTAACTTGGACTTAACAAGGTAGGTAAAGGGTGACTTAAGGTTTATTATAGTATCGGTGGAGCGTGTGTGGTTTACCGGCACATCGATTGAGTGATAAACTTTAAGGGTACCAAGTGATTTGCATGGTTACTTCACACCTCGTTTTGTGATCCTCGGTATCCCAGTCACAAAACTTGGAGGGCACTCTCGAGATTGAAACATGCCTTTGAAAAGTTCATTGAATCTCAAAGAATCTAGGAATTTCTAAAAAACCAATAAAACCTAATATCTAATATTTTGGTTTTCGTGGTGGAAATTGGTGAATCGTCATTCACCTACCTTTCAAATATGGTATAGCTTAGATTACGGCATACCTCTTCTAAGTTATATTATATTGTGATTGGATCCTAGCCTTAATATTACATTTGGGTGTTTTATTAAGGACTCTCTTAAATCTATACTAAACTTGTTCTTCTCTTTCAGATGTCTTCAAATAATGCTTCTGGCTCGAATCCTAATGGCTCCTTTACTCTTATGAGTCTGTGTGGGAAAGTCACCTTTGATGGATCCAACTTCAATAAATGGATCAGAAACATCAGGATGATTACCCGCTACGAGGACAAAGAATATGTCCTTGACAAGGAGCTTAAGGAAATTGATGAGTCCACTGCAACTCCCCAGGAGATCGCTGACTTTCATACTCATGAAAGAGATGCAACCAAGGTGGCTTGCATCATGTTGGCCACAATGACAACTGAACTCCAAAAGTCTTATGAGGATTTCTACCCTTATGAAATGCACCAAGATTTGATGGAAAGATACCATCAAAGTGCACGACAAGAGAGGTACGAAGTCATCTGCTCCATGATAACAACCATGATGAAGGACGGAGATTCCGTCACGAGCCACATGCAGAAAATGCAAAGGTATGTGGATTGTTTGCTGAAGCTTAATGTGAACTTCCCTGAGGAGCTTGCAATAGATATCATTTTGCACTCCTTACCATCGTGCTATGATCAATTCCGCATGACATATCACATGAACAAGGAAGAGGTCACCCTCAGCAAACTTCAGGGACTTCTCAAGACCGCAGAAACAGGTCTTAAGGGGAAGTCGGTTGCTATCACTCCTACTCCAAACTCAACTCCGGTTTTGGCAATCGGGCAAAGTCGAGGGAGGAAGAGAAAGAGGTCTTCGAAGGGTACCAAGGCTCGGACCCTTGATGGCTCTTCTTCAAGTGGAACCAAGAAAGGTTTCATTACTTCTTCTTCTGACCCAAAAGAGGCTGAATGCTTCTATTGCCATGAAAAAGCTCATTGGAAGCGGAACTGCCCAAAGTACCAGCAGGATGTGAAGGATGGGAAAGTCAAACCCGACCATGCAGGTATTTACACTATCATTTCTAATAACTCACCCCATTCGAAATCTTGGGTCCTTGATACCGGTTGTGGTATTCATATTTGTTGTGACTTTCAGGGACTAGGAAGAAGTGAGAATGGGGAATAGGAAAGTTACACCTGTCACCAAGATTGGAGTTTATACTTTATCGCTAAGTAGTGGGTTAAATTTAGATTTGAATAAATGTTGTTATTCGCCAGAAATGGCAAGAAATATTATTTCCTTTAATGCATTGTACAAACAAGGGTTCACCTTTTCGTTTGATAATGAAGTTGGTTCGATTAATGCTTTCTTTAATAATGTTCTTTATTTTAAAGCATTACCTTGTGATGGTGTGTGTGAAGCTGTATCTGTTGTAGATAACTTAGGAAATAATGTTTTGTGTATTGATTCTACTAATAATAATAACTTGGATAAAGCATCATTATGGCATTGTCGTCTTGGACATATAAGCAAGAAACGCATAGGCCAACTCCAATAGGATGGAGTCTTGGAGTCGTTTGACCTAAAGTCAAATGATAGTTGCGAATCATGCTTACTTGGAAAAATGACAAAGTCACCCTTCACAGGCTCGTGTGAAAGGGGTGAAGGTTTGTTGGACCTTATACACACGGATGTGTGTGGGCCGTTCAAACATGCCACAAGGGATGCTAATCGTTATTATTTGACTTTTACTGATGATTACAGTAGATATGGATATGTCTACTTAATCAAGCATAAGTCAGAGACTTTCGAGAAGTTTAAGGAATTTAAACAGGAAGTCGAGAATCAATTGGGCAGGAACATTAAGATGCTTCGATCCGATCGGGGTGGTGAGTATCTTAGTTCAGAGTTCCTCGACTATCTAAGGGAATGTGGGATTGTCTCACAATTGACACCTCCCAGGACACCGCAGTTGAATGGTGTGGCTGAGAGGTGTAATCGAACCTTGTTAGACATGGTTCGTTCCATGATGAGTCGAGCTTCGCTACCAATCTCATTCTGGGGGTATGCCTTAGAGACTGCCGCCCATATCCTTAATCTAGTCCCTACAAAGAAAGTTGCCAAAACTCCTCACGAGATGTGGACTGGTAAAGTACCTAAACTAGACCACATCAAGATTTGGGGTTGCGAGGCCTTCGTGAGACGCGAGACTCATGATAAGCTCGAACCCCGAAGCGAGAGGTGTATTTTCATCGGCTACCCATAGCAATCCTTTGGTTACCTCTTCTACAGACCTAGTGACAATGTGGTCTTTGTAGCAAGAAGAGGAGTCTTTCGAGAAAGAGAGTTTATAAGCCAAGGAGACAGTGGGAGGCAAATTGATCTTGAAGAAATTCAAGAGTCAAGTGGTGATGGAACTTCAAACTCTAGCCCTCAACCTGAGGAGGAAACTCCTGTTGAGCCAATTGACGAATCTGTACCTCTGAGGCGTTCCACGAGAGTTAGGAGTGCACCTGAGCATTACTATGGATTCCATATTACTGCAGAAGGTGAGACACTTATTAGTGATGGGACACTAGTAAGTCAAGATGACCCTAACAGCTACGAGGAAGCCATGGCAGGCCCCGAGTCTGCTAAATGGAAAGAGGCTATGGATAGCGAGATACAATCCATGAATGACAATCAAGTTTGGAACTTGGTTGAGAATGTACCAGGTCGAAAGACTGTAGGGTGCAAATGGGTCTTCAAGAAGAAGACCGACATGGATGGTAGAGTACACACTTATAAGGCTAGACTGGTTGCAAAGGGCTTCTCTCAAATTCCTGGAGTGGATTATGATGAGACCTTTTCTCCGGTAGCCAAGATTAAGTCTATTCGGGTTCTGTTAGCCATAGCCGCATTTCATGACTATGAAATTTGGCAAATGGATGTCAAAACCGCTTTCCTTAATGGAAAGTTGGCTGAAGATGTTTACATGAGTCAGCCAGAGGGTTTTGTCAGCAACGAGTACCCTAATAGGGTGTGTAAGCTTGAGAAATCCATTTATGGATTAAAGCAAGCACCTCGCAGATGGAATCTTTGCTTTGATGAAAAGGTCAAGGAATTTGGCTTTTCTAGGAGTGAAGATGAATCTTGTGTGTATGTCAAGGCTAGTGGGAGTATAGTTAGCTTTTTGGTATTGTATGTGGATGACATACTACTCATAGGAAACGACATTCCAACCCTGCAGGAAGTAAAATCCTGGCTTGGAAAGTGTTTCGCTATGAAGGACCTTGGTGAAGCTACCTATATTTTGGGGATAAGGATCTTGAGAGATCGGAGTAAAAGACTAATTGGACTTAGTCAAAGTACCTACTTGGATAAGGTGCTGAAGAGATTCAGAATGCAAGACTCCAAGAAAGGAGAGTTGCCCATCCAGAGTAACGCCAAACTGAGTAAGACACAAAGCCCTAGCACTGAGGCTGAGATAGCACAAATGAGTCGAGTACCTTATGCTTCGGTTGTAGGATCGATCATGTATGCTATGACGTGTACTCGACCTGATGTAGCTTTTGCCCTGAGCATGGTTAGCAGGTTTCAGGGGAACCCTGGCAAGGCACACTGGACTACGGTAAAGAATATTCTCAAGTACCTACGAAGGACTAAGGACTGGGTCCTTACCCTCGGTGGGAGTGATGACTTGAGAGTTGTAGGGTATAGTGATGCTAGCTTCCAGACTGATAGGGATAACTTCCGCTCTCAGTCGGGCTGGGTCTTTACCCTAAATGGAGGAGCAATTTCTTGGAAGAGTTCCAAGCAAGAGACAGTGGCAGATTCTACTTGTGAATCAGAGTATATTGCAGCTAGCGAGGCGGCAAAGGAGGCGTTATGGCTGAGGAACTTCATTGGAGACCTTGGAGTTGTACCAGCTATTAAAGAGCCAATGGAAATTTTCTGTGATAGTGAAAGTGCTGTTGCCTTAGCCAAGGAACCAAGGGATCACGGGAGATCCAGACACATCGACAGAAAATACCATTTTATCAGACATCAGATCGAAGAATGACTCCTCGTCTCGAAATTTGTAAAGTGTAATTGACATCTGATGATGAATAAAAGTGTTTTATTTATGAGTAAAGTGTTGCTATCTCTTGTCGATCGTTTACTATATTTCTTTTGCATGTTTTGACTTCCAGAATAATTTTGTTTGGTATAACATATTATTCAAACCTCCACAGTCGGTCATATGTCAGAAGTAGATATGAATCAAGACTGTCATGTTTGGTTGTAGAGGTCTTGGACAAGGCTACAACAATCATGAGTGCTCATAAGTTCTGAGCATTGGACTCAACCCACGCTCACTGGAATCACTTCATGGAATTCTATCTCGAGTGATCGTGAGACGGTAATATCATATAAGTCTTTAAACCTAGAGATATGATTTGTTACTTACAAGTTGGTTACGCATTGATTGTACAAAAAATGCATTGGTAACTCGATGTTATAAATCGCGCACTTGTGTGTAATTCAATGAGTAGTAGAACAAACATATGAGTCGAAGTTTATCTGTTCCTTCTTGGATTAGAAGCTGATATCTGGGCCCCTCGATGATTTTGTTTTGACCTATGTACCGGGCCCGGTCAGAACTAAATTGATGTGTTCAATGAAGTTCTTTGTCAAACAAATCGGAAATCGGGAAACAAACTGTTGGACAATGAGTAAGACATTGTTCCATGTATTTGTCTGACTGATATCTAGAACAGAGGATTATATGATCACTTATCTTAAATGGCGTACCATCATCTTCTCAGTTTCGAGAAACCTTGTAAAGAGCTACGATTGCCGATCGGTTCCTGAAGTCATATTTGCAGTAATAGTTATTAGACTTATCCAAGTGGGAGACTGTTGGATAAGGTGTCTAAGTCCATAACTATTTCTGGTATGTACTTGACCCGACCCGGCATGGTCCATTTGGGTTGCATGGCATCATGCAATTGGATAGACTAAATGAGAGAAATAACACTTGGAGATTATTAATATATTATAAGTTCTAATATATTAATAATATTATTTGATTAGTTTGATCAAGAATTAATTTAGAATTAATTATGTGATCAAAAAGATAACTAATTAAATATATGGGTTGATTATGTAAATCATCCATATCTTGTATAGTGGGCTAAAAGGCTCCATGGACTATCAAGTTGGGTTCCACCCATAGGATGCTCCATGGATGCTCCATGGGAGTTACAAACCCATGGGTCATGGAAATGAAGAGTCATGACACATTAGGGTTTAACCCTAGATGTGTCAACACTATATAAGTAACATGTTCTCCACCTAAAATCGGCTACACTAAGAAACAAGAGGGCTTGGCCGATTTTGAGAAGTGTGTGTTCTCTCATAAGTTCTTCCAAGAGCATTTGGTGTTGTGTGAAGCATTTGAGGCATCACACTTGGGGTGCTAGGCTCACAAGGTTTCAAGGAACACAAACAACAACAAGGTAAGTTATTCTATCTATACTTTAAGTTAAAATTGTTCCCCATGTATGCTAGATAGGAATATAACCTTGGAATTCAACTTTGCATGATAATTAGACAAACATAGATCCAAGGTTATTAGGGTTGCATGTACACTTAGGAAGTGTTAGAATGCTCAAAACCCATCAGGGGTTTCCGCTTGCTACTGTTGCGTGGCAAGTCTTTGGAGTCGTTGGCGCTCCTTCCTAGCTCGGCGATTTCGTTTACTCTTCTCGATTTTACAACTTTGCATGTCCGTGACAGTTGTCATCTGTTGGCACCCTGGATCGGTACAACGATTAGAATTTCACATTCCTTTGCCGGTCGTGATTGCATTGCTAGCGTTGAGGTTTGCAGGGACAACTGGCACGGTAGATGTTACCGCGGCCTGGAAAGTGGCAGCGTCGATATGAAGGATAGGGGCTTCGTTGTTTGGCTGACTATCTCTTGGTGACGACGTGATTCTGTAACACGAAAGACAAGGGGTTCGTTAGTGACCAAGGTTGACTCAAGATTATTTGATTCTGACTAAGAGATGAGTTATTATACATGAGAACTCAGCTTATACATGTTATGATATAATCAAAACTAGGCGGATAGTAAAATGTGTGATTCTATTTTAGTTTCACATCCCGACGAGGAAAAGAAACTAAGTCACCAACCTCACATTTTACTGTCTACTAGGTCTTCGTTACATATAACTTGGAAATGTGTGAGCGAGGACATCATACTAATAACCTTCTTACCAACCCTTCATAATTGAACTGGAATTCCTAGTAAGGGCTGTCTTTGGACCTAGATGTATTTCAATCGTTCACCAATGAGGTAGGAGCATGTTCTCAAAGGTTTGACCTACATCCCTTTGATGCAATCCGGGTATCATGGTAGGGGTATGAGTATCGGAAAGCCATAAGATGGGAGTCGTTCCTATTAAGTTATCTTTATACTGGGGAGATTCACTCTCTGACTTGGAAAGATTTGAGGGGAGTTCGGAACGAAGACCACGGAAAGAAAGGCTCATGAAGACTTATGGCTAAACACTCTAAATCGAGGTTTTGGGATCCGATCTAATCGTATTACTTGGGACGGGAAAAGGTGGTTTACCTAACACATAGTGTGAGTAGTGTAATCACTGACTCACTGAATTGTATTATTTTACGGGTGTATTAGCGCGACAATAACAAGGAAAAGACACTTCTTGGGTTCCATGCACTGGCTCCCTCTATCTATCTCTTATCCTAGACTGGGACCGATGTTGGTTTTCTTTAGATAGATACCTAGGGTTCTCTTTTTGTGTAGACATACTGAATCTCTACTCCGCCTTACTTATGATGCTGACTCTAAGTGTCATTGCTGCATGGAGGATGACTGGAAATCTCGGAAGTTCAGGCGAATTTCCCATCGATGTCCTTGAAAGGACCTTAGATCAATCGATTTATCAAACAATGACTAATAATAAGAACAGAACAATGAAGTATTACAAAGAGCTTTCACTAAGAATGATAATCTCACAAAGAGATTATTGTTCGCACAAAGCGGCTATTAGGGTTTGTGAAAGACAACCTCTTCACAAACTCGTACAAAAGACTATATAGAACTATTATAGACAATCCCTACAAATCAGGGATGTTCCAGCTAACTAATATTTGATAATTATGGAAACAAGATAAATACTAAATCTGTTACATCAAAAACAATATATATACTGAACAACTTGTATGCTGATGCTGATGCTGATGCTGACGCTGGATTACATGCTGATGTTGAGGGATTAGTTTCAAACATCATCATATTATAAGGTTTGACCTTACAATCTCCCCCAATATGATGATGTTCAAAATAACAACTATACTAGAAAAACCTCTGAACAAAAATTCTTCATACTTAGCTTCAGCTTCTATTTTCACAGGCCAGTAAGGACTATCCAACAGCTTCTGTATTCTATTTAGTAACTCCATAGAAATCAGTATGTGAAACTCTCCAGATAGATCTTGATGACTCATGCACATTTGTCTTAAGCCAAAAAGATGTGCTGTTGGAGCTCTTGGAATTTCTGTGGTGTGCTGAAAACACATTCTTCTGTTTTTATCAAGATAAAACATTCCATGTTCAGGAACAGAAATGAACTTATGTTGAACCGGCTCAACAGTTATAGGAAGAGAGTTGTTTATTCCTTCAACACCAAAATTTAGAACCAACACATCTTCACTATCAACTTGAAATCTGGTCCTTCTGATTCTTGGAACTGAAGAACTTTGGCCTTGCTGCTGAGAACGCTGCGTAGGAACAAGATCCAGACGCTGAGCTTTCTTGATCAGTAAATGGAGAGCACAGGTCAGTTCTGAAGAGAGAGCCGAAGTTTTCTTGGATGCTAATTCGAGCAATTCCATCCATTCAGAATATCCGTATCTGATCAGCTCATCCCTCTTGACAACTTTAGTGTATGGATGTTGAGAACCTTGACGAGTGATCCGCAAAGTAAGAATTTTCTTGTTACGAGGTTTAGAAGTTTTAACTTTGATGATCTTATCACTGCTCACTCTTCGTTTAAGAACATCTTGAAACCTCTTTCGATCAATCCTGTCGAGAACATTTTCAGTCCTTGACTTGCTGCTACTGGGAGGAGGCTGTGAAGATTTGGATTTGGACTGATATTCTAAGAACTTTTTCATTTGAGCTTCAAAGGATCCTTTGGCCTGAAGTTTATGCTGAATGAGAGATTTGTCAGCTTGAGCAATATTCTTTAGAAGCTGAGCTTGATTGGCTTCATCAAGAATTTTCTTAACTTGATCAGGAGACATGTTCCATTCAGTTGCCAAGTTGGATATGCTAACGATGGACTTAGGTTTCTTGCTAGGCAGAGAAGTATCAGTGTGTGAAACAGCCAATTCAGTATCTGCTGCCTTGCGCTTGCGAGATAGAGGTTGAATATCCTCACTAGCTACATCTGAATCTTTGCCTTGAACTGGCACAATGGGATCAATGAATTTCATATCTAGCATTTGACATTCATCATCATGTTCGTCTTCATTATCATCTGAGGATTCTCCTCGAACTGGAATAGTGGGATCAATGAAGTTCATGTCTAGCATCTGACACTCATCATCATGTTCATCATCATGCTCACTATCTTCAGCAAGCTTTTCAGTATCTGCTGGTCTATCAGACTCGTGCACAGGCTGTGGTGGCTCAGTCTGGTTTAAAATGTTATCCTTAGATCCGAGCTCAACAGATTCAGTTTCTCCCTCTTTTTGATCATCATCAGTTTCTCCCCCCTTTTTGATCATCATCATGTTGTGGGCCAGGGAAAGGAGTTGGCAAGAGAACTCCCTTCAGCTGATGGACATCGACCTCAATTTGTAGAAGACGCTGACTCATGTCCCGAGTCAGTGTCAGAAGCTCATTAAATGTTGAGGCCAGTATATGAAGGAATTGAGTACCTGGAACTTCTTGTGAGCGATGTTGCTCCCCCGGAGAAGGTTTCTCCCCCTGGGATAGGTGCTCCCCCTGGGATGGTTGCTCCCCCTGAGATGCTTGCTCCCCTTGAGCTGAGTGAACTCTCTCAATGACAGAGAGATTATGATGAGAAAGTTGAGGGGAGAGATGACCACCGTCCTGTGTTTCAGCTTGTTGATCAGCATGATCTTCGTTGTTACCATCAACTCCTTCATCAGTATCAGCGGTTAGTGAAGGAACAATATATGGATTTGCGATCCATTCTCTCATTCGATCAGAGATACCAATGTCAGTTTCCATTAGACCATCCTGATACATTCGCACTGACATGCGTGGGCATTGGATGGGGTTTCCAGAGTGGGAGTAGTAAGCTTCAGCGAAAAATTTATCTAGCACAAGAACAATCCAGTGTGGAAAGGGGACATGATCAGCAAGTACATTTGCACGAATAAGTTGGACAAGCTGATCAAAGAAGAAAGCCCCATAATCAAGACGTTTGTTGAGAAGAAGGGAACAAACAACTTGTTGCTCATAAGTGCTCAGTTGATCACCACTGCGAGATTTGTGACCCACACATTTGCACAGAGCCCCGGTGAAGAACTTCCATCCTGGAGTCATACATTAACGCAGAATGAGAGCTGATCGAGCACCAGACTTTGAGTGATCATAGCCCAGTTGATCAAAAAGGCGTCGACAACGTTCAATAGTTGGAAGCTCAGAGAATGGTTCAAAGATTGGTAACCTAAGCGCAACACTGAGGAGGTCAGCGGTGATAAAAACTGAGTGTCTGCCACGGCCAATTGTCCCAGAGATGATGTTGTTTTCATCATTAATCATTGTAGTGTAGTAGAACTCACATACTTGTTCGGGAAAGAACTCTGATGGAACGTCACTGATTGCATATTGAAGTTGGCAGGAGACTAAGAAATTGACAAAATATGAAGTCCAAGACCTCAATGAACATCTGGAATATCAGGGTTGAAAATGATGTTTGTGGCTTTGATGTATATGGGAAGAGGAGGAGACTTTGGAGCTGGGACGACTCTTCTTGAAGTGGAGGAGAAGGTGAATAGTGATGTCGCCATTGAAGAAGTTTAGGAACCTAGGGTTTTTTTTTTTTTTTTTTTTTTTTTTTTTTTTTTAAGAGAGAGAGAAGTTTGGAGGAAGGTAAAAAGGTTTGGGGAAGAGGTGAAAAGGTTTAAATAGGGAAATGAAACGGTTAAAAAAAAAGGTAATGATTATCTTTATCGGAAATAACTACGTATCTTGACAGACTGTCAAATAAAAAAAATAATCGTTGGGTAAATAGAGCCGTTGTACCGAAAAGGAGACGACAATCAGTTACCGCGGAAGCGCTGAGATTATTATAACGGAAAGTTACATGCTAAAAGATAGTGTGTCGTCAATTCAAGGTACAACTTGCTTGTTTAGGGTTAACAAGGTGATTGGTGCGTGTGATAGATACTAGTTTAATTATCTAACCATCGGTACAGAGTGTCGAGTCTTTATCAGTGAGTGGTATTTCTTACTGAATCATTAGACACTGAGTGAGAAGAAGGTGAAGAGAGGATTGTTGCGTGTAATAGACCTTGGTGTTTTCGTCTAACCATCGACAAAGACTGTTAGATTCTCATCAGCATGTGTTTTGTCATGCTGAATCACAGAATCAATGTAAGATTGGTAAGAGGGGATAGTTGCATGTGATAGAACTTGGCGTTTTCTCTAACCATCGGCAAAGATTTTTAGATTCTCATCAGTATGTGTTTTGTCACACCGAATCTCAGAATCAGTGTAAGATTGGTAAGAGGGGATAATTGTGTGTGATAGAGCTTGGTGTTTTGTCTAACCATCGGCAAAGAGTTTCAAGTTGTTATCAGTGTATGGTTTAACACAGTGAATCATTCAAATTTAGTTTAGAAGATTTGTAGAAGAGATAGAGATAAGAGATCATACAATGTACTCAGCATGCTAAACATCATCATCAGCAAAAAAAAAAAAAATTGTTTATAAGACAATAGCAAACATTAATAAAACAATTTTTCAATCAAGAGTGATCATTCCAAGTTCGCTAATGATGTGAGCATTAGTTTGAGTATCCAGGGCCTTGGTGAAAGTGTCAGCTAGTTGATCGGAAGTCTTGACATGTGTTAAAACAACCTTGCCCTTCTCAACATTGTCTCTGATGAAGTGATGTCTGATCTCTATATGCTTTGTCTTTGAGTGCTGAACCGGATTCTGTGTGATCTGAATGGAACTGGTGTTATCACAGAATATATGAGTCTTTGTGAATTTAAGCCCATAGTCTAAAAGTTGATTTTGAATCCATAAGATTTGAGCACAACATCTCCCAGCTGCAATATACTCAACTTCTGCAATGGAGATAGCTACTGAGGTTTGTTTCTTGTTGGACCAGCTGATTAGTCGATTTGACGTGCTCTTCTTGTCTAAGTTGCAACCTGCATAGTCGGAATCAGTGTATCCAAAGAGTTCAAGCGCTGAGTCACGAGGGTACCACGGTGCCAAGTTCTGAGTGGCCTTTAAGTATCGAAAGATGCGTTTGACTGCAATGAGATGAGACTCCTTGGGATTAGCTTGGAATCTAGCACAGAGAATGGTTCCAAACATGATATCAGGGCGACTTGCAGTGAGGTAGAGAAGAGATCCAATCATTCGTCGATAATGAGAGTGATTAACATCAGCGCCGGTGGGATCAGCGTGTAGCTTATCAGTCTTGGACACTGGAGTAGAAGCTGGTTTGCAGTCGCTGAGAGAATACTTAACTAGCATGTCAACAATGTATTTACTTTGACAAATTGAAATATTTGATTTTTGTTGTTGAACCTCAAGACCTAAGAAGAAAGTCATCTTCCGCATCATGCTCATTTCGAACCTTTGAGACATGATCTCGGCAAATTCTTTGCTCAGCTTCTCATTTGGAGATCCACAGATGATGTCATCGACATAGATTTGAATAAGAATCATTCTTGAGCCTTTCTGTTTGATGAAGAGAGTATTGTCAATTGCTCCTCTTCTGTAGCCATTTTCAAGAAGATATGATTTCAGTGTCTCATACCAGGCCCTGGGAGCTTGCTTCAATCCATATACAACTTTATCTAGTCGGTACACATAGTCAGGGTGATCTTTGTCTTCAAAGCCTGGGGGCTATTTGAGAAATACTTCTTCTTGTAACTCACCATGAAGAAATGCCGTTTTGACATCTATTTGGTAGACAATGAAGTTCATGTATGATGCATATGCGAGAAACATTCTGATAGCTTCAATGCGAGCAACTGGAGCAAAAGTCTCCCCGTAGTCGATGGATTCAAGTTGAGTGAACCCCTGAGCAACAAGGAGTGCTTTGTTGCGAGTAATGATACCATCTTTATCAACCTTGTTGCAGTAGACCCAACGTGTTCCGGTGATGGTCTTTCCTGATGGTCTGGGAATAAGGGTCCAAACCTTGTGCCTTTCGAACTCGTTCAGCTCGTCTTGCATGGCTTTAATCCAATCAGTGTCTTGAAGAGCTGAGTGTATCTTGTCAGGTAAAATCATCAAAACGAAATTAACATACATGTAAAAATTATTAGATACACGAGATCTGGTTCGGACACCATCATGAAGATTCCCAATAATTTGATCAACAAGGTGATCTCGATGTCCAGAAGTTGATTCCACTGGATTTGATGCTGAAGTGTTATTGCTGAAGGGAACATCAGTTGCAGGAGAGTCTTCATTCTCAAGATTTTCATCAGCATCAGACAAATGAGTTGTCGAGCTGACCGCAGTATCTTAATTCAAGGAATTTGGATCTAGAACGATAGGATCAGGAATAGTATCTTTTTCTTCAGTATGAGAAACTTCATCATATGGGCAAGAGAGAAGCTCTTGAAAAATAGAGGAAGAATGAGCTACTTTTTCATCAATGTATGATTCCTCATCAAACTTCACATGAATGGATTCTTCAATGCACTGTCTGTTCACATGAAAAACACGAAAAGCTTTTGAAATAGATGAGTACCCAACAAAAATACCTTTATCAGCCTTAGGCTCAAAATTTGATCTTGGATCGCGCTTATTAAGAATATAACAAATGCATCCAAACACGTGAAAGAAGGATACGTCCGGCTTTCGACCTTTCAGCATCTCATATGGTGTCTTCTTGTGAATCCTGTGAATTAGAGATCGATTCTGAGTATAACATGTTGTATTAACAACTTCAGCCCAAAACGACATAGGAAGACCAGCATGAATCATTAAGGTCCATCCTGCCTCAATCAATGTTCGATTTCTTCGTTCAGCAACTCCATTTTGTTGAGGTGTGCGAGGAGCTGAAAAGTTCTGCCCAATGCCTTTTTAATCACAAAATTCCTCAAGAGCTGAATTTCGGAACTCAGTGCCATGATCACTCCTTAGCTGCTTAACTTTGAGACCAGTCAGTGTCTCATTTTTACGAACCAGTGAGATAATTTCCTGTGCAGCATGACTTTTCTTCTTCAAGAAAACCACCCATGTAAATCGAGTAAACTCATCCATAACCACTAGAGTATACTTGTTTCCTCCTTGGGAACGAACATGAATAGGTCCAAACAAGTCCATGTGTAGTAAATGAAGAGGAACAGATATGCTAGAACATGACTTGGGTTTGAATGACGACTTGGTTTGTTTTCCTTGTTCACACGCTGAGCACATCTTATCTTTGACAAAGATGAGTTTTGGGAGACCTCTAACTAGATCATGATTGGATATTTTGGATAGATTCTTAAAGTTCAAATGAGAGAACCTTTTGTGACAAATCCAACTGAGATTGGTTTGAGACTTTGTAAAGAAACATTGCATCAGCGCCTTGTAACTTGAGAACATGTCAAGAACATATATATATATATATATATATATATATATATATATATATATATATATATATATATATATATATATATATCATCTTTTCTACTTGCTGAGAGTACAATGTTCATGTCAGTGTTAACAACTCTTCCTTCATTCTTTGTAAAGTGAACTTCATAATCAGCATCACACAATTGGCTGATTGAGATGAGATTGTGTTTGAGACCCTTTACATATAAAACGTTCTGAAACACCACATTATTGCACTTGATATTTCCATATCCTTTAGTAAACCCCTTTCCATTGTCTCCATATGTTACTGCAGGACCAGTTTTCTTGACATAGTCTTCCAGGAGAGACTTGGATCCTATCATATGTCTTGAGCAACCACTATCTAAGTACCAAAGATGCTCCTGACTCTGCAGTGCTGAGAAACTAGTTAGAACACACTGACCCATTGTAAGATGGGTCATTCACAAAGTTATTTGACAATATTTTATAGCACTCTTTAGGAAGACAGTTTAAAGAATTTGATTTAAGAGTCCATTTTTCATTTCTAACTTTGATGTTATCAGCTCTTAATGATGTTTTATCAAACTTGCATTCACTAATTTTGTGAGTCGTGTCACCACACCTGTAGCAAATTCTAGTACCAAAGTTTTTCTTGGTAAACACATTTCTAGATTTAACACATTTGTATTTGAAAGATTCACCAAGTGAACTTTGAGTCCTTTTATTTAACATTGAATTACTAAAGAATTCAGTGTCAGAAGAACTACAATCACTGATGGATGAGGATCTAACATCAGTATCAGATTTAGACTTATGTACTGAAACACTGCAATCAGGATATTGTTTAAGTTGTTCATGAATAGCATGAAACACTCCGTTTGGGATAGGAAATGCGATAATATTTTCAGTGAGAGGAGTTGGTCTCACAAGATGTGCAGGGTAAGAAGTAGGATCAATTCCGGTAATTTCAATATTACACTCAGTAACACCATTAGAATCAGTAACACAATGTTCATCAATGAGACTCTGATTAATAAAGGTGTTGCTAATAAATTTGTTTTTGAAACTATCTTTTCATTCATTCATGGAATAAAATTCAGGTTCCTTTTCTTGAGATTTAAAAACCTTTTCAGCTTCAGCAAAATTTCCCCCAAGGATTTTCTCACATGAATGAGGTATTTGAGCAGAAATAACATAATTAGCATTTTTGTGAGATTTAGCCCAAAGTTTTAAAACCGTTTGTTCTTTGTTCAAGAGGTCTTTAACTTTATCAATTTCAGCAGATAGTGAGGAATTTGATAAACTACTAACTCTTAGATTTTCCCGAGTAGTGTCAATAATGTTATTTTTTAAGGATAGTTCAGTTTTAAGAAGATCAATTTGATTTTGCATATCTCTTATGGTTTGATTCTTCTTAGAATTAAGAACACCCAAATACTCAAACATTTTGATTTTTTCATTCATTGAATATGAAAAAAAGTTTTGACCCTGATACATTGAAGGAGAGTCAGTGTTGTGCTTCCTGGAATTTTCAATTGCATCATACATATCAGCATCAAACGAACTGTTGCTGACTTCACATTCATCAGTGTCTTCTATCTTGACCATCAGACACTTAACTTCATCATCTGATGACTCCTCATCAGTCTTCCATTTTTCTTCTTCAGCAACAAGAACTTTATGTTCCAAGTTCTCTGCATTCAATTTCTCAACCAACTTGTTGTACTTCTGCTTCCAGTATTCATCCGAGCTTTGGGTTCTTTGCTTGCATTCTTTTGCAAAATGATCAGTGCTACCACAGTTAAAGCACGGAGCTTTCCCTTTCCTTTCACTACCATGTTTTTTTCAACATCTGATCTTTTTGAAGATTTCCTACTCATCTTCTTCTGAAACTTTGAGAAATTTCGGCCTGATTTCTCAAAAGTCTTCACAATCAAGGCCGCACTAGCAACAACCTTTTCGAGATCATCAGTCTCACTTTTAGAAGAATCAGTTTCTGAATGGTTTTCAGTGTCTGACTCTGACACTTGCTTTTTGTTTGAGTATAATGCTAATTATGACTTACGCTGAGAATCCTTCATCAACTCCTTTCTCTGAAGCTTGGATTCCTCATAGTATCGCAGGTTTCCATAGAGACCTTGTAAGTCCATAGTGTTGATCTTCTCACTATTTTTCAGCACATCAACATGATTCTCCCAACCTGCACCCAGAGAATCCAAAAACGTCTGCACTAGAATAGTTCAATGCTTCAACTGATCTAGTCTCCGCAGATCATTATTAAACCTGTTAAAGGTTTGAGTCAGGGTTTCACCTTTCTTTGCAAAAAAGTGTTCATACCTTCTGTTTAGATCATTTATTTGATTAGCCTTGACTTCTTCAGTGCCTTCAAAAGATACAGTCAGTGTGTCCATCATCTGTTTTGCTGAGATGCAATTCTGAACCAGCCCAAAGATATTGTATGGCAAAGCATAGCTGATTGCAGCCCGAGCACGAACATCGAGACCATTCTTTCTTTTGTCATATGTTGTCCAGTTTTCTCTAGGTGTTTTCTTCATGGCACCATCAGGAACATTGTTTTTCAGGGTCTGATACATCGGAACATATGGACCTTTTTCGATGATGTCCAACATGTCTTCATCTACAGATTCTAATGCATAGAGAGCCTTTATTTTCCACATAGAAAAATTGGTTTCATCAAACAGAGGAATTTTAGCAGAAGGATGATTTGATGAGTTTGAAGAGGAAGAGGATGAAGCCATTTGTTTGATAAAAGAAACCTGCTCTAATACCAATTGAAAGGACCTTAGATCAATCGATTTATCAAACAATGACTAATAATAAGAACAGAACAATGAAGTATCACAAAGAGATTTCACTAAGAATGATAATCTCACAAAGAGATTATTGTTCACACAAAGCAGCTATTAGGGTTTGTGAAAGACAACCTCTTCACAAACTCGTACAAAAGACTATATAGAACTATTATAGACAATCCCTACAAATCAGGGATGTTCCAGCTAACTAATATATGATAACTATGGAAACAAGATAAATAATAAATCTGTTACATCAAAAACAATATATATACTGAACAACTTGTATGCTGATGCTGGATTACATGCTGATGCTGAGGGATCAGTTTCAAACATCATCATATTATAAGGTTCGACCTTACAGTCCCTAAAAGGTATAGGCACTTGGTGGTTTCAGTAGTCTCGTACTAGTTCATTTATCTCCAAACTGGAAATCTTCTCAATGAACCTAATCTAGGCCTGAATCAACCATTTTGTCGAATAATGAAGTGGATAGGGTTTTATACCGGGTCTTTGTGAGAATGGAAATGTCTAGAGAATCCTAAGAGATTATTAACATTTCACTGAGTGATCCATATCGAGTCCTGCTAAAATTACATAGGGTACACAAATTATATATAATCTAGATCCAATAGGCCTTCGAATATGTGATCCTACTCTATATCCACATCCCAACGAGGAAAAGGAAGTAGAGCGAAACCACACATTCTCAGTCTATGGGACCTTTATTAAATATAACCTTGGAAGTATACCCTTTGTAATCATAGCTATATCAATAAGGATCTTTTTAGTTTTTTCACACAAGGTTATCTATGGATCCTAAAATACCCCTACAGTATTTTAATTTCTTGTTTGATTCTTAACTTCTGAATATGATTCTGGGATTAATGTGAGTGTTTTAGCATTCCAAAATACTCCATAGTATTTTAAACTTTATGTTTGGCTCTATCATTCCTAGTTGGTAAGTTTTAGACCTATTGCAACACCACTATCACTCCCAAGCACACGTTCATCGCGTCTCGAATAAATGTAGTTGATCAACTTACAATTATTCCAGCTTACGATAACATAACTTCCCAGGTTTGACAGTAATGCTCAAGATCCGAAGACTTTAATTCTTGTTCTTCTTGTGATACTTCATTCGGGTGTTTAGATTCTGGATGTTCTTATACTTTGGTAAAATATGGTTACATTTTAAAGTATAATTCTTGGTCAGAGTGTTTTATCCCTATGTATTTTTAGGTTGTATATCTTTTATGAATTGATATACTGAGCTCACTATAAACAATGCTTTGATACCAATATGTCACACCCCAAAACCGAAACGGCGGAAACGTTCTGGGGTGGATGACGTCATATCAAGTATCACAACATATGCAATATAGTAATCAAAGTACAACAACCATTGCATTAATAGTAATAGTTTTACATAAATTACATTTCATAGAGACATTAAAGTAATACAAAAACTAGTATAGATGCAGCTCGGTTCTAGGCTGACTTCGCAAAAGCTCCCAGGTGTACTTGTCTATTGCTGACCTGAGAATACAAGTTATTTTGAAAGCGAGTATCAGCATTTTTATAAATGCTGGTGAGTTCATAAGTATTTAGTGTCATTTGTGTAAGTAAGCATTTTTATTCAAAATAACTATATGAAAAGTAGTAGTTTAGACTCTACGGTGTATTAACGTCCTTTCCAGAAAATCTTATATTTTCTAACTAAAAGCAGGCTTCTACCAAGACCCGACATAGTTATGTTTTAAAGAGTAATTTTACCCGAAATAATATCATTATCGGAAAACAGTATTTACTTTAAAGGAATAATGAGAAAATCACAAGTAAAAATACCAGGGGAAAAATAACATATGCCTCAGCAGTAATACTGCTGATTAAGGCAAAAGAAATCATAGACTACAAGAGAATATCGAATGAATGATACGCTTGGCTCAGTCTAACAAAAGGAACACAGACCCTAGACAGTATCAAATGAACGATACGGCTAGCAAGGTCTAAAACAAAGAAACACAGACCCCAGATAGTATCCAATGAACGATACAGATAGCAAGGTCTAAAACAAATAAACACAGACCCCAGACAGTATCCAATGAACGATACAACTAGCAAGGTCTAAAACAAAGAAACACAGACCCCAGACAGTATCAAATGAACGATACAACTAGCAAGGTCTAAAACATCCGTTAATCCTAAGTGGGTTGTCTCGAAGTACAATGTTGATTCTCGTTACCTTAAGGCCATGAATTATAAGGTAAACATGGAGATACTCGTAACCATACTGATTGACACTAGAGTACTTGACGCCCTGCAAGCGTCGGAATAAATGTGACATTTGTCACCCCTTGGCTTGGTAGGCCGAGGACTGTAGCTAGCAGTCGGGGTGTGGGAGTGTCATTCCCGTATAGATCTATACACACAATGCCCGCTCTCCCTCCAAGAGACTTTGGTTACCAACTTGACGACGGGGAGATCCGTGTCTTGAAGATGTATCTCGTATTCTGAATTCTGTTAGACGTGCTGGAATAATGATATAGACTCACGAATGAACTGACTCCTTTGGAATTCTCGTACTAGAAAGAGTAAATAGAACCTCCTAACTACTCCTATAATAGTTACTAGTGTCTCTGATCTATGAACGTTGACTAGAAGGCTGACCTTGCAACCCAAGGGAAATGAATTGTTCGATGTAAACCTTTATGTCTATACGTGTATATATGATATATAACTAATGTTTAAACAACCTTCGAACGGATATCCGATACCCACCAGAGCACATCCCAACGAGGAAAAGGAAATAGGGCGAACTAGCCTTCCTAAGTATTTTAAACATTATTTAATTAACTATACAAGTACAGGCATGCATTTAACGAAGTAGAAGCCTAGAAGCATAGAATAAAACTTTGGTAAAGCCTTTGGATAACCTTTAAAAATAAGAATTTATGACTTGATATCGTTATGTAAAACAAGCTTTGAAAACCGTTCATAAACACGTCTTGAATATAATTTGATAAAAAGAACATAAGTAAAGAAAACCTTTGTTTAAAACCCTGCTGTAAGTGGTTTTGAAGTAAAACATACGGTGCGAGAGACAATTTGAGAAAGATTTAAACAAGTAAAGACATTTTGGGGAAAACCATCTATAGTATTATACTTGGTAAAACAGCTAAAAGTGTGATAAATCCTTGTGCATGCGGGTTATTAATCACATATGATTGATTTAATAACTAGCATGTTTTAACTTATATCCCCCCCCCCCATAAAAGCATGTAAAAATGTTTAAAAGGTTAATTCAGGGGTATGAACTCACCTGACGTTGGCGTTTCGGATGAATGGACAGTATAGGATGCTAAGTGTCAAGTGAGGACGTGACCGCACACGCGAATTCTATTTAACATGTAATGATACATTTAAGTATCTAATTAGTCATTTAATAACTAATTAAGCAAGTAAGGATGTCTTACTACATAAAAACACTTTGCTACAAGTGCTAGAAGTACCAAGGGTTGCATATAAGGTGTGTATGGACTCACATTGGAGTTTACTCTTCAAATGATGGCCCTTATGGCTGTTTATAGTTTCAAGACCACTTCCCCCATGAGTTTATGGCCGTAAACTCATGGTAGTGGTGTCATGGGATGTTTAAGGGTCTTATCTCACTCATAGAATCATGCTAGAGTCAAATCAAGGGCTAAGGAAGTGATTGGGGCTCAAAATGGACACAATAGGTAGTTTACGGTCCATGGGCCACTCCTTGAGGAGTTTACGGCTGTAAACACATGAGTTTACAGACGTAAACTCATGTTATTCCATTTCATTTGTGCTTTGGTGGTTCTAGGATATGTAGGCAAGGTTCTAGTTACTTATATTAGCATAGGAAGGTGTTAAAGGCACTTAAACACCTTGGAAAGGTGTTTACGGTCTATGAAGGTGTTCTTGGTGAGTTTACTACCTTAAACACATGATTTCACGGTTTTGGGAGACCTTCCCAAACCGTAAACTCAAGTGTTTCTCATTGGGGCATGTTTTGGTGCATCACATGAAGGATTACAAGGCTCTAGGCACTCATGGAAGCTTTTGGAGGTGTTTGAGGGGTAGTTTAACACCCAATAAGTGTTTATGGTCCTTGAAGATGGGTTTACGGTTCAAGAATGTTCTTAGACCGTAAACTCATGTTTACTCCCCATTTGTTAAGATTTTGGTGTTCTAAGTCCTTTCATGTAAGCCCCTAAGTAATAACTAAGCTCCATAGGTGGTTTGGAAGGGTTTTTGGGCATTAAAACCCCATTTATGAGTGTTTACGGTCCAAGAGTGTTCTTGGACCATAAAATCATGATCTTTAGGGTTTTGGGTAATTTAAACACGAATCTGTAAGTTAAATGAGCTAGACAACAAGTTAGGGTAGATCACTTACTAGTTTGGGGCTTGAAAGAGGCGATTTTGAACCAAACCCGATTTGTAGAGAGAGAGAGACTCCTAAGGTGTGGAAAAGGGTTGGAATGAAACCCACTCAACCCTTATATAGGGTGGATTTTATGGCCTGGTTGGGGTCCACTTGACACCAACTGCGAACGGGGTTTTTCACGATTACCGTTAAACACGGAAATTTTAAAATTAGACCACCTTATTTTTGGTTTGCTTGACGAATAATATTTAAAATATTCCAACAGGTTTAATTCCGGTCAAAAATATTTTTGGGATAAATTTGCCTAATTTTTGACGTACTTAATTTCGACGTTAAAACTAACGGGAATTTTTGGGTTGTAACAAACTGATACTCTGAAATCCCATGTTTTGGACATCTTGAACAAAAATTCTTGAACCGTTCCCAATAAGAATGCAAAGCTTCTCTCTTTTGTTGCTTGATACCAATGATTTCCCTGCTTAAGGCCGAAGCTCTCACCTCTGGAAAATATTTGTCCAAAAACATCCTTGCAAGTTTATTCCATGTTGTGACTGACCCCGATGGTAAGTCATATAACCACTCCTTGGCTGAATCTTGTAAAGAAAAGGGGAATGGCCTTAATTTGATTTGATCTTCTGTGACTTCATGTGGCTTCATACCCACACAGACAACATGAAATTCCTTAAGGAATTTATGTGGGTCGTCATTGTCAAGACCACGAAATGAGGGTAACAAATGGATGAGTCCAGACTTGAGTTCAAAGTTGATTGTTGTAGGGTAATTTATGAACAAAGGTTGTTGGGTGACATCTTGAGTGGCCCACTGTCTAAAGGTTTGTTCAGGTGGTTGGTTTGGAGGATTTTGGTTTCGTCCATGGTTGTCTGCCATGATAGGAGTAGGTGAAGATGGTGGGGTGATACTTTTGGATGTTGGAGAAGATGTGGTTGATGGATTTGATGAAGAAGCTCTAGATTTTTGTTTCTTTAAAAGTTTGGCTTGCTTCCTTCTTTGTTTTGCAGATTTCTCTATCTCCAAATCAACTGGTAAAGGTGTACCTGTGCGAAAAGATCTAGGCATAAACAATTAGTACTATCGTATCCCCGGCAACGACACCAATTTGTTTGGTTGTCAAACCAATAAATAATGGGATAAAATATAACAATAAAACTCAAATCACTGCTACTTCATACACTAAAGATAGTATAGAGTAAGCAGGGTCGATCCACAAGAATACGGGACTTCTTATTTAGCCATATTCTCACACATCATACAAACAATATTAAAATGGGGGATTATGTTTGAACTAGAATTAAAATTCATAAAGAAGTAAGATTGAAAACTAAATTCAGTAAAAGAAATACATTTCTGATTCGGATACCTATACATGCATTATGTTGTAGGATGTAATATAACGGTGATTCATGTTCAATCTAGGTTGGTAATTTAGATATTAACAAGCTCTAATACCCAAGTTGAAAAAAGTGTTTTATTCAAAAGATGTTCTTTAAATAAAACTTCATTTAATTGATTCAATTCAAACAAGATCTTAGACACTACTAGAAAAACAGCCTTTTACGACGCTCATTGCGCGTCGTAAAAGGCTCAGACGACACGCAAATGCGCGTCAAGGAAGGCCCTGTCATAAAGAGAGACGACACGCTTTTGCGCGTCGTCTATAGACGACACGCATTTACGACGCTCATTTACGACGCGCATTTACGACACGCAATGCGTATCAAGGAAGGCCCTGTCATAAAGGAAGATGACACGCATTCGCGTGTCGTAACCTTACGATGCACGTGTTAATGACACGCAATGCATATCAAGAAAGCCACTGTCAAGAAAGGCCATGTCATAAATGAAGATGACACACATTTTTGCGTATCATAATTTTAATTGTTAAATAAAAACATTATTTATAGATTTACTAATTTTCAAATTAAATTTGTATTTAATGTCTCATAATAGAAATAAAATACCATATACAAAAAATACAATCCATTGCATAAAATTTAATGTCATATAATTCTATTTCTTACAATATATAAATTTTCATTCATCTAATCTACTCCGTGTTTCATACTAACAATTGGAATGAAGAATGCAACACTTGCATTTGCAGCATCTTATCTCTTTCAGCTTGAGCTTTCTTTTCCTCTTCTAACTCCAGAGCTATTCGCTTTCATCATCAACCCTATAAACACATGTACATATCAACATAAGTGCAAAAATAAATAAATAAATAAATAAATAATAAAAAAATTTCAGTTCATTACAATCAAATACTTGATAAATACATAAGGGACCCTATAAACTTCGGAGATTTAAAAATGATGAATGAAACAGTTGGAAGTTTATATTTTTTACCATCCATGTTGTCAAATCCCTAGATATAATACGATTTTTTATTTAAAAAATCTTTACTAATTTGTTTTACTTTTTACCTTGTCTTTAACCAAACCACCGGATGTAAAAATCCCAGCCAAAACCACAACCAGAAACATCAATTCAATGAATCAAGTCCATGTAGCGAGTATGAAATCAATCAAATCGGAACAATAATGCTACGACTAAACAGAATATTTAACTCAAAGAACCCCAACACTAGACACAATTAAATGAATATAACGAGGTTAGTGAATCTTACTAGTGTGTGGATGTCAAGATATCAGTCGCCATTGTTGCCGGAAGAAAAATGCAAAAATTTCTGCGTAGAAAAAGGAATAATTACTGAAGTGGGATCTGAATAGATCGTTGAAGAATATCTTCTTGGTATATGGATCTCGGATATCGACCCAATTTTGAGTCTGGTACCATGCTAATATTGACTTTCAAATCATCAAATTATTACTTCAGGTACCTTCATTTTTTACTATTTCCTGCATAATTTCAATCAATTTAAAAAAGGTGAGATTTTTTTACATTTTCAAGATAACCCATTTGCAAAATATATGAACCATTTTCTTCAATTATGAAAAGCATAGAACCGATTTACAAGATTCAGTAGTTTTGTTGACTTGAGCTATAAGAACATGAGTTACAAAAAGATCAAATATCCTACAATTCAGTAATGATCTGTCAAACTTAGAATCAAAGTGAAACAATAGATTTATAGACAACATATTTTCTAGTTTTTTTGTTCATTTCTATGCCCAAGTATAGAATTTTTATTAATCCAATCCAAAATTTGATTTTTTTTCCTAATTCAAACCTATGTTCACTCATTCTATTAGCATGCATCGTGATTTGGGGCGATCCTAGATGACAGAAAGACGATCCATTAATTTTTTAATGTGTATGTGAAATCGGCACCTAATGACTAAGAAATCATGGTAAATTGCTCATTCATAATTTTCAGGAATGGAATCAATGAAAGGAACTGGAATCAGGAAATCATAAATTATAGTTCATAGTTCATACCTTGAACGAGAAAATAGATGTTGCAGAAGAAGGTACAAGTCATGTGAGAAGAATAAAATCAAGAAATTCAGTTATTCAACAGATCACAAACACCCATATGAAAGTAATCGACAAGATAACCATATAGAAATCAATCAATCAAGTTCAACAGCATAACAAGAATCAGATCACTCAAAACAGATGAATTTAGGGAAGTTCAAGAACGAAAAGTACTTGTATTTATGTCGTACATGAGAACGAACCTCGGCCTGATACTTAGCTTTATAGGTGTCAAGAGGTTACAAGATGGCTGTGCTCAAAACAGCTCCAATAGCTCCTGATGTTGCCTCCGAGATAGATTCTAGATCAATCAAAGACATCATTAATCACGGCTTCTCCTCAACACCGATTACATGAAAATAAAATATAATTAAGGAAACAAACAAGAAGATGATGAATTCATTGTGGTATCAAGCAATCAGAGAAGTGAAGAAGTAAAATTGAGTTTGGTAGAGGTGACTGTATGCCTTCACAATGTTTAATTTTTTTTTTTTTAAATTAAAACAACAAACTTTTTGTTTTAATTTTGATAAAATAGTTTATTAAATTTGCTAATTCACCTCTAAACGACACGCATTAGCAAAAAATCCAGTTGTCACTACCTTTCTTAGTACCTAAAAAACAACCAAAAATCACTGTAAATACTAAATTTTGTATGAATATAAAGAAAAAAAATATGTATATATATATATATATATATATATATATATATATATATATATATATATATATATATATATATGTATATGTATATGAGAAGAGTTGTGATGAAATAAATAAATAATAATAAATACCTGAATATCGTTTTGTCATGATTTCAAGGCTAACCCTAGTCTCTGTGCTACTCTTCTTAGCTGCTCTCTGATTTCCATTACTTTTTTCTTAAAAAAAGGATAAAATCTAAATAAGATATATAAAAATAAAAGTTACTTTTTTTGAAAAAATAATACTATTGAGAATGAGAATTGAAACACTTTTGTTACTACCATTGCATGGTAATTAATGAAGTTTTTGTGACACCATTTTGATGATTCATTAGACTAAAGAAATCCCCTATACACATTTAGGAAAGTCACATGATTACCGTTCAAAAATCAACACAAAATCTTATTAAAATATTGAAACATTTACACAAAATAAATGAAAGTAAAGTATGATGCTATTTATTTTTTCACTAAATTATGAGTCATATATAATACAACACACCTCTGATGCAACAAATCACAATTTGGCCTCATCCAGCTCCCTCTGCCCTTTGATCGATATCCATATTTACTGAAAAAAGTTTTATTTATTTTAACATAATAATAATAATAATAATAATAATAATAATAATAATAATAATAATAATAATAATAATAATAATAATAATAATAATAATAAAATAATCATCAACAATGATTTTAAAGACATGAGAATGAATAATCATAGAGAAATGTTTATACACCTGAACTGAGAGTATAGTTGCAATAGTGATGATTTCTTTTAAACATTCAAGTTTGTCTGATGCTATAATCATTTTTGACACCATAGGATCCAAAATAAAAACAACCAAAATTTATTGCATTTAGTGATGATGATGATGATGATGATGATGATGATGATGGTGTATTAACATACCAATGGAAGCTCAGCAACTTGGAAACCAACAGGTGAAGTGAGTTTAGCATCATCATCAAGAACTCCAAGTGAATATAAAACTTCAAGAGATCTAACCATGGATTCAGTTGATGGTGATGCTGGCCAATCAAACCCTAAGATATTGTCAATACCCCTTCCTCTCACCAAGCTTTTTTCCAATAACTGTGCTTCTAAGCTAGACTTTGATGGACCTGTCTTCATTAAACTAACCACAGCCACTACAAAATACACCAGAAGAGCCCGAATCATCCGCCATCAAACAGGACACTATGGATCATGATTCCACCAACATTAAAAAGATATTTATAGCTTTAGAAAAATTCCAGTTAGTTATTCGGCTATAAAAAGGAATAATACATACCTCTGTAATGCGTGAGATAAACAAGCTTAGCACCTGAAGGTAATTCCCATGTGTACAGAGAGCCCTCACATGACACATGATTCCATACCCTACTGATACACCGGATACGGTGCTACTACACACCACACAATTACATCACATCATTTCATTGTTTCTAATTAATACAACTTCTTAGACATATAGGCTGATGTAAATGTACCTTGGATCCAAATCATTTAGCAGAATCAGGTGTTGCTAAATAGTTGTGTTCTGTTGCTGCACTGCAAGAGTAAAAAAAAAAACAATATGGATAAACTGATTCCTTAAAGAATGTATAGCTTGAAGTGTTAATCCCTAATTTAGTCTCAAATAATTGAGCATCTTTCAAAATATGGATAAACTGATGCCTTATAGAATGCATAGCTTGAAGTGTTTGACCAGAAAGAAAATTCCTCCCGCAATATTCATAAGCAGATCCTTCTCTTTCAGCTTCTTTCCGTCCTTCATATGCATGCACTAGTGCCATATGATCACTATAATCCTTTGCAGAAAATCTTGATATTGTTGTACTAGCATGCTGAAATAGACATACAAAAGATATCAGGAAAAGACCAAAATGCCCTTGTGTGAAAGTAGCTGGATTACTCACGTCTTTCTTCTCTTGAGTCAAAAGAAAAGGATCCCAGACACTAAGTCCAGCAACAATTGTAAGAATAGGATCAAAGCAACAAAAAAAGCACCTATTAGTATTTTAATACATTAAGCCAGGCTTAACCCATTATGTTATTCTGTTCTGATTAAGTAAAAATGAGACAACCAGAATCCAAATTATGTGCTTAACACATTAAGCTCATTAAGTAAAAAAAAAAAAACAGCCACTTAATCTTGTAAGCTATGAACTCAAGACACTAAGCCAATCTATCTAAATAAATAAAATAATAATAATAATAAACTTAATTGACTGGTAAGCTATATATGTGTGTTTCTTTTTGACTTAACGCAAAAAGAATGACCTAATAGAGCAACTTAGGGAAACGAGACTTTTCCCATTAAGTCCCAGCTTTTTACAAATTTGCCCTCATTCTTTCCTTTCCATTTCTCAGGTATACCATTTATTTTCTCAAAAAAAAAAAAATTAAGCATCATTTATCCAAACAGCAACACCTGATGAGGAAAAAAAAGAAAGAAAGAAAGAAAACAAGACCTTTATGTAGTACAAAAGCATTTTGACATAAGAGTCTAGTGATTCCCAAATAATTTCATTATTTTTTCTTCTTCTTCCAAGGAGAAGCTTATAGAACACATTTCAAAGCAGATAATATCCATCCACTCATTTTTAAAAGATTCTGATAACCTGCTTTAATATTTCATTCTCACCACAATGCACTAGGCACAACACCTAATCTCATTTGAATAATATTATACACACACACCCACCCAAAGAAAATTAATTATAGCCATCTATTTATTTTTCTCAGTTACACCAATCTTCTCTCAAAAGAAGCTTCATACTACCTAAAATTTGGTCACGTAGGTGATGATGCCTGATTTGGCTGTATTTGTAGGCCTGGAAAAATGGAATATCATCTTCGAAGCTGCTGCATGTCTATGTGAACTATCCACCCCACCCCGCAATCTTCATGAAAGTACCATAATCCTGTTGTTTCAATTACTATTATCAAATGTGATGACCAGTCTAAGTGTGTTCCCTTGTTCACCTGTAAATGAATGTCTAGGGGGGGGGGGCATTGCACACATACTCAAAAACTAACAGCCTCTGATTCCCTTCAATGCAAAACCCAGCTAACCATACCACATTTTTATGTTGCGTACAACTTAATATTCTCACATCCTTATATAAATCAATAGGATTATTTGAATAAACTTGTAGAGAGGATATATCATATGTATTGAGATTGGAATTAATGTAATATAAGCTAACATGCAGGACATCCCCTTTAGCCTGATTTCCAGGTTCGTACCTCCTTGCAACTTCGCTTGAAACTAACAGACGCTGATGAACTGAAGCTCCTTGATATACAACGCGCATTGCTGGTTTGTCCCTGTGGTGTACGATCTCACCCAATGTTTTGAGCCAAACCATGTATAAATGTTTCTCATCACAAATTTTCAAGTTCACACATGGCTGATCAGTACAGATCGTATGGTCGTCTTCTCAGTTGATGTTAATTCTGGAACAACATATGAGTGATACAACCAAGGAATTCATCCATTGTTGAGAAAAGAAAGTATGAATAACATCGAATTTCAGTATTTTACCTCTAGAAGTGATCTACGTGTAAACCCAAGTAATTCCTTTTTTGCATCTCTCTTTCCATTCTGTTCTATTATGCGAGCGTACCCCTTGATCCCGTTGAAGGACTTGAGACGTTTTTGATGAAGGAAACCCATAGAAACGTTGATTAGGGTTTAAGTTGGGTAACACGATTTGGATCTTCTCATTCTCGGTTGTGGGCCTAGATATCTTTGCCTCTCTACTACCAGTCCAACCCAACACAGATGGATCTTGAGTTGAATAATGCACTGGACTTAGTCCAATGTTTGGCAGATTACGGAAACGATGGGATAGAGTACAGACCAATGGAAATAACCCCTCCTCAACGTCGTTGAGGAATTAGATTATAGCAGAACATAACAAGATAACAGAAGCGCTTACAGGAACTTCAAGTATGAGGCGGGGTTTTAGGGTTTCTTTTGATCGATGAAGATTTTAGAATTATCGATCTTTTTACACACAATGCTTTTAGGGTTTCTTTTGATTGAAGAGGATTTTACAACATACGAAGAAAAGAAGGACGAGAGTATCAAGGCGGGGTGTTTGATTTTTTGGATTTCATCCCCCCCTAGCAATTAAGAAATTGGAGAACGCGCGTTCCTAAAAAATATAAAGCGACAGTTTTAGACGACACACACTTTTATGATAGGGGCCCTCCGTGTTTTTAATTTTTTTTTTGTTGGACACTATTTATAGGGCTCGCACAAATGCGTGTCTTTTATCCTTCAAATTTTGCAAAACTGATATTATTTTTTAGGGTACGCTCAAATGCACGTCCTCTATCAGCGAGTGTCATTGTTTGCACGTCATTAAAGGGCTAATTTCTAGTAGTGACATCAAATCATTAAATGACATTAAGATCTTACAACAATTACCAACAATATCCAATATTCCTCATAAGTTCGGGAATATGAACATTTAATCTTTGATTACACTAATTTTTTTTATCTAATTACAACTAATTAAGTGCATGTTACTAACATCAAATCATAAAACATATACGAATTTCATAATTTGATTAACTAGATTGATAAGAACCCTAATTCATTGATCAAGTGTAAAGAGAACCAATCAAACATATAATTAAGATCAAATCAAAGATTACTATATGATAAACATAAAATCAATTGCAAATTACAACTTAACAACAAACACTTAGGAATCCAGAATCAGAAATGATTGAGAAATTAGCCACACATGTCTAAGTTAACTACAAATCTAACAAGTATGATCTTCAAATCAACTTACAAAAATCAAATTAAAGTGTTTCCAAAGTGTTAGATGATGATATAAACTTCCCAAAATCACCCCCTTGAAGTTCCAAGTCGAAGTCATGTTTGAATATACCAGAAGAACATGATAAATCGGAAGTTAAGAATTCAAATTTTGATAAGATCACGTTACACGGACCGTGTAACGTATTCCTTGCCATTACACGGCCGTGTAATGACTCTGATGTGCTGAAATACTTCCAAAGTGCGGCCGTGTAACGTATGCCTTGCCAAAGCGTGGATCGTGTAATGAACTGTAAGATAGGAAATCTCCAAATTTCTTCATTTCTTCAATTTAGCTCCGAAAGTTCCTAAATTTCACCGAGAGCTTCCCTTGACCATCCTAAGCATGCTCCAATCTTCAAATCACCCTGAAATATCCATAAAAGTGGTGAAATATCGATAGATCCTCTATAATGTCCTTAAATGCAAAATGAATGAATATTACATTAAAAATGCAATGCAATACTATAAATAAACATGAAATTAGCTTATGAAAAGGTGCAATTTGTTGGATTAGTGTCTAAGTCCATAACTATTTTGGTATGTACTTGACCCGATGGTGCATGGTCCTTTTGGGTTACCTTCACCAAAGCAACTTGATAGGATGAATAATGGAGAGAAAGGATTAAATATGATTTATTAATATATTAATAATGTATTAAAGGAGAAATCATATTGTTTAATTAATATTAGTCAATAATTAATTGGTAATTAGTTTTGTGACTAAAAGAGATTAATTAAACTTAAGGGACTAGAATTGTAATTATAAGATAATTGCAATTTGGGCTATGGATTTTCTTATATTAAGGAGTGGACGAATTCTATGGGGAAACCTATAAGAAATCGTCCAAGGTCTTAGGAAAAGGATTCCATGGGTTGCTTAGGGCTTAAGCATCCAAATTAGGGTTTCCTTGTTAGATAACCCTAATAGCCTCACTATATATAGACCCCTAAAGGACCAAAAATGTGGCTAAGCTTTTTTCTAGGGTTTCACACATTTTTGGGCAGCCTCCATCCTCTCTCCTCTTCATCCTCTTGCTCTTGGTGTTTGTGAGCCATTAGAGGAGTGACATTTGTGACTCTAAGCTTTCTAAAGTAAATACAAGGAGGAATTGGATTGTTGTTGCTACATAACAATCAAGGTAATGTCTCAAACCCATTCTTATGTTAATATGATTACTTGTATGCTAGAATTAGGGTTTATAGTCTTGGATAACTTTCATGTACAATAGAGAAACCTAGATCCAAGCATTAGGGTTTGTATGAGCACATAGGATGTTCTTATGACCAAAAAAACCCATCACAATTTATGCACCTAACAAGTTCAGAGGTGTATTTTTCCTGATTGATGAATATTCCATGCGGACTTGTTTGACTTGAAGACCTAGAAAGAAATTAATCTCACTATTCATGCTTATTTCAAATTTACTGTTCACGAGCTTTGCAAATTCATGCACCATTCCCTGATCTGTAGATCCGAAGATGATATCATCCACATATATTTGCACAAGCATAAGGTGATTACCGTTTACTTTTCTAAATAAAGTGGGATCAATCACTCCTCTTTTGTACCCAGATGAGACAATAAATTCTAAGAGAGTCTCGTAGCATGCTCTAGGAGCTTGCTTCAGACCATAGACTGCTTTTTTAAGTTTATAGCAATGATCAGGAAATTCAAGACTTTCGAAGCAAGGAGGTTGCTGAAGATAAACCTCCTATTTTAATTCACCATTGAGAAAAAAACTTTTCACATCCATTTGATGTACTTTGATGATCTTGTGAGCTGCGTATGCTAATAAGATTCAGATGGTTTCCATTCATGCCACCGGAGCATACTTTTCATCATAGTCAATACCTTCAAGTTGACTAGATCCCTTGGAAACTAGTTAGATAATAACTTGACGAAATTTCTTCATCATAGTCAATAACGAATATTATACCTTCTAAAAATGTTGAGAAAATTTGTTACAAGTTAGATAATAACTTGACGAAATTTCTTGATCTATGAATTTATCGAGTAACGATGTTATTTTATAATTTGAATTAGAATCGGTTTCCTGAAAACGATAGAATGAGAACCCATGTGTTCAAAAATATTATAATAACACGGCTTCGGGTAACGGGATTTTTTTTAAAATGGTTACGTTTGATTCCATCAACGAAATTTCACACTCATTCTTTCCTCTAGCCATAAATGCATCGGCACCTTCCCCTCTATTTCACTCTCATTTTTACTACAAACAATCACTACTTCTTTCTCTCAGTATCATAGCAGAAAAACAACTTTCTTACAGTCCCTACCTTCTCCACGAAACCCATCAAAAACAGAAAAAAAATGGAGCTGCTGCCTCCTTCCTTTTTAGCTTCCTGTCACAACATTTAGCACCTGTCTTCAACCCAATTTTATCCCAAAAATACCCGTTAAACATGTCTCCTGTTACCGCTATGTTTGAAGTCAACAAAACTGTCCCAAAACTCTTCTTCTTATTGTGATCTTGCTAAATCCTCGAGACCCAAAACAGTGAAAAAAAGTGTTGTCTTTCGAGTGACTTTTAACATCCAGGAACCCACTATTTTGTTGTCCCTCTTCCCTTTTCTCCCTTCAAACCATCCCCATCACCACTTTTTTCCTTCAATTTTGATTGGATCCATAAGTCAAAATGATGGCTTAATCACATCCCCTGTTTCCTTGTTTATTACTTGACTAAAATCACTCAAATACCCTCTTTAGTTGCTGAATTTTCGAGAACCTACACACACAAATAGTTGCTAAATTCTAGGTACCAAATAAGCTCCTAAAAACCTTCATGTTGCTGCAATTTTTCAAGATCATAACAACCCATTTGAAATCCATTTTTGAGTGATATAGATCCCATGACAACCTCTTCCATGATGCCTAGAAAGATGGTGTTCAACTCATGATATAACAATATTTTATGATAGTATTAGAACAAAGGTATACATAAAACTTTTACTTATGTTTTACATCTTAAAAATAACCCACAAGGTGTTATGAATAGCTAGTTATAATATCTAACTTAATCTATCATCATCTATGTTATGTCCTCCCAAAGAATACTTCTGTCACGAGCCTTCGAGAAATCGAGAACATCTCGACATCTTTGAACCCGATAACGACAAGCAACTAAAGTGAGTTTTTCTACGGCCCCTCTTTTATGTTTTACAAGTTTTGGGGGTGAATACACACTAAATAAATATAGTTGAAAGATTTAAAGGTTTTGCTAGCTAAAAATGCAAGTTATGTCACTAAACATATATATGCTTAAATTTCAGCTTTTCACAGAAAAGTTGTGGTGTGTTCACGGACTGTTTTTCTCTCCTTAAACTCAATGGATTTCAAAACTTTACAATATGGTAATAGTTTAGATGTATACCTTTCCAAGGACTACTTGCACATGTTCATACGATTTTTCTACACTTTATAATGATTTTTACAAAACTGTCTATCATTTCAGAACATTTCCGGACCTGTCTGTAAAAATGAACATTTTCACTCAGGTTAGGAACCACTTAGGGTCAGGGTAAAAATTATGGAAAAATTAGACTTATTTAAACTTTGAGAGTTTACGGATCTAGATTTCGACTTACGATGATTTTTTCATGGTTTTTCTAAAAACATCGACAAAATTGCCCTTTTGATTTATCTTGCTCTTTTGGACTTTCAAATGCATAAACAAAGTTTTGTGGTAAATGAGAAATACATGAATAATGATATTGTTTAATTCACACATACTTTAATAGTTATAAAAGTGTAAATTATAAAAAATATTTCTAATATGATCATGTTGACAACCTCATAAGATATGATGAGTTGGACTATGTCGATTTTGGTCACTCACAGTCGGGGTGTTGTATAAACTTTGTTATTCACTTTCAGTCGGAGTACTGTCTAAACATATATATGGTCAGTTACAGTCTACGTACTGTTTATACTCGTATACGGGACACATACGACCTGTTAGAACCTTGGTAGTTTTACATTTTTAAGCATTACAACCAAAAGTCTTTAAATCTAAACAATCGGGAATTATAACAAAGTCCCGAATATAAATATACTAATACTCCAGGAAAAGGGTGTATGTAGCATGAATAATGTTTGTAGATCATTAAAACGATTGTTAGTGTTTATTTATATAAATACTTAATATTTTGCTTCCCAAAAATATGTTAAAAATTTATTTTTATTGTAAGAAAGTAACATGGGTACTCGTACTAGATTTCCGTTCTCACGCAAGCATGTCGGTAACATTGTCGACCATGTTTTGCACAACTTATGTTGTTAAAACATTCCTCATTTTATAAAGATTTTTTTTTATGAAACTCACGAAGTCAAAACCTGTGGAACTCACCAACAATTTTTGTTGACGTATTTTAAAAATGTGTATTTTCAGGTAACTAAGGAGCCGGAGGTAGGACATCGGTTCTAAGGAAATTATAGTTCCTTTCTTTTGGGAATAATCTTGAACTATTTTTATTTACTGTTGTGTGTTTAAACTATGAATTTGTAATTTCAATTCCAACACTTTAAGGTTTGTAATATATTGATTTAAATATATTAAGTGTTTGATATATGTGGTTAACTGTGATCCAATATTATAACGTCGCAACCTCGATAATTTCCGCTGTCGGTCGGGGTGTGACATATTTAGTGACACATCATCAGATAGCGTAGGACCAAATACTTCAGCATGTTGCATTTGGGCTTCAGGAGACACAAGAACCTCAGATAGTTTAGCAGTCTCTGTTGGGTCGAAGAGATCATCATAGTTAACTTCAACTATGTTTAATGGACCCAAAGAGTCAGGAACATCACATTCTAGGATTGCTTTGGTTTCGGTAGATGGAGCAGTGTTGTGGACATAATAATCATCAAACTTTACATCAAAACTTTCGACTATTAGACTTGTACATCTTATGAGAGCCCTATAGGCTACCTTGTTCGTTGAGTAGCCAAGGAAGATACCTTCATCAGATTTTGGTGCAAACTTGTTGAGATGATCCTTGTTGTTAGTAACAAAACATCTGCACCCAAATATATGAAAGAATCGGACATTAGGCTTTTTGTTGTTAAGGCCCTCATATGGTGTTTTGCTGAGACGTTTGCACACAATTCTTCGATTCTGCACAAAGCATGTTGTGGCCACCGCTTCAGCCCTAAAGTAGAGATGAAGGTTGGTAAAATTGAGCATTGATATGGGTGCTTCTACCAGAGTGCGGTTCCTTCGCTCTACTACTCCATTCTGTTGTGGTGTGTATGGAGCTGAGAAATTGTGACTTAGGCTCTTGGAAATCAAGAAACTATTTAGATGATGATTTGTGAACCCGGTTCCATTGTCACTTCGGATGCAACGCACTGGTAATTTTATTTGAAGCTCTATCTCCTTGATAAAATTGATGAGTGCCTGCGGTGTTTCTGAGTTAAGTCTAAGAAAGAAAACCTATGTGAAATGTGTGAAGTCATCTACTATAACCAGTATGTATTTCTTATGGTGAAGACTGCCTGCGGTGGATAGACCGTAGAGATCAATATGGAGAAGTTCCAGTGGTTTTGAGATTGAGGAGTCGATCACCATAGGATGACTTGCTTTGGACTATTTGTCACACTCACATGCATGGCAGAGAGTGTCATTGTGATACTTAAGAATAGGGAGACCTCGGACAAGTTCCCTTTTGACAAGGTTGTTGATATACTAGAAATTGAGATGAGCGAGCTTGTGGTGCCAGAGCCATCTAACTTCGGATATGGATTTTGATAGGAAACATAGTTGTGGTTTGCCGATGATCAGAGAGACATCCAGATGATACATAGTACCTTCAGATATGGATTTGATCAGACAAGTGCTCCTATCGCTTGTCATTATGTACCAGAATTGGTTATCAAATTCAACCCGATGGACTGCCTTACATAGTTGGCCAACACTAATGAGATTGTGTTTAAGACCTTCCACATAAGTGACCTTTTGGATAGAAAATTTTCCAGTAGTAAGAACACTATAACCTCGAATGATCTCGTTTGCGTTGTTTCCAAATGTGAAGTTACCCACGTTGCAAAATGGCCTTAAATCCCGAAGGTACTCCAACCCTCCGGTCATATGTAGGAGAAGGCAGTGTCGATTAACCATTCTTCTTCTTGGTCCTCCTTGAATAAACCCTGAGATTTAAACGGTCAGTTTGGGTGCCCAAACGAGTTTGGAGCCCGGGACAACATATGAAGTCTTAATTGATGCATGATACGAGGTTGCAGGGACAAGTTTCGTGTCAACTTTTAAACCTAGTCCTGGTATTGGAGATTTTTTGGAGTTTTGTGAGATTGAGAGAAGTTACGAGGTTTTTGAAAAGAATAAAATTTGACATGAGAAGAAATATTTTGACACTAACATTTGCAAACTGAACTTTTGTCATTTACCTTGACTTTTTGTTTGGTCAGTGGTCTTCGTGAGGAAGTATGCTTGTGACCAATCTGAGGGTTGTGAGGTCTGACAGTGGTATTGGTAAGATTTGAAAAAGCAGGTTTTGTAGGTGTAAAAGCACGTGTAGACCTTTTGTGAAGTGATTTCTTAAAACTTTTATGTGACTTTAAGAGTGCTGGAGTTGGCAAAATACCCTTCCATTTTGGATCATCTAAGGAATAGATTTGAAAACCGTTGCTTTGAAAAGACTTTACATTCTTTTGGGTTGTGTCAGATGAATTTGGAATGGATTTAGAAACTGTACATTCCTTTTTCTTTGTTTTCTTGACTGCAGAGTTTTTGGAAAAATAATTTGAGAAAACAAGTTTTTCTGGACTCCAAGACTTAGGAATTTTGACAAATTGCTTTTGTTTTGAAGGATTTTCCCCCTTTTTCCATGGGATCGAATTTCTTATTTGAAATCCTTTTTTCGCCTCGGTTTTAGGAGTACCACAGTTAGTGACATTCAGTTGCGGTTTGCTTGAAACATTTGGTAATTTTGAAAAACGAGGACTTGATTCATCCGAACTGGAGAGTTCAGGATTCAGGGAACATTGACGAACTTCAAAGTTTTCGATTGGTAATTCATGATGAATTAGTCGGATGGTCATGGTATTTTTTACTATGGTCTGCGGTTCGGAGCTTTGAACAACCGCATAATAAGTCTGACTGGATACATTGGTGGAACAATTGATGGAAGGTAGATGGACAGACTGCGGTTCATGACTCCAATACGGGATACTGCAGTCAGACGGCAGAGACGGAAAGTCCATTGAGACTTCAGGACCTTCCAAGACAATTTCCTCATCAATAATTGATGAAGTCTGAGAATTAGGAAGAGTTGTGCTATCTATAGGATTATAAAATTCAGGGAGAATTTACTCGATAACACAATTGTTACTCAGATCGTGAAGTCTACCAAAGTGAGCTTTGATATCTTCAGGAAATGTTTTGTCATTGACTAGAAACAAAAATTTACGGTCCAGAGGGACGTATGGACGGTCCTTAGTGAATCGGGGTGATGAGTCTGTTGCGGTAGAGTACCCATTGGACCAACCCATCAGTAGTTCCATTGTTAACAAGATTCTCGATGGCTTCACTTTCATTAAATAGTTTCTCTATTAAAATATTTAAACGTACAATTTCACTTTGAGCTAAATCTCTCAGGTTCAAAGCTATTTCTAATTGTGTTTCACTCAACATTCTTGCATCTTTCTCTAACATTAAGTCCTTTTCTAACATATCCATTTTGAGTCTTTTGTTGTCCAATCGTCCTCTTACATGAAAGATCTCCTGGGATGCAATGTTCTTCTCATCTAATTCTTTGTTATAGTCTCTAAGGATGGCAACACATGTATCATTAAGATTGTCTATGAAGGGATAACAATCATCCATGCTAAAATTTAGAGTTTGAATCATAAATTTTACCTGTTCGACAATGCTGAATGTCCCATCTTCTGCCATATAGCAATAATTCTTCTCCATCATTGTAGAGCCATCCTCATCAGCAGTCACTATCATACAAATCTTCCCCTTTCCTTTGACGCTGCTGATGTCCTCATCTTCATCCCCAGAGGACCAAACTTGATGGTCTCTTTTTACTTGAGCAACATATGCCCTTCCTTTTTCTTTTTCCTCCATTTCTTGAGCTATTCTGAGATAGAATGCTCTATCTTTTACTACATTTTCCTTGCAGTCTTTGGTAAAATGATTCTCTTTGTTGCACTTGAGACATATCACAACGTCACTTTTGTCTTCTGAGGGAGTACTGGAGTTAGTGGTTTGGATGGACTTTGGTGGCTGCTTGGGCTGATTATTTTGAGACTGCGGTGGTGGGTAAGTGTTTTTAGTGAAACAAGAGTGATTGTTTTGAGAGCTAAGATTGTGGTTGAAGGGTGTTTTGTTATACTGCTGATTCTTTCGAAATGAAAGAGGTGGTAATCGGTTGAATTGTTGGCTGACAAGAGCGATTGCATTCTGAAATTCTTCTTCGTCATCATACTCTGAGTCTGCTTCATATGAATGGGGAGGGTTGTCATATGCGGTGGAGTATGATTGAGATTGAGGAGATTGTGCTACGAGAGCAAGTGGACCACCGAAATCTGCACAATCTTTGAGTACGGTAGACTCTTGGGCTTGCAGTTCACCGTAGAGCTTATAGAGAGACTGAGAATGAATTTTTCTATCCCCTTGAACAATCATTTTGGCAGTCGCCCAGTGTCTTCCTAAACCGTTTAGAAATTGAAGATTTGTTTCATGGTTGCTTCGGACCGTGCCAGCATTGGATAGCATTGGATAACTCGACGAGTTGAGTCGTTTTGTCCCGATTCAGTTTAAGGTAGAACTCGACGAGTTTGTGAAGCGACTTAATGAGTTGATTCGCCAAATCACGACTATGAGTAGCCATAGAAATCGAAGAGTCAGGGGGATGACTCGACGAGTTCGATCACGATTTCAGGGTTTTCGATTTATAGAACTTGGCGAGTTGATGAGCCAACTTGGCGAGGTGAGTCAACCCAGAGCGTTGACTTTGTCCATAATGTTGACTTTGACCAAGGGTAAAATCGTCATTTTACCCTAAGAAGGATTATTAGATTTTGACTAAGTGTTATTGTGATAATGATAGTCGGGGAGTCGTTGCAACAGCCGTCAGAGATTCCTCACTACGAGATATCACAGTCAGCTTTACGAGGTGAGTTTCCTTCAGTAGGAATGGGTCGAAGGCACCAATGTCGAACCGTGTAGAGTAGCTAAGTGTGGAGCTGGCACATATCTTAGAATTGTTTATGATTATTAGCTAAGTGTGGGCAGGGCCCGTATCTTAGTATTATCTGAGTATGTTTATGAATTGGTAGATTATGGTATACTTATTGTCTGTGTGATACTTGTATGTACGTTTAGGTAACGGAGTGTGGGCGGGGGCCCGTATCCTCCGTATAGCAAAGTGCAGGAGACGCCCGCATCTCCTAGTTAGCAGAGTCTGGGCGAGTCCCATATCTCTGAGATAGTTGAGTGTGGGGGAGGCCCGTAACTCATAGTTAGCTGAGTGTGGGCTGGGGGCGTATCTTCAAGTTTTTTCCTTGACCTTTCCAAGGGTTTCTTCCATTTCGCGAAGGTTATCTAGAAGGCGGATTTGGTATTTGGATATTATTTGTATCAATGATTTGGCCAATCATGAATAATCTCCCTAATCCAGCGGATCTTGCCCCCTTGTCCGGGTCGATACCATCCTATCTTCTAAGTGACAGACTTGAGCATGAATTTCTAAAGTGTGGGAGAGGCCCGTATCTCCTAGTTGTATGTTATATGATATGTGTATGGTATGTGGTAGTTTAGGGAGACTCACTAAGCTTCGTGCTTATAGTTTTCAGTTTTGGTTTCAGGTACTTTCGGTATCAAAAGGAAGAGCTCGAGATGACTGCATTGCACACACCACAAAATTTTTACCTGTGCGGATTTACTCTGATGTTTTGATATATGATTTGGATACAGTGTTTGACATGATTACTTTGAGATAATACCAGCATACAATCCAAAGGGCCGACATTGGTGCCTTCGACCCTGTTAGTATAGTAAGCAAAAATCACCTCTCAAGACTTGATAAAGTAGGCGACTTTAAGTCCATGGACGCCATGAGACATCCAGATCTGAAGTCATAGCTTTATAAGTTGCTCAAATCCCAAAATAGGTTAATAATGGCCATAAACTTTCAAATGAAGAGATCTAGCAAAAGGATGGTTAAGGTATCGAATTTATACCTCATAATGATGACGACAACAATGAAAATCCCGAATCTAAAGCCTTCCTCTGAATCAATCCACTTCAAGCTTCAAGTTGCTTCCAAAAGAGCACAAACAAATCACACTCCAAGCTCACACACACTCAAAATGAGAAATGAGGCATAAATTAGGGTTTCTCTGGACTGAGGGGACGTTAAGGGAGGCCAGCAATGAGTAATAAGTTCTTTAAATAGGGTGCAAAACCTATAATTTAGGGTTTCATAAGCAGCCGACAACTCATCGAGTTTTTCTTAACAACTCTTCGAGTTGAGAACTTCCAACTCGCCGAATCTGAGGCCATCAACTCGACGCGTTCAAAAGAAGAATGTGTCTTTTAAGAAATAAATCTCGTACCTGAGAGTCGGGATGATACATCTGATTCAAAAGAGAAGGGCCCGACATAATGGTACAACATCCTCCCCTCATGATTTTGCAAACTTAATAATTGTACTATGATGTTTTGAATATTATGGTTTGGTTTTAGATTTTGAAACAATTGGTGGATGATTTGATTAACTTTCAATGAAAAATTTTATTACTATTTTTGGGACATTACAAGCTGGTATCAAATCCCTTGTTTGAGGGATATAGGCACGTTTTTGGGTGTGTCATAACTCAAACGGAGGAAACGATAATTCTTTTTAAGAAAAACGAAATTGAATTTCTAAAAAGATTTGTTTACCGAGTAAAAAGTGGTGCGATGTGTGTAATCACCCGAACTTAAGTAAGTGGTTCCTAAATTACTCGTACTTATGTGTTATGATCAATACGCTTGATATGTGAATTGCACTCTTTAGTTGGGCTAGGGATACTTTTAGGAATTGTATGATAGAATTGACTGATTTGTGTAATGCCCAATTGTGACATCCCCTTTTTTACGGCCATAAAAGACCGATTTGTTTATGGTTTATTTTAAAAATCAGAGTAACCTTTTAAAGAAAAGAGTTGCGGAATTTGTTCCCGGAAAAACATGATAAATATGTTATCAAAGCATCTCCGAAGAAATGTATTTTATTCATTTTAAAACATTGGGATTTCATTCATCAATACAAAAACATAAGCATAAACAGAACTTACATTCATTATCACTAGTGATTTATGTCTCCTTAATCTATCAGTGTAATGTAACTTCATATCGACACCTATGATACAAATAAACTGAGTGGGTTAGGTTGGGAAACCTGGTAAGTACATAGGGTTTTCAACCCACAATATTATAATTATTATGTTTAATCATCAAACAATTAACCCACTTACCCATCCCCATTATCTTCGTTATTCTTAATGGTCTACCTTAAGAATCATCTATCCTACATTCATTCATTCCGAAGTCCATCGCTTCCAGGGTTCATATGACAGGCACTAAGTCCATAGCTGCCAATGCTCGTTCATAAAGCACTAAATCCATAGCTGCTAATCTTCATTTATCGGGCACTAAGTCCATAGCTACCAACGTTTATCTAACAGGTACTAAGTCCATAGCTACCAACGTTTCTCTAACATGTACTAAGTCCATAGCCACCATTGTTTATCTAATAGGCACTAAGTCCATAGTTGCCGATGTTATTTATTAGACACTAAGTCTATCGCTGCTAATGTTTACTCATACCATCTTTCATCTATCATCGTTCATCTACCCATGTTTTACCCAACATATTCGTAGATATAAATTAAATATACATTTTAAATCGTTTAAAACATGTATAAAATTGTTCATCCAGCAAAGAAAGAAAGTACTCAAATAATTTGCACAAATAGAACGTAATTTATATAAAATGCTTCATATCTATGTGTAAGATGAAAGTAGATACGCACTCACTTGTTAAAGTGATGATTCCAAACTTGGGCACTGGTTTGCTTTTAACGATTCTATTTTCCTTCGACGAAACCTAGCATTATTATCGTTAAGTTTTCATCTAATCTTTATTTTGACTAATTATTAGTCTAGATTCATCATTAACTCAAAGTCTACTTCATGATCTATCAAGTAACGAACAACCACGTAGGATCATATCGGAAGTAGGGTCCGTTTGGTATACGAAATATACTGTTTAGAAATCCCACTTTAAACACCTCACTAAATCATAGCCTAGACATCATCCCTGTAAGTAGATCAATTAGTATAAGGACTTCAAATCACTGATAAATTTTATTTATAGATTCGTAATAACGATATTATAAGCTATATTTAAAGTAGGGTAGCATAGCTTACTTAGCTAGGAGTCGGGCTTTGCAGGGGAAAAACATCATCGCTAAAACTTTCTAAGAAAGATTCTTGTAGCGCTTCAACGCTCACCTTACTGTACTAAAAACTACAGAAAGAGAAGTCGAATCTCGAGGCACTGAAATGCTCGGGGGATAAGAAGAGAAAGACTCATGAATCATTAGAACGGTGCAAGAAATATGAGAACCTAGAGGCTCTTATTTATAGTAATTGAGTTGTAACACCCCGTTCTTTAAGTGTTTAACTATGAGTCCCTGAGATTTTAGAGGAAGGGTAATTCTGGTCCTTTTTCGGGAAATGGGTTCTATCCGAGAAAGTTTCGGGTTGGTGTATGTTGTTAGAAGCATTGGGCTTCTCGTCACCCTCGTATTAATGTAAAGTTATTTGGGAGCGGGTTTAGATTAGAGGAGTTGCGGTGTTTTTAAGTTGATCATTGTTGTAGTTCTTTGTGGAGTAAGTGGGGAAAAGGTCCCATGCATGCATGACATGCATGCATGCAATTAATGGTGAAGTTTGGCTGGGTACGCCCAGCATAAGCTGGATGTACGCCCAATGTAATAGGGTGAATGATGCGGGTTGGCCGGGTGAGTACGCCCAGCATACTCTCAGAAACTCCAAACCCTAATTTCGGGTCAGCCACTATATAAGGAACATGTTGGTTCACCCCTTAGCCTCCTTATACTCATCCTTAACCTCAGAAAACCCTAGAAGACCCGTATTCCTCCATTGTTGGTTGTGTTTGACCTTGGGAAACTCTTTTTGGCAAAAGAAAGACTTGAAGGAGAAAATAGGAGTTGTCAAATAAGAAGAAGAACGTGTGGGGCTTGTAGATCTGAAGAGATACCACCCTTTGGATCTTGTTTGAGGTATAAAGTTTCTTGCTTGACCTTCATATTGCATAGATCTATGTATTTTGAAGCTTTGTCACCATTCTTGTCTCAAAAGTCCTCACCTTGTTGCATATTTCGATTTGGTCAAGATTATCTGTCCTTTCAGACCTTTGGAGAGGTCTTGAGTAATAAAAATGAGGTCCCAAGGGCTGTGGTTGTTCCATATATGAGATATATAGGTCTTAATGGATTAAGACCTTGGATTAAGAGCTTAAGGACGTCCCAAGTGATAAAATCTGAGATTTTATGAATTCTAATCATATTTGATCTATGGATCTGAAGTTTGGGCTTAAGAGCTTAAGCTATTAAGAGGTTAAAAGGGCTTTATGAGCACTGCAGTTACGCCCCGCGTAACCTCTGAGTACGCCCCGTGTAGCGGGCCAGTGCCCCGTTTTCCTTTGGAGATCATTGCAGTACGCCCAGCGTACCAAGGAGGGTACGCCCAGCGTACTCCTCCTGTGGACTTCAATTTTGGGCCTTTGGAGTTGGGCCATTTGTGTGTTTTTGGTGTTTGGGCCAAGTCTGGAAATTATGAATAGAGTATTTTGGGCCCATTTAATGTTATGGACATTCAATCTATGCCCATTTGGTGAGGTGGGCCCAATTTGGTAAATTGGGCCAATGTTGGACTTGGAATGAGATTTGGACTTTGGTCTTGGCCCGATAAGTGAAAGTATGATTGACCTAATGTTTATTTTGTCATGATGGTTAGTTCGGGATTTGCGGTGAGTTGGTGATTCGAGAGTCTGCTTCTTCAGTTCAGAGTATCGACATTCGCGAGGTGAGTTATCCTCACTATATCGACAGGGTCTAAGGCACCAACGCCGGCCCTTTATTGGATTGAGATTTGGATATGGTTGGTATGTTATTGCTTGATATGTCTGCATCCTGGTAGCTAGGATGGTATATGCTAGAGACCTGGTTAAGGTCGATTTCCCGATATATAGAGTGATGATATGCTAGTGACCGGTTAGGTTGGTATCCTGGTTAGGGTAATGATATGTTATTTGATCTGCTTGATCGGTTTGTGGACTATGATTGTTATACGATTGTATGTTATGTGCACATGGTTGTTTGGACTGGAGTTTGGTTGAGGCGGGTCCTGCTTTTTTCTGTAGGCCAAGATACCCAGGGCGGACCGGTTGTTCCGAAGGCCCAGCGAGCGGTCCGGATAAGCTGTAAGCCCCACAAGGGCGGACCAGACGTGCCGAGGCTTGGAGAGTGGACCAGGTCGACTGAAGGCCCGACGTGGGCGGACCAGTCATACTGTAGACTCGGAGAGTGGACCAGGTAGGTTGAAGGCCCAGTGCGGGCGGACCAACCACACTACAGACTCGAAGGACATGACTAGACACGGAGGGTGGACTGAAGGCCGATACGGCGGACCAGTCACACAGTAGACCGATATGCATGGTTGTTCTATGTTTTGTTATGTTATGTATGCTATTTATGTTATGGGCCGGAAGGCAATATGTTCTGGGTCGGAAGGCAATATGTTTTGGACCGGAAGGTCGTAGCCTGGAAGGGCGTATGTGCAGTTGGTATTTTGGGGGTATCCCACTAAGCTTTTGGGCTTATAGTTGTGGTTTAAATGTTTTTCAGGTTCTTCAGGAGACCGTGGCAAGGCGAAGGCGTGATCGTACCGTTCCTCGTGTTTGTGTTTATGACATGATTCTGGGAATGCTTTGATAATAAATGTATTGAAAACCTTTTTGTAATAACGTTATTAAAATGGATTGTTTTTGAAAAGTTTAAATTGTGTTGAAATTTTTGGTTGTTACAAGTTGGTATTAGAGCCTTGGTTTGAGTGAATTGGAGGAACATTCGTGTGAATCCAGTCTCAAATCAAGGAGAGTTTTTAAAAAAGGAATTAAAATGGTTTTCAAATTAAGTAAAAAGAGGACGCGGAGGTACGATCAGTCGGAGCCAGTAAGTAACCCCAAAATACCATACATGATAATTGTTTTCGAGCTTTAATAGAACAGCATGCTAGTACTAGGCTAGGGATCTTCAGGATTTCATGATAATGTTGCCTGTTTTATGATGCCTGCTAGCCTAGGGTTTTCCTCTGTATGAGATTTCCAGTGTTCCTCTAGGAGTGAGGATCGATCGCTTGCTATGTATATTTGTCACTAGGGTGTTGTGGTAGTACTTCATACAAATATGGGTAGGTGTGGAAGGTAGTATGGGCCCGTACTACTGAAAGCATAGGACCCATACGCATATCAAGGAAACCATGACCTCTAGGGTTGGGTTGAGAGTTGGTTCCCGGGATAGTGGGAAGTGTCTGAGGTTTTGTGGTTTATTTTCAGTATGGAGATTTCGAGGCATGCAGGGAGTGGATTCGGGTCAGGATCGAGTGCAGGAGAAGGAGTTCCGGACGGGTCAGTACCGCCCGAGGTTATCGGTCAGATGAGTACGTGCGAGTTGGATGCGAGGATTCGTGAGATCCTGCATGATGAGGTTGTTGCATTGTTCCGAGCCGAGCTGCCGGAACTGTTTGGGTCGATCAAAACCGCCATGGTGGAGTATTTTGATGAGCCCTATGCGGCTCTCACAGAGACGGCTTCCGCGGCGGCTACAACGACTATAGCAGTGGCAGGGGGGAGCTAGTAGAGGTTTTCAATATCCGGACTTCGATAATACGAAGCCTCCCACCTTTGATGGAGTTCAGGATCTGATCGTTGCTATGAGATGGTTATCAGACGTGGAGGGGTGTTTCTTCACGTGTTCATCCCCTGCTGATCAGAGGGTAAGGTGTGCTCTGAACCTGTTAAGGCTCGGGGCAAAGGATTGGTGGAGATTAACTATGGGGTCATATTCGGATGCGCGGAGGGCTGCGGTTTCATGGGATCAATTCAGAGAGATGTTCAGCACTCGTTATGTTCCGCAGGTCGAGAGTGAGAGGTTGGCTCAGGAGTTCCTTGAGCTGAAGCAGGATTCGGAGTCGGTGACGGAAATCACCAGGATGCTTACTGAGAGGGCGATGTTTTGCCCTGAGTTTGCTTCGGAGCAGGCTCAGATGTCCCGATATCTAAGCATGCTAAAGAGAGACATCAGACAGTTTGTGTCCGCGTAGAGGTGCGAGACCTTGTTGGAGTTACAGGAGGCCGCCAGGTGGCGTGAGTTAGAGATTGAGTTGCAGTTGCGTGAGCTGAGGCAAGCTCCAGTGCAGACGCAGCCGGCGACAAAACGGTCTAAGACTGTTCATTCTAGGATGGGAGATCAGGGCATCCACGTTTGTGGAAAGTGTAGGAGGGGTCACACCGGAGTTTGTCGGTCCAGTGGTGCATGCCGCAAGTGCGGAAAGGAGGGGCACTATGCGAGGGATTGTTGACAGTCAGTGTCGGCTCAGGATTTGAGAATTTGTTATCATTGTCATCAGGTTGGGCACTTGAGGGTCAACTGCCCACGGCTTGTTGCAGGACCGGTGCAGGCTCCAGCATCGGCCACTTTGAGGATCACAGGCGGAGGTCAGGGTGGAGCGGAGCCCCCAAGGGCTCAGGGTCGTGCTTTTCAGCTTTCAGCAGAGGAGGTCAGAGCAGTGCCGGATGCAGCTGTGGGTATGTTCCTTTCTTGATATCTTGTTATCTTGTGATTATTGTGGTGTTTTATTCTCTGCTAGTCGTGTTGTATGGGTTTTTCATTTTGGTATCCCTTGTTCCTTGAGGGTTTGGTATGGTTATGGGTTAGTGTTTCGGGTTTTCGCTGGTTATCTTTTGTGAGGGTTATTAGTGGATGCGGCATTGGTTTGAATGTCGGGTAGCATCTGCAGTCTGAGGAGTGGATAATTAAGGATTAGGTTCCTTTCGAGCGGGTTGATCAGTGTGGGACTGTGTTTTTGCGAAGGTTGCTAGTGGTAGTGGGAATCAGTTCGCGTGTAAGTGTTGGGTTTTATGCAAGGTTATTTTGCGAGGTCGGTGATAGTGACCGATGGTTAATAGTCAGTGCCCTAAGTGGGGGAGAATTGGAAATTCTCCAGATGATCGATAGGCTTGGGAGACTGTTTAGATGCTTGGGATTCGATGGTATTTCTTTCAGCAGAGAGCAGGTTGGTATGGGTGAGTAGCAGACATGCGGGGTGGGATACAGACCTATGGCATTGATTGTGAAGGGCTTGGGATCAGGCTAGGATCGGGTATGTATAATGGAGATAGAGTTCGGAACCCCTAGAGGGCTAGAACAATATGCATGAGAGGATTTCCCGGAGAGATAACTCGGAGTGATGAATGTTAGTTGAGCGGTCCGGATAGACTGAAGGCCGGTAGGCATACCAGTCAGTCCGAAGGCTCGAGGGACGGTCTAGCCAGACTGAAGGCCCTGGAGGGCAGCCCAGATTGGCTGAAGGTTTTGAGAGTGGTCCAGATTGACTGACGACCTGGTGAGGTGGCCCAGTCATGCTGAAGACTCTGCAAGTATTATTGGATCGGTTCGAGGAAATGGGTTGGGTATGTTGTGATGTGTTAGCATTAGAAGGTCTGGCTCCGGGTATTGATTGTGATTAGTGGAGGTGGTGCATCGAATAGAGAGTCCTTGCGAGCAGGTTCAGGACATGGGTGTTGCATGGATAGCGGTCATGCTAAGGGAATGTAAATTCACGGAAGTGGGAGTAGCAGCGCAGGGTTATGATGGGAGTGGTCCAATTATGGTCATTGAGCAGCGAGATTACGGCAGTGGTATGGGAGCACATCCGGGGTGGATGGTTGCGGAGGCTCGGCAGGAATGCATGGATGGAATTTCGGAATTCCAGATAGATTAGTTATGTGGTGAAAATGCATCCGGAAGGGTGTTTGGAAGTGTCAGCAGTGTATCGGGGTTTCCTAACCGTAGGACACTAGAGTCAGTTTGGTGCGGTTATGAGATTGCGGTGGAAAACTCGTGGAAGTTGCTCTAGGGCTGAAGCTGTGTCATCCTGTCAGTGAGAAAGATAAATTTAGGTGTCAGATTTTGATGGTTGAGTCTTGGTTAGCTTGGTTCGGTGAATGCCAGGCGGTGCATTGCAGGGATAGTTTTGGAGTAGAGTTGTCGCAGGCTTCGAGGACGAAGCCTAATTTAAGTGGGGGAGAATTATTACACCCTATTCTTTAAGTGTTTAACTATGAGAGCCTGAGATTTTAGAGGAAGGGTAATTCTGGTCCTTTTTCGGGAAATGGGTTCTATCTGAGAAAGTTTCGGGCTGGTGTATGTTGTTAGAAGCATTGGGCTTCTCGTCACCCTCGTATGAATGTAAAGTTATTTGGGAGCGGGTTTAGATTAGAGGAGTTGCAGTGTTTTGAAGTTGATCATTGTTGTAGTTCTTCGTGGAGTAAGTGGGGAAAAGGTCCCATGCATGCAATTAATGGTGAAGTTTGGCGGGGTACGCCCAGCGTAAGCCGGATGTACGCCCAGCATAATAGGGTTAATGATGCGGGTTGGCCGGGTGAGTACGCCCAGCGTACTCTCAGAAACTCCAAACCCTAATTTAGGGTCAGCCACTATATAAGGAACATGTTGGTTCACCCCTTAGCCTCCTTATACTCATCCTTAACCTCAGAAAACCCTAGAAGACCCGTATTCCTCCATTGTTGGGTGTGTTTTGACCTTGGGAAACTCTTTTTGGAAAAAGTAAGGCTTGAAGGAGAAAAGAGGAGTTGTCAAAGAAGAAGAAGAACGTGTGGGGCTTGTAGATCTGAAGAGATACCACCCTTTGGAGCATGTTTGAGGTATAAAGTTTCTTGCTTGACCTTCATATTACATAGATCTATGTATTTTGAAGCTTTGTCACCATTCTTGTCCCAAAAGTCCTCACCGTGTTGCATATTTCTATTTGGTCAAGATTATCTGTCCTTTCAGACCTTTGGAGAGGTCTTAAGTGATAAAAATGAGGTCCCAAGGGTTGTGGTTGTTCCATGTATGAGATATATAGGTCTTAATGGATTAAGACCTTGGATTAAGAGCTTAGGGATGTCCCAATTGTTAAAATCTGAGACTTTATGAATTCTAATCATATTTGATCTATGGATCTGAAGTTTGGGCTTAAGAGCTTAAGCCATTAAGAGGTTAAAAGGACTTTATGAGCACTGCAGTTACGCCCCGTGTAACCTCTGAGTACGCCCCGCATAGCGGGCCAGTGCCCCGTTTTCCGTTGGAGATCATTGCAGTACGCCCAGCGTTCCAAGGAGGTTATGCCCAGCATACTCCTCCTATGGACTTCAATTTTGGGCCTTTTGAGTTGGGCCATTTGTGGGTTGTTGGTGTTTGGGCCAAGTCTGGAAATTATGAATAGAGTATTTTGGGCCCATTTAATGTTATGGACATTCAATCTATGCCCATTTGGTGAGGTGGGACCAATTTGGTAAATTGGGCCAATGTTGGACTTGGAATGAGATTTGGACTTTGGTCTTGGCCCGATAAGTGAAAGTATGATTGACCTAATGTTTATTTTGTCATGATGGTTAGTTCGGGATTTGCGGTGAGTTGGTGATTCGAGAGTCTGTTTCTTCAGTTCAGAGTATCGGCATTCGCGAGGTGAGTTATCCTCACTATATCGACAGGGTCTAAGGCACCAAGGCCGGCCCTTTATTGGATTGAGATTTGGATATGGTTGGTATGTTATTGCTTGATATGTCTGCATCCTGGTAGCTAGGATGGTATATGCTAGAGACCTGGTTTAGGTCGATTTCCCGATATGTAGAGTGATGCTATGCTAGTGACCGGTTAGGTTAGTATCCTGGTTAGGGTAATGATATGTTATGTGATCTGCGTGATCGGTTTGTGAACTATGATTGTTATACGATTGTATGTTATGTGCACATGGTTGTTTGGACTGGAGTTTGGTTGAGGCGGGTCCTGCTTTTTTCTGTAGGCCAAGATACCCAGGGCGGACCGGTTGTTCCGAAGGCCCAACGAGCGGTCCGGATAGGCTGTAGGCCCCACGAGGGCGGACCAGACGTGCCGAGGCTCGGAGAGTAGACCAGGCCGAGTGAAGGCCCGATGCGGGCACACCAGTCATACTATGGACTCGGAGAGTGGACCAGGTAGGTTGAAGGCCCGGTGCGGGCGGACCAACCACACTGCAGACTCGAAGGACATGACTAGACACGGAGGGTGGACTGAAGTCCGATAAGGCGGACCAATCACACAGTAGACCGATATGCATGGTCGTTCTATGATTTCTTATGTTATGTATGCTATTTATGTTATGGGCTGGAAAACAATATGTGATGGGTCGGAAGGCAATATGTTTTGGACCGGAAGGTCGTAGCCTGGAAGGGCGTATATGTGGTTGGTATTTTGGGGGTATCTCACTAAGCTTTCGGGCTTACAGTTGTGGTTTAAATGTTTTTCAGGAGACCGTGGCAAGGCGAAGGCGTGATCGTACCGCTCCTCGTGTTTATGTTTATGACATGATTCTGGGAATGCTTTGATAATAAATGTATTGAAAACCTTTTTGTAATAACGTTATTAAAATGGATTGATTTTGAGAAGTTTAAATTGTGTTGAAATTTTTGGTTGTTACATGATTTTCAAAATCCACCCTCTATAATACTATTTTAAATTTATTTAATGATATTTGTAGTAGACTAATGCTAAAGTATTCAACGCTAGTCTTATAACGACCGCATCGTCGATACCTTTCTAATGATGTATATATATATATATATATATATATATATATATATATATATATATATATATATATATATATATTGTCACACCCCGAAAACCAAAGTCGGAAACGTCTCTGGGGTTGACTCCAAGTTGAGTATCAAATCCAATGTACATAGTAAGCAAAGTAAACAACCATTACATTACATATCAAAGTTTACATTTGTTCAAAAGTAAAGTTGTACATTCGTAATACATAGTATATATGAACAAAAGTAGAGACGAGTCTTCTGTACGCTCCGTCTTCTCCAAAAGATTCGCTAGGTACCTATCTAATGTTGACCTGAGAATACAGCAGTTTGAAAATCAGCATAAAGCTGGTGAGTTCATAAGATGTTTGCTTTGTGAAAATGTACGAGTTTCCTTTAGTTTACCGAAAAGTTGTTATCCAAGAAAATCCCATATTTTCTTAAGAGAGAGATTGATGGATTGTTAGGTTATATGGTTCTGATTGTTTAACTATGATCCCAAGAAAGTCCCATACTTTCCTGATTATATATTACTAGTTGTAAAAGATGTAATGTTATTCAGTTTGTTACTATTTCTAGTTATATGAGTGTTACCCAGGAAAGCCCCATGCTTTCCTGCATGTTGGTTTCTAATGTGAATGATGTTAAAGATGTAAAAGATGTAACCTGATTAGATAATGTTTTGTTTTCCCTAGGAAAGTCCCGTACTTTCCTAAAAGTAATTTTTAGTTATTGAACTTCGATATACTAATTTATTTCCATTCGTACCTATTGTATTAACTAGTTATGTTGATATCCTAATGGTAATATTTCGGAATATACTTAGATTCACATCTTCATATTCGTGTTCTTATTCTTAATTAGTTATGATTGTACTTATTCGTGTTCCTATTCGTATTCGTTTCCTTATTCCTACTCCTATTACTATTCGTATTCGTATTCGTATTCTCAGTCGTATTCGTATTCGTATTCGTAGTCGCATTCCTATCCCTAATCCTACTCCTAATACTATTCACAGTCGCATTCGTATTCGCAGTCGTATTCGTATTCGCAGTCGTATTCGTATTCGTGTTGTCCCTAATTATAGTTTCGTTATCCATTCTGTTCCTAGTTAAAGATGTGTTATTTGTTCTGTTTCTAGTTGTAGTTTCGTTATTCGTTATGTTCCTAATTATAGTTTCGTATTCGTTCTATTCCTAGTTATAACTTCATATTCATTTTCGTTTTCGTAATTAGTTATAATTGGAAATTAGTATAAGTTATTCGTAGATTATGAAACATAGTTTAGATTAGAGCATTTTATCGAGAAATCTATGATTAGTTTGAAAGCTAAATTCGTAATTTGAACTATTTGATAAACACAGTTATTGATATTAGAACATACAGAATGAAAACGATTAAACTGAAAACAATAAGTTTGAGTACAAGATTTCCTTGTACTTTTGCTTGTATTCCCCCCTGAAAACAGTGAAAACAGTTGAAAAAGGGTAGGGGTATGAACTCACTGGACAAGAAATGTGGCGAATTCGGATGCTAAGTGTTTGGTCTGGGGCTTGCAAACACACGAGGTTCCTAAGTGTAATGTAAAGATACACATTTGTATCTAATTAGGACTTAGATTGGTTATTTGATAAGGACAATTGTTTCTAGTCGCGAAAACACCCCGATACAAGTGTTTGGAGGGACCCGGGTGGCGTTTAAGGACGGGAATTGAAGCGAGGGACTTGGGACTTGAGTTTACTCCCCATGAATAAACTTATACAAGAGTTTTTGGTCCAAAACACCCATTCCCCATGAGTTTACGGCCGTAAACTCATCGTGGGGTGGTTTATGGTGCAAATTTGGGTCACAAATGGATATGGACACTTGGAAATGCTTGGAATAATTTTACTTAAGGCTTGGATTGAATTAAAAACACCATTTGCAACACTTAAGGGAGTTTACGGCCTAGGCATGCGATCTTTGGCCGTAAACTCTCATATCTCCTTGATTTAGTGTTTTTAAGGTGTTAAAATTAATCACATGTGATTCTAAAAATTCCCACAAGCCTAGAAATGAGTTTGGGGCACCATTTGACACCCTTTTATGAGTTTATAGCCATGAGACATGTTCTATGGCCGTAAACTCTCATATGTGGGGTTTTGATGTTTTTAAAGCCCTAAAACTATTTTTGGTTGATCCTTTGATTTATTCCAAGGCTTTTGGTGGTGTTGGGTGGCGTTCTAACACCTTAGAATTGAATTTATACCCATTTATAAGGAGTTTATGGCCCAAGCACATGCCTTGGCCGTAAACTCCATCAAACCTCACAAAATCCATGTTTTAAATGTTTAGAGTCCATATCTTGAAGTCATTTAGCCATATCTAGGTCCCAAAATTGTCAAGGAGGGGTTTAAGGGTTCAAAACCCTTCAATATTGGTGTTTACGGCCTAGGCACCTTCCTGGGCCGTAAACTCATATGTCATGTCCCATTTCATGATTTAATCTCGAATTTGGAAGTCAAATAAGCTATACAATGAGGTTAGGAAGTTACCTTAAGGATTTGAGACCTTAAAATTGAGTTTTGGACCCTAAATCTTGGATTTTAGGAGAGAGGTTAGAGAGAGAGTAGAGAGAGAAGGAAAAAGCTTCAAATGGATGCTAAAACACGTTTATATACGTCCTAAAACTTGGAAGCGGTGGAATTCTACCCAATACCGGCATTAAACGAGGCTTTTGGTCGCACCCGATTAAGTTTTCGTCACCCGGCGGGAATGTTTCTAACTTTTTGAAGTGAATACTTTTGGGTTAATTTCATGAGTTCCTAAGGGATTTGAACACTCATTAAATTATAATAAACGTATAAATTTAATTAATTAACCCAAAGCAAGAACGAAACGGATCGACTAACGACGAAGTCTCACGGGTAGATCAAGTTTTCGACAATAGAAAACTTCGGGTTGTTACATTATCCCCCCGTTAGAGGGAATTTCGTCCCGAAATTCAAAGATTTAAACTTAAATTGCAAGTTGAAAAGAGAATCGAGGATGAGTCTACTACTTCGGGTTTTTACGCTCCCAAGTGGAATCGGGTCTCCGCTTGATGTTCCAACGAACCCTCACTTTCAGGACACATCTTGGTTTCGTTGGGTAGATATCTCTAAAAGACCGAGACGTGAAGTATCATAGGAATGTTTCTAAGTTTCGAGGTTAATATAAGTTTGTATGTTACGGGATCAATCCTAATGAGGATTTCGAAAAGTTCTACGTTTATGGAGAGATTCGAATGAATTGATAACAGTTTATCTTTCTAGATTAGAGTTGAAAAAGAACTGCAAGTAAAATGGTTGTCGAAAAGGAATATACCTGGGGCAACTGTGGGATCGGTGGATGTCAAACCTTGTCCTATAGCTAGGACTCTTCCAGAGTTGCCAGCTGTTGTTGCATTGGGGCAATTTCTCTTATAATGCCCGACCTTTCCGCAACCATAACAGACCTGATTGATACCCGCTCCGGGAGCTTGATTTGTTGGTGTTCTACAATTTCGCGCAAGGTGACCCTCTTGGCCATAATTTTTGCAAAGTTTTATACGACAGGGACCGGGGATATAGTGGTGGTAACTGCACTTGTTACACCACGGGAGAACATCGGCATATCCGGTAATAGGTGCTTGAGCTGAGGAACCGACGAAGGGTACAACAGCAGGGGTAGTGGCAGCGTGGACTTTCACCAATTGTTGTCTCTTTGAGAACTCCTGGGAAGGCTGATATTTATCCCCTGCCTCCTAGTACTTCCTTTTCTCACCACTTCTTTCCATCGGCTCAGGAGTAGTGGCTGCTTCCTCTACGTCCTCACTATGGTCAATCAAGATATGCGCTAGGCATTTAGCGCTGTCGTATGTATCCGGCCTAGCAGCTAAGACGTTTCCTTTTGTTGGCTGGGTTAATCCCCAAATAAATCTCTCAATCTTTTTACTTTCAAGGGTAACCATCCCTTGACAAAGAAGCGCTAGGTCGTCAAACCTAGATGTGTAAGCGGCGATATCGGAACCTTTCATCTTCAGATTCCAAAGTTCATGCTCCAACTTCTGGATTTCACCTCGAGGGCAATACTCAGTGTGCAGAAGTTCTTTCATAACTTCCCAACCCATAGCATTGGCTAGAGGTAGAGTTAGAGATTTGACTCGGCTGTTCCACCAAGTCAGGGCTTTGTTGGTGAGAGTGCAAGCGGCAAATTTCACTTTGTCGGATTCTAAACAAGCACAGATCTCGAAGATAGATTCGATTCTTTCTAACCATCGGGTTAGAGCAATAACACCTCCTGTGCCATCGAAGAATGTAGGTTTCGCATTCATAAAGTCTTTATAGGAACACTCCTTTCGGTGTCCCTGGATATTTTCCTAGTTTTGAGGTTGGGGACCACCTCCCGAACTACCGGGGTTCGTTTGCGACATGGCTGCTGAAAATGCTGCAGTTAAAACTGACCGAAGGGTTGCCAAGTCGATTTGAAGAGAAGGTGGTGTTTGAGGAGGATTGTTGTTGTTCTGCGATTTGGGTCTCTTTCTTGGAGGCATCTTGATCTAATAAGATCAGGAAGAGAGGATGATAAGCCCTCTTAACTGAATCAAGAGATATGATACAAAGGATATCTCTTTATGGCATACATAGAATGCTATTAAGCGATAAAGCAGGAAGGAGTTATCAAACAGATAATTTATCGCTAAAGGAATGATTAAGGAGCAACGCTGGAATGAGAAATTCTATAACGGATTTGGCTCGAGAAATACTCCCATAGTATTTCATGATTCGCTGCAGCAACGACTCATTGTTTGGGTATTGGGTAAGTTTTAGGCATGTTGTACATCACAGTCACTCCCAAGCACATGTTGGCCGTGTCTCGAATGAATATAGTTGGCCAGGCTATATTGATACTAGATACGACTACCTCACTGCCCAGGTTTAACCGCAGTGTACAACACCCATTTACTTATGTTTTGTTCTACTTGTAGTTACGGATTTTTGACTGTCGGGTATACTTGTATACTTTTGATAATACTTATATTTGAGGTATACTTTTAGTTCAGAGCATTTAGGCCCTTTAGTGTTTATAGTTTTATACCATGTAAGGTATGGTATACTCCATTCACTATAAACAAGGGCTCTGATACCAATCTATCACACCCCGAAAACCAAAGGCGGAAACGTCTCCGGGGTTGACTCCAAGTTGAGTATCAAATCCAATGTACATAGTAAGCAAAGTAAACAACCACTACATTACATATCAAAGTTTACATTCGTTCAAAAGTAAAGTTGTACATTCGTAATACATAGTATATATGAACAAAAGTAGAGACGAGTCTTCTGTACGCTCCGTCTTCTCCAAAAGATTCGCTAGGTACCTGTCTAATGTTGACCTGAGAATACAAGCAGTTTGAAAATCAGCATAAAGCTGGTGAGTTCATAAGATGTTTGCTTTGTGAAAATGTACGAGTTTCCTTTAGTTTACCGAAAAGTTTTTATCCAAGAAAATCCCATATTTTCTTAAGAGAGAGATTGATGGATTGTTAGGTTATATGGTTCTGATTGTTTAACTATGATCCCAGGAAAGTCCCATACTTTCCTGATTGTATATTACTAGTTGTAAAAGATGTAATGTTATTCAGTTTGTTACTATTTCTAGTTATATGAGTGTTACCCAGGAAAGCCCCATGCTTTCCTGCATGTTGGTTTCTAATGTGAATGATGTTAAAGATGTAAAAGATGTAACCTGATTAGATAATGTTTTGTTTTCTCCAGGAAAGTCCTGTACTTTCCTAAAAGTAATTTTTAGTTATTGAACTTCGATATACTAATTTATTTCCATTCGTACCTATTGTATTAACTAGTTATGCTGATATCCTAATGGTAATATTTCATAATATACTTAGATTCACATCTTCATATTCGTGTTCTTATTCTTAATTAGTTATGATTGTACTTATTCGTGTTCGTATTCGTATTCGTTTCCTTATTCCTACTCCTATTACTATTAGTATTCGTATTCGTATTCGCAGTCGTATTCGTATTCGTATTCGTAGTTGCATTCCTATCCCTAATCCTACTCCTAATATTATTCGCAGTCGCAGTCGTATTTGTATTCGCAGTTGTATTCGTATTCATTCTGTCCCTAATTATAGTTTTGTTATCCATTCTGTTCCTAGTTATAGATGTGTTATTCGTTCTATTTCTAGTTGTAGTTTCGTTATTCGTTCTGTTCGTAATTATAGTTTCGTATTCATTATATTCCTAGTTATAACTTCGTATTCGTTTTCGTTTTCGTAATTAGTTATAATTGGAAATTAGTATAAGTTATTCGTAGATTATGAAACATAGTTTAGATTAGAGCATTTTATCGAGAAATCTATGATTAGTTTGAAAGCTAAATTCGTAATTTGAACTATTTGATAAACACAGTTATTGATATTAGAACATACAGAATGAAAACGATTAAACTGAAAACAATAAGTTTGAGTACAAGATTTCCTTGTACTTTAGCTTGTATTCCCCCCCTGAAAACAGTAAAAACAGTTGAAAATGGGTAGGGGTATGAACTCACCGGACGAGAAATGTGGCGAATTCGGATGCTAAGTGTTGGTCCGGGGCTTGCAAACACACGAGGTTCCTAAGTGTAATGTAAATATAAACATTTGTATCTAATTAGGACTTAGATTGGTTATTTGATAAGGACAATTGTTTCTAGTCGCGAAAACACCCCGATACAAGTGTTTGGAGGGACCCGGGTGGCGTTTAAGGACGGGAATTGAAGCGAGGGACTTGGGACTTGAGTTTACTCCCCATGAATAAACTTATACAAGAGTTTTTGGTCCAAAACACCCATTCCCCATGAGTTTACGGCCGTAGACTCATTGTGGGGTGGTTTATGGTGCAAATTTGGGTCACAAATGGATATGGACACTTGGAAATGCTTGGAATAATTTTACTTAAGGCTTGGATTGAATTAAAAACACCATTTGCAACACTTAAGGGAGTTTACGGCCTAGGCATGGGATCTTTGGCCGTAAACTCTCATATCTCCTTGATTTAGTGTTTTTAAGGTGTTAAAATTAATCACATGTGATTCTAAAAATTCCCACAAGCCTAGAAATGAGTTTGGGGCACCATTTGACACCCTTTTATGAGTTTACGGCCATGAGACATGTTCTATGGCTGTAAACTCTCATATGTGGGGTTTTGATGTTTTTAAAGCCCTAAAGCTATTTTTGGTTGGTCCTTTGATTTATTCCAAGGCTTTTGGTGGTGTTGGGTGGCTTTCTAACACCTTAGAATTGAATTTATACCCATTTATAAGGAGTTTACGGCCCAAGCACATGCCTTGGCCGTAAACTCCATCAAACCTCACAAAATCCATGTTTTAAATGTTTAGAGTCCATATCTTGAAGTCATTTAGCCATATCTAGGTCCCAAAATTGTCAAGGAGGGGTTTAAGGGTTCAAAACCCTTCAATATTGGTGTTTACGGCCTAGGCACCTTCCTGGGCCGTAAACTCATATGTCATGTCCCATTTCATGATTTAATCTCGAATTTGGAAGTCAAATAAGCTATACAATGATGTTAGGAAGTTACCTTAAGGATTTGAGACCTTAAAATTGAGTTTTGGACCCTAAATCTTGGATTTTAGGAGAGAGGTTAGAGAGAGAGTAGAGAGAGAAGGAAAAAGCTTCAAATGGATGCTAAAACACGTTTATATACGTCCTAAAACTTGGACGTGGTGGAATTCTACCCGATACCGGCATTAAACGGGGCTTTTGGTCGCACCCGATTAAGTTTTCGTCACCCGGCGGGAATGTTTCTAACTTTTTGAAGTGAATACTTTTGGGTTAATTTCATGAGTTCCTAAGGGATTTGAACACTCATTAAATTATAATAAATGTATATATTTAATTAATTAACCCAAAGCGAGAAGGAAACGGATCGACTAACGACAAAGTCTCACGGGTAGATCAAGTTTTCGACAATAAAAAACTTCGGGTTGTTACATATATATATATATATATATATATATATATATATATATATATATATATATATATATATATATATATATATATATATATATATGATTTCCACTTTATTTTAATATGTAATTGTGCTATTAAAAATTATAACTCGTTCATACAAACTCCGTTTTTGTTGTTCTTTGTAACCACACATAGTTATCAACGAGATCTAAAACTTTCTTTTAGACTCCGTCGGCTAATTTTGAATTATATTTTTGTCCATATTTTTATAAAATTAAATAATTTTGCTAAAATCATAAATTTGTCGTACGGACACCGTTTTTGACATTCTTTTTCTCAAAATTCGTATATTAAGGAGTACTACAATTTTGTTTTTGGTCGCATTAGCTAAAAGTCAACCATTGTCTTCGTAACTTTTTACGTCATACATTCGTTGTATGCAGCTGACTTTTTATATCTTATAAAAATCATATCTAATTCATATAAATTCGGATTTCGACGAAATTTATACTTTCGGGATCGGGTCGACGTGTACTCACTCTATATATATATATATATATATATATATATATATATATATATATATATATATATATATATATATATATACATATATATGTATATATATATATATATATATATATACATATATATATATATATATATATATATATATATATATATATATATATATATATATATATATATATATATATATATATATATATATATATGGAAAAGTTCAATAGAGAACCAAAATTATGGGTTCTTCAAGGAACCAAATCTTGTTTTCAATTTTTAGAGCTTATTCTTATCGAAAAAAAACATCTAAAATTATCTAAATTCATATATTAACATTGTGAATGTGAAAAATATTTTTCGGATTTACGTTGTGAATTTTCGAAGATTCACATTGTGAATTTGACGTAAAAGAAAAATTCGAATTTTATATCATTGGAAAAAGGATAAAAAGTTATGAATTTCTGTATTTTTAGTTTTTTTTTTCGATAAAAAATAAGTTCTAAAAGTTGAAAAAAAGATTGGTTCCTTGGTTAATTATGGTTCTCTATTGAACCTCACCCTATATATATATATATATATATATATATATATATATATATATATATATATATATATATATATATATATATATATATATATATATATGGTTAAGTTCAAATGAGAACATTATTTAATGTAAGAACGTGAGAACACTACTTTATGTTACTATTCTTTCTATTATGAATTTTATATATACAACGATATGACATTATTCATCAACAAATATACGAACAATCACACATTAATATTCACATTAAAATTTTGTATGTACAACTTTATGATATTATTCACCACCGAATATATGAACAATCATATATTTAACATTCACATTAGAATTTACTAAATTACTACGTATATATATATATATATATATATATATATATATATATATTTTATAGTAGAATAGCAATATAAAATTGAATATATTTTTATTATAATTACTACAATATTATACATATTAACTTCATAGTAAAATAGTGACATAAAATAGTGTTCTCATTTGAGCTTAACCCTATATATATATATATATATATATATATATATATATATATATATATATATATATATATATATATATATATATATATATGTTTTGGCGCACTTATTTTTACGATTTACGGACTATTCGACTAACTTTTCCTATTTTATTATATTATAATAATCAAGAAACATATAATATTCAAATGATTCTTCTTTATAACGTCAAATAGGTTACAATTGTTAACCCTAACTATTACTTTTTTTAAGATTATTTATCCTATTTAATAAAAACAAAATCATTTTTAATGCTTATTATATCTTAAGTGACTAGCCTGAATCTACGAGTGTAACAATTATCTCCCCTTTAGGATGATTACGTCCCGAAATCATCAAAAAAACAGGGCTTGTATAATCACTCCGTTCATTTCCTTTCAATCCTAGGTGGTAATCGTAACTCTTATGTCATTTCAAATGAGTATCTAACTCTAGGACTCCTTGACTGCTGGCGGTGTGCAATCTTGCACTCGCTCTTTATCCTATGCTGGAATTTTAATCTTGACCTTCGAGTTACAAACTCAGTCCTTATTGGAGACTCCTGCTCTTTCTTAAACATACTTAAATTAAGATAAGTTCTTTAGTTCGATTATTGTAACAGACTGATGTGACATGTTCTAATGAGATCTCGTCGTATGATGCAACGCTTAGACCCAGGTCTTTTAGATTCAAACTCCAGAACAGAATATACCTTCCTTCATGATCTAACGTGATATAATCACATTCTAGCATGTGGCACTTCTAGCTACAATCTTCTTATCTTAACAACGGTTGCGATACTTCTATTGATCACTTCGATTATCTTTCACTTCAATCTTTTGACTTAACTCAGATGCTACATCTATCTTGGTAATTTGAACCACGTAACATATTCATCTTAGTCAGAATCGATTTGATATGACCACTAGGTTTCGGATTAACAATCATCTTCTTAGTCATTACCAAAACGATGGTAACGATAGACATGAACAAAACAGAATCAATTACTAGTGCCTTGGTAACCTTGTGACTTTCCCTGGTCCAATCGTGAGTCCTATGCTTCCGGTAGTATAGGCCTCCACTACCATTCACACCTACTCATACTCTTCCCAAGTATTGTCTCGTAGTTCTCCAAGTTAGTCATCACCAAAACGATGGTAACGATAGACATGAACAAAACAGAATCAATTACTAGTGCCTTGGTAACCTTGTGACTTTCTCTGGTCTAATCGTGAGTCCTATGCTTCTGGTAGTATAGGCCTCTACTACCATTCACACCTACTCATACTCGTCCCAAGTATTGTCTCGTAGTTCTCCAAGTTATTATCACAAAAACAATTTTAATACATACAAATATGTCCAAACAATCATATAATTTTCCCTAGACTCTGCTAGGACTTCTTCCATGCGTATCTTCAATCACCAATTATACTTCAACTCGGTTGGTGATGGAAATTTCAAACGATGAGATAACTTCATGGATTATACCAAATATCTTTCTTTCTGCTAATCGAAATTATACTTCTCCCATAGTAGACGTATTATTTATTAGATGCATTCTAAAGGCAAGATATTACTCTTACGATATCTACCGATAGGTATCATTCACTATCGTAAGCCTTCTCATTTCTATACACCGATAGGTATTTGCTCATTCTGCTATGAGTCCTAATCATGAAATTCTATACACCAAAGCAGGCGTTTGGTGTATCGAAATGAGAATATAGATAGAGAAGGTTTAGATGAGTAATCCTCCTAATTACTACGAAAAGTTACATGACAGTTCTAATACTGTAATTAAACATTTAGAAATCTAAACACATAAAATTTCTAGATCCGGTCGGCAACAGACCATAGATCCGATCAAACGATACCATAAAGCATCACAAATCTTTTAGCACATAGAAGCATTTTTGGCATCTTCCCAAATTAAGCTAGTACTTGTGTCTATTCAGATGTACTTCCTAAAATATATTAGACACCCTCCTCACGATCATTGCTTAGCGTTCTAAGTTTAAGTCTAGAAATAAATCCTTATTCCTAGTTCGCTTAAACTAATGCTCTGATACCAACTGTGACATCCCCATTTTCACGACCAGAAAAGACCGATTTGTTTATGCTTTATTTTAAAAATCAGAGTAACCTTTTAAAGAAAAGAGTTGTGGAATTTGTTCCTAGAAAAACATGATAAATATGTTATCAAAGCATCTCCGAAGAAATGTATTTTATTCATTTTAAAACATTAGGAAGTCATCGTCAATACAGAAACATAAGCTTAAACATAACTTACATTCATTATCACGAGTGATTTATGTCTCTTTAATCTCTCAGTGTAATGTAACTTCATATCGACACCTGTGATACAAATAAACTAA